>NW_026851256.1:600000-1196545 GCF_030913485.1 Colletotrichum godetiae | reverse complement strand
AACGAAGGACGCTCATCCGACACGACCCCGGCTGCCAGGGCTACCACTCCAACCGGTTCTGCGGACGACGACCGATCTGCAGCAAACTGCGGAAGACCTTCCGATTCACACGAAACGGGACCCTGCATGGCCAGGCCCCAATGTGCCAACTGCTGCGGCCCCTTCCAAGCCAGCCACACAGACTGCCCAGCGAGGCCCTCGGCCGTAAACGGCGTCGTCTCCCTTCCCGGTCGAAAGGAGCGGGCTCGGATCCGGAAGGCCGGCCAGAAAGCATCGGACACTCTGTACAAGGCTACTCGATCCGACAGTAGCCAGGAGGCGGCAGGCGTCCCTACCTCCACCAGCCAGAACCAGCAACCCGGCGCCAAGCGCGCGCGCACGAGAACGCCCTCCGCAAGCTCGATCGTTTGCCTCGGTGACGGAAGCACTGACAGCAGCAGCATGGATGAAGACGAGGCGGACGAAGGCGAAGGCGAAGACTCCCCCGACAACACCTCCATCGACCGTCCCGTGCTACCCATGCCAAGCAGGAGCCAACGGGCAGCACAGAAGCCAAACTACAACGTCGCGAATGCCTACACCCACCTCGAACTCGACTCGGAGACGTAAGCCGAGAGCGGCGACCCCACGGATGCTACGCGTTGCGCAGGGCAACGTCGGAAAGATCTCCCCGGCGCACACGGCTTTCCTGCAGCTCTGCTGGGAGGCTCAGATAGATGTGGTCCTCGTCCAGGAACCCTGGACGGGCTGGAAGGACGGAAACGTGCAACTGAACACGCACCCGGGTTTCGACTCTTTCGTCCCGGTCGACTTCTGGGACAGCGAAGGAACCAGACCAAGAGTATTGACCTACACACGCAAAGGGATAGGGATGACGGTGGAGCAGCAGAGGCCTGTCCACACGAGAGACGTACTGTGGCTGGTGGTCGACAAAACGACGACTATCGTCAACGTGTACAGACAACCCCCGCGACCCCCACAGCCGCACAACAGGGATACTGCTAGAACTCAAACCCCCGGAGCGAGCTTTGATCGCGGGTGACTTCAACGCGCATCACTACTCTTGGGAGCCCGGGACGAGGAACGGGAACCGGGGAGATGACATCGCAGGCTGGGCAGACGGCCACAATCTCTCTCTTATCAGCGAAGTTGGGGTGGCAACCCAGGATTGCGGACATGTCCTGGACCTGGCTTTCTCTAATATCCCTTTTGCGCACGCGCAGGTCAGCCCACAGCTACACCCGGGAGCTGACCACGAGGCCATCGTGGCCGTCATACCACTACTCAAACGCCCAGTGTCACAGGGAGAGGGCCACCCGCAGCCACGGCCACTGTCAGTGCCCGACTCGGCGCTGCCTCGGCTGAGAGACCTGATCGAAGGGGGGCTAGCTGCGATGCCCAATCTGGGGGATCAACCTACTCCGGAAGACCTGGACGGGCAGGCAAGTCACATCGTCGAGCTCTTCTCCCGAGCCATTGAGGCGGTCGGCAAGAAGAGAGGAAAACATGGTAAAGGCGCGGCTTGGTGGACGGAGGAATGCGCAGAGGCCCACAGAGCATACCGTGCTGCCCGCAACCAACAAGCCTGGGAGACGGAGCAAGATGCGCACCTTTATCTAATGGAGAAACGAAAGGCGTTCCTGAGCACGGTGAGGAAGGCTAAGCGAGCATACTGGGCCGGAAAGATCGATGGAGTCGCTTCAGACCGGGACCTGTACCAGATCATGGGTTGGCGGAAGGCGAGCCTACTGACCAGAGCACCCCCATTGGTTGTGGACAACCAGACGATCGAGGATACTAACGAAAAGGCTCAAGCGCTTCGGGGAGCCCTTCTCGACAGGTTTAGTGCGGAAGATGACGCACCGGGTGACCCGTTTGACGTACCCGTCGTCCCGAGGCGAGCGATTACTTGGCAGGACAATGTTAGCGGAGAAGAAGTGAAGACGGCCACCTTAACAAAGACAACGACCCCTGGTGTGGACGGCATCACAACACGCCTCCTCCAGGCATGCTGGGATGTCATCTCGGAACCGGTCAGGCAGCTATTCCAGTCCTGTATGCGGGCCGGCCACTTTCCTCTGCCCTTCCGCAGAGCTGAGGTGGTCATGATCCAGAAGGCCGGCAGGGATGCCTCCAAGCCCGGGTCCTGGCGGCCGATCGCGCTCCTCTCGTGCCTGGGCAAGGGACTAGAGCGACTGATAGCCAGAAGGACGGCGTCCCTGGCGATTGTCGAGCGCATCATCAGTCCGCAACAGATCGGGGCTCTACAAGGCAGGTCAGCCGTCGATCTGACGACCTGCCTCACCCACGACATCGAGATGGCCCTCCTAAAAGGACTCACGGCGACACTTCTGACTATGGACGTAAAAGGGGCGTTCGACTCCGTCCTTCGGAACCGGCTCGTCATTAGACTGCGTCAGCAGGGATGGCCACATGGCCTGACCAGACTGATCTTTAGCTTCTGCTGCAACCGCACCGCTAGAGTCCGACTGGAAGAAAGCACAACGGAGTACTTCCCGCTGTCATGCGGGCTGCCTCAGGGGTCACCACTATCTCCCATTGCCTTTCTGCTCTACATCGCAGAGATACTTGAAGACGACCCGAACGCGCGATTCGGGTACGCGGACGACATCGCCACTCTGGCCATCAGCCCCTCCCTGGAGAGCAACGTCGCAATACTCAACCGAAGCGCAGCCGGCATTCTCAGATGGGGCTTGGAGAACAAGGTCTCCTTTGACCCGAGCAAGTGCGAGGTCATCCACTTTACTAGGAAGCACGGCCAGCCAGCGGAGCTGCCAGAGGTCCGGGCGGGGGATTTGGTGGTCAAGGCCTCGACGAAACCTGTACGCTGGCTGGGTGTCTGGTTCGACAAGAGACTGTCCTTCCGGCACCATGTCGACGCAAAAGTAGCTGCAGCAAAGAGGGCAGCTCAACATCTGAGACAGCTTACGAACACAAAGAGGGGACTCCCAGCGGCCGCCGTGCGAAAAGCCGTCGTCTCCTGCGTACTGCCGATCGCGCTCTTCGGCGCCGAAACATGGTACGCAGGTATCACGAAGCCGGCTTCGAGACGCCAAGCGGAGACAGACACGAATCCGCCTCTCCAAGGAAGACCCGTCAACACAGGCCAAAAGGGGCTCGTGCAGAAGATCGACAGCGTCATTACAGCGGCAGCAAGGGCCGTTCTGCCTGTCTGGAGGACAACGCCAACCAGTAGCCTCCTCCGAGACGCCGGCTTACCGTCAGCCAAAGTCGCCTTAGAGGGCGTCCGCTTACGGGCCGCAGTCCGACTACAGAGGATTGATCGCCGACACCCGCTAGTCGCGCGGCTCTCCCAGCAGGGACAGCAACAGACGAGACTACAACGGACGGCTGAACTTCTGCCAAGATGCGGAAGACCAGCGTTCCTTCAATCACAGTACCTGCCAAGCTCACAGGATCAGATAGTAGTTCAATGCAAAGAAGAGGCTGCGAAAGCTTTCGAGCGCTGGCTAAAGACAGTACCGGAAAGCCATATGATCGTCTTCTCGGACGGCTCCAGGGCGACGAACGGAGCCGTGGGGTACGGCTTCGTCATCTACCGAGACTCCAAACGCATAGCACAAGGGTGCGGCCGACTCGGACTAGCAGAAGTGTTCGACGCCGAGGTCGAAGGGGCGCGAACCGGCCTCAGAAGGGCTCTGCTCACCAATCGCGGTCATCCAATCCACATATGTATCGACAACACCAGCGTTATACAAGGCATCCGCGGCAAGGCGCCGGACTCGTCACAAGACGCGTTCCTCGAAATCCAAGAAGCGGCCAGGATATTTGATATACGGACGCACTGGTCCCCGGGACACCAGGGCATCGAAGGAAACGAGGCCGCGGACCGGCTGGCCAAAGAAGGAACGACACTGCCGGCGCGGATGGGTCAAATGGCAACACTAGCGGGCATCAAGCGGCTTGCAAGGGAAAAATTACAAAGCCAGCACAGGAGATGGTGGTATAAAGAGCGAAGGCCGCGGTACGCGGACTTGGGGCTTGAGGCAGCTCTGTCCAGCCCTCCTGAACTGGCCTTGCCGCGGGCTACGTTACATCACCTGCTGGCGGCACGATCGGGTCACGGGGACTTCGAGCAATATCACCGACGTTTCAACCACGACGACGCTCTAATGATGTGCTCTTGTGGAGAGGCGAAAGACGTGGACCACCTGGTCTACTGTCGACTAACGCTGGCGAGGAGGCAACGGTGGCCGACCCTCCACTCTCGCAGTATGCCCGAGCCCATAGGCCCTATGGGATCTCTCGAGGCCTACTTCAAGAGATTAATCACCGACCCACGAGGCTTCGAGGCCTTTCTCCGCGTGACGGACTTCTTCCAGAAGATCTGTCTGCGGTAGCAGCATCCACACCTACGTAGATGTGAGTGCGGACTACAAAGAACCTCCCGATTCCAAGGGACGATTTGGGAAAGAATGAAACTGGGGCACCAGCGGGAACCGGGGACAGACAGAACGCGTAGTGGCCACAAGGCATGATTTGGAGGACGATGTAAAGAGACGACGTACTGTAGAGTAGGTAGCCTTGGCTCACGGCCCTCCACGCCATATACCCTTCGGGAGGTCTGCGGTAAGGGCTCTAGCCCGGCCGCCACGGCGTTAAATACAACAACAACAACAACTATCCCCCTCGTCTCCATTTTTTCTCACAGCGACAGCCAAAGAGCCCACCGTGGGTTGCCTCCAAGCCGGACTCTGCCTCCGATGGTACTTCTTTCGCTTCTGACAGGCTCTGCGTTCTTTTGCAGTCATTGCCAGGATCTCGATCCACTCCAAGTACAAGAAACTTGGTTTCTCGGTGTGGGGCCGAAGGCGCAGAATTTTCCGGGCCGGTGAATCGGCGATGTTATCGGCTTGGCACTCCCGCCTCCCGTGTTTTGTTCAACAACACAGAAAATGTCCAAAATTTGATACTCAATTTGATCGATTGAACCGAATACTACTTACTTGATGGGAACAGACGATCTCCTTATTGTCCCGGGATATTGGCAGTCTCGAACACATCCAGTCTGTCCTGTGGTGGAGTTTCCATTAGTCCAAATCTCCGTTCCAAAACACACGCGAGTTTACCCGATGCGTGAGACTCAGACTCCGGTGTTGGATTCCACCGGTGGGTGGTTTTTACCTCTTTTGGTCAGCGTATCATACTTTCTGCCATTGGAGATACATCGCAGACGCGCATATGAGGCCCCGGTTTTCCCATGCGCCAGGCATCACTCGTCCGATGTGTGGAGACGAGCAGTACAGACAATCCGTCCCAAGACGCCAAAGAGAATGCGCAGTCAGGGTCCTGCCTTCTTCGGTTAACGACATGTTGCCCCAAAAACATATGCTGTGATGAAGATCTCTAGTCAAAATTGCAGTGATAGACGCTGCGTATGCTTTGTACGTCAACAAAGGTGCCTGAAACATAACACGGAAGCCACGTTCTGCCAGGGACCTCTACAGTTGACAGCTGTGTTTACCCGAGTATTTGGTAAAAGGATCGGCGTTACTCAGTGCCGTGGTTGATGCTATCACCGAGGTCAAAGGCCTCCAAAAGAAGTTTGAGTGTGAGACTCAGGAAGAGCCTGAACAGTGATCATCCGCTGTTTCTACCGATACGTCAGCGTACATACAGATGCCTGGCAAAAGATGCAGAAGATTGTTGCGCCAAGGAGGTCCAACATCGGCTGCATTGCCCATTTTGCGCAAATGTCAACCAACAGTTTGTTTGTTTGCGGGCCCCCGAGTCAGTTCATTTTGGGGTTTGGGGGAAATTTGACTGGACTTTCGAACCGCAGTCTTTGCGTCCACACAGGCCCGTTTCTCCAGTTCATGCGGGAATGCGGGTGAACAACGGACTCGACACGAGGATACAAAGGCCCGTCAGTTTTTCCGTTCGTCTTCGCCGGGCCCTTTGAAGCCTTTCGTCGCCTTTCATTGGCGTTGGTGCGAAGTTCCATTCGGCTTGCTGTGGGCTTGGCTCGTCTGGTGGTGCGCCTGGCGCGCCTCTTCGGATTGCCTAAATGGGTAATGCCGAGCAGAAGAAAACTCCTACAGTGACGACGTCATCCCGAGATACTTGTGTACATGGATAGATCGGAGTTGAGATTTCCACCTTTAGCTCCAACAGCCTCCACAGTTAGCCGCAATTGTGCTTAGAGACTGGAGGCCGCAAGAAATGAGGATTCACAATACCAAGGGATAGGCATTGGACAAGCAACGGACAAGAGTATTGGCATAGTGCCAATGCCCGCGAATCGTCTTGTCAAGGCTTGTGCCTGCAGTGCTTTTCCTTAGCACATAGTCAAGCTTTTGGCATCCTAACGACATGTGCTCGGTTCAATATCTGGTTGACCATTACCATGGGAATCACGAGTCGGAGAATAAGATAAAACAGAATCCAAAGTCTATCCTCTGAAAATCAATATAGCCTGAACCAGTACGTCATGTGGTCCACCAATCTCGACGCACCTGGCTACCAACAACTGCCGACATTGACAAATCGCGTGCGAGTATTTCTCAATTTGAAACCTGGTTCTGTCTACTGTTGTCCCCACGACCACGGGTCCAACTTAATCTGCCAAAGCAGCCAAAGAGAGAGTTCACAATGGCCGGGCGAGCAGACAACTGAGAGTCAGAACCCGCAGCTGCAAGCGCTCTCAGCGGTTACGATACCACCCTGCCTTTTGTCTCCAGCCAAGTCCCGTGTCCTCGGCGCTTCTCGAGGGGGCGGGCGGCGGTGGTCGGCTCAAGGTTGCCGCAGGGTTCGCACAGGGCCCCCTGACTCGCAAACGGCGCCGCTCGGACAGGAATAGTTCCAACCCAAGTCTAACTGAACCAACGGTATTGGCTCAAGTTAGATGGAAGATGCACAGAGGGCACGCTCGAGGTACCTTTCTCTTGCATTACTTATCAGTCTGCTATGAAAGTCTTCAAGGTATGACGTCGTAGTCTCCAGTACTTCTCCATCTTAACTCCACCGACAATGTACGATTATGGACACAATTGCGGCTCTTTTGGGTACTTGTTGCTCCGCTTTCGCAATGGTGCTGCCTTATCCTTTGGTCAAGCACGGGCGAGCATCCAAAGGTACCATTCTCGCGTCGGTGTCTCTCCGAATTCTGCCGCACGATAGGACGAAAACTCCACGAGTGTTCACGTCTCAGAGCGGTGAAGCCACCGTATTGCAACGTCTTCCAAAGTACGAACCCGCAAAACTCTTACCCTTCCCGGCGCCGTATTGGCTACAAGTGGCCCCGCGCGTTCCATGACAGCGCCTTGGCCGGGCCTGACGACATGTCGCCAACCGTTCCTTGTGTCCTCCCCTTGGGCCCTTGGGCCCCCATTGTCCACCCCCGTGGAACCGGATGTGGAGTCGTTACCCCCCTCCTCGAGGTCGGAGAATGTCCCCTCTCCTCCAGAGGGATCTTGGATCGTACGGGGATTGGGGGAAATTGGGGCAGCCTTTCGTGGGACGGCTGGGGATTGGCTACTTGGGGTTTTCTGGGTTCGGTGTAAACAGCACCAACGCCAGGGTCCGAGGCTGGCACGAGTAGCCATGTTACCATGTCAGTGCAGGTTCGGGCATGCACTTGCGTCTTGTGGTATGAGCGTGAGTGGTGAGGAGAAAGAAGTAATTCCTGGCGGTCGCGCTGACGTTGCCGATCTTTACCCTGTCGCGGTAGGTTTGGGATTTTCATCTATAAGGTCGACACGTTCGCCATCTCAATTCGCATCTGATCTTCTTGTTGTTACCTCTCATCTCGACTCAACCCCATTCCCTTTACCAACCGATCTACGACCTACAGCCCTTGACATTGTTTGGAACAAGTCGATCCAATTCTGTCCGCTGTGAAAGAGTCTCCAAGATGGGCAAGCTCAACTACTTCGGCCTCAGAGGCAAGAGCCTTAACTGGGCCATCAGTATTATTGCAGGATGTGACTTCTTGCTTTTTGGATATGGTAGGTTCTAACATTACATTGCGGACTTGACTCCGAAATGAACGAACATGGACTGACTTGCCTTTCTCATTTAGACCAGGGTGTCACTGGTGGTATTCTTACTCTGCCTGCCTTCCAGTCCCAATTCCCTACCATCAACCCCGATGAGGTCGGCCTCGATCCTGGCATCAAGAGTATGCGCTCTACCAACCAAGGTATTGCCGTCGCCTCTTATAACCTTGGCTGCTTCATTGGCGCCATCATCACCATCTTCATCGGAAACCCTCTTGGTCGCAAGCGCATGATTATCCTCGGTACCGCCATCATGGTCGTCGGAGCGGCCCTCCAGGCCTCTGCTTTCTCCATCGAACACCTTATTATCGGACGTATCATCACTGGTCTTGGAAACGGCGGCAACACATCAACAGTCCCTACCTGGCAATCTGAGACTTGCTCATCGCACAAGCGCGGCAAGCTCGTGATGATCGAAGGTGCCCTCATCAGCGGTGGTATCATGATCTCGTACTGGATCGACCTCGGCATGTCATTCGCGCCCGGCTCAGTCGCATGGCGCTTCCCCCTGGCTCTGCAGATTCTCTTCTGTCTCTTTATCCTGGCCTTCGTCTGGAACCTGCCCGAGTCTCCTAGATGGTTGATCCTCAAGAACCGCGACCAGGAGGCCAAGGAGGTCATCGCCGCCATCGCCGATCTACCCGAGGATGACCAATACTGCAAGAACGAGTACATTGTCATGAAGGAGACGGTCGAAGAAATGTCCAAGGGCAGCTTCAAGGACCTCTTTACCATGGACAAGAACCGCAACTTCCACCGCGCTGCTCTCGGCTATGTCAACCAGATGTTCCAGCAGATTTGCGGCATCAACCTCATCACCTACTACGCCGCCGTCATCTACTCCAACCTTGGCATGAGCCGTTTCATGTCTCACTTGCTGGCTGCTCTCAACGGTACCGAATACTTCATTGCTTCTTGGCCTGCTGTCTTTCTCGTTGAGCGCGTCGGCCGCCGCAAGCTCATGCTTTTCGGTGCCGTTGGCCAGGCTGCTACCATGGCTATCCTCGCCGGTGTGAACTCCCAGAAGGACAACTATGCTTGCCAGATTACTGGCATTGTCTTCCTCTTCGTCTTCAACACCTTCTTCGCCGTCGGCTGGCTCGGCATGACCTGGCTCTACCCCGCCGAGATTGTTCCCCTTCGTATTCGTGCCCCCGCCAACGCTCTCTCCACCTCCGCCAACTGGATCTTCAACTTCATGGTAAGTTCTTGTCTGAAGTCCTATCATTTTCAATTTGACACTAATATTGCAAAAATAGGTTGTCATGATTACTCCCGTTGCCTTCGACTCAATTCAGCACCACACCTACACCATCTTCGCCATCATCAACGCCATCATCGTCCCCGTCACCTACTTCTTCTTCCCCGAGACCGCCTACCGCTCCCTCGAGGAGATGGACTCTATCTTCGCCAAGGCCTCCCCCGGATTCAAGGGTGCCTTCGACGTCGTTGACGTCGCCCGAAAGGAGCCCCACCGCTACGGCAAGAACGGCGAGCTCCTCATCACCTACGACGACGTCAAGGAGACCGGGCACGCCACCACCCGCGAGAATCGTCGCGAGGGCAGCACCAGCAGCGGTGAGCCCAACGGATTGTGGGAGCGCCAAGACGAGGAGACTCAGAACGTTACCAAGGAGGAGAAGTCTTAATTGGCGGTTTAATTCCACGTTCAAAATTGCGCATTTCAGTCCCCTAGTCGGGATGAGGAACTTGGCCAGGGTGGCCTGAAACCGATATACCCCATCTCTACGAATTATGTCCTTTGCCGGGCAGTTTCCGGCTTTCTCAACTTGGGCATGGATTGATATCCGATGTCATTAATTCCTATTCTTTTATGAAGTCTGCAGGGCTTCGACAGTTGTTGAGATACCACTAGTTCATCTAGATTCAAGCATAGATACCACAACAAATCGTTCAATCATCTAAACATTACGAATTCGTTTCCTTCCAACTTCGTCGTGACCGCCGTCCATGGCACAGTTCATTGACAAATCCGTGTCTCGGGATTGACTATTGCCGCCGACGTCAGCAATCCTATGGTTGAATACTAAAGGCCCAACGCTACTCGAGCGCAAAATGTCAGCTCTGGTTTGCCTCCCGGACATTGCCCGGAGTTGCCAACAGACTAACGTAGCGCTTACAACATATCCCCCAGGTTTGACTCGGAGGTAAAACCAAGCTTTACACTTTGAATCCAGTCTTTGCCAAGAACCAACTTCACCCATTCAGCAGACTGGTCTTGTCGACTACAGGAATCCGACCTTCAAATCATTCAGTCAGCCAGCGCGGAGTGTTGTCCGGCTTCGTGAGCCTCAGACACACTATTTCTTGATGGTTGCCCCCGTAAACGTTACCCCGCATGCCCCCCAGGATTTCTGCCGTCCCCGTCCCCGGAATGCAAAAAAGGCACCACTGCGACGCAACTGGACGGCCTGGACCAACATTAACCACACCATCTCATCTCTAACCGGGAGCTGACAAGAGTCTCTTTTGTTTCTTGCACGGTCTCACCTCGGCTTGCCCCAAACGGAAATCCCGGACAGGAATGTGCAACCGCTTATGCGCCGCTTCGGTTTCCCGACCTGTGTCCGTACGCGGCCTGGCACGTCCTTGAATGAGCTTTGCGGCTCCCAGGGGTCCAGCTTTCTAGCCGATTTTCCGCAACTCTTCACTTGACTCTCCGGTCCGGGTAACACGCCACTGGAAAACTCTATCTAGAGCTTCTCAACCATGGATCGTCACGAGCCCCATGGGGAAACACGTTGACGACGAGGGCCACCAAGAAACGGTACGTTACCTTCGGGGTAATATGTCAGGATCCGCACAGGGCGTTCGTTGTAGCCCCATGCACGAGAAGTCATCCTGCTTTAGGTTGCCTCTTCATTAGTAAGATTCCCTCAGACTGTTACTTCGTGTCTTTTGAGTGAAGATGTACTAAGGTGTTATAAGGGTAATGCACGGCATGTGTACAGGTAGTAAATCAAACGAATTTACTCCCACAATGTCCTGCCATTTGAAACCCATTCTCTATTTCACACTAAGTAATAACGTACAGGGCTCAAGTCTCTTGTCACTTGTGTAATCAATGAGACAAGCTCACATGTCTCCAAGGTTCCGAGTCTGGATTCTAGCCTTCTCGGCTATTTCATGCGCAATTTCTAGCCTCCCAATGACCCCGTCGAAGTGCGAACGTCTTCCCATTGTCTCATCATCCTCGCGAGCGAGCTTCTCAACTTCTTCATCAGTGAGCATAAAGACCCAGTCCGTGGATAATCCCAAGAGCGGCCCCTTGGAGTAAGACACAAAATCTTCGACAATGTCGTTGGTGACGTATCTGATAAAAGCCTCAAGGGAAAGCTGAAGGCCGTGTTAGAAACTTCTGACAGATGTAGAATTGCAAGGTGCTCGACTTACTTCGTAATAAACTTTAACAACATCATGCACATCGTTAACCATGTTTCCTTCGCTTGAGTGGTGGAATTGATGGAAGAGAGCCTTTGAGCTGGTCAGGTCCAGACGTTGCTGAAGGGCAGGACTGGAGACAATCGCTCTTAAAAGCCGAACAGTCCGTAGTATCTGCAGCCTTTCGTGAAACCTTGCGTCAGTCGTCTGGAGGTGAGATTCTCGCTCCCGTCGGCAATGATCCTTAAGCTCTCGAAGTGCCTTCTGTTTGGCTTCTTGCTGAAAATGGGTGAGGGTTCGAGCCAGTTCCTCGTACAGGATTTTTGAACAATTCTCGGGCGAACAAACATCTTCGAGGATCCAATTAGAAGCCGTCTCTACATCATCGGCAATGTTCTCAATGTGCTGTTCTGCAATCCGTTGCCACTGCTCTGATTGCGTTTTGTAGAGAATCTTGATGACCTCTGTGTTCACCATCCCGGGAAGCTCTGTAGTCTGCCAAATGTGGAGCTGATCACGGATTTCATCCATGAAGGACGGCACGGGGTTAGGCTGAGGTTTGGTATGTAGTTGAGGCGTCAGTCCATGTCGCTTCTTAGGCGGTGTCGTTGGTGGCGTCGTAACCTGCTCTTGCCCGGTTGGTGTGTGTGGACATGGAGGTGACAAGACGGTGATAGTGTCGGAGAGCTGGGTCATAGGGTCTACCCCATGATCTTCAAAGGTATACGTATGACCGCGTGCAAGCATTTGAGATGAAAAGCTCTCGTTTGCCCGACGCACCAGTCCTCTTATGCGTAGGCTATCCTTAGCCAGGGATCCGGGGCTCTTGAGAGTCTTGGTTGCCGTTGCATGGTACTTCTCAACCACATCCCTGATGTATTGCTGACGGAGACTATGACTTGGACGAGGCTCGCCTAAGCTCTTCCTGCTGTCTTTGGCATCCGATAACAACTTCCGGACTGACTCTTGAATCGCGGGAAAGTTACCTCGAATCTGAGCGCAGAGAAGGTTGCCGAGATATTTCTGCAGCTGCACAGAGCCTCGTCGATTCTCTGGGATCCTGTCCCAAGGCGAGCAACTGAAGAGTTTGCGTTCAACTTCTTTGAAGTCAACCTCTTCACCATCGGCGTCAGATCGGTTTCTCACTACGAACCAACCGTCTTTCATAGATCTTGTAGAGTCTTTTCCATATCCACTAGCGATATCAATAACCTTGTGGAGATCAGCAGGCTTTCAGCAGCATGAATTTTAGCCGCAGCTCACCTCAGTTGGATCCTCCAGCCTGTCGCACTTGGTGAAGACTCCAACAAGACGACTCTTGTCAACTAGCTTGGCGGCCATCTTGAAGATCTCTTGAGTAGATAAATCAGCCGTAGCGGCGGCCACGCATCTGTTGCTCATTAGTCTCGCGACTGGCTAAAATTCAAGGTTCAACTGACATTACGATGTTCGCTGGTTGTCGCATGTACTCCCCAACCATCTGTCTCACGCCATGCTCCTCGTCCTCGTTGACATCATGAGCGTAAGAGAAGATGCCAGGTACGTCAAGAATGCTGAAGTGTGATCGGGAAGGGCCCGAGAGTTCAATCCGAAGGACTTGTGAAGCAAAGTTCTTGGTAGCAAGTCCTTGGCCTCTCTTGATTCCCATGTACCTTGTGGTAATCTACAAAGCTTGTAAGAGACGGCGATATGAAGTAAATAAGTTATCAGGGCTTACATTTTTCATGAGTTGCGTAAACTCTTCGACGCCTAGATGATCGGTGACATAAGGCGGAAATTCTTTGTACGTATCATCCGGTGGATAGCCAAATTTGTCAGTTACATCAGGCTCGACAATTGTCACCTTGACAGAGCTGCGACTTCCAGGCGCAGTTCTCCGAGATACAATCCTTGTTGCGAAGCGAGTGCAGCAGCCAGAACCAACTGGAAAGGGAATATCGGTCAAGCTCTGAAGCAGTGACGACTTTCCCGTGGATTGGCCACCGACAATGACCAGCTGAGATGGGGGTCAACTTGGAAACTCCGGCAAGGTGCTAAGGGAAGAGCCGATCTCACCTGAGGAATAGCTAGCTCTTGGCTGACTCCACAGGACTGAAGCTTGTCAATGGCATCGAACAGAAGCCTGCTGCCCTCGCTGTCGAACGGATTTTCGGGAATGATATCAGCTCTGTCTTGTTCGCCACCTTTGTCGGACGGTGGGGAGGCTGCCTCAGAGCCAGCGGCAGAGTCGACCTGCGACTCGGCATACTGCGACTCAGGGCTGATACCGACTGATGGCATGGCAGAGTATGACGGCTTGTGTGCGAATCCGAATAAGCCAGACGGGGTTGAAGGGGTTGTGAATTCGGCCATGCTCAACGGAGTGATGAGTTTGCGAAATCAAGGGGAGAGTGATAGGATTGAGGATTGACCAAAGTGAAAGTTGGCTTGATATAATAGTTCTGATAAGATCTCTGGAACGGGTGAAGTCCCTTGATGGTATTGGCGAAATATGGGAGCTTGCTGCAGGTGTTCATCGAGAAGAAACACAGTCAGAGTGAAGCCGAAGAGGCCTTTATACCAAAAAGGGGGAAGAAGAGTTCGATGTCCATTCTTCCCCGACTGCCATTGTCGGTCGACCTGGGAGAGAGACACTATCGCCATGAGCCCTTGGCAATTTCCGCTTGTAAATGTACTCCGACAAGGCAGATTCATTGCGTGTACGTAGTATGGAAGCAGCGACCTTGGCATTGCGAGGCAATGTTAAGCAATCGAAGTTGACGCTGATTGGATCATGAACGCAATTGAGATGTAGACCGAATCTGAATGCAGGGGCTGTTTGAGGTCGGATTGCGCCATGTCATTGGTAGCAGGTTGGATCAGTGGCTTATGAGGAGGCCAGGAACGAGCCGAATTAGTTCATCAACCGACGCATTCTTATCTACCCCAACAGCCACGAAATAGTGGTTGCGAAACGATCTGAGCCCGATCCTGACATCGGTCACGCCGATGTAACCACATCTTGAATGCAGTCAATAAGAATGGCGGTTTACCGCCCTGACAAGCCGTCTCAAGCGGGACCGCAACGGGCAGGTCACTCCGTCCCGGCCAACCAATAAGACATTGATTTACTCCTATTTCTCGAGGTTGGAAAGATCGAAACAATCCCCAAAAGGTTAATGAGATCAATCATGAAACAACCTAGCCTTTCTGCGGCCATATTCAACCACACTTTTGACCCAGATTAGGCTCCTCGCCAGACGCTTCTGTCAGAATCCAGAAACATAAGCCCTTACATAGAGGCTGAGCCACGAGGCAGTTGATGAATGGGCCGGCACAGCGCAGTTTTGAGAAACATTAGAATTCTGCAACGTGCGATAAGTAAGGTTTGCCCCTGACGGGCCTGCGTTTCACTCCTGATCTAGGAGTCGAGATCATCTCTTGACCGTTGGATACAACATTATGAGCCTCCTTCCGTGTTACGCCTTCTCCGCGTGCCTTGCGGTCACAACTACTCCGGCCTTCTCGCCATCCTCCGGCGAAGCCTGAAACATGTCCTCTGCCTTGTACTTGCCGAATTTGCGCAGCGGGACCCCTTCGTTGAACATCCGGTCGATCTGCTCAAGAGACTTGCCCTTGCATTCAGGGATGCAGAACCACGTAAAGACAAGCGCCAGCACCAGGATTCCCGCAAAGATGAAACCAACCTTTGAACCTAATCCTGCGCCAGGGGTATAGAGCAGGTACGGGATGCTAAAGTTGACGAGGAAGTTGGCCAAGACGTTGACCATTGACGCCGTCCTTTGAGAGGCATCGCGCAGTCGGAGGGCGGGAATCTCGGTCGTGACGACGTAGTTTAGAGGCGCCCATGCAAAGACATAGCCGGCGGCAAAGACCGTCAGCATGGCCACGATGCTTGTCTTGACGGCGAATGATGGGTCTGCTACAGTACCCAGTGATCCCATGGTTACAATGGCGGCAAATTGCCAGACTGCACCGATCAAAAGAAGAGGTCTGTTGGGTTGTGAGGTTAGTACATGTATGGCTAAAGAGGCACGACAGATGTGGTCCACAGTAAGGTAGATCAAATACGTACCGACGCCCCACGTGATCATGCAGGTAAAGTCCGACGAATACCATGCAAAGATTTACGACGGCATTGATGATGGTCATGGTAAAGGGATTGACCGTGCCGATGTCCTTGATGAAGATTGCACCGTAGGTAGAGGCAAAAGCCTGCCCAGTTGCTTGCTGAAAGAAGTTCATGGCCATCACGATCCCGGTTCTCTTCAAGTTGACACCCTTGAAGAGCTCCATATAGTGCCCTTGTTCGACTTCCTGTTTCAGTGCGTACTGGAGGGCGGCGAACTGTTCATCGATCTCGGAGTCTGGGATGGTGCCGGCTCGGAGTTTTCTTAGGGACGTTTGGGCTTCTTCGACTCTGTCCTGGGTCAACAGCCAGCGAGGCGACTTGCATGGAATTTAGCCTAGGAATTGAGCTGGATAGGGGAGTTGTGGTCAGGTTGAGCTTACCTCGGGGATGAAGAAAATCAGTCCCATGACGATGACAGGAATAACGTAGAATAGGCCCATTGGAATCCGCCAAGATGCATTGCCATCCAGGGTGCTAGTTCCTCGGCAGATAGAGTTGACAATAAGAGTACCGAACTTGACAGAACAATGTTAGTTCCGCAAGTCTATTAGTTGATTGGATATTGAAAGCTCACCATCAGACTGAATTGGTAAGAGCCGACTGCAAATCCACGAATCTCCGAGGGAACAATCTCGGACTGGTAAACCGGAACCACAGCGAGTTCCATGCCAACGTAAATGTCTTTTATCTCAAGTCAATGATTATGGTCGGAATTCAGTGCGGCATGAGACTTACAGTTGAGAATGCGCGCGGCCATGATCTGCTCTCTGGTGCTCGAAGTTATCGCAATTGTCGCAGGGATCACGGCCCACGCACTCATCGCGAACATGCACCACCGGCGACCCCAGCGAGCACTAACGAGACTACCAATAATGACGCCGGCCGCGAAGCCGATGTAGTTGAGACTGTTGAACAGGGCGAGCCAGCCGGTGGGAAGCTTCCACTTGCCAGTTGTGGGATTCTGGTCGCCAAACTGGCGCTGGAACGCGTCCATCGCCTGGGTTGTTGAGTAGCCAGCATTGTCGAAGCCGTAGTTGAAGGTCGAGACGGCGATGACAGTAAAGGCCGCAGCCAGGGTGCCATTGAAGTGTTTGAGAATTCGATTGGGCGCCATTGCGAAGGGAGATCTCAGATATCTTTGAGCGACTGTCCGGATAACCTCAGCTCCTTGCCTCAAATGACAGGGTGCCTGGGGTGAAGTTGGCGATGCATTCTCTGGTCTTTAAGTATCCAGACGCGTTGAAGGAATCAAACTCTACGCCTCGTGGTTATTACGTTGCTGCGTCGTTCCCTGTCGAGTGGAGCCAGGGATCCCCGTTGATCTGAGCTAATCACCCCTTTCACTGGCAATAGAGTCGTCCGATCAGACGCACGAGACGAACAAACACATGGCGGAGGAGGTTTCCCCAACTTGGGGAACCCACTGGGGAAGCAAGCCGTTCATAGCGCTAGGGATGAATTCCTGGAGGAGAGTGGAGGAATGGAGAAGCCACGGTGCGACGGAGGGGTTCAGCAACGAGGTCCAGAACGAAAATCTTTTGCGGGTGAAGGACCCGGTGACCGCCCGCTTGGGATTTTGGCGTTCGACTAGGGTAGCCCCGGGGCCGGAACTCGGGCGGAGGTGAGAAGTCAAAACCAACGCGGAACTCGGGCGGAAGACATGTCATCTCTTCTTCCCCCGACTTCCCACCCCGTCCCCCGACCTTATGCATCTTCACTCTTTTGATCAGAAAATACTGCGGGTAAGACTCATACATGGAGACGCCTAATCCATATCGCGCTTCGGGTCGGCCCCGAAAAGGCTTGCAGATATGTTTCCAGTGCCGGAACCGCAAGGTAAGTCGCGGTCAACTTGCACCCGGAGTGTCCCTGCCGCGGTCCTTCGGGAAGAGGGTCCCCTAACCCGTAGCCGATAGGTCCGATGTGACGGCGCACCTGGAGGTTGCGAGAACTGTCGTCGGCTCAAGTTCCATTGCTCCTTTGCAGCACCAGATCAGTTACCGGATGCTGCAAATTCTTCCACTCCCAACAACAATGATCCAAGCCATCTGAGGTTGGAGAAACGTCGCGTGCGCACTGCTTGCATACAATGCCGTGACAAGAAGACAAAGTGCTGCGGCACGCAGCCCTCGTGTCGGCGATGCTCTCACCGGGGCGTTGACTGCCAGTACCCAGACATGTCTAAGTCATCATCAAACAGAACTCCAGCTTCGGATCTTCGGACCCAACCGTCTGCTGCAGTGCGTGGCGGTTCGGAAAATAGTACGGATAATAGAACTTCGTCTATGAATCGAGATTCCTCCGTTGCGCACTCTCCGGCCTCATCACTTGGGTTGTAAGTTGATCGTCCTGCAAGTCAAATAAATGCATGTGCGGTCTATTTTGCTGAAACTTGTTCATTTATGCAGCGAGTTGAACTCGAACAAGACGATTATCAAGCAACACATCGATGCTTTCTTCGACTTTGTTTATCCAATACCTTGCTATGGCTTCATCCATAAGGCCACTTTTTGCCAAAGTTGGGCACAGGACACCTACAACCCACGCCTTCTAAAGGCAATGTGTGGTCTCACAGCCCGCTATATCGCAGCAGGGGATACCAACCGTCTACAACAAGCAACGAGATGGATTCAAGAGTCGGAAATGCAGCTCCTTATGCGGCTCAGTGAGCCTTCCATGTCGGATATTGAGGCACTCATGCTCACTACACTGGACCACATCATTGCTCGTCGATTCAGCAAAATGCTAGTATCTGCATGCCTCGCGGCAAGGCTAGCGTTCATGATGCGACTCAACTACGAGGATGGCCGCTTGAGCTTCCTCACTCAAGAGCGTCGTCGGCGCCTTATGTGGGGTATCTACACCATGGAGACGCTTTACTCCAGTGGGAGAACGGAGTTCACTGGTTGTCCGAAGGAAACAATACACCTGCAACTTCCCTGCCATGAGCGGTCTTTCACTTTAGATATTCCCGTAATGACGGAACCCTTGAAGCCCCCAAGAAATCAGTGTTCTTTGGAGCTAGGTTTGATGGCGTACAATATTCGGGTCCTCGACATTCGAGATCGGATACAAAGGTATCCATCCACCTTGATGATCTACTCGAGCCCCCAACTAACCAGTACGGCTAGGTTATCTCATACGATCACGCATCATCGAAAGCCTTTGCTCGAATGCGTTTCGCTACTCAAAGGGCTCGTCGACGAACTCGATGCACTACGTCGTTCGCTTCCGCCGCAGTTCGCATTCGACAAAAAGAACCTCTTTCTCCGAGCCTACACCCCACAACGTACCCCATTTGTCATGTTCCATACCTGGTGGCATCAGTGCCAATGTGACATGTACAGGTTCACGATACCAGGCTTTAGGGAAGGTCTCCCCGTGGAAGAGTTGAGAAGTTTGCCTCAAGACTTGGTCTCTTTTTGCAGAGATAAGTGTCTCCAGCATGCGCTTGCTGTTGCCAACATTATGGCCACAGTGATTGACATGGGAAAAGACATATTCATCACAGATCCAGCCTTGGTTATGTGTACTTTTCATTCCGCGCGTGTTATCTCAAGGCTTGGTTCAAGCCAGTTCGCCAACATGCCCAAGGATATTCTGATATCCAAGCTGAAGGCGTGCTCGGATATTCTCGAGACGCCAGCTGAGATATACTCTACAACTAAGCTTCTGCGAGGTGGTATCTCAGACCTTATCCACGATGCGGAGCGCGACTCTGGGGACTCGAGTCCGCTCAGGTCGAATTGGGAGGCCGAACAGCCAGGATCTGACAACGAGGCGACTGGGGCCCAACAACCTGGTATCCAGGGAGGCACGCAGGGCTCAGTCCCAGAAGTTTATTCGAAGTACAGCGTAACGGACGAGATTCGGAAACTCAAGTTCCAACAAGACGGCGAAGAGGATAGGGAGGAGTACCGGTCAGACGAGCAAGCAACAGGGGTTGGCGCAGATTGTGTCACACCTCAGCAATTCATGATGCCGGATATGTCAAAGGAGCATGGCTCGCAGCCATACATGCCAATGCCTCAGGATATGACAGCCAGCGGCTTTGGCTTTTCGGACGCCGGCTTCGGTGCAAGCGCGGCGCCGTACGATGTGTCAATGACTCTGGGTTTCGAGCCAAGTTACGGGGAATGTCAGCCAGACTTGTTTTTGGATACCTTCATGCCTCTCCAAAACGACTGGAATATGGCTGATTCTGGTTGCCTTTAATACTCGGTGGCCCCAAATCAAGGGATTGACATGGCAATGCTCTTATTGCGATGATACTCCGATGATCATTCCCAACGGCCTTGGTAGTACTGTAGCCTTCATGAAGCTATCGCTGAGTATAACATGCTCTTGATAGCCTAAAGGGCTGTATTGAGACCATATTCAAGGTCCGTTTAAAGCAACATATGCCAAGTACTACTTGTAAACAACATCAACCACGCAAATGTTCACACTTGCTCATAATCCACTCCAGAACATGTCCTTCTCAAGCTCGAAGGAGCCATTCAAAGCTGCGCTTCCTCCTACAACTGAAGCAGTGTACCGTCCCTTTTCACAGCACCAACTGTTTCTCTTCTCATCCCAAACAGCCGTGCTATACCTATCGATAGGAATGGAGACATTTTTCCTCTCTCCGGGCTCCAAGAAAACTTTTTCAAATCCAACGAGTGAACGCACGGGACGCGCAAATCGTGACTTGGGGATCACAGTCGAGTAGCTAATGTACAAGCGGACAACTTCCGCGCCGGCCATTCGCCCGGTATTCTCTATGCTGAAGTGAACCCTGGAGGGTAAAACCTGCATCTCCGTAATTCGGAAGGTGGTGTAACTCAAACCATGACTGGAAGAACTGTTAGCTTGCAGGCTTCAAGTCTATTCCAAACGAGCCGACGTACCCAAATGGAAATGCAACTTCCATCTTTCTCGCTTCGTACCACCGGTACCCCACAAAGATTTCTTCAGAGTAGTAGACCGTGCCGTTGTCGCTGCCGAATCCAAGGTACGCAGGATTATCTTCTAGCCGATCAGGGAAAGTCATTGGCAGCTTTCCACTAGGATTGATGCGTCCAAAGACAACGTCCGCCACGGCGTTGCCCGCTTCGTTGCCGCCGTACCAGCTGTGAAGTATTGTGCTGGCATTATGTCTCCATGACATGTCGATTGGGTTTCCGGCTTGAGTGATGACAATGGTGTTTGGCTGTGCCGCCAGAACAGCTGCGATGAGGTTATCCACTTGTGGTGGCATGTTCATCGTGTCTCTGTCTTTGCCCTCCTTTTCCAAGTCCGCCTAGAGTTCAATCTTTCATCAGCTTTGTCAATGAATTCCCGGCCTAGAAACTACTCACATTTAGTCCGGCAACGACGAAAGTGTATTTGCTTCTCTTTGCCAGTTCGACGGCTCTTTGGATACCCTCTTTAGGGTCAATCTTGCGGCAGCCACCCAGCCGACACGCACCACCGGGGATCGCCAATAGCGAGCCGCCCTTCACTTTCGACGTCGCAGCACTACCGGCCTCAACGCGTAGAAAATACCGCTCTCCGGCTGTCATTTCGTATGTTGTTCGCTTTTCGGCTGAACCCTTGCCGAAGAACATGCCTCCTGGCGTTTGCCCTGTTGAGTTGTCAATGACAAGCTCATCATTGATGAATAGGTCGCCGATGCCGTAAGTGGCCAGGCCAAATTCGTACGTGCCAGAGTGTTCTGGGACGAATTGAGCGCGCATGGACATGAAGAATGTGTCTCCTTTCTTAGGATGCTCATAGTCCATGAGCTGGTAGGTGGTGTCCGGTATCGTGACACGGTCAAACGGCGTCCGCTCTTTGGTTGTATGTGGTTCGTTGAACAATTCGATAGTTACACCTCCCCGGCCTTCATCGTCGCAAACACTTTCTTCTGTGAACGGGGGTAACAAAATATGCCCGTAAACACCAGGCTCATGGCGTATCTTGGTTGTAGGTGGTAGAGAGTCCCGGATTCCCTTCAGTACGGAACTGGTGTAGTAGGGCCGGAGACTTGCGCTACCTCCTCCGCATGCAGCTGCAAGCTCAGCATTTGGTCCGATGACAGCCACTTCACTGCAGTCTTCGGGTGACAATGGCAAGAGGTTGGCAGAGTTCTTTAACAGCACAATACTCTCGCCTGCCAAACGACGATTTAGGGTCCTGTCCTCAGGAACATCTCGCATGGTCTCCTCCTTCTCGACACGGGCTGATGCCGCGTCGTTTACGAATTGCAGAACTTTTCGTGCTCGGTCGTCTATGGTGTGTTGGTGAACTTTGCCCGAGAAGACTGCGGCAAGGGCTTCTTTCTCTCTGTAACGACTAGGACCGGGCATCTCGATGTCAACGCCAGCGTTGAGCGCTGCCTCACAAGAATAAGTGCCGTACCTGTATGCATTAGCTCCATAATAACAAAATGTAAAGACGGATTCAATGGAACAGTATATGGCGCACCAGTCACTCATGATGAGACCATCAAACCCCCACTCTTTCCGCAGGATGTCTTGAAGAATCATGGGGTTCTCAGAAACATGCAGGCCGCCGATTTTGTTGTAAGAAGACATCACCACTCTGGGATTGCTATCTCTAAGAGCGATCTGAAAAGGTAAAAGATATACCTCTCGCAGTGCTCTGTCAGACATGCGCACATCAAGAGACATCTTCTCCGTCTCCTGATCGTTAGCCACAAAATGCTTCAGAGCCGCCAGAGTCCCTCGGGATTGGACACCCCTGATGATGGCTGCGGCAAGCATTCCGCTCAGGTGCGGGTCCTCGGAGAAGGACTCGAATCCACGGCCGTTCAGCGGCGAACGAATGATATTAACCGTTGGACCGAGCCAGACATGGGCGCCTTTAGCGTCGCATTCTTTTGATAATAGCTGGCCGGCTTGTTCGATCAACTCAGGGTTCCACGTTGCTCCTAGGCCACTGCCGCAAGGGATACAGAGTGCGGGTACAGGGTTGAAGAATCGTGAGCCTCTGACGCCGTTGGGCCCATCGGTGCATTTGATGGCCGGGACATTGTGCTGGGGAAGGGGAGTGGAGTGCCAAAAGTCGGAGCCTGTACCCGAGAGCTGTCAGTACTAGGGACTCGATTGCATGGAGTTCCCATTTGGGGACTCTTACCAGCAAGCAACGACACTTTCTCTGCCAGCGTAGCGTTTTCGATGATCTGATCAATGTTGACAAGCTTTCGTGGAGGAGGTTGCATGTTCGGTGAAATTGGCTCGAAATCTTGAGACACCATATTCGACGCATGCACCAACAAGTAGGGCAGCATACGATTCAGAAATAATCAAATAGAGAAACTATCGAATTTGAAAAATGAGGTGAGTACTCTAGGCGAGAACTGAGAGGTATACGGACAACTGCCCGGATACCCGGGCCGCCGTTTCGGATGTCGGGAGCCGGAGCAGCCCGGAAGTCGCCATAGTTGGTGCGATGCACGATGCGTGTGTGGAGTGAGCTAAAATAAGCTACATTTCTTGGGTGGGAACGGCATTGGGCTGGCAAGAAAGTCAGGCTTGCATGTGATTGAATGGGTAAGGTTAGAAGTCACCTTCGGATAGTAGCCGCCACACGATGTTTAAACATTACGGGGGCTTACAACCTGCACGGATTTCTGACCTCTCTGTATCTGAATTCATGATATGTCGATTTGTGGTTGAGTCTTGTCATTGACGTTCCAATAAGTGTATACGCATTGAGCTGAGGATATACTTCCCATTCATTGGGTAAATGTACTCAGTAAGATGCCGATCACCGAGCCAATGTGATGGAGATGACGATGACCTGGATGAGTATAGTATGAATCAGGAAGAGTAGGACGGAAGTCAAGAGAATAACGTTGTAAGCGATTATCTGCTTAAAGCACTGTGACTAATTCACGCACTCCACTAGAAAGCTCTGTGTACAGGTCATCTTCATACGATGGAAGTCGAAATCTACCCAAAAAGAGCAAGAGTTTGGCGATGTCCACCGTTCGCGCTGACTGCAGCTCCATTGACCCAACGTCCCTCCTCACTCGCCAGGAAGCCAACGATGTAGGCAATATCGTCAGTGTTTCCGAGACGGGGGCCGACAGTAATATATTCCGTCTGCTTTTCGATGAACTCCGGATGCGTTTCCCTCGCCTTGGCCAGCGCATCAGTCTCCGTGGGCCCAACCGCGACGCTGTTGAAGGTCATTCCTTTCTCTGAGGCAAAGGTGTCTGCAAAGGACCTCGTGAAGCTGTCGAGCGCGGCTTTCGTGGCTCCGTATGTCATGATTGGGCTCGGGTTGCCCATTTTGCCAGCAATACTGGAGATGTTGATGACGCGAGCGCCGTACTTGGGCACGTGCTCCATGAAGGCAGTCGTCAGACTGACAGGAGTGTAGACATTTGCGACCATAATATCATTGAAGTCCTTGGCCTGGAGCGTCTTAACGTCCGATGTGTTGCTGATGTCGGAAAGAATCGCATTGTTGACCAGAATATCAATAGTCGTAACCTTGAGTGCGCTCAGGGCGTCTTTGATGATTTTTGGGGCGATTGTCGGATCTGTTGAATCTGCCTTGATGGCAACGGCGTTCCTGACACCCAGTTCGCGACACTTTGCCAGAGTGTTATCGGCAGCGGCCTTGTTCGCCACATACGTGATGGCGAGGTTTTCCAAGCCCTTGCGGGCAAAGTGTACGGCAATCCCACTGCCAATTCCTCGGGAGCCTCCGGTCACGATGGCAGTTTTACCCTTCAGAGACCACGGCTCAGCTAGAGAGGTCGTACTAGACATTTTTGATTATTTTCGATGATTTATTGACGAGAAGAAGTGGCCGTCGGTAAATTGGAACTTGAATAATGACGTGAGTGATGTTAGAAGAGGTCGTTGTATTTACTCCTCCCAGACTGTTGGGCGCGACAGTCCTCATATATATTCGAGCAATATTACCGAGTACGAGCGGTTTTGAATTTCAGACGGTGATATCACCGAAGCACACGTAGGTTTGTCATCTTTGCTCGAGCATGGCGGACCGCGAAGTATGGATCCGGGGTATCTCAAACGTCCGAGCTGTGGACCTGCCGTCAAGTCCGCAAGCATACTGATGACGACCGGGGACCAGGGTGTCTCTTAATCATCAGTATTGGTATCAACACCATGCTGTCGGGAGTTCGAAATATCGATAGAAGCGTGCATAATGATCAACAATTGGACTGGACCTAATAAACCCGTTGTCTACGGCGTAATGGTACACTCTTACTACCTTAGGGAGACATGCTTTGAGTTCAGCTTCGTCCGTTCTGATCTCCAGTCGGAATACCTGATAGCTTTGCATACTTTGGGCTTACATATTCTCCGCAGCCGCGCCCAAGTTATCTACGATTTTGGCTACCTGTGCGTCGATCACAGCCTTTGGCGTTGGCTGCTTGCGTCAATGTCGCTAGAACCATGCATTCCTAGTGGAGTTGCTCGCGGATTTCGTGCGGACTTGACTAAGCCTATGCGATCCATTAGAAAGTTGTATTACAGTTTGGTCCATGCATGGTCAATGATGAACAATGCAGAATGCAAAGAAGGGAATAACGTTGCCTGATCCTCAATTTAGATCAATCGACCTTGAAAATGTACGCGATAGCCTATGTCAGCCTGTATCCTTGAGAATTTTTGAGAAGCTTTGGAATCTTTGTCTCGGCACGGAGGGTTTGTTCCACCGCCACATGACACTCGTGGAACGTCTCTGAGCGAACGATTCGGTCTGGTGGGTGAGTTATCTGGTACGTCTATTGTCATCAATCTTGACGATGGAGGTTCGCGGCAATTGCTAAGCCGATCCAAGACTCGGCCGAACTCGGTGGGACATGGAGTTTGCGGAGGTTAGCGCCGGCGCACCTTGGCGGAGCGAGAAGTCAACTACCATATGCCGCTGACCTCAGTCTCAAAGACGACCCAACATTGTACTTTATGCACATCATCATTATCCGGGAGGCGAAGGGCTGCAGCCCGGAGAGAAAAATGCTTTTGATAAACATTTCAGCTATGGGCAGGTTTAACGCGCCTATAACAATTTGATTCTATTCAAGTTGCCGACAGGTAGCTGGGCGATACATCTCTTTGAGCTCAACCCAAGGTAATGCTGAATGCTCACTCACTAGCCCCTCGACTTGCTATGGCACTCGTGGACGCCAAAGTGCTTCCATCTTCTCAGGAAAACGCTTTTGTGTTCTATGTCAGTTTCTAGAATTATTCTCCGTCGGAGGTTGCCATGTTTATAAGTCTTCTAAACTTGTGTAAACATCCGGGTCTATTTTTTCTTCTGGCTAACGCCAAACGTTGTAAGATGCGGCCAGTCTAAAAGTTTCATCAGCAAAGTACTCGACTATGATGCTCAGGATTAAAATGAAGGATTATTACCGAAAGTCGTTCTGTCCGGATTGACGTGAGAGATTCGCGCTCTCTGGCCAACACTTAATGTCTCGCCAACTGCTGACCCGAAGCAGTATCCGTAACGTCCAAATACAGGGCTGTATTTGGCACCCTTATCAACTCGGCGGTCTTTATTCAGCTTCTTCCATACCAGTCCGCGGTCATCACTCGCCGTCTTGCCAGTTTCATAGTCGACAGTGATACTTTGGCAGCGATAACAGTTGGCCGTCAGAGGCATCTGGACACCGCCGTCAAAAGTCAACTCGCCCCAAAAGTCCTCTACGAAAGGGCCGCTTGCACCTTTGACAACGACATTCGGACGGAACTTTCGAACATCCATCGTCAAGTCGCCCTCGAGGCGGGAAGAGACCTCCGCTGTGGACTCTTCAGTGACGACGAGGTAGTGCGCAAGGTCGTTGAAGACAAGACGCTCCTCGGGAAACCTGGTAAAGGGAATGAAGGACATGAGGCGCTGAGCAAGCCTGGCCTTTTTCAGTCCTCCTTTGCTGTTTGGCGCTAGAGATCCCAGAACAGGCCGTGAGCCGTTCCCAATGTAGGCAAGTCTTGCCTCAACCCCGAGGCGCTCCGAGAACCACGCTGCAAGTTTGTCGCCCATGTCGTAAGCCTTGGCCTGGCTTACATGAAGACTTGTTTCAATCGCCTCTAACCCCTCTGTACTTGGCGATAGTTTGAATCGAATTTCGTCAGTAGTGGTGACGTTTGCTTCGTTGATTGTTTTGCCGTGCTCCGTTCCTCGGCCGTGCCATTTTACTACCACTTCTCCTTCGGTCGCATTTTCTTGCCTCCCATTGTGCTCGATTGAAGCCTGGAATAATGCCATATAAAGGTAGTAGCCGATAAACATGGTTTCATATGTCTTCTTGGACGGGTCGGTCTTGTCCCGAATGACCTTTTGCAGCGAAAACGTCCTGTCTCCGATTAGGCCATATTTGCCCAAATGTGCTCGCTGCACCGCGCATCCCCCAAGTCCTTTGATAGGATATATGTAAAGCTGTACAATTGGTGTTAGAAGCATTCGCATTGATTACTTTGACACAGGGCAGCATGTTGTACTTGTGTGATTTCTAGCGGCTTGCTCGCTGCTCGCGGTGACCGGGCTAGCCGGATGCCCAAAACAAGAGCTACGATTGAGCATGCGACCAGCGCGACGGCAGTGCTCATAGTTGTCAAGGGATTGGGCGTCATCTGGACTTCAGCCCATGTCTCGTTCGTTACCGTGTCCATTGTTGACTTGTCGTGAAGAGCTCCCTCACTATTGGGGATGGTTGTTGTCTATTAGAAAATTTGCAACCATTGGGTTCACGGCTAAGTATGGCCTCCAACCCACCGGATGAGCTTCCGACGCGTTCTTTGATCTGCAAAACAAAGTTTGATCCCGGATAACAGTTACAGCTGTCACACAAAACAGCAAACCGGGTCATTTCAACTGCCGCTAAACCCCTTCAGGAAACTAGATGGACCAAATCTCGCAAACTTTCGAGCTTCGTCGAGCCAATTCAGCCCGGATCCCCTCCGTGCTCAACCCCCTTTTCCCCCGCACAGCTTCCCCATCTCCCGAACCCTTCTCGAGACTTGGGAGGAGGGGCGTTGATACCAGACGGGAATCCGAACCCTGCTGATAGCAAACCACAACATCAGGCTTGGATCTCCACTCACCACTTATCTGCTTTCGCGAAACGTCGCCGAGAGACTACCCAGATTCGACATTGACGTAGCCTTATAAAGTGTCAAGCTAGCCGTCTCTTGAACGTTGGCGTCCCAAAGATGCCCACAAACAGAGTCAGGGTCGTTGAGGGATCCTGTTGGCCCTGTAAAAAACGCCGCATCAAGTGCGACCTGACCAAGCCCCGGTGCAATCGATGCTCCAAGATTGGCGCGGATTGCGACTTCAACGCTCGCCGCCTGAAATGGAGCACGCGGCCCACGATCAAGGCTCCGGCTATCTACCAGATCGCCACCAGAGACGCGCAGCTCGCGTCCTGTCTGGCTTCAGACGAACGGCGCGCCCTGGACTACTTCCACCACCGCCTGTGGCCGCTTTTTACAACGGCCCCGGAACCATGCGCGGCTCCAATCTTACAGGCCCTCGAGCATCGAGTCGTGCTTCTCGCGGCGTGCGTCATTGCGGATGCGCACCGGGTTCTCCAGGACGGGAGAAACAGCCGCAGTCTTCTCCGCATGAAGCGACTCGAGTGTCTCGCCGCCGTCCGCGGAGAGGTCGGCGGGGCTCACATGGTGGATAAGAGTTCACTCATGACCCTGTTGCTCGCTGTGCTCCTACTCTATTTCCACGACGGATACCTTGAGTGCGCTCAGGCATCTGCGTCGACGTCAAGTCACCATGGGGGCGTCAAGGCAATCATCGACAGTCTTGGGGGTATTCTTCCAGTTCTAGAGACGAGTCATGAATCGATCCACATGCTCATCTCCGAGTTCGCATCAACGGATCTCACAACCATCATGCTCAAGGGAGGGAAACCCTCGTTTCCTCATGAAATATGGGATACAATTGAGAAGAGATCCGTTTGGTGGGGAAGAGACATCCTAGGGCGTTCATCTCTTGCCTCAGTTTTCCAGCAAATATCTCGGCTAACAGAGTACCGAGATGCTCTGAACAACAACACCGAACAACTCTCGATGGAGACCATCCGCAAGTTCGATACGGCTTTGTCTCCGATGTATGCCAGGATCACAGACACATGCTCAGATACGGGAGATGCGGATCCGGACTCGGAGGCAAATAACGATTTCACTCTAATTCGTGCCTTTCAGCATACGGCTCTCATCTACATGTATCGAGCCATTTGTGGCCTGTCAGTCTCCCACTCCCTTGTACAACAGCACGTTTTGCCGTGTTTGGAGTGCATCGTTGATATGAAACAGCCGTCTAAGGTGCTCAATTGCGTTATTTTCCCATTGCTCGTTGCCGGTGCGCATGTTCAGTCCCCAAGACACAGAAAAGCGGTTCTGGGTATACTCCATATTATTCGCGATGAGATGCGGTTCGCCAGCTTACACACTGTTTCTGAGGTCTTGTGTGGTGTCTGGAAGGCCGCCCGAGAGGACGTATCTTGGTCAGAAATGTACTCCGAGTTGGCGTCAGATGCCGTCGTGCTATAATTCGACGACAGAGATGCGCTGGTAATAGATTATGTGGCTATGAACTTTCAAATTCCTACACTCAATCCGCTCAAAGCTTGTATCCCAAGTTAACGTGAACTGCCTTCGTCTGTGAGTAAGCAGCGAGGCCAGCTTCTCCCAGTTCACGTCCAATACCGCTTTGCTTGACACCACCGAATGGAACACGGATATCAGAGTCGTTTGAACTGTTGATCCAGACCATTCCAGACTCGAGACGGGCGGCTATGCGATGGCATCGCTCAATGTCGCGTGAGAACAACGCAGCTCCGAGGCCATATGATGTGTTGTTAGCCAGCGCAACCGCCTCTTCCTCCGTCTTGAAGGGTGTGATGGCGACGAAAGGACCGAACACCTCTTCCTGGAAGATTCTCATGTCTTTCTTCACGTCGGAGAAGACGGTTGGCTCAATGAAGAATCCTTTGCCATCGCCAACGTTCTTATGCGGAACACCGCCGGTCACAAGAGTGGCGCCTTCATCCTTGCCGGCCTGGATATAGCCGAGGATCTTCTCATACTGGACCTTCGTGATCTGAGGTCCTTGGAACGTGTCGTCATCGAATGGGTTGCCAACCTTGTTCTCCAGACATATCGCCTTGAATCGTGCAACGTAGTCTTGGTAGACATCTTCTTGAACCAGGATCCTGGAAGTAGAGGTGCAGATTTGGCCTTGGTTGCTCATGATGCCAACATGGCCCCATTTCGCTGCTTGGTCGAGATCAGCGTCGCTGAAGACGACAAGAGGTGACTTTCCGCCGGTCTCTAGCGTGATATTCTTGAGGTTGACGCTCGCAGATTTCATAATCTGTCTTCCGGTTGCGGTGGAGCCGGTAAAGGCGACTTTATCAACATCGGTGTGAGAAACCAGGGCACTACCCGCCTCCCTTCCAAAGCCATTCACAATGTTAATGACGCCTGGAGGGAACCCAGCTTCCTTGATCAAAGTCGCAAAGTATAAGACAGAGAGAGGCGTCTGTTCAGCAGGTTTCAGAACCACTGTGTTGCCACACGCCAGCGCCGGACCGAGCTTCCTAGGAGGTGCGTTAGTTCACCTTTAGTCACTTGAGGAAGCAAATTCACTGACCACGCCGCCATCATGATTGGATAATTCCAAGGGATGATTTGTCCACAAACTCCAATCGGCTGCTTCAATGTATACGCAAACTTCTGAGGGGTTGTCGGAATAGTCTCGCCGTGGATCTTGTCGGCCCAGCCAGCGTAGTAACGTAACGTCGAAATTGTTTCTGCAACATCTTCTCCGAGGGCCACGCCATACGGCTTTCCGCCATTCCACGTCTCGAGCGTGGCGAGAGTCTCTTGATTTGCCTCGACGATGTCGGCGAGCTTGTACATCAACCTGCCTCGGTCCGTAGCAGAGATATCACCCCAGCCCGGGGCATTAAGCGCTGCACGTGCTGCCTTTACGGCCTTGTCAACGTCCTCGGGCGATGCGGCTTCAACTGCGGCGATCTCAGATTCATCACTTCAATGTCATTAGTCTCATGAGAAACAGATGAAAAACAGATGCCTAGGCGAGTCTGAATCGTTATCCTACCTCGGATTGATGGCTGTGATTTTCGATCCTGAGCTTGCCTTAACGAACTCATTATTGATGAAGAGACCGGTAGGCAGGGCGATCTTCGTGCCATTCGGCGCTGTGAGGTCCAATGTAGAAGCTGACATCCTGGACTCTGAGGTATGTGGGCAAGGGAAAGAAAACAAGACTTTTACTTTTGAACAAATCAGCGCAGTGTGTCTTGCCTTAAGTCGAAGACGAGAGGTAGCCCGCCCTCTTATTTATGCAAGCTGTCAATGCACGTCGGACAGACTAGGCAATAAATGGGATCATTGAGTCTCCGCCATCAAAGTGTCCTAGACAAGTGGGGGAGCGGATCTGTGTAATTCTGCAGATCATCAGCAAATAGCTATCAGACGGAGCCACACTGGCGGCTCGGAAATCCTGAAGCAGACAAAAGATGGACAAGATCCCGTCTCATGGCCCTTTGAGCCCACCGAGGTTACGGATCCCTACTTCTCCCCACCTACTCCAAGTTGTGCGGCTTCAATTTCAGCCATCCCAACGCCGTTGAGAGGGGTGCGGGGTTTCCCGCAGGAGCTGTCCGAATTAGGCAACTTTTTTGACCATTGGCGCGGGGTTGTTGAGGTGTAGCTAAAAGGGTGGTCGGATAGCTTGAATTAGATGTCCGGGAAAGTGGAAGCTCAACTCTTTGATTGCTTGGGGTGATTCCAGATTACGGGTACGAAGCATGAGACATTTTGCCCAGTCTCAAGTCGGAACTGGGTATTCGAGACAGGCAACCCACCACTACACCTCAACTTACTTCTAGCTTGGTTGCGACGTTGCGTAGGCCTCAACTTTGGCCCATGCAGCACGACTATTACCACACGAAGGTTTCTCAACCGCCCTGGACGGGCCTGGACGGGGAGCAAACAAACTAAACTTACTTCAGTGCTGCCAATCATAGTTCCGCCAGCAGTGAGCTTGGCTGCGGGTTGCATCACTGCTGCATGCGCAGCCGAGTTTGTGTCAGGATGAACTTGCGTCTTGGCTTGGACCTTCTGCCAGAGTTGTGGAAACTATGGACACTAGGTATCAATGTAAATCCTCAATCACAAGTCGGAGAATTATCAGTAGCTTACGAATACTGAAGTGTTGAACTCTATTTGAGACTTCTAGTATTCTACGGTCTGGCAATGGCCCCTTGAAGCTGGTAACATAAACTTTGGGCTGGCTGCTGCCAAATAACGATTCGTAATAAAGTCAAGGGGTATTACACAATCACATCGGTTTCTTCATAGTCAGAGGCCGTTGAAGGCTACTTATATAATGCTGCTCTCGGTGATTGGTGATGATGCAAATACTGAAATTCACAACATCGAAGTACTCAAAGAAAAAAAGACAAAATCGCTCCAGTATGGATCGTGCCTAGGCAACAAGATTGTGAAAGTTTCCTAGGCATCCCGTATCCGATTTCCTTAGACAGGAATCAACGCCTCGACCTCAATCTCAACATGCATTCCTTCTAGTCCAAGCTTGCCAATCTGCGTACATGTCCAGATAGGTCGATGATTCGGGAACAATTTCTTGAAAGTCGCCGTCATGACGTCGAAACTCGAGTCCATGTCAAGATGATAGGAGCGAATCGCGTAAATGTCTTTGAAGCCGAGACGGGGATGGACAGCTTGGAGAGCTTTAAGCGCATTCTCAAACGCAATGGTGATCTGCTTTTCGAAGTCGGTTGTGATGTTGCCATTCTCGTCCCAGCCGCCCTGACCGGATGTGCGAACGATATTCCCGATCTTTACGGCTTGGGAGTAGTGATATTGCTCCGCATTAGACTCGGTGCCTGGATAATTGAAGAATTGGGCGGAAGCCATGTTGAAGACTGTGGTGAACTGTTCTGGGCTCAACTGATTGTGTTTAGAAGAATTATCAGCAGGCTTGGTAGGAACATATCCCGGGGGCGCACCAGTAGCATTTCTGAGCTACTTATCTACTTGGAGGGCGACCAAGGAAGGTAGCCAAGAGGCTCAAGTAGCCTGCATGCAGTCAGTGCGGGGCTTCAAGCTCGGAGCGGGGGGTCTTTATGTTTAAATAATGCCAAGCTCGTACTGCTCTAGTATTGCATAATATGCCTTCGGGTTGCCCCTTTCAGTTCATCTATCTTACCCATTGATAGAGGGGCCAAGTCAATCAACTTTGAGGGCTAGCTCGAAAGGTATTACACAGCGTAAGCCTCAAGGTGGTCAATTTTGCTACTACATTCGGAAAGATGTTTCTCGTGGAATGGAGGGCACGACTAAACTTTACAGTCCAACATCATAATGACTCAACCTTTCCTGTCCAGAAGTACTCACACAAGTCGGCTGAATCATCACTAGAATATCCTGGGCTTGTATTCGTATGTATGCTCTGCTAAAGTAGAATCCCTGAGACGATGCAATTGATCCACCTCACAAGCAGAATATCATATGCCAGAAAAGGAAGAGTATTTTCTAAACTTTGTCGTCATCGTTGTAATAATACTTCGATGTACTAGAGGTAGAATTGTGATACAAAGCAACATATGCGAGGAATTTCTAGGCGTACTCCGAGACCTATCAAAGTAAACTGCGTTGTATTTGACGCTGGCAAGTATCTGGAAGGAACCGAGTTAAGTTTGGATGTGACTGCAAGGAGCTCCATCACCAAAACACAGTAATTATGGTTGAATTTCGTTTGTTCGCGTTGCATGTGTAGGAAGCGCGAGAAGCATTGCATTAAAGTCATCACGCATGAGACGTGGCTAATTCTCTAAAGAGACTCAGTGTCCGGATAGGCTATGCTTTTCAACCATGTCCCAATAATGAGGCGCTGCAAAACGTCGTAAGGGCTTTCCTATGTACATCATGACCAAACATAGTGCCCAGAATGTTACTCCAAGAACAGCGGTCACTATGAAGGCATCTCGGAGGCCAATACTATTGATCATAGGTACTACAGCGTAGCTGAAAGCGAAGCCTAGGCATGGTTAATTAGAGTGCCGAGAGAAAAGACGACATCAACTTACCCATGGTGTTGCGAATGAGAATAGCCGACACGAATCCCTCACCAGCCAGGTCCTTGAAGCTGTCAAGGATGTATGTGAACGCCATGCTTGTTCCCAGTGGAAGAGTAACAGAGATTAAGGCCAACCCAAGAGCAATACCGACCCAGTGGATATGGTATGAGGCCCCTACGCCGTACAAGATGCAACCGACCGGGTGGGCTATGATAGCCAGGAAGCACAACCAAAGACGATGCTCTGGTTCCATAACACCTCCATGTCGGCGAGCCATCCATACCGACAAGGCATCACTGGCCCAGCTTGATATCAGGCATCCTATCGAGACCCCAATCACCGAAGCAAGGTAAAAAAGACCGATGACGTTCGAACCAAAGTTATATGGTGGGTTGCCGAGGATGAGGGCCAAGGAGCCGCCGACCACGTTGTACCACGAGAGAATCCCCCCAACCAGAATACCCGCGAAGATGACGGAAGGAAATCGAAGGAGGTAAAATGGTAGAAGAGACTGCTTCAGCTGTTTCGGTTTTCGGTCATCTCGATAGCCCCATAGCTTGAACCTAGACCAAAAAGGCTTATCGGATGCTGCCTCGAAGCGGGTCGTCGAAGTGCGTGTCTCGTTGTCAGAGTTGACTGTGGTCAAATCATTTGCGGTTTGAGGTTTTCTGTCATCGGACGGCTCCGTGTCGACCGCGCTCTTGTCGCTATCAAAAACACCCCGTTGCTGATCGGAGATGCCACGGATATCGGTTTGTAGACTGGGCCTGTAGAACATGGTTTCTTCGAAGAAAAGAAAGGTCAAAATGGTTACTGCGCCTCCTATGATGGACATGATGTACTGGATCCAACGCCAACCCAGGTCTTCGGCGATGAAGCCAGTGGCGACTGGACAGAGGAAGGCACCGCACCACAGCGTCCAACTGTAGATTCCCATGTAAAAGCCTCGCTGATGGACGAAATAGAGGTCGTCGATTATGACTTCGATGAGAGTCTCCATTGGCGAAGACACGATGCCGATGATGATGCGGTTCACGAAGAATTCGGCCCGGGACTTGACGTAGGCAGTCCATAGACTGATGAAGGTCATCGAGACCATAGAGTAGAAAAGAGTCGGGCGTCGTCCGTAATTGAGCGCGAAGTTTTGGGTGAGCAGAGTGCCCCAGCCGAGAAAGAGGTACATAAGGCCATTGCCGGTGCTAAGGTCCGCGACGGAGATGCCGGTGTCTGCTTCGATCTGGAGGTAGGCGGGAGACAGGCCGGATATCATGGCAGCACCGAAGAAGCACCATGTCATGACCCAAGAGATGTTGAAGGCCTTGCGCTTTCGCGTCCATGATAGCGGATCATTCGGATCGCTGCTCGGTTGCGGAACAAGAACGATGTTCGTGTGCTCCGAGCCATGCTTCACGTCGAGAACGCCTTGAGTGTCGACTAGCTGCACCGTGCCCGGAACATCGAATGTGATGGTCGTGTTTGTCATGATGGTTGCTGGCACGGCCCATACGGGAGACCATCAAGAGCACCAGAGGCGGCTCGACAATAATATACAATCCGGCCGAAATTCTGCTCTGCCCCTAAGCACTGAAAATTCTACACTACCACCTCATTTCCAGCCGGTTGAAGGCCAACGAGGCGGACTGGTAGACCATCAAACTGATGCATGGACCATCGGGCCCTTTTCCAAACTCTGAGGCCTCATCCATGCCGGCGCTAAACCGTACGAGGGTAAGAGATGGTCAAGGACTGCTAAGCCAACCCCTCGAAGCATGTGTTAGGCGCAGGTTAGCAGGCTGTGAATGCCACCTTTCCAAGCAGTCTTATCAATGCGGTATCTAATTTCTGGAGATTTACTGCCCAAGAAGGCCGTGCACGCGCGAGGATTACTGCGCCCGATGCGACGTGAAGCCAGAAGCTGGCCTCGCGGTGATCCTCTCGCGGGCGTTGAACGTGGGGGAAAATGCCTCCACCGGAACCCGGAGACGCGGTAAGATGCGTGCAGCTTCTTTGGGAGTCTGTGCAGTTATGTCGATAAGATTGTATGTTCTGTGGATTCGATGTGCCTTGGAATAGGTCATAAATATGGATGTCAATGAAATGGTCCAACATGTTTCCGAATTTGGATGTGCCTAGCTCGCCCCGGCTCCCACTCGTAGTGCTTTCGACGCGGGGTTGATAAGGCAGGATGACCCCATGGAAAGGAAGCCAACGTCTGTACTCCTTGCTCTGTCTACCATGCTGTAGTAGGATGGAAATATGTAAATCACCCGATTCTGATAAAGGTGCATAAATTATTTCCCCCGTAATTCGTTCGAGATGATATGTGGCAGAAGTACGAAGAGATTGGCGCAAGATAATAAATCGATTCTACTTGCCAGTGACATGGTAAAGCATCTGCAGAATTGTGGGAGTCGACAAAGCCACCGACAATGGTTGATCTCAGTAGAATAATTGCAACCCCGACCTGAGTCTCTGCACCACTGACATCACACTGATAAAAGGCATAGGTCCATTTGGTATAGTTGATTTCTGTCAGCCTTGGCTTCTGCGATTAGGGTAGGACGACGCCGGCAGCCCTCTATGTAGGTGAGTTACGAGAACTTGCTTCTCCATATTCCACACAATTACCTTATGTACAACAACTCTACTATTATTAAGCACTCAGTACTGATATCCGGACTCTGAAATTTCCCTCCAAGATTGGGATTTTTTTATGGTATCAAACAAGGATATATGGTTTCCAGAGTCTCAATCCACATCAATCACAACCTTCAAAGCACCGTGTTTAGACGCTTCTCCGAAGGTATCATATGCCTTCTCCATGTCGCCAAGCTTGAAGTCTGGGGCTCCTGTCAGTCACGTTCTCATACTTTAGCATGTCACGGTAGTAGAGGTCCTTACGGTGGGTAATTAGTTGCGAGGGCTGCAACTTGCCCGACTGGACAAGTTTCAAAAGCATCGGTGTCGTTGTTGTATCCACAAGTCTAGTCGTAATTGCTGTACATTTGAGTTAGAATGGACGTCCACGCTTCTGATCGTCTTAATAGCCTGATGATTTGAACTCACAAATATTCTTGTCCCACAGATTTTGAAGATGAAGATCAACCTTGGTTCCATGGACTCCCACGTTGGCTAGGACACCGCCAGGTGCGAGCAGGCTCTGGCAGAGATCAAAGGTTGCGGGGATCCCCACCGCTTCAATGACCGAGTCAGCGCCCTTACCCTCAGTCAACTCTTTAACCTTGGTCACAGCATCGGTCCTGGAGCTGTCAATGGTTTCGGTCGCACCAAATTGCCTTGCAACATCAAGTCTCTTCGGATCCATATCGATGGCAATGATTTGAGACGGAGAGTACATCTGAGCCGTAATGATAGCCGCCAGACCGATCGGACCCGAGCCCACAATAGCGACAGTACCGCCTGGCTGGACTTTGCCGTTAAGCACACCACATTCAAGTCCTGTCGGGAAGATATCACTCAACATCACTAGTGAGGAGTCATCGGCGCCATCCGGGATCGGATGGAGACTAGATTCGGCGTGGGGAATACGGACGTATTCGGCTTGGGTACCGTCAATGGTGTTTCCGAGGATCCACCCGCCGGACGTGCAGTGGCTGTACATGCCCCGGCGGCAGTACTCGCACGTCGCGCAGCTGGAAATGCATGAGATGAGAACCCGATCTCCCTCTTTAAATCGTGAAACTGAGGCTCCCGTTGAGTGGATGATGCCCACACCCTCGTGGCCCAATGTCGTGCCTGGTTGGCATGTCGCTACGTCGCCCTTGCGAATGTGGAGGTCTGTTCCGCAGATAGTTGTCTTGGTGACTTTGACGATGACATCGGTTGGTTTTGATATGGTAGGGAGAGGCTTATCCTTCAACGATACTGAGTTGGAGCCGTCGTAGACAAGAGCCTTCATCGTTGAGAGATGTCGCATCAACAATGAGCCGGCGGGGCTCAAATTTGTACGAGTCAAGGCTGGGGAAAAGCAGGTCGCTCGACTCGAGGCCGCTAGTACAGGTAACGCTGACTTTGAAGCTCGAAGCATAGAAGATTTGGCTACTCGTGATATAGCCGCCATGATGGACGATATTTCGTGACTACCAGCGAGGTTATATGATCAAATCAAGGTGAGTCAAATGGCATCTGAAATCAAACAGGCTGTAAGTTCCTCACTAGCAATGGCGGAATTGGATCGTTCCTTGGTAAATATCGAAACCAACAATCCCGAGGATCTGGACTGGGAATTGTCAGATCATATGAGTGACGAGCAGGTTGTGAGCTAATGGGCTGACATTCCGTGATGTCTGGGGCTGATGTGGGGATATTGCCTGCAGAAGAGGGGAAGCACCTGATTCTGAGTCTGTGGTTCGTCTCGGCATGCACGGAAACCAGGACCGACTTCACAGAGAGCCTGTCGGATGCTGGAGTCTTCCCCCGCAATCGGCTAACTGAACACCTTCGTTGATCATGGGGGACGATGTCCCCTTGTTGTCGCGCCGGTGACATGGTACAATATCAGGAGTTGCGGTTCCGCAAAGCCCATGCGGTTCCGCTCTCAGCGAGCAATAACCCTGTTCTCCCCAAAAGAGACAGCTTTCATATATTGTAACATGATCAGCGCACCACAACCTTGGGTTCTTGATAGAGTGCTCCGAAGTTAAGGCCTCCTACATGTCGACTCACAAAGTCGAACTGAAGAGAAGCATCTCAGCTTCGCGGCGATGAGCGGACTAGCTTCTTCGTTATTTCAACCCCGAGGTTCCGGCAGGTTCTACAGCATCAAGAAAGGAGGGCGAAAGATGTCCATTGACAGCAGTTGTCAGTTGCAGACTGGGCTAATAACGCTAAGGTGGTTCACAAAATCTCACTCATAAACATCGAAGAGAGGCCGCAACACCGTTATGGCTAGTGGAAATGTCCACTCAGCATGAGCCAGAGGATTTGATGTGATGCGGCGGCTCATCTGGGTAGGTCCATAGTGAATGCAGGTAGATCGATATTTCTGCTATTCTCGTCTATAACGAGGCCGAAAAGTCTATCCAATATTGCAGAATTCTACGCCTTCATGCTCACAGCTCACTTGCGAGGAGCTGCCTTTGTGAGCCATTCCCGGACTCTCTCTGATGCAAGACGAGGAACGCCCTCGTACTTCTTGTCTTCGTATGTCGCGTCGATTTCTTTAGCCAGGCGCTGAGCCTTGGCAATAGTGATTCTCTTCGCGTTAGTCCAGTGTGTTGTCGAAACAAAGTCATCTGCGTCGTTGAGTAGGATTTGCCGCTTCTGGCGCAACTTAGCGTCGTCGGTCTTCTCGCCAGCGCATAGTGCGCAGCTACATTCGAAGCCCCACGTCGTCATAAGAGCCTTCTGTCTCGCCTCGTAGTTGCTCGACTCGTCGTAGCTGTGGAAGATTTCCTCGCCCTTGGCGATATGTCGAAGCGCACGAAGAACCATCAGGTCGCCGACGTAGTCCTTCTTGGCGTTGGCGATGCATGAGTGATTGATGTACGCTGCCCAGACCCAGAGACCCGTGCTTGCGTTCCTGGCGCCCTCTTCTCCGTACTGGCCGCCGGGTCCAAAGGCGTTGCGACAGACAATGTCGTGGATCCGGAAGACGTCGACTACTGGGCCTTCTGGCGTCTCGGACGCAGCCTTGACCTCGCCCTGATAATCCCCGTAGAGATCTAGCACTTTTGCGATCTGGGAAGGATTCCTTAGGAGCTTCTGCGAGATGGCCTTGGTCAAGCCGACGGGCGCCACCCTAATCTTGTCATCGCGGATATCGTAAGTCATCGCGGTCAAAACCTCACTCTCGTGGCCCCAGACAACGCAGAAAGCCTTCTCGACCATAACAATCTCCCCAGCAGCAATGTCGCAGGTCGCAAATAAGCCACGGCCTCGTCCCTTGCTGTCCTTGACCTCAGTCTTGGCTGTGAAGGTCGCCGCATCGGCCCGCGGTGAGACTCTAGTCAGTTTGGCCCTAATCTTTTGTAGGTCATACGACCCCTTTTCCTGTTCGCGAAGTCGTATATCCACCATGCGCAGATAGACGGCAGCGCCTCTCTCCGCGGGCGCGAGTTCGTGGGCCTTCTCAAAGTACTTCTTGGCCTCTTCGAACTGGCCAAGGTTATAAGCGCCGCTACCAGCGCGGAAGTAGGCTTTGCTGTCGAGTTCCTTGGACTTTTGGTCGTCGGCCCCAATGAGAGAAGCTTTAGCGTCGGCGATGGCTTCGTCTTGTCGGTCCATAAGGAGATGTGCATGAGCTCGGTTCCGCGCAATGTCTCGTGCGATATCAGGGTTCGTTTTCTGAACAGGCCCTTGCCTGGCAACCTTGATTCCTTGAGTGTAGCTTGTCCGAGTGAGAGGGAGGTCCTTCTTCTGTAGTGCCGCGTTTCCCTTATCCTTACACTTCCTTGCGATTTCATCCCCTTTAGTTCCATCTTCGATCTCGGTTAAGCTGCCTTTCACGATCTCCTCATTGATAATGACGAGGTCAGAGGGGTGATCGATCCGAAGTGTAGCCTCGCCCTCTTCCGTCAGAGTAAAATACGGCTCCTTGATTATGAAACGCCGTGCCGACTCAAGGGTATCTTCGCCATCTGTCGTCTTATGCAACACCATCTCCAAGCGCTCAGTCTCCTTCTCCTTCTCGTCTTGAACGACAGTCCATGAGCGAACAGCAAGCGCCACCACAGGACAGCGCCTCGCACGCTGCACTGTCAAAGAACGACCACGGTGATGTGTCTCTATTGTGAGTTCCGAAAACGACATAGGCTTTAACTCCTCCAAAGATGCGGTGCTTGGTGGGTATGCCTGTCCAACACCAAGTGCTGGGATTGTGTCCTCTTGACCTTGACCACTCATTTGACCCATGTCCATCATGAGAGAGGTTCCCGTCGCTTGGCTAACGGTAGCGTGAGCATCCCGAAACTCTCTGGCGTTGCCCTTTTGCGTTGAGCATTTCTTTTGTGTTTCTTGCACGGTGGTCCGAATGCGCTGAGCCTCTTCCTCGGTCAGCAAGACCGTATTTCCACCGTTTTGGTGCGCCATTTCGGAGGAGTGCTGGCGTCACAAAATTCTGCCGTTGATGCTACTGTGATATGTAGCGGATCAGATAGTACGGGATAGCCGCAAAGATTGCCTTATGCTCTTACTTGTCAGGGATGGAACAACTAGACTTGCCGAGGTCAAGAAGGTCACGAAGCAAGATCCAGTTCTGTGTGCAGTTGTTCCGAGCAAGCTTTAGGGTTCGATCTGCGTGACAAAATTTACGCATGTCGCCTCCGCGATTGTTCCCACCAAAAAACTCAGAAACTAGTTCGTTCGCCCAATGGTTTGGTATTTCCACAGACTTCTCCCGCGTCATGCTGCCCACCCACACCCCACCATCCACAATACCATGAACTGGGATGTCCTGAATTCAGTTGGAGCAGTAATTAACAGAATGACCGCAACACAGATGGCATGCGATTGATTACTCACGTCTTTTAGGTAGAGCCCCCCCCCCCCTTATTTTTTCTTCTTTTTTTCTCTTTTTTTTTCTAAAAAAACACAACTATGCCGAGGGAGACGACCTCGAGACTTGAAGTTCCCCTTGAGAAAGATATCTGGGTCATTCTTGGTCCTTGGCAACATGCCCTGACTGCTGTAAGCGCTTTTCAAGGCGTTCCCACGGGTGCTCATACCCTTCTACAGATCCACAACTCCTGCACCAATATGCCCGACATCAGGATTGATTCTTTCCGCGATGCGAGTATATTACTCGCAAGTTGGAAGAATCGAATCGCAAAACAACAGATGTTCAATTCTTCCGTATGTCAAGTGCCAGATAGGTAAATGCGCTCGTCGGTTTACGTTGTGGCGATTCAGCGCGGTTGGCATAGTGCCTGTGATCTACGCCTCTTCCTCCTCATCAGAGGGCTTCTGCCCGCAAACTACACGACTACCAACCCAGAACCGTCAGTGAAAAGACATGCCAGGGAAAAGGTCAGCTCGGTGTAACTCACAGGTCAGATAAGGCATGGAAAACACCCGACTTCAACTCTTTCCTAACCTCTTGAATTTGCGCTAGAGCTTCCTCTCTAGTCCGCTCGAGAACACCACACATCAGCTTCATTGAGAAGGCCTCTAGACCCTCCAGTTTTTGCGCCAAGTTGAGCAGACCAACCTCTTTGTAGTGAGGGTCCTTGGGCTAAGGCCCGATGGGGGTCTTGAACTTTTGGTGGAAGACGCTTTGGAAGCCGGCATCTACCACCCAGCCCTTCACCTTTGGGGTGGGATTGGGATCGCGGCCAATGCTCTCCAGAGTCCTCACCAAGGTCTTGTTCCAGCCCCAACTAGCGTGCTTAGCGGTGTGTCTACCGTCGTCAGAATAGTATTCGCAGATCATCTTCTGAAACTCGGCCCATCCTCCTGGGTTGAGGTGGCTAATCTCATCCAAACGTCAGCGACTTCCTAGGACATGGAGTTGCAAGGTTGTGAGCAAGAGCCGGATATTTGTACTGACTCATAGAGTTCCTTCACCAGCTTTGGCCAGTCGAGGATCGAGCCGGCCATGTATCGGCATATGATGTAATCGTACTTTTGCTCATCTCAAGGACTTTCAACGTCGTTGACTTCAAATCGAACATTGGGAGGGGCCCTAAAGCTGCGTCATTAGAATGCCGTCCTGAAACCGAGATCAAGGATGCAAACAGAATGAGCCAGGGAGACCTACCAGCTTGGCTGTATAGCGCTTAGGTCGTTACCGATGACTTCCGCGTCCGTGAAAATGTCACCAATCTCAGCAGCCGCTGTGAATAATTTGTTCAGCCATTTTGTACATCATGAGATATGATCCCGTCTCACATAAGCCAGTCCCAGTCCCGATATCAAGAATTTTGCGCACTTTGGACTTGTCGAGAGGCGCTAGATAAAGCTTCGATCCAATCGCCTTGACCATCAACCCGTGACACATGTCAAGGCGTTCCGTCTCAGCTAAAGGTACGATTAAAAAGCGTCAGCGGTCGATGAGCCATATCGCAATATAGTTGAGTTTTTTTATACATCATCGGTCGGTGCAAAGTACGCTAGTAACTATAGTCACATAGTTCCGGTGCGAACTCCGGTGTTGTCACGAAACAGGAATGGTATCAGCACTTGTCAAGCACCTTTCTACGTGCTTTCTCACGTGGATATCACATTCTCTTAGTATATAGACTGCTCTCAAGTGCTCTTCTAGATGGGTTGCTTCAAACCACTTTAACCCACTTCATATGCCCATTGCTACGTGCCATAACTCGTGACAGGTGTCAACTCAAATTCACTCGTCAATCATCGTTCTCTAGAGAAACGTAACGATAACAACCTAAACAGATGCAACTTCAACTGCGACCTTCTTTCTGTCATCAATAATCCAAGTATTGATGTCTCATTTACAATCATCATCCAATGGATGGGCAAAGTGATCTTGATCATGGCCTTGATTAAAGCAGCCTCCTAGTTCCAAGTACCTGATCTGGCCGACGATCACTTCGATAATTCCCGGTCACCTTCACTGTAATCGCTAACCTGGTGAAACCCGGAAACGATAGATTTTTTCTTAAAATCCAAGGTGAAAGCGTTCGAGTGTCAATTTAAAAGTGTAACTTCCGGTAATCTGCACGATGTGCAAATTACTCGGTATCCGCGAGAGCCAGCTCTAGACTTCAAGGCTTGTAACGTGGATATCAGCACCCCCCAAATTTTCATGTCATTCCCCTTGATTGCATTAACTTCAAAATTCATCACTTGCGGGGCTCTTAGGCCGATGGCATGTGACACCGTAGTCGAATTTGACCCATGATGCTTTAATGCTGACCACCATAAATCTGCGGCGACATATTATATCGTAGTCAGAGTCAGCGCTTGCCATGTCGCTGGTTATTCTTCTAGGCCTGTTCACTTTACGGTCATGACGAGCATACGCTGTGACGGGTTCCAACTCAAAGTCGACTTTTCTCCAAGATTGGGACTTTGGTAACCCATGTCAGCAAACGGCGGAATTGGCTCGAAGGTCTCGGTACCATAGCTTATGCAGGTACCGGCACAGCTCCGCTTAAATTTGAACCCCTGGCATGAGAGAATTGAGGCCGATCCTCACAGTCTAAGCCAAAATCAGCTGCCAATCCAATTCAAGCCCTTTTTTCTCTGTGTGACACAGCTTGTGACACTCACTGAGGCTTTACCTCTAAGGTAAGGGGGGAAACACGAGCGACACAGTATTATTCAAGACATTGGCTGTCTGACAACTTACTCTGCCATCGCCCGAGATGAGAGTACAATGCCACATACTTATGTGTTCAGCCCCCAGAATCTCCTCGTGATCCTCCTCACCGCCCGAATGCCGAGTGAACGCTGTTTTGTTGGCTGGTAGCCTAGGCTGACAGGACCAGGGTTCGGCTGAGAGCGGAAATTCATTACGGGGTCAGACAGCAACCAACCGCCCCCTTCGGCCCTATCAACCGGCTTAGATTTCAATCCCATTCAGCGCCAAGATGCGCTTCATAGGCAGCCGGGCGGCACAGTCAGAAGCTTGTCCTAAATAATGTTGTTGGGTGCCATTGAGTTAACCTGGAAGGGAAACTGGTCGGCTTTGTTTTCAGTTCGCCCTAGGAAATTCATTTCCTCGCTGGAGTCATGTGGCAAGGGTACCTCTGGTTGCTCGTAGGCATCAGCCCACGATAGATCTCATATGACATTTGTTCCCCGAGGATAAATAGTCGCCTGTCCCAGTAACAAATAACGGCCTCAGTTCTGTTATCCCATCAATCAAATAATACTATTAACATCTTGTTGTCACTCTTTGTTTACAAGAGCACTCCCGAGCCTCAACACTGGAAACAGTCTTCTACTTGACTCTTGTCATCTATCCAACATGCGCGTTACTACCGTCATCTTCGGCGCTCTCGCCGCAACTGTTGCCGCCGTCGGCGATGTCCACCTCCAGCTTCATAAGAGAATCGAGCCGACCAAGATCATCAAGGTCCTTGAAGCCCGCGGCACGCCCGAGTGTACAAACGCTGTCTACGCCTTCGCCAGCGCCGTCACCGGCTCCGACCCCCTCCCCACGCCGAATTTCGCCCTTCTGGAGTGGGCCGCCACCGCGTCCGTCGCCAACTCCACGGTAGACCCTTGCAGCACCGTCTCCGTCACGGACTCGATGAGCGCCCAGTACACCTCTTGGTCAAACGCCGTCATGTCATGGCAGACTGCCCACATGTCGGAGATGCGGGCCGTGTGGCACGAGTGCACTGATATTCCCATCATCTCGGCTGAGGTCAAGAGCTTACTGGCCTCTGGTGGCTACTGCAGCAGCAAGCTAGCCGCGCTCACCAGCGAGGGCGCCGGACCGAGGGAGACTGGTATGGTTGTTGCCGCTGCCGCTGCTGCCGGCTTCGTCTATGCTGCTATGCAGTGAGGAGGATTGTCAGTATCCGTGACTTCCGCAACGCTACAACGTTCCTGTGTAGTATTGGCAGAGACAGCTCGAGGTACTAGATGCTGGGATGCATGAAAGGGAAGAGTTGTGCTCCGTGATGGGCCAATGATGTTTGATACCAATTAGCTTTTAATGATAATGATTGTTTCCAGTCATCTTGTTCATCATCTGTTCTACATAGTAACGAGTGACCGTTCTGCTTTGTATCTTCGTGTAATCTTTGATTTTCCGTAAGATTCGCCACCGTCTAGAATATGGCCAGGGCATTGGGCGGCGATCCTACAAGACAAGAAACATTCATCGGCGCGGAGGTCAAGAAGAATGAATACCTCCCTGTCTTCTTGCAGTATGCCGACAGACGACTGAGATCCCATAGCTCGCCAATGGGCATGCCGAATAGACTCAAGAAGTAGGGGTGGAGGACTTGAGCAAAGGTCAGCCATATTCATCCTGCTATGGTTTTCTTTCAGCATATCGCAACGACGTACCAAGATCAGTCATCTCTGCTGGACTTCCGTCTGGTTTGACAGGTGGGAATGCCTCAAAGGCGTTAGAGTCTCCAGCAACAGCAGCGAAGTGCTTGTTCCAGAACCACTTGGCCGTCTCCTCCGTGCCATGTACGCCCGACAACCTATACTGCCCTAACTTGGCGAAATCGTCCGGTGTAGGCTTATCTATGATCTCAGTGATGCCTGTTCTAAGCAAAAAAATGTCGCCATGCTTGAACCCTAAGCCTTGATGTTTAGCTACAGCCTCAATGTCTTCGATAGTGATGCGGTAGCCATCCATGGGATGGTAGTCGATCCCCTTCGCGTCAGCGTATGCCTTGTAGTCGATCAAGACTCCACGACCCACCACGCCACCTCGCTCATGCCAGTGGTCAATGGTGGGCATTTTATTTGTTGCCGTAGATGTCGCTGATAGTTCTTCTTGTGTTGGCTTGAAGCCATTGTAGGCGAATCCCGTCGGCTGATGCTGCCAGTGAACTAAGCTGTCCCACTGACTGCTACCTTGCGTGTTGAATTCCAGCTCGTCGTCCCAGCCAACCCCTTGACTGAGTCCGCCTGTCTGCAGCGAGTGCACCTTATGAACCGATTGCTTGCGTCCTGGGATAGCCAGCTTGTTCATGCTATCCAGAGGCCAACTATGAACCATCTTGTCAGCTAAGAAACGTTTGTTTCAGATAAGGTAGCATGCACTGGTGATGTTGATGTCTTACTTCAAAGAGATGGATACGCCATCGTGAATCTTAGCGCTGGCTGCCTTCACAACTGGAGGGGTGAGCAAGTTCAAGGTCCCGAAGAGGTCTTTCTTTCCATCCTTGTCGAAAAGTCCCCAGACACAACCCTTGGGCATGCCTTCAACTGGCGGAAGGTCATCGTAGTCAGGAAGATTCAGTTCATTTCCTGGGGCGGTATCCATGATCGCGAATCGCTTGGAAGTCAGATATGATATGCGGGTATGGAAAGGTAGCTTTCAAGGACCTGCGGCTATTTCTTGTTGAACAAGCAGAGCTTCGGTCTGTGTATTCACTAAGCACACAAGGCAATGACCCCGGCGATGATGCACCAGGCTGGATAATCAGATACCTAAGTACCCGTATCTGCTGTGTGAACCCCTCACTTCGCTTGAGGGGTAAAGTCAGGGGGTTGAGGGTGAGTTGGACAGGGGAACAACGGTGGTGCGCCCGTGCGATGGATACTAAAGTGGATAAAAATGTCAGTTGGTTGTTAGATCGTGGACCGTCGACGTGCAGTTGCATGGAGATCCAAACCTCAATCTTCGAGCAAAGAGCATGAGCAGAACATTGGGGGAATCCTTTCTCTCATTCCCCAACTGAGAATGAAACCTACCTTACTTTCTGTAAGTACTCACTTGGTACTGATGTACCTCGTCTATGACGGTGTTGGGCTCTCGGATCACTCTGTAAATTGACATCAAAAGGCACTTGACTGCACTGATTGGAGGATCTGGTCCACAGCCAATGGCCGCGCGCTGATCTACGCCATTTGAACGTGCGGATAGATCCTTTTGTAATCGGTACCCCAGACACCGTTCCCGAGTCCACGCACAGACCGGCTGCATTGAATTTTCAGTTGATGTTAGCTGGTTCCTGGTTTTGATACCACATCGGCGGAAGAGTTACGTTTGAAGGCGAGAAGGGCATGAACGTCAACATCGCCCGTCGGTCCTCATCTTGTGCTAAGTTAGTTGTGACAACGGGCGTGTTGACTGTGGCACACGGTCGCTCCCGCGTAGTCTAGCGGGAACTACCCGCTCATGGGGTCATCTGATCGGTTTCGGTCTCGTAGCGGTGGGCCAGTCGCGTTGATGGTCTCGAAACCGAGCGCTCTGCACAGGGCAACGCGCAGCGAGCCGTTAGACAATGACACCATTGACTCATGATGCAGCAGCAGATACGCCATCGGCAAGGGTCTAGACGGGACACGCAGGTTCGTCCCCCAGTTCCCTGAAGTTTGAACCTATACCAAGACTCGAAGCTAATATAGCCCACCAAGACATGCAGGTGGTGTTTGACACCAGGCCAAGCGGAGTTTTGTCATATCTGGCCTTCTTTGGACGACAGCTTCTCCGCAACAACTACCCATGCAGCGGAGCAGAAGTCGGACCCTTAAAAGCCTGGCGGGTTTATGTAGATCCTGAGATCGTTTCGGTCCGGTAGAGGAGGAGATCCACCATCAACTACCGCATCTTTCATTAAGCGATGTTGCTATGTTGCACTCGAAATGCGACGAACGAATACGAATACGTCCGTGTCGATCTGGAGATACTGGTCCCTCCCGGCCAAGCGAGTAATGGCTCGTCGGGTAGACAGTACTCCCCGACTGATCCATAGATTGAAGCTCTAGTACGACGACCCGCAATCACGCTTCGGCGTAGAGATATTGTGGTACGCGGGGATGCTCGGCCCTCTTCTATCTTGGGGAACCCCAATTGAGACCAGACGACAGACAAGAGCATGGAAGATGTCACTAGAGCTGTTTGGGGACACCGCTTGGACTGCTCTCAACGGACGTGTGCCCCCATATTTTGGCGACTCAAAACCAGACGATTCGCCTCCTCCAAAATAATAAATAGGAAGTTGAGTAGGCTCACCTACCTCAACTACGTCTTAGTTTGACCTGCAAATAAACGTCAACATGGCTGCATCTCCACAGATAACGGCAGACACAGCGGCCGGCGCCGCTGCGGTCGACTTCATGGCCCTCAACAAGAAGTACACCGAGGAGAAGGAGAAACGCCAGCGGTCTGACGGCAACGCGCAGTACATCGAAATGGAAACGGACGTGCAGTTCAGCAAATTGGCACAAGATCCATGGGTCGACCACGAGGAGCTCAACGCCCAGTCACCGAGCCTCAAAGACGGCGACGAAGTCAAGTTCATTGTCCTTGGCGCAGGCTACGGGGGCTTGCTGTTCGCCATTCGATTCATCCAGGCCGGCTTCAAGCCCGAAGACATTCGCCTTATCGATGCTGCAGGCGGATTTGGTGGCACATGGTACTGGAACCGTTATCCCGGTCTCATGTGCGATGTAGAATCCTATACCTACATGCCGCTCCTCGAGGAGACCGGCTATATTCCGAAGCATCGATACTCATATGGAAACGAGTTGCGAGCGCATGCGAACCGGATGGCAAAGACATGGGACCTGACAGATAAGGCTTTGTTCCGCTCACAGATCAAGAGCTACGAGTGGGACGAGGACTCCAAGCGATGGATCGTAGTCATCGAGCAGGTCCGCGGCCCGAATGAGTCGCCAATCATGATGACGGTTCGATCCCAGTTTGTTGTTCTCGCCAACGGTGTTTTAAACCACCCCAAAGCGGCCAAGAACCTCGAAGCCTTTGAGGGTGACATGTTCCATACTGCACGGTGGAACTACAACGTCACTGGTGGAAACACGGAGGACCTCGAAAACGTTCAGCTCACTGGCCTGGAGGGAAAGCGGGTTGGCATCATCGGCACTGGTGCGACTGCCATCCAGCTTGTTCCACAGCTCGCCAAGTGGGCAAAAGAGCTCTACGTCTTCCAAAGAACGCCGTCATCTGTAGACGAGAGAGGTCAGAGGCACACTGATCCAGAAGAGTGGAAGAAGATTGCCGACGGTCCTGGCTGGCAGAAGCGTCGCCTTGAGAACTTCAATATTTTCGTTTCTGGCGGCGAGGCAGAAGAGAACTTGGTAGATGATGGCTGGACGAAGCTGAAGACCTATAAAGGCCTTGTCGGCGCACCACATGAGAAGCCTCTTGGATTAGAAGACATTCCCGGTCATATCGGGGGTCTTCTAGCCTTAGATGCACCAAGGTCAGAAAGAGTCCGACGCCGCGTTGAGAAGATTGTGAAGGACAAGGCAGTCGCCGAAGCTCTGAAGCCGTGGTACCCAGCATGGTGCAAGCGACCGACCTTCCATGACGATTACCTTCCTGCGTTCAATCTACCAAATGTCCACCTTGTTGATACAAACGGCAAGGGAGTTGATCACGCTACCAAGAATTCGCTTGTTGTCGATGGCACAGACTACCCGCTCGACGTCATCGTCCTGAGCACAGGATACAGGCCGCCTGCAGCAGACATGGCTGAGCCATCGAGTAGATCCAACATGACTATCAAGGGCCGGAATGGCGAACTCTTGTCGGAGAAGTGGTCGAACAAGGGTCCGTCCACCCTTCACGGCGTCCTCACCAATGGGTTTCCAAACTTGTTCCTGACCGGCCCCTTGCAGATCGGCACCACGGCAAATTTTGCCTATGCCCAGGACGTTCTCTCTCAACACTGCGCATACATACTTGTCGAAGCTATGAAGCGCGCGGGGAAAAGCACCAGCGAGGTGGTCATCGAGAGCACATTGGAGGGCGAAGAGGCATACGTCGGCTTGATTATGCAGCATGCGGCGTGGTTCTCCAGCTTGTCTATCTGCACACCAAGCTATATGAATAACGAGGGCGAAAAAGCCCCATCTGAGGCGCAAATGAAGTTGGCTAGAGGAGCACCATTTCCTCATGAAATGAATACCTATGTGAGATTTCTCGAAGATTGGCGAGCCAATGGCATGATGAACGGTGTCGAGGTTACATCATAGCGACTGTGGCATCTGAAGATTAATTCTTGAGCGTTACAGTGCATGGCTCGATCGATATAGGAAGTAAGCCAGTACTTCTTACCGTAGAAAACATTCATAACATCACTAATCTCCGCGATGCAATGAGACTGCTGCGTTCTTCATCTGGTCTACGAGCGAGTTTCAAGGACGAGGGCAGCTACATAGATGGATTCTTACTGGCCATGTAGTAGTGGATTGAGGTTCGAGTATGGTTTTCCCAAAGCTCGGCAGCTACTAAGGTAGATGAAGATTGCCATAATTCAAGACCCTATTCCCCATTTCTCTTCTACAATGAAGTGGTGGTCACCCTTAAGCGAATTGAATTGCGAATACGCGGTGACCATCTAGACTTTAGTGACCAAGGTAAATAGGTACTACTCTCGTTGCACATGGCATAGCCGAATCTCTTGCGGTTTTCCCCGATAGGAATCAAATCGCTTCCTAAATAGCACTCACCACATTTTTTCAACAAGAGGCCATATCTTGCTAGCTGATTTCTTGCCAAAAGAGCAACTTTCGATAAGCCTCCTAGTACTCAATCAGCCTTTCCTCGATTTGATCAGAGACACCTCACAGTCCTTACCATCGCCACCTAGCCACGATCCGAATCAATACACTTGCAGCACTGTTATGGGCCGTCCTCGAGACGTGTCATACCCTGGATGCCTGGGTCTCCAAGCCCCACCATGCTTGCAGTTGAGAAGTGAGACAAGTGTTTAGATCTGCGAACTGGAGCTTCCTGCCGACCACTTCGGTCGAATTGCTGCAGTGCGTCCCAACCCGGGCGGGTAGCCGCCTCGAGACTATCAGTGGATGTCGGAGAGGTTACTATTTACAGAAGATGCGGCATTAGCTGAAGACAACACGTCAGTCATTCACAACTATCATAGGTCGAAGGGAGAATACTCAAGCGACATGCAACACGTGATGTGAGACGCTTTTTTTGTCGTCAATTGAACATTGAAAGAACTCCCCCGTTGCTTGACGAGCATTCCAAAGCCACCCATATGTGCCTCAAGATCCCCCCTTTCTCCAAGATCAAGATGACGGTATCTTTCTCCGAATCCCTCTGAAGACCACACCAACTAGTACGGAAGGCTATACCGTTTCAGGACTACATGCGGTCGACTTCATCGTTACAAGTAGCCATTTCACTAAGAGCATCCGGATACTGAAGGCCTTCCTGTGTTGCTGTACGTGCAGCCTGTCCCCGTCACATACAATGTTGTCACGAATCAGCATATAGAGTAGCTCATGGAAACAGGCATCTCAACTGTGGTCTAATCAACTATGGAAAGGACAAAAGGAGGAAGCCCCTGAGGGAGCCCCTTTTGTATGCCTATATCCCTGTCTACCCCCATCTCTACCGCTGAGCGTCACCCTAGTCATACTTATCTCGTGACAAATGTCGTCGAATGTACACTGAGTGTATCATTGTGCCTGGCTCGGCATCTTAGCCGTGACTTGCGTTGCCGCAGACGGAGGAGACGACTTTTCCAATAATCTGTTTTCTGTCTTGTCACCGTTAGCACATGTGATAAACGATTTTCTGTGGAGTAGTCTGCTAATGGCGGTTGCCGAGTCAGACTCTAAGCGCTTTTCGGAGAACGCGTCACCATGCAGTTCATGAGCGACTCTATGGACTGAGCTGATAGTATCAGTCTAGCTGTGGCACCCCTAGGAATCATTACGAATATTGTCAGCGCTATAAGAGTTGGTGGCCCTTCTCGGCTTAAAGCTGTAGTGACATGGAGAAGGGCCCGAGAGAACTTGGCGGCTGCAGAAGTAGAGCTGATGTCTTCTACATCTGAAGAAGTCTGTGAGCTTTGGAATGGGCACGAAGTTGTCAGGTGTATGAGTTTATCTGTCTACTGCCAAACAAGAAGCCTCCTTCGTCTAAACCAAGCGATTTTGGCGTAGAGATCAGAAGTTTGGATGACGTTCTTGATGAAGTTGGTAAGAACATTGAAATTTTCTTTGATGTCTCAAAACTTGATCTAAGCGGATGCTAAACTCTTCGGTCGACGTCGCAGGGGGGTAAAAATGATTATAATTCGATGACCGAAACAATCATTCAACCTAGCGAAGCAGAGTCAGGAACGGTGCCACCACAGTCCGAAGAAAATCAGATCGTGGACCCGACAAGCGGAGGCTCATCACAGAAGGTCTTCATCACGCGCAACTTAGACAACGGCTCACCCAACGTTTCGTTGAATACTCATGGCCAGTCCACTACTTGCGAGCTCGTCTTTGCCGCAATTTTCGGGGCGACCCTTCAGCTAGGGGTATTGGTGTATGTAGGATTCGCGACTTATCACCCGTCTTTCAATTTGACGAAAGGCGACGAGCCTGTCGCCGATTATGCGTACCCTTGCACTCTGTCTGGAACACTTTTCCTGGTGTTCGACTTAGCACTATCTGCTCACGTCGTCGAGAGTAGCACGAAAGAAAGAAACTTCATTTCAAGAGACGACAAGAAGACCCGTGTCATCGACATTGTATCTTTTCTATCAGAGAACTCAAGTCGAAACCTCCGAGATCATTTCGGGAGGACTTCGTTTTATCAGGCAGCCGTAGCAGGCCACCAGAACATTTTCGGGCCACTGGGTCGAAGTGGGATCTTCCTGGATGCTAGAGATCGTAACGGCCAAACTGCATTATCTATAGCCGCCAAAAACGGCCATGTGGTCTAAAGCTTTGGTCAGCAGCGGTGCGGAAGTCAAGCTTGAAGATGAAAAGGCGAAGACGCCTCTACACTAGGCTGCAGAAACAGGTCACGGAGACTGTGTTGGAATACTCCTCACTCATAATGCCCCGACGGAGCCAATAGCCTACCTGAAGATGACACCCCTTCACTTGGCTTCTCAATCTGGGGATTATGACTGTGTCTGCAAACTTCTTGATAAAGGCGCCGATGCGGATGCCTTAGATCACGGCGGTGGCGCACCGATCCATCCACCTTGCTGTTCAGTCAGGTAATCTGGATACTGTCAGGGCACTACTCAGAAAGAGTCCGAACGCAAAGTTGATAGAATATCAAACTGTTTGGACAACATCGATGTTTGCCGCCGGAGCTGGTCAGACAGAAGTGCTTGAAATACTTGCTGAGCATGATACCAATCTTTGCCTGAAATATAATAGTGGCAGGCATGCCTTAGAGCATGCAATTTACGGGAGTCGTCCTGAATTGATTCCTATGACTATTAAGACCGTAGTCGGGTTGGGCGCCAATTTAGAAGCCCGTGGGAGAAAGGGAAGAATACTGCCGATGGCTACTGTTGCCTTCTTAATAGGGAATACTGCCCTGCTTGTTGTCAAGCAACTGCATGATTGCGGCGCTGATGTTGAGGGAACTTATACGAATGATAAGACAGCATGGGAAGTCGACAGTGAGAAGCACAAAGAGGATGTTGCTCAACTCTCCCTGTCCATCAGAAGATCGCGTGGAACCCAGGTGCCTAAATGGTACGCTTGGCCTTCTGAGAGTGAGCTTTCAGTGTCGAACGAGTAAGGGTGGGCTCGAATGTTTAGTGGTTGGACCTCAAGCTTCGTAAACTCCAATTCACAGTTGGTGTTACTCTCTATCTCAAGACTAATAAGTGTAACAATGATTGTGCCCCTTCAAAGTGCAACTATGGCTACACTTACATTTAGCTACACACGACATGAAGAGTCAAAATGTTTTCGAAGTGATTTTATCCGCAGCTAGAACTACGAACGTAGGCATGATTTTGCTGGCCACCTGCCGAATTACCATAGGCGGAACCTTGATAGCTGCTAAGCAAACTACAGCTTGTGCTGCTGCCTTGGTAGAAAGAAGCAGCAAAACAAGCCGAGTTTGCAGCGCACTTTGAAATGCAATCGCCTAAGCTTGTAGCATCAACGTAGCCAAGATAGTCTCCCGAAGCAAGCCTGCCGCAAATGATTTGGAACTTTCTAGAACTCAGTGTCCAACAGTATCCATCGTTCGCGGAACATGTGGGATTGCTGGTCACCGTACCACCACATGCCGAGCCAGCGCAGGTTGAACATGTCCCCGGTGAGAAGGAAGACTGGCATCCAAAGCCACAGAAGTCGCTGCCAGTGTTGCAGTACCCATTCTTTGAGCTATTGTGTGGCTTGTCAATGTTCTGATGCAAGACAGAAAGAGGTGTTGTATTTGACTTACCAGCACAGTCCTGAGGGGCAGGTATAGCCATTGGAGCCACCACATGTGTTGTCTGGACTTGTCTTGGCGCCAGTGGACGCGGGCTGCGCTGCCGAGGAAGATGCAGCAGCCCCTCCACCTGAAGAGGAAGAAGAGCAGGTTCCAAAGGATGACTGGCAGCCGGTGCTGCAGTGATCGGTGCTTGAGCCACAGTATCCCCATTGACTACAGCAGTCACCAAAGGTGCTTCCTCGGCAGGTGTTTCCACCTGTTCCACCACAAGCTCCATCCTGGCTGACCGTTTTGCCGCCATTGGTGACGGAGCTGCAGTCGCCAAACTTTGACTGGCAAGAGTTGAGGCAATGAGCATCTGTGTTGCCGCAATATCCCACTGGCTGCAACAGGTTCCGAAAGAACTTCCCTTGCAGGTGTATCCCGCAGTGCCGCCACAGGTGCCATCCGAGCTGACCCTACCGTTGGTGCTGGTGCTGCCGCCCCCGCTGTTGCTAGAACCAGTTGTGCATTTACCGAATTTGGATTGACATCCTGTTCCGCAGTGTGCGTCGGTTGTTCCGCTATTTGTATACTAGGTCAGTCTTGACAATTTCTCGCAGTCTTGCGCATCACCTCAAACTTACCACCAGCTGTATTGACTGCAGCATTGAGATCCCGGACAGGTGTAAGCGTTGGAACCTCCGCAGGTCTGGTCCGGAGATGTCGCCGCTGCAACGATTCCCGCCAAGAACAGCAGACAAGAAAGGGAAAGTCTAACCATCTTTTCTTCAAGGCGACAGGGGATTGATGATTATTGACTTGTTACCAAATAAAGTTGACGTCTGTGATTAGAGGCCGAAAGAGTTGGCGCAATTTCAGTCTGGATGATTCAGCATTCAAACCCCGACTAAGTTGCGGTATCCTCTAAATAAAGATTTCGGTGTTATTTTGGCGGTCATTGCTTGCGGACATAGCGGTCACGGGAACCATCCTCAGACTCTCTAGGGCAGATCTAAGACTTGGGATTTTGGCTTCGAGCATAACGACAGGCTACGCTTCATTCCGTTTCCGGTCGTCAATGATCACAATCCGTGACTTCACGCACCCTCCCGAAAGGAATGGCATGAGTTCCTTTGGCCAGATCTGTCCGATCTATACGTCTGGCCCGAGGAGATGGCATGACTATCATCTCCATGATCGGATCTACAAAATTGGTGCTACCGCTCACGCCGCTCTAGATTTCCGAGAATTTGTCTCACCTTTCAACCCGCGCTGCGGAGTGTCTGGGTGAAATCAGGTGTTGGCCGGAAACGGAAATAGACATTAATCTAAGCGGAATGGCTTCAGTCTAGATTACGTGCCGCAGAAATGGCAAATATTTACGCACTACGGAGTATTTGTGGCTGAATTGACGTTACTATCTTTTGACATTGGCCAATGCATGCTGGCGCTGCGTCTGATGATGATCAGATGTCTCAAACTATCACTGTTGCGTTCTTCGGTTCGACTCGGCACATCCACGCTTTCATTAAGTAAGGTTTGAGATCTCCATGTTAATGTCCAACCTCATTTCTAACTTCCATACTCTTTTGGTGGGAATCCAGCGTTTTTCCTCTTCAATTTCTCTTGACATTTGAGGGTCTGTTCTTCAAACAAATGCTCACTGCTAGAGTCCGCGTACAAACAGGTCACGCACTTGTAGCCAAGGTACTTAAGACCAGGCCTGTGAGACCAGTCCTCAAGTCCAGGGGGCGCTGGACAGTGCGACGATGCTCTGAACACCTCAGGGCAAGCATTTTCAGCTCTTAATGCAGTCACAAGGACTTACTTCCAGTTAGCCCCCATCACAATACTTATCATACGTCACATAAATATGATACTTATACCACGAGAGAACGCTTGCGCGGAATGGCTCGACGCATCGACATTTGCTGGCATGCAGGATTCCAAGTCGCGTTCGGATTGGTGCAGGCGATTCCTGTGCAGCAGTTCAACAGTCCATGCCACTGTCAAAGAGTGTACGCCAAACGCAAGTCATTCATACCATTATACAGTGAAGAGTGCTAAATGAATTATAATACGAGCCAGTAGAAGATCGTCGGTTTTGTAAGGTGATCATCAACACAGCGAATGGCACAGACACGCTCTGAGCTTGCGATCGAATGGACCTAGAACATAGATGTATTTCTGGAGGGGAGAAATCATCAATCGGAAGGGTGGCCGAGTTGGTTATGGCGCCAGGTTAAGGTCAGCTTAACATCTGTTTCCTGTGGGGCAACCCGCGCGAGTTCGAGTCTCGTCCCTTTCATTTTGAAGTTTTTGGCAATCTCCACCACTGTTTAATCCTGTAGATCATAATTTTGCTCCGTATCCAACCAAGCCCTTTTGCTAGCAAAAGAATGGAGGGTTCATATCTCTATCGGTTAGATGTGTCTGGTCGATGTGAGTAGGCGAGATTGAGCGAGGAATGGTATCTGAATGACTATTTCCCTGTGCTTATAAGTCGTTTCGGTAATTTAAACTCAATAACATAGAGTTTGTGACTCAGCCCACTTGGAAAGGCTTTTATTGCTGCCTAGTTTACGCAGTCACGTAAATACATGTATTCTCGACAAGTAGTCGCCCCATTCTGGCCGTAGTAACCATTCGCATATCGGAAACATACAACGCCGCAGTTCATAAGTCCCAGTCACTGATACTAAACAGAATCTGAACCACGTAGCCATTTTCTCCAGGTACATACTGCCGTTCGCTAAACCGCAAGACTGACCGTTAAGGAAGAAAGGTCCCGTTAGGTGATCCCTACGTGGTACGAGTGCTAAGCCTCGGTGATAATTCGCGATATCGCAATGATCTGGCTAGGAAATGAAAGAAAGACATAAAGGTTCCGCTTAACTTTCGCTCTTGTTGCTTCACAGGCAGGCCGTACTTCACATGATATCTGTATCAAGACGGACCAGTCCTTGAAGCGGTCAATGGGTTTTTCTGGTTTTCTTTTTTCAAGTCCCAAGGCTGCACTGGAAACAAATTGGTTTTTATCAGTCTTGCGATCCATTTCACCATCTGGAAAGGTCGCGGTACTTTGTAGTCCCGAAAATCCGCACGAAGTCGAATAACTGCCTAGAGATTGAGTGAGCTGTTTACCCATTTAACGAGTGGTAAATTTCCGGGGGGGGGTTCGGCATTATGGTTTTTTTGGCCCCCTAGTCCTCAAGTCCGAGACATCAAACCCCGACCTACAACCTGGTCAGATCGAGATCGATTGTATTCTCATATCTAGACTTGAAGGTATATATCAAGCAAGTATTGGTGGTTCACCAGTACGGAAGCTCACCTAGCTCTCCTCACTCTCAGCCTGCGCGCCTCGAACAACAGTGCTGAGTTTGATAATGAAACTTTTCTCGGGTCTTTCAGGCCTTACTCTGGCTCATCGTACGTTACAAGATCTCAAGACATGATGCCCTAATGACCTCACTGACCGTTTACCTAGTATCAATGAACTTACTCGCTGCAAATGTACCTGATGACCCCTTTGACTACATCGTTGTGGGTAGTGGCCCAGGAGGTATCGTCACTGCTGATAGGCTTTCTGCCAATGGCAAAAATGTGCTTCTGATCGAGAGAGGACCCCCATCTTCTTTCAGATGGGGTGGGAGTACGTCCACTCATGTCACCAGTATATTGACAACACCAAGCTCTAACGGTTGTGTGTATAGGACGGAGAGGAAAATGGCTTGAAAACTCGAATCTCACAAGGTTTGACGTCCCAGGCCTTTACGGCCTCATATGGCAAGACAGCACCGACATTAAATGCCCGGACGTCGTGCCCATGGCAGGCTGTGTCCTTGGTGGTGGATCCGCCATCAATGCAGGCCTTTGGTTCAAGGTAAGCATGTCTTTTCCTCCGGTCTCTTTATCGTGGCTGACATCTCTAAGCCTCAAAGCTTGGACTGGGATTCCCAGTTTCCTGATGGTTGGAAAGCCGAGGACCTCTCCGCTGCCACGGATAGAGCTTTCCAGCGTGTACCGTGGACTAGTGTTCCTTCTAGCGATGAGATTCTATACAATCGCGAGGCTAGTGACTTGATTACGAAGGTACTCGTTAGTGACGGATGGGCTAGCATTGCGGCAAACAGTGAGCCTAATGCCAAAATCAAAACCATCTCACAGTCAGAGTACTTCTTCCAGCACGGAGAGAGAGGAGGGCTCTTGGAGACCTATCTGGTATCAGCAGCAGCCCGTGGAAACTTCAAGCTTTGGATGAATACACTCGCCACCAGGGTCGAGAGAAACGGAGGTAGCGTCACTGGTGTGCAAGTTGAGCCTTCTGGTGACGGCGGATACAATGGCACTGTCAAGCTTACTTCAGGCGGCCGAGTTATTCTTTCCGCAGGAGTGTTTGGCACAGCCAAGATTCTGTTTCGGAGTAAGAAATTTCCATCTACCAAACGCCGAGACCGCTTCGGAAGTTCTAATCATATGGATAGGCGGGATTGGCCCCAAAGATCAGCTAGACGTCGTCCGGAAAGCAGAGCCAGATTCACTCATCGACTCTGCCCAATGGATTGACCTTCCGGTCGGGCACAACCTCGATGATCATTTAAATGTAACACTCATTTCCAAAGTCCCTATGTCTCCTTAGCTAATCAGTTCAGACAAACATCATGTTCGAGCATCCGGACATAGTGAACTACAACTTCAACAGCGCTTACAATAACCCTATTCCAGATGATGCAGCAGCATATCTTAGTGAGATCACAAATCTGCCCTTGCAAGATGGTTTGACTTTACTAACTAACAGTGATTTTACAGCCGACAGATCAGGCATCTTGACCCAAGCCGCCCCGAACATCAATCCCATCTTCTGGGATGCGGTCAAAGGAGACGACGGCATCGACAGGTGGTTTCAATGGACGAGTTATGTTGGCGGACCACAAAGAGGCAAGACATACAGTGCGTACATTTGGTAACATCCCTACTTTTAGATGACCATCACTAATAGCCACAGATACTTCCGGCATTGCAGCTGCCCTCGGACTAGGCAAGACTTCGAGGGGACGCGTCACAATTAACTCGTCCCTCGTTATGGATGTCAGCGTGCTTCCTTACTTCAATGACGAAGGAAACAATGACTTCGAATCCGTTGTGGCTACTGTTAGTGGGGTCGTCAAGGCGATTTCTTCCATTCCTGGAGCCACGATGATCAACCCTGCCCCTGGTCAAGAAGTACGAGATTACGTTCGAAATGTGAGTAAATCATGCTGTCCTTCTGAAGGTTGATATGAACATGGGCTTACTCAATCGTGTAAATAGTTGGCGGTTGATGCCGGCCGTACCGCCAATCACTGGGTCGGAACTGCTCGTCTTGGAACTGACTCTGCCCTTGAGGGGGGTAAATCCGTCGTCGATCTCAACGCGCAAGTTTATGGAACTATAAACTTGCATGTTGTTGACGCGGGAATACTCAATGGTATTTTTACCGCGAATCCGCAAGCTGGTATTGTTGTTGCTGCCGAGAAGGTCGCGGAAGCTATCATCAAACTTCATGAATAGACCGGAGCTTTGTCGCCGTGTTTGCCCGTAATTGTGGTGGTGAAGACTTCAGAGAGTCGCTCAATTGCTTTGGTTAAGGCATCCTCGCCTATGCGAACCTCGGTAATAAAAGACTGGCAGACAAGCTTTCTGATCCGACGGTCTAGTAATTAGCGGGTAGTACTTGTACACTGCGATTCAGCGGTGGTTGACAGTCATCATGGTCTCTGTGAAGACATCGAAATTGACGCGAATACGCCCTATCAAGGAGAACCTCAGCACTTTAGGTTCATCGATCCCTGTAAACTCGTACCCAGACGCGCAGCTTACTCGCACGTCCGCATTTTCCAAAGCCCGTTTGGCACGTCTGGCAGCAGTGAGCAGCTCAAACCCCAAGCCGTTAACCGGATCTCGGCACGAACGCCTGGAAGTGACATCTTTAGCGCATTACATTTCACTTCCAAGTTCAGATGACCTTCCTTTTTGGTGATCGTTCTTACATTTCTCGAGAACTTCGGGGGTCGCAATCAGCCGTCCAAAGTTCCAAACAAGCAGGAATCTCCACATCAATGATTCAACGTGTATTTCTGTGTGCAATTTTGTGTGTAATTCTGTGACCGATTTGCTTCCAGCACTAGCAGCAGCACCGTCACTACTGTCGCGGCACATTGCGAGTCATTGGCTAGACTCGCAAATTCCTCGCGTCTTGAGGCAGTATGAACCCTAACTCCGCGTGTACTTACGAGAGCACCCCAAACGTGTTACCTGGGCGCATCAAGGGATCCTTAGCTTCGTTGGGAGCACCGCATAGTAAAATACCGGGCGAGTTCGTGCAAGACGTTCCTGAATTTTCGACTGGCAACTCCATCATCCATCGCAGCGGCTATGGACAACTTCACGTCCATTGCCGATTGTGAGGGTTCTTTCGGCCCTGCTGCGACCGTCTGCAGCAACCGATTCGACTTCACCCTCCTCTTTGAACAGTCCATCTTGAATGTTGGCCCGTCTGCTGTATTGCTTCTGGCCCTCCCTCTGCGGCTGCAACACCTTCTCCACCAACGCCGCAAAGTCCTACGGCATCCCTCGAATGCCGTCAAGATCGCGACGTGCATTGTCTTTGGCGGACTTCAAATCGCCTTGCTCACGTTATGGGCACAAGCACCGTTTTCCAGCCGCGTCTCCATCGCTGCCGCAGTTCTCGGCGTTATAGATGCCCTCGCTCTCACTCTCCTCAGCCATGCAGAGCATCTCCGATCCATTCGACCATCAACCATCATCTGCGTCTATCTTGCCTTTTCGCTCGTCTTCGATGCCGTGCAATGCCGCACATTATGGCTACTCCCTGGCATGCGCAACTTAGCTAGTGTGTCCAGCGCAGCGCTGGCAGTGAAGTTGATAATGTTTCTTCTAGAAGTACAAGGCAAACGCCGATTCCTCCTTGCAGCTCTGCACCACTTGAGCCCGGAAGCCACGAGCGGCATCATCGCTCGCGGTTTCTTCTGGTGGCTCAATAGCCTGCTAGGTAAAGGCTTCAAAGCGACCTTATCTCCGTCGACACTTTACGATATTGATAATGATATGCGGTCTGAATACCTGCTGCAGAACCTCGACAATGCATGGAATCGACGAAGAGGACATGGCAAGCGGATATTGTTACGCTCGATTTTCAGCACGACAAAGATGGCTTTGTTGGTCACGGCGGTACCCAGACTCGTCCTGATTGGATTCAAATTTTCTCAACCGTTTCTCATCAACCGAATCATCAAATACGTCGACGGCGACCGAGGATCTGACTCTAAGTCTGTTGGTTACGGATTAATTGCTGCAACAGGTTTGGTCTACCTGGGCAACGCGGTGAGTTACAATAATAGTGCTTGGTTGAGGTTCTCTCCACTAAAAGAACTTGTGTTAGTTGTCGACGGGTTTCTACCAACATAAGCTCTTCCGTTACATCACGATGATTCGTGGGTCTCTGGTTTCTCTCATCATGTCCAACAACCTCGAGCTAGACATGACGAAGGCTAGCGACCCGTCTGCCCCCTTGACCTTGGTCAGCACCGACGTGAGAACCATCTGCAAGTCATTTGAGATGATCCATGAGGTATGGGCAAACCCCATAGAAATCGGCCTTGCCATCTGGCTACTTCAGCAACAACTTGGCCTTGGTAGTGTGGGACCAGGCGTAACCATCATTGGTAAGCCAATGCTGTCGAGATTGAACCAAAACACAATGCACTGTTGATCTAACTAAGACTTTACCAGCTTGCACAATTGGTATGGCGAGGCTATCGAAACTGATGCCTCGAGCTTCGAAGATTTGGAACGAAGAGGTCCAAAAGCGTATCACTGTCACTGCGGAGGTGCTTGGTGCGATCAAAGAAACAAAGATGTTGGGAATGGTAGATTTCCTTCAGCATGCAATCCAAGATCTCAGAATTGCAGAGCTGCGCAGGGCGAAACAGTATCGCCGGCTGATCACTTATATGAATATGTTAGGTGAGATTAAGCCCCCGCTCAATGAGTCAATGGCTGTAGACCATAAGCTGATACTGCATATCCAGGCAATGCGCCGTCAATGGTTGGTCCTGTTGTTACTTTTGGCCTTGCCATACTTGCGCAAAAGATCAATGCCGGGCTGTCGCTCTCTATCGCCACGGTATTCACATCGCTTTCCATTATCGACCTGATTGCTGGGCCTCTTGCGCAACTCATCACCTCGGTACCGAGTTTGGTGGCATCTTTAGGAAGTTTCGAGAGGATCCAAGTCTTCCTCGAACAGGGTAGGCCATCAACGGTCACGAGTCCTGATTACATTGAAGCTGCAAACCACTCTGACCGTGGCTACGTCGAAACTGATAATGGCATAGAAATGCAGACAGTGCCGCCGAGAACCTCGTCCGAGCAGAGAGAAATCGCGATAGTGCAGGACGGCTCGTTTAGCCTCAAGATTGATGAGGAGCCCATTCTGCGCGACATCAACCTTCGAATCGCCCCCTCATCTATGACCATCGTGATTGGCAGGATAGGCTCGGGAAAGACCACCCTCCTTCGAGGTTTACTAGGCGAACTACCAACCAATGGTTCGGTCATGGCTCTTGAAGGCCCTGTAGCGTATTGTGCCCAAACAACCTGGCTTACGACTGCAACTGTCAGGGAAAACATTCTGGGTGAAACACCTCCCGATGAGGATTGGTACGAAAGAGTTATACATGCTTGCGCTCTTGTGCCCGACTTCTCTCAGCTAGCAAACGGAGATCACACAGTAGTAGGAAGCAAAGGCCAGTCACTGAGCGGGGGTCAAAAGCAACGTGTTGTAAGTTGTTTCCCTTGACTTTACCAAGAGTCGTTCAAAATTGCTCACTGACTTCACCAGGCTCTAGCACGAGCAGTATTCTCTAGGAAGCTTGTTCTTGTTGTTGATGATGCGTTGAGCGGGCTTGATAATTCCACCCAGACTCACATCTGGGACTGTCTTTTCAGCCCACGAGGCCTTGTCCGCCAATATGGTGCAACCGTAATTCTGGCCACACACTCACGTAAGTAGATACACCGGCGCACACGGCAAAGTTCCATGTGTCAGGCTGTTGGCTCACGCCAACCACAGTGAAGTACCTCAAATTTGCGGACAAGATCGTCATCTTGGGCGATAACGGGCAGATTGCTAGCCAAGGTAATTTTGATACTATTCGGGAAAGCGCTTATCTTCAAAGTCTTTCTTTCGAGGATACGCAGCCCGAAGATAAGAAGGACGTTGATACTATTCTAGTCGAAAAATCTCGACAACAAAGTCAGCCACAGAGCAAAGGGGTAGTGTCTGAATCCGAGCAGGATCTCTTGAGAAAGGCGGGCGACACAACGCTCTACTGGTATTACCTGAAGTCCATCGGTTGGCTTTATGGCTCTGCTGGTGCAATAACCTTGATATTTGACTGCTTTTTCAGAGTCTTCCCTCGTAAGTTTCTCTTCAAATACTTCTACTGGTCGACCATGGTTGCTGATCTATGCCAGAAATTTGGCTCAAGCTCTGGACGGAAGAAGACGCAAGAACCGGCTCATCAGACACAGGCTTTTACTTCGGAGTCTACTCTGCGATTTCCGTTGTGGGGTTATTTGTCATTGGAGTCAACATCTGGTTCGTATCCAAATGATGCTTCTGCAAACTATTTACGCAGAATCTGCCTGTGCTAACGGAAGCTTGCAGGATCATGTTTGTTTTGATCGTACCTAAGTCTTCTCAAAGCCTGCACTGGACACTTCTGCAGTCTGTCATGAGGTGGCTTGCACTTCGCTGGCCTGCGGTGTATATCATTACTTACTAAGTTACAGAGCACCATTGCCATTCTTCGGATCAACAGACACTGGAGACTTGATCAACAGGTAGTCATATCAGAGTCACAGGTCTAAAGCCGTAGATGCCTAACATTTTACAGATTCAGTCAAGACCTATCCCATATTGACCGAGATCTTCCTTCAGCGTTGTTCATGACTTCAATAGGTGTGTAATTCGTCCCACATACCAGACAAAACACCAAGCTAATCCATCTCAGCCGTTCTTGATTGCTTCGCAGGAGCCGTTCTGATTGTCATCGGTGCCAAATACCTTGCAGCTGCCATCCCGTTCGCCTTGCTCGCCCTCTACTGCCTACAAGCTTTCTATCTAAGAACGTCTCGTCAGATGCGATTCCTCGATCTCCAAGCACAAGCTCCTCTTCTGACAAAGTTGATCGAGACCATCGATGGCATGTCAACTATTCGCGCATTCGGTTGGCAGACTGCCTTCCGAGACACTTCACTTGATCTCTTAGATCAGTCCCAACGTCCTTACTATCTAATGTTCTGCATCCAGCGATGGCTCACTTTGGTTCTCGACATTCTTGTCGGTGCCATTGCAGTCTTGCTGGTCTCCATGGCCATGATGATACCGGATGCGACTAGCACTGGAGCAATTGCCATCGCGCTCTACAATGTGCTCAACTTCAATCAATCTCTGGCCACTCTGATTACCTCCTGGACAGAGCTCGAAACATCATTAGGTGCCATATCACGCTTGAGAACCTTCGTATCTCGAACACCAATCGAACCGACGCCTGTCGCTAGGGAGCATGACAACGTTCCACGTCAATGGCCCTCCCAGGGTCAGGTCGAGATACAGAACGTCACCGTATCTTACTCCGAGGAGACGAGACCGGTACTCAAGGGCGTCTCGCTTTCGATCGAGCCGGGAGAGAAAGTTGCGATATGTGGTCGCACAGGCAGTGGCAAATCGACTCTCACTCTCGCTATTTTCAAGCTTCTTGGCCTTGATGCAGGCAGGATCTTAATCGATGGTGTTGACATATGCACTGTCCCTAACGACGTGCTCCGTCGATGCCTCATCGCCATCCCACAGGAGCCACTTCTCTTCCCCGGAAGCCTGCGCACAAATCTCTTTCCCTTTAGCGACGTCTTGAGCGCGGATGAGGTGCCATCCGACGCTGATCTCATGGATGCCCTGACCAAGGTTTCACTGTGGTCAGCCATCTCCTTGAGTGGAGGGCTCAACACAGATGTCTCCAACTTACCACTATCCAAGGGCCAAAAGCAGCTGCTTTGTCTGGCCCGGGCCATAGTCAGGAAGAATCATAGCAAGGTTCTAGTCCTCGACGAGGCTACTAGTGCCGTCGACCAAGAGACCGAAGACATGATGGCTAGGATCATCGAGAGCGAGTTCGTTGACCACACTGTCATATCTGTGGTCCACCGTCCTCAGGCCCTTCGTGGCATTAACAAGATTGTTACCTTACAAGATGGCAGAGTCGCCAACATAGGGACTGCAGAGCACTAGTATAGATGTACGCTTTAGCATGCGGGTGGTTCAATCTTGTTGACACAACAGTCACTCAAAGGCTTCATTGATGTGGAAGAGGTACGTAAACCATTTTAATTGTAAACTTATCAAGTCTGCTTCAACTATACGGCTGCCACCTTTTTCCTGGCTAATAACCATCATTGACGATCAGCTTGCCTCTTTTACCCAATGGACTCCTGACTTTGATACCCGGTGATTGCTATTATTTCTACAGCAGAACGCCTCGACATTGCGTGCTCATCAAGATCCGCCAGATGTCCACCGGCCCTGCGATACCCTGAATGTTTTTGCATTGACCTTTTCGATGATGAACCAGAGTATGGATATGGAAGAAGATCTTCAACGGCAATAGCTGGTCATGGATACGGGTTTGCCGATCCCGCCAAACTTCCCCGATAATTATTACTTGATGAAAACGAGTCGAGTCGCTGTTTCACAAAACCATAAAAAACATCGACCACGTTTCTCCCTTTCAATCCATGCGCCTTGCCAAATCATCAATTCCCACGTCCCGGCATGTCTACGCCCATTCTCGATACCGAGTTCTGTGTTTTCCCGAGCCTCACTCCTTCGGGCTGTATTCTACAGTGATCGTCTTTGTTTGGACAATGTTGTTTCCTCGCATGATAGCTTTTTCTGATGAATCATCCTTTGTGGGATCATTCTCGCTATTGCCAGTGGCGATAGTTACTGGCTTATTACGTCCCATGCTAGCCATCACAAATGCCTCGCCGTTGTTATCGCGATCAAACTGCGAGTACTCGGCTCGATTTCGCGTTCCATTTGTACCACCAATAGTCATTCGCGACATGGCTTTGCTCCCACCACCACCGACGGTCTTTCCCTTGCCATATGTGCTTTCGCCGATAATCTTAGGTGCGACATGCCGGAAAAATTTGCGTAGGGTCGGGAGGGAGGCGCAAATAACGACCAGATTGGCTTCAACGATACTGAGGAACCAATTTGTTAGGAGACGTACATACAAATAACAACGATAGGATCAAGGTAGACCGTTGTTTACTTACATCCACAAGCTAGCCCAGGCAATGACCCAGCTTTGGTCCATGCTCGTAAGCATGGCTGGGAGAAGAGAAACGCGAACAATCGATGTGACAACTGTACTACAGGCTTTGTTAGCTTCACCGGGATCTTTCTACGTATACCATGTATCTTGTTTGAGGATCTCGGCAGCGTCGACTTACAGTGACCCGACTGCGAAAATGAAGAATAAGCCAATCTTTTGTCGACGTGGAATCTGTAGCTTCACAACGATTGGTAGCGGGAGGGCGAAGAGTATCAAGTCCGAGATGATGTTTGCCACAGCGGTTGCAATGTATAACGATGGTCGGTTGATGCATGTGCCTTCCGTGATGGTCACATCCCAGCTCATCGCGATTGGGTCACAGGCAAAGACAAGGGCAAAGAATATACCAGAGCTGTAACCGGCAATGATTGCAAGAGAAATCCACACGGCTCTTTTGAACCATCTTTGAGGGGACAGTCTGAAGTAGAAGATCAGGAGAGAGACTTTGGCAAAACTTCCGCAGAGGGTGTAGATGGCGGCCGCGAGAAAGACATCCTGCGTTGACCAGTACTTTAGTAAATCGGGCTCCCGCAACAACATGCCAGCCCTCAAGGATAAAATAGATAAACAGCATAGTTCATCTTCACATACCATCATGTAGATTTTATACTTTTCTATGGATATCTCCCATCCGTGAACACCTCCCGACCCATATGCGAACATATCTACCAAGGGCTTGTTAGCAACAGACTAGCCGACATATAAGCTTGACAGATTTACTCACGAACGCACAATCCAATCGTTGCGATGGAGGTGAACTATGATGCAGTCAGCAAGACTGGTTCCCATAAGTGTTGTTGGCGTTGGGTGGATACGCTTGAGGCAGTATGTTGCCGCAAGTCACGACCCGGCGTCCGAGGCATTCATGCTGGGGGTATTCATGATGTCACTAACCCAAGCCAATAGAAGAAAGACTGCCAAGATCGAATGTTAGTCCACTCGGCTTTCCAAGTTGCGGTCGAAGACAAAATTAAGGGCAGGTCGTGATGATAGAGGATAATGGGGGGGAAAGACACTTGACATGCTGTCTGGTAGGCGTTCTTACCATCGTCCCACTGCAGCCGACCGATCAAGAAGGCTTTCGTGTACAGCCTTTGCGCCATGAGCAAGATACTGAGAAGGGTGCCGAATCCAGCTACATAGTAAGCTTCGGGTACGGCCTGTCGATGGGGACCATCGAAGTTGACCACATAGCCTTCCGGAGGCGGAAGGGCAGTGATCACGCCGTTCACCACTGGCATGGCTGGGATTCTTGGAGTCGAATGGTCAAACTGCTGATTTCGTGCTGATGTTTGCGAAAAAATGGGTCACAGGACAAACTCGATCAAATGACAAGAACACAACACCAAAAGTACGTGGGTGGCCAGTGGCTTAAAGCATATTACATCCTTCGGGCGAAAGGCATTTTCGGACACCATGGCCGCTATGTACCAAGCGATATGGGAGTGGCTATAGAAGCGTCGGTTTTAGCATGTATCACTCTCGACTACATACTTGACACCGGCTGTCTTTCACATTATATCCAGAGTGTGATTCGCAAGCATGTATAAGTTTATGTTAGGATTGCGAGCTTTGAAGGGTAAGGTAGAGGAAGCGAGCCCACATCTCCGCCCCCATGCAGCTTGATGCAAAAGGCCCTGCTCCAGTCCCACCGTCCTGCAGTCACAAAATTTATCTTAGAACCAACGCCGCAAAACCCTGGGCTAGCGGTCGGCCAAGATAATTATGCGCGATATCACTTCATCTGGTATTCTGGCCTGAAGAACGGCACGTAATCGTTGATCTTTCCACTCCTTGTCTGTTACTCCGCTAGCTCAGTCACAGGGATGAGGAGTGTTGGAACTAGGATGTTGTGAAGTTGAGACAAACCCTCCATCATCTCTCGAGCGAAATGCATGATGAAATTCCAGTAGCCGCACAATGGCATAGAGGGCTAGGTCGTTCGATTAGCCCGAAGCTCAAAAATCTCAATCCTCGTATGAAATGCGCCTCACACCTGCAGTGGGTGGTCGGCTCCGACAGGCTGCATATCAATCTGAGAAGTGTTGAAGTCCGTTGCAGAAGTTCCGCAAATATGACAGGAAATCTTTCTCATTTGCAGGGACTGGGGCTTCAATCGAGCCGCTTCCCGTATCACGGTGAAGAAGAAAGACGTGGCAAGGTCAAGTTCGATCATTACTTCCTTTTTAAGGTCGCGGTGTGTGAGGTGATGTAAGCCATTGGAAACTCCGTAATACAAGGTTGCTTTAGTCTTACGAATGGAGAACACCCATTCTACTCTATACTGGCATACCTCAGGTAAGGTACCTTGCAGTATCTCCAAGGACCCGTACCGTCGATGAACTACCTCGGATGATGGCGCCGGGCGGGGGCTAAATCGTTCGATGAGGCCTGACCCCCGAGATCGGCCCAGTCCGCTGAAGCGCGGGGCAGGAAGCATTTTTCATCTGGCCCTAACTGAGGCGATGTTGGTTGATCGTTGTCGTCGGCGCGATACTTGTAAGTTGCCAGGGTTTTCAGAAGGATGAGCTTACGCGGAGTGCGCGGAATCGTAACCCCAGTGCCCGGTAGCAAATCAATCTCTTCCCCAATGGCAACGTCCAGGATCTTGGGTGGGACGACGGAGCTTCGGTAACTAGGGTGATATTCGGTTACTTCCAACGACATCGAGTAACGTTATGAAAAGACACGAGATAAAACAAAAGGGCAACAGGGGTTAAAATCGCACCAACGATCTTCGGTGCTGCCAGGCAGGGGAAAGAAGCATGTTTGCCAAGTCTTCAATGCAAGGATTGTAGTAAACTTGACCGATACTACCCACCCATGCCAGGAGAGAGGACTTGACCGATGAACAACAAATTGATGACAACTGGACGGTGCCAGCCGTTAGGAGGGGTATTTTGGTCTAATGCATCACGGCAGTAATGTCACACCCTTATCCCAGTTCTGAATTCGTCCAGGCCCTCCCAAGGATCAGTATTCCTTTTTGGGTTCCTCATCCACCCTGCTGGATTACAGCTCTGAAGTTGCTTCAAGACAGGGTAATATAAGGATAAGCTGAGGGCTCATCGTAGAATGTCTGCTTCCGTGTTCACATCTGTCAGTGCAATCTACGCCCGTCGGTCTTTTCCATTAGTCAGTCCTTGACTTCGGTGTTGGGTCTCGCCACCTCAATCTCTCCTCGTCCGCCCTAACCGACCTTGCCAACCTTAGTTTCTGCTCAGTTGACATGATGAAGTCAACTGTGATGGCGTTGAGCACTGCGGCGTTCTTTGACATTGCGTCGGCTGCGACTTGCTACTCACAGTCGACAGCATGCGTGAGTTTCCCTACACACATCTTTTGCAAAGTGCTGGTGCATGTCACTGACTCCGACAACAGTGTTTGAAGTTGAACAAGGCCCCGGGGCTGGCAGGCAAGATTTACTTCCCTAACTCAACCGAGTATGTGGAACGTATGGACTCGTACTGGTCCATCACAGCCGCCCTGGACCCTTGGTGTGTCGCACAACCCTCAACAGCCGAGGATGTCTCAACTATCATCACCACCCTTGCTGCCTCCAACTGCACATTTGGCGTTCGCGGTGGTGGTCACGGCTCCTTTGCTGGATCCAACAGTGTCAACGACGGTGTAACCATCGACTTTGGCAACTTCAACAGCACTACCTACAACCCCGATACCAAGATCGCCTCCATTGGACCCGGCGGCCACTGGCAAACCGTCTACGACACTCTTGCACCTTATGGCGTCGTCGTTACTGGCGGTCGCGCCGGTACTGTCGGAACTGGTGGCTTCATCCTCGGCGGCGGTAACTCCTTCCACTCAGCATCTCACGGTTTCGCATGCGACCAAGTTGCCAACTTTGAGGTGGTCCTTGCTGACGGATCCATCGTCAATGCCAATGCTACTTCCAACTCCGATCTGTGGCAAGGTCTGAAGGGAACTGGTGCCAACCTCGGTCTTGTCACTCGCTTCGACATGTACGCCATTGACTTCCCCGACCCAACAAAGCCTGTAGTCTGGGGAGGCAACCTCATTTACGACCTAGAGTCTGGTCCCAAAGTCATTGACGCTCTCGTTGAATTCACGGAGAACGTCAACAAGGATGAGAACAGCTCTTCCATCGTCTATTGGGCTTACCTCCCCCAACTCGGTGGTATGATCCTCAACGCCGCCATCGAGAACACCTTGGCTGAGGTTGCGCCTCCTGCTTTCGATGCCTACTACGCAGCCGGCAACATCACCCAGGACACCACTAAGGTCGACTTGATCTCCATCGTCGCAAATGAACTCGGATCCGGCCAGCCCGCAGGCTTTCGCAACGCCTGGTTCACGCTTGCATTCGACAACGACGCCCGAGTCATGAACTACGCCGTCGAGAAGTTCTACACTCTGAACGCGGATCTCGAGAAGGCTGTCGGTGCCGACTCTGGCTTCAACACTCTTTGCATGTTCCAGCCCATCACCAAGTCCATCGTCGACAAGGGCATCGCCATGGGTGGCAACAGCATGGGTTTGGGCCACTACATCACCCGTGGCAACGGCATTATGTTCCTCATTACTTTTGCCGTCAACGGCGCTGAGAACGAGACCATTTCTTTCCCGTACATCCAAGCTTACACAGAAGATGTCGAGGCCTATGCTGCGTCTCTGGACTTGAACTGGGGCTGGATTTTCCTCAACTATGCTCACAAGGTGCAGGATGTCATCTCGTCATATGGCGAAGCTTCCATTGAGAGGTTGAGGGCCGCTTCTGCCAAGTACGATCCCACAGGTGTTTTCCAAAACCTGCGTCACTCAGGCTTCAAGATTCCCTTCTAGACATCCAGTGTGGCAGCTGACGAGAGGAAGAGCCTCCAACATCAGATACCATCTACCTACCTTAATAAACGATATTGTCATCAAATAGAAGTGTAATGCTAAACCACACAGATTCATTCCTTGTTCACCGCTTGTGTTTTGTGTTCAATATGAATGCTCCGACCACTGATCATCCCATGATGGTGATGGTGATTCTGAAGAGACTCGCTGTTGAAGGAATTCGATTAAAGCGCTAGGAAGTGAATGCTAGAAGGAACGCAACGTTTGCTATGTACTCAATGCAGAAAGCAACCTCTATCAAGCAAAATCTACGCCGTCATAGGACTCAACCATCAACATGAGCAGCCACCGCTCAAGGCCATACACGGCACCCAAGCGCAAAATTCCCAACAAGGTCCTCCATCACCAGCCATACCAGTACAACACCAGCAAGTAGCGCAGCAGCAATCTGGGCCTAGACTGCCACCCGCATTGGCACCGCTCCTCATGGGATCCATCGCTTTCCCCGCCTCATATGCGCCGTACACGATTCCAGCTCCGGCTCCTGCGGCAGCAACACCCCATAGCCCGTTCTGCATCGAGTTCTGGAACCCCTTGACGGCCTTGTCCGGTGTGATTTCGCTTAGTCTGTGAGTCGGTGTCTCGAGACTTTCTGTGAACCAGTCATAGTCAAGCGCACATCCCTCGGGCTTCTTGATGATGCCGCCGAACTTCTTGAGTAGTTCCCGGCAGTCATCATATCCGAGATCCTCGGCTGCAATAGATGATCGCGCGGCAGCCCACTCGGTGTTGACTTCGTCTTTCGTCAATGTTGTCCAGCCGATCTGACAAACGGTGTAGTCGCGTGTGTGATAGCCCTTAGCCGATGTCGAAAGCTTCAATGCCCTGAGCTTGTTCATTTCCTCCTTCAGAGACCATGAGACAACTCGTGCCTCATACACTCTTGGAGGCTCAAACGAACTGGTCTTCTCGCTCTCCGGCAACTTGTCCTTTGGAACATTGCCATTCGGTAGTCTTAGCTCGTACTTCAGGCCGTGCGTGATGATGGCCCAGTGTAGAAGACACCCGTCGTCAACACGACGAGAGTACCATACTTGTTCGCCCTTAGATGTGTCCTGCCCCTGCTTGCCACGAAGGTTTACCTCATCTTGTAACTTTTTCTTCTCTTCTTCTTGTTGCTCTCTAGCCTTCAAGATCTCCGAGTTTTTGAACATTGTGTGACAGATTTGGGTTTTGGCGTGGAGGTATCGAGACTTGTGAAGTTGGGATGAGTGAGACTTTGACGACGATACCCTCAAAATTGGGATCGGATTGTATGGCAGCGTCTATTCAAGGAATATCTTCGTGTTATACTCCATAAAATAAGCATGGGATCCCAGTTATCAATGCTTCAATAAAGCCGCTGACGGCATGAGCTGCAGCGTTGCGGTGTATGCCCTGTCATCGCTGCACGACCTTGCGCGGACTGCGCCGCAGATAGCTGCCAAGTTTTCCCCATCTCATAGGGCAGATCGCACTCACGCATTCTCGGATTGACCAATGCCAACTAGCCATCACTAGATCTCTTGCAAAATATCTTTTGTGTCTCTCGTTGCTACTGACAAGGAGTCGCATCCGCCTAGATGAACGACGAAAATGACATCACCCACCATTTGCGGGAAGATCTTCCCTGCATCGCCTCTCCTAAGCTTTCGGGCGGTTAATGTGGGGCTGTCTAATACCGGTGCCTACCTTGTTACATCGGACGGCCAATCACCACATAAAGCTAATCGATGTGTGTCTGATATGCGCACCTTAGGAGACGTCAAAGTAAGCTTCGCGTGGCATTCAGCGGAGGGAATGCGCCATGTTGAGCATGCGATCATCTCGCCATCTTCGTGGACGGGTTGCTCCGTTCAGTCCTCACGGTACTGATGCCCGCCGTGCGCACTCACTTCGCTGTAGAGTGTGCCGAGTAGCTATGTAAGAGGCGCAGAGTTGACGCGAAGAGTATCGTGCACTTAAGGTAAAGGTGGGCAAGCAAGTTACCCAGATATATAAGCAGCTTAGGTTAATAAGGGCTGTCGAAATAGTTTCCTGTTGCCCTTTGATACGTGGGATGCCGCATGATATGCCTCATATCCCGCCTCTCGATTCGTCACTTATGAACACTCAGCGAAGGTGTTTCCGAGAGCCTGACCTTTATCATTTAGATCTTTGGGCGTCCCTCTTGCTCAAAGCTCTTTGACGGCGCGGATGATTGAAGGTCCTGGCAAAGTGAAGGGTCTACATAGACGTCCTGAGACTTGGCAAAATTATAATCTCTATCGAAGCCTCCGATCGCCAGCTTAGAAGAGATTGAAGCCTACCTCGTCAAGTATCCCATCAACTGCTAGATGGCGTTAGCAGATATGTACGTACTTTTATGAGGAATAGTAACGAATGATTCAACAATCTAATCCTACTCCCCTTGTATCCGCCTGTGAATAATCTCGAAGTAGAATTAGAGAAAGATTAGAAATGGATGCACTACCTAGGTAATATTCCATGAGATACTCAGCCTCCAACGAATTCCCCGAGCAAAGCCATGAGTGTCATAACAAATGCACCGAGCTCAGCTTCTAACGATCCGACTCACCATGCCTCGAAGTCATTTAGGCTTCTTCCTATAAAAAACCAGGCGTTTGGAACGCTGTCATACTCATACCTGGAGCTGCAGCCCCATGCAGCTCTTGCCGAAAAACGTGGCATGCAGCTACGACCTGCCAGTAACATCATGCTTGTCCAGTCGAATCTCCACATTCAAACAATGGCAACATGGCCGAGTGGTCCAAGGCGATAGACTTGAATTGTTCACGATTCAGACATCTATTATCTTCGGATGCGCAGGTTCGAACCCTGCTGTTGTCGCAAATGTTTTTAGAACGAAGCAAGATTCCACAATCTTTTTTTGCGTTGTTTTGCCACAAATGCTGATGCGCGGTAACGTTTGACTACCTGCCGTCGTGGCCATGGCTTGGCATATCTATCTACCTTGAGCAGACTCGTGGATAGGAAGTGTGGATACAAGGTATATGCGGCACGTCAATGGAGCACGAAAGGAGCAATCTTCATCGACTAACTTTTTTAACTTGCGTTAATATTCTAGAACCTTGAGCCATTGGTGAAATGTCGACAGGGCCGATTACTATGACCTCGACAAATATGTACGAAGCAATTGACAAGACGTGATAGTAGGTAGATGCGTATAGAGTAGCAAGCGTGAATATAACCTGACCTGGCCTGGCCCTCTTCCCAAAGCAGGAGTGCCCATAGCATTAAACATTAGAACCATAATCCAGAAAACTCCAAGCTCCCAAATTCGAGACCTTGACGGACGGAAATTTTGAGTTAGCCCACAAAGTATTTATGTGGCAAGTAATCAGGAAAAGTCAGAAAACATACCACGATCAGCAGCCATCCGGCCGTTCAGAAAGGCACTGGTCCATGCAGTATGTGCCCACAATAACACCATACACCTTGCCAGAGACGTAGCTGCGAAAGTTGTCACGGCAGTTATCATAGACCATCTCCGCAGCAGGCAAAAGCTCCCCAACGGGCGTCGGCTTGTCAATAAACGCAGTCCAGCTGACGCAGCACCGCGCTGTCTCGATCTCGAGACAGTAGTCCTGCGGGGTGCCGCGGACCATGTCGGTGGCCTTGTCCTTCTTGAGGACGTTGATGAGGTGCGAGCAGACGCTGGCCATGGCCTGGTGGCCCTTGTCGCAGACGAGCTCGTTCTCGCCGCACATGGCGGACGACGGCTGCTCGACGACGGTGCCGTTCGGGCCGGTGGGGGTAACGGTGATGTCGGTGTAGTTCTTGCGGCCCCAGGTGGAGAAAGTGCCGATTTCGTTGGTATAGAGGTCAAGGACGATGCGCGTGGGGAATTCTCTCTCCATGGCGAAAATGGCGTCCGCGTTGGGGAGCAGGTGGGCTGGGAGAGCTCTCGCGACTTGCATGTTGGCACTTAGCGCCGTGGTGACCTCGGGGATAATCATCTTGACGTCGGTGTTCTATCGATGGTCAGTTGTCTGTGTATTGTGTAGGTTATACTTAACAGACTTGATATGCACCTACTTTGGAAAGCGAGGCTACCTGAACTTGCTTATGCGAAAAGAAATGTTGTGAAAAGGGGAAGGAAGAGCTGTGAGGGGCAGTCCATCTGCTATGGCATTTATACAAGTCGTGGGAGAGAAAGATTGTAACCTGTGTGAGTGCTGACTGGAAGGCCGTGAGAAGCGAGCTCGAAGAACAGTAGCGGAACGAGAGACTGTGGGGTTTGAGCCCTCAAACTAAAAGAGTGCCAGAGATCAGTATCTCGAGTGTGGGAGAGACAGGACGCCGTCAAGGTCGCGGTTCCTGTTGGAGCATATCGACGAACAAACACCCTGCTAGAAAGAAAATGGACTCTCCGCGGACTGGGGTACGGGGGATTGAGTTCTTTTCTAGACAGGCTGTGTGTCCTTTATGGTCTCTGGGGCCTAATTACCAAGGCAACGAAGTAGCTGTCATGGAGTGTTATGCCGCAGTTGAGCATCCGTAGAGGTAACAATGGGGCAGGAAACTAATATTGCAAGTGGCTGCAACTTCTGCGTCGTACACGAAACTTAAAGGGCACTTATCGCAAAGGCTTCGCCTTCGTACGTCTCTTTCCCCAACAGACAATGCTACGTGTAGTTTTTAACAACCTGCCGGTGTACTGCTCACAATGTGTTGCTTCCTCCTGGCAGATCACTTGCAGGCTCTTCACGCGCCTCTGGGATTGATGTAAGGTTGTGCTGACAAGGTCCAGAGCAATAAGTCAGCCGAGAGACCAGACACTTAACGAGGGTAGAGGAGACGGGACACACCATAGAGGTTGATCGCCAACGAGAAGGCAGGCCATTACACGCAAGCACTAATGATGAAAAGGTCACCGAGATGTCGGGGCAAAAGGACTAGGTTTGAAGTCTTGACAAACTTGATTTCACCCGTAGGCCCTTCTGTGCCCAGCTTAGCATTCTCCCTATCCATCCACCAACACCGTTCGCCCAATGTGGGAAGCCACTGGATAAACCACACCAATCAATCTACTTTTGGCCCACCGTCCAAGGCGCACTTCCAAGTCCCAGACCAAATGATGGTCAAGATTCTACGCCAACCACAATCGAATAGCGCCAGCGAGACCCTCCTATCCAGGGAGACAGACAACAGTTCGAATATACCATGATATAAGGTGAGAACACATGACCCCTTTAGTATTACAAGCCGCAGCGAATTCGTGAATGACAGAGGGGTATCGCAACTGCAGACCAATGACCGACCAACTAGCAAAGCAAACAACAGGATTGGTTCACACGCAGAACGGTCACGAACAAGTCAACAACGTGGCGAAAAAGCAAACTAAAAGCTAGGAAATCTCTGTTGGGGGAGTCCCGTGTGGAAGTAAGACGAATAGAAGGGGCAATCAAGTCGCAGAACCATCCGAACCCGACGCCCAAGACAAGCCCAGATGTCCAGAGAAGTAACTAGGGCCGCAAAGCATGCAATCGTCGTTCTCGTGATGTCTCACAATCGTATCCGCTATCCGTATGCCTAACATCAAACAAGTCCAAAGAAATATGTGTCATTCGCCCAGGTATCCATCGTGCAGCGTTAAGAGTCCAAGGCGGCGGCAGCGAACGAAGAACGATGAGACAAGCTCGAGAAAGGGTGAAGCAATAAGACAGTAGAGAGCGCAACTCTCGATTTTCCTCAGGTGCTCAACTTGAGCCCAAGGGCAAGGGGGCCGTCCATGAGGCCCTTAAGACCTTCGATCTACTACAAAGGATGTTAGCCCAGGTGTGTTCTGACACATGACCCATGGATGCTTACCTGAGGAGGGGCACCAGGAGGGCCCTGAGGTCCCGGAGGGCCATGAGGACCCGGAGCACCGAAGTGAGCGGGTCCGTAGGCGCCAGGGCCGGGAGCCGGAGCGAAGTAATGAGGTGGGGGAGGGGCAGGACGGTAGGGGGTACCAACACCAGAGTTGTTTTGGCTGCGGCCCCAGCTCAGACGGACACGGGAGTTTCCAATAGGATATCCCTGCATCTGATTGATGGCCATTTCGGCAGCGTGGCGGTGGACGAACTGGACAAAGCCGCAGCCCTTTCCAGGAGGAATCTTGACGTAGGTAATCTCGCCGAATCCTTGGAAGAAGCTTCGGAGCTCATCCTCGGTAACGTAGCCAGACAGGCCACCAACGAAGACGGTCGTGTTGTTGGGGTCGGTGAACTGGTTCATCTGCTGACCAGGAGGGTTGTAGGGAGCTCCGTAAGCATTGCCGTACTGGGCAGGCGAGGGAACGCCGTAGAATCCCTGCTGGTGAGGAGGCAGGCCGGGGGCCATCATCTGGTTACCATGGTGCTGCTGGTAAGGGCCACCGTGGTTGCTTCTGCTTTGATTAGTCTCATTGACTCAAACTTGCAAGGTGTGCCGACTCACCTGTTCTTGGGGGTGGCGGTGGAGATACGCATGGGGCGGTTGCCGCAGTAGACTCCCTGCATCTCCACAAGAGCACGCTGTTGGTCCTGCTCGTCGGTGAAACGGACAAATCCGTAGCCACGCGACTGTCCCGACATGGCATCGGTCATGATCTTAGCAGACTTGCAGGAGGGAAATCGCGCCTGGAAGAGAGACACGAGAACGTATTCGTTGACCTCAGGGCCAAGGTCGCCAACGAAGATCGAGTACTCGGGACCGCGATCGTCGCGACGGTCGTTGATGCCACCACCGGAAGCCCAGTTGAGCTTGAAGGCACGGTTGGAGTTGGGAACGGGGGATCCATTCAGGGTGAGGGCCTTGCTGGCAGCCTCGGACGAGGTGAACTCGACGAAGCAGTATCCGGCATTGCCCGAAGTCTTGTCACGGATGACCTTGACGTTGACGGGCTCTCCGGTGGCGGTCAAGAAGACACCCTTGATGAAGTTCTCATCCATCCAGGGCTCGAGCTCGCCCATCCTATGTATGTCAGTCGAAGCCGCACAAAATATCAAGAGTTTTCACTCACCAGAGAGTGTTCTTATTCGCGTCTTGCTGGATAGGGGCCTGGCCGCCCGGAATCTCTCCGGAACCGTTGTTGCCGGGGAAGGGCATACCACCAGAGACGGGGGTACCGAAGCCGTCACCGTTAGCGTTGGGAGGGGGGGCACCGTTACCCTGAGCGGGGTTGTAGGGGTTGATTCCGTCCATTTTGGTGTTGAGTAGTAGTGAGAAGTTCAGAACTGTAGCTGTCCGCTTTCAAAAATGGCTGATGGTTTCGAGAATCGAATCAGAACGACCTGTATTCAGACGCAAAACCTGTACTCCGAAAGGAACTTGGTAAAAAGTCGATTCTCTCTGACGCCTGCACGCCCCGTTGTGAAAACGAAAAATCGAGATGTCGCGGGATGTTCGTGCAAAAATGCTGTAGCCGCCGACTCAAATAACCGAGCAATGCTTCAAATTCGACTTTTAGGTCTGTTTTGCCTTGGCCAACGTGAACTTTGAACGGGTCGAGAAAAGGTCAGAGGAAGAATCCGAAATGATTGGACCTAGCGAGGGTTAGCTTTCAGATGCACACAAGGTATCCCGTCAACACGCCGTGTATAGTCGCAATCGCAGTCACTCCGCAGTTGTTGATCCAATAGCTTTATCCAGAGGTATTGTCGTGATTGCGAGTCGAGATCCTAGCAAAGAGCGGCGTGCGTCCAATGTGGTGTGAACTCGTAGGGCAGCAATGACGTCCCAGACAATCATTCGTAAACGGGTAGTTGAAGTCATGTGGTTTATAGAGACCCTGCAAGCCCTTCAGTCGCAAACTCCCTTGCGGTCGTAGTGTAGCAGGCCTAGGGGTGCATGGTTGTCGAGGAGCTGCGAGTTGACGCAGGAGGTAATCTGACCGTCTGCCTTTGGCAAGACATGTAATCTTCTCAGCTACCAAAGGAGGCCTTGGGTGACACAAGACTAGACGCTGCCATCTGGCTGGGTACTACTTCCTGTCCTCGGTATGCAATCCTCTGCGGATCCGGTCTTTGATCCTCTCCAGTATATTGCAGCATACCCACGAGGCATTGAGCTTCAGGACGAAACGGCGTACCATTTGTCTAGACGCCATTGCACAGGCTTGAAAGAAACCCGTTGTTCCTTTCCCAGAGGCTGGGAGGAGCTGCGGGACGCGGCGCCGCAAGCAACGTAAGACGAGACTTGCGGACTTTTCGGGTGCGGGGGTGAGGAAAGGCGTTGCTGTGGTTGCTGATGGTGCATATTGCGCTTCCTCGGGCGTCTGACGGCGACGACTCGTTGCAAGACACGTCGAGGCTGAATGGCTTCGGCATTTGGTTGTCGATCTCCAACCGCGATCCGGGATGATCCACGATGCATGGAGGGGTTCGATGATGCGCCCAGAACTGCAATCCCATTTTTTCTCCGACTACCATCCTCCAGAGTTGCTCGGGCGGCCAATTCGAGGCGGGCGACGTCGAGGTCCTCAGCAGAGGATTGCCGAGGATGCCGAAGGCCGGATGGTCGGACACGAGTGTACGATTTGCGACGGTGGCTGCGGCTGCGGATGCGACTGCGAGAATGCGACGGAGAGGAGGGGGAATATGGGCAGATAGAGAGGATAGTGAGGTAGAGAGAGAGCATTGATTACTTACTTTTGGGCGCCAACAAAAAGACTCTTTTTCCGGATGAGCAGGAAGAAACGTCGTGCGACTCGTAAGGAGGGTGAGTGAGGGTGGTGAGGAGGAAGAATTACAGAGTAATTTTCGTGTCGAGGGAGGAATTTGAGAATGGGGGGGTTAAACGACGTGGGAGGAACCGGACAAGGAAGTTGCGCGCAGAGAATTTTTTTCGCAGCTGGTGAAGGCCGTGGATCTCGCTCTAGTCAGTGGTGACGTGAGGTGGACAAAAAACGCGGCAGCTGGAGCAGCACGGATTTCTTTTGCAACAACAACCAAGACAATCGCTGAAAAGGATGCTTCGATTTTTGAGCAAAACCCGCAGAGCAACGCAGAGGAGCAGAGCAGATCGCAGAGAGCAGACAGAGATACGACAGAAGAGGCAGAGAGAGGTGCAACTCTAAAGAAAGAGGAAGAAGGAGAAGTGGACGATGATGAGGGTAGAGGGGGAATGGGAAGAAGAAGGAACTAAGGGAAGGAAAGTGGAAGGAAAAGGAAGAGCGCGAGACTGCGAGACCAAGACGCCAGACGGGGTAGGTACCTTCCTCACGCACTGGCGATGTAAGACGCAGGCGCAGGCGCAGGCTCAGGAGGTACCTAGAATGTGGATTTTGGGCGAGGAGGAAAGGGAAGGCGCGACCTGAACTCTAGGGGTGAGGGGGTGTGCGAGGTGGAAGGAAGACAGACAGGTACCTTCCTGGTTATTGAGTGTGTGCGTGTGTGCGCGAGAACCTAAGGTTGTGTGTGCGTACCTACTTGTATGTGTATACGTGTGTGGGTGTGGAAGGAACCTTGGGCCCTTAGGGTGGGCGAAGGCAAGGTACCTTGAGGCAAGGTACCTAGGAGAGGGTGAGGGCGGAAGATGGTGCTTGGAGGCATTTGCAGGTACCTTCCTTCTAACGCATCTGTCTACTTATTCTCTCAGTGCCTGTTTCTCCCGTTTCTTCCGTATCGTTTTTACGTGTCTATGGCGGTGTTGCTGAGGACGGCAAGTAATGTGCCCGGTACTAAGGTAAGGTAAGGCAGCAAAGGTAGATAGGTATGGGTGTGCGAGTGGTGCTTTGCGTGCCTCCCCAGCTCTTCGGCACAAGCAGGCCAAGGTACCTCTTAGCTTAGACTCTACTTCCATAAGGTACCGGTGGGAGCAAGTACCTTTCCCAAAAGTAAGGATGGAAGGTATGGAGTCGAGGTTGAGGTGCCTTGAAAGTTGAGGGCAGGCAGGTGGAGCATCAGCAGGCGAGCCTGTTTCCTTACGTACCTACCTCACCTTAAGCCGCACTTTACTACGTGTGTACTAGCCGGGTGCATCTCAAGCAAGCGCACCGGGTCAACCCAAGTCAGCCGCAGCAAAGACTCCAAATCAACGAAGCAGCAAAGGTGGACAGGTCTCCATGGATGGAAGGGTTGGAGTGGGTCCGGTGTCGGTGCTGATGCCGTGCGTTGGAGCTGGGAGAGCCGTGGCTGCCACCAGCAAGCTCTAATAAAACGCCGGCAACAGGCGGACTGGCATCGCGTTTCTCAGATCAGGTACGTGCTTCAACGGAAACAGCACGAGGCGCCCCAACGTACTCTTTTTTGTCTATTTGCCCAGATTTCCTTAGGTACCTTAGTCGACTCTAGAACATTGGATATAAAGTACCTACCTTCTCGATGACAATTCATGGTAAGTAAGCTCATTCAGGGCAAGGTTGGCCTGGGGCACCCACCTCGGGACTCCAAGGCCAGATTAACGAATGAGAAATGGCGTTGTCGTGTGTGTGGGAAGGAACGAAAGGACCTGGAAGGAAGCCGACAGGTACGGAGTACAAGGCAGATGCAGGTGCAGCTGACAATCCTCGCAGCAAAAGACAACCTTCCTCACGGCGGAGCACTTTTACTCTAGGAAGGAACTTGCGCTTCCTGTGCTCTCTTCTACCTGGCAGGTTAACGTTCAATCCGATGTGCCGATGCAAAAGGTAGGCAGATGTTTAAACTCTTTCCGTCCGTTCATGCCCAATTGATAACGAATTGGCGCGTGCCCTGTCCTTTTTTTTACCCTGTCCCGGGAAGAGAACGAATGAAGAGTGTCACAATCCAATTCGGTCCAGCTTGCCTAGGTTCTTTGCACCTTGCAACTTGCAATTGTACGGAAAGGCAATGTCCGGGACTACGGGCAGCAGTCACTCAACCTCGGAGGCTCAGACTGGTCACTGGCGGCGTCAACGTGGACTTGCCCTGACAGGAAAGGCATCCCGGCTCCTGCCCTCGCGTCCCCCCGTCTGCCTGAAAACCTTGTTGCTGCTCATGGGCTCCATATTTTGCATCCTTTTTGACTCCGTGACTCCGTCCGGTCTCTTTCGTGGACCTGTCCCTACTTCCAAGCATTTCTATATCTTTTTTCCCCCAAATGCTAGAAACGTAAGGTGCAGATCGTCCCAAAGCCAAACGACCAAAGAAAGACATTCAGTCACTTTTGATGCTTGCCGCGGCTATAGCCAATCTGCGATCTTGCACCAAAACGACGGTACCTTAGGCCTCATTAGGGCGAGGTAGGGCAATCCTCCGGGCAGATCATACGGGGGCGGGAGAGACACGCTAAGCGGAAAACGCAGTTGCCCTACGTTGACGCCTCGTCTCGCCTGCCTTACCTTGCCTTAGCTGGAGGGGTGCTCACAGCGCGAGTCCCAGTACGTACCGGATCAAGACGCGAAATGGCGTCACGAAAAAGGGAGGAGCAGGGGGGGCCGCCGGATTGGGGAGGGGGCTCTTGCCTTGACCCTGCAGCCAGGTGTCGCCTTATCCCCGATGCCTCACCTTACGTCCTAGGAGGAAGGAACCAACCTCAATATCATACTTCCACACGGCAGTCGATTATTCGATCGAATATTTGCGCAACATGCAACAATCTGCACGAAATGATCCATTTCCAGCAGATAGAGACACATCGATCAACCTCCTCAAACGCAGCCACTTTGGTGCATTCACCTCATCAGCCACAACCCAGACATATCCCCTCTCCACCTTCACGATTGTCGGAGGCCCCAACCACGCCAGCCTCAGCAATAAGAATGCGAGCCGTACTTCTCTCACGGCTATGGCGATTATCTCAGCAAACGCTGCTTGCTTCTCTGGTCTCCGCCATGCGAATGCCCTCGCGATTCGCACCGCATCCAGCCGGACCTAAGCAATATCTGCCCGGTAATGGTTCGCTTGGAATGCGCCGGCTCAGTCCCTCATTCCAGATGCTGCTCGTCGATCGGGCCCTTCCCGCTCGCATGTCTCTACCTAATCAGCCGCTGCCCGCTGGACGAGCACGAACGACGAAATGGCGGATGCGACAAACACCATAGAGCGAGTTGCATTTAAGACATTGGTCTCCTTTCATTTGTTTCCCCCCCCCCCGTCGCTGGCTTCCTCCACGCGAACCTCCTCTACGACTTCTCCATATGCTGGCCGACGTAAGCCTTCAAGGACCACTGTCGACTTGCACCCGACTTGTGCTAGAGCCAGCGTGACATGTCGTGATATTAACCTTTGCCGCACCTATCTTCGTGCCTTACTTTGCTAATCGATTGTGCGCGCACCATGTTTCGAAACAGTTTGATGGTGTCAGTTTCGGCTCCGATCCAAGGACAGTCCTCGCTCTGAGCTCGCCATTCGCTCCTGCAACAGTGCAGAGCACTCGAGCTTCTTCAGTCTGTGCGGCTGCCGCACGAGCGCCCCTATACGGAAGTCGATCTTCAGTTCTACACGCTTGAGAACGACTTCCAGCCACACAATCAACGAGTAACGCGGCGGAGCATTCTGCCCATAGACGGTGAATCTGCAATTCGTGGCCTATAATTCTTTCTTCCCAAATCTTCACCACCGCTAGCAAGGCCGCCACCGAAGATGCCGGATCCGAAAAGAACCCCTGACCGACCGGCCAACCTTGACCACGGAAAAGACACGTCAAAAAGCTCCCCTACCGGCAAGTCATGGTTGCCTTGCCTTCCGCGGTACTCTCGTTCGGGAGATGGTCGAATAGCAGCGTGGACGTTGCACGGCACTTGCACCTCACTTTACGTGTTGCCCATCTCCTGAACAGGTCACCCCTGGATTGCGGGTGACGTTGGCAGAGGCATTGATTAATTGTTTGGCTACGGATACCGCAGTCGTCAACTCCGAAAGCCCCAGCGGCCAGACCGGCCCCTCCTTTACGAAATCTGGTTCACAGTGCTGTCTCCGCGCCTTGTTGACACGCTGGCACTCCGGCAGCTGAGGAACGCGTCTCCTTGTCCGGAGCGGACGGCTGTGAGGTTCAAGAAGGAGCCGAAGCCTCGGGTTTTGGGCATCGTCTGCCGTTGCGCTGCGTCCACCCTGTCGGCTGACTGCCCGAGCGATGCTCAGGCAGTGATGGTCTTCAGAATTTCGAAAGGACTGAGAGAGCAATACGCGCACTCGCGCGCTAAGAATGGTGATCGGGGCATGTCACGGATTCAATCCTATTTGGATCGCTCAACTTCACCTTTACCCAGATGGCCGAAGCTGTCTGGCTTGGAGCATTTGCACAGCACCCAGCACGACTCGCATGACAGTGAATTTCGGGTCTCCGTCGCATGCCGACTGACGCTCATTGGGCACATCACTGGCTTGACAGTTTTTTTTTTTTTCCTTTCCTGAGAAATTAAATCATCGGACCAGGGTGGAAGGGGGTGGTCGCATGAAGGAGAGTTCCCACTGCTACCGTGGATCGAGGTGTGGGAAGAGTTAGATCTCTGGATTTTCTCGCCCTTCTCTCTCACTGGTCACTGCCTCAACGCGCCATGTGGCCCGGCCGCACTCTGAGATGCTGCGGGCTTGGATTGGTGCTGACTTCAAATGACTCCCTTTTCCGCCTTCATTCCTACTCGCGAGCAGTGGCATGCTGGGCGGGAGTCTTCCTATGCTAATTACCCTGCAGGTATCGGTCGATAATGGGCATCAAATATCGCCCGCCAATCGATACCTCAGTCTGCCGTTGCTTGCTCCCGCGGCTCAAGTTGGGGCATGATTCAGCTCACACTAGCAATCTCCGGCGCAGCTCTTTAGACCTCGTCTTCTCAAGCCGATGGGCCCTTGGCACCGTTCCTTGTCGTTCGTGCAGGTCAACACACGGACGCAAAGCTGGGACCTATCTCACCACATCCATATCTCATGCCGTTTGTCAAAAGAGCCTTCCTCGGCGATTGCTCGAGACAAGCATCCGCTTACCCCTACCTGCGGTCATAGTCGTACCTACGATGCATCAACGACCATACAAAGATACGTCGGGCACAAAAAGTTTCGCTCCATGTACATCATATCCGTAGAGAACATTAGTCTCGATGCTAGCCTCAGTTGGTGTGTTCCTTCTCCTAGCAGTGACTTGCGTCCTCATCGGCATGAAGACTAGCAGGGTTCGGCATGTCTCAACCGCATGTTGTTGCGACGAATCATCAGGGGGCTTTTGCAATTCCACCAGGTTCGTGAATGCATGTTCTCCCTCATCAGGACACGTATAGCAGCATCGTATCCTCCTGGTACATCCGTCGGCAGGCAGGACTGGCGCGGATGGGTGAGACTGGCGCCTCGGGCCCCAGCTAAGTCTCAGACCACATGAATTGGCATATCGTTAGGGCTTCTCGAAGCCAAGCTGACGGGCACCTGACTGCTCACTCGGCCGTGTAGCTGTCTCGTCTAATGATCAGGAGTCGCACAGGCTGCAGAGTGCAGACTACAGACTGCAAAGAAGCAATTTCCCTCCCTTCGTTGCACTCTTCGAGTACATTCCCCGGGTTTTGGGGACCTCCAAGGGCTTGAGCCTTTGAATCAGTGGCTACGTGCATACAACAAGTATGCACTCTATGTGTCGTCCAACTCCTTCGCTACCGGGCTAATTGGTCCGCAAACGCATGGCCCCGGCGCCCAAGAATTCAGTAGGCCAGGGAAACCGAAGGGCCTAGCAATAGCTCCTTGCGGTTATTTGCGACCCGACTGGACGTTGAGGCACCAGCAGTCGTCTGCAAACTCGCATTTGTTCGCGCAGAACGAGTTTGCTTCACATTTTTAGGTCTACTAAGGTTGCTTTCGTCTATGGTACCCGACAGGGCGTAGATGTAATAGATCAACAAGCGATAACCTCCTCCCTTGACTCGCGTCTCTGATTCTTTTTGGGGGGGACCTACTAGGTAGGCAGTCGTATTCTTTTCTTATTTCCATCCCTCACCGGCTACCCGGCCATTGCGCTCAGGCGATGCACCGGATAATGCCACTTCTGACTGTTGAAGGAGACATCGCAATATTAGTCCGTCGCATTTGCAATGGTGTTAGCGATACCAGCTTCTGCAGCAATTAGGAGAGCAGGCTATTTCGTTCCTATAAGTAGCTGAGTATCAATGATGTGAGTATGCTGGTTTGTGCTGGCCTGATATCTTGACGAGCTTAGGTAGTCAGTTGCATCTCGCCAAATCATCTTCTAGCTGCAACCTCGCCTGCCATCAGTCACGGAGCCTCCTTGACTCGGCAATCTGCGATGAACTGCACTTTTATCCCCAGATGGTTCGGGGGGCTTCTAAAATAGCGGCCTACATGTTCACTCGCCAAGGTCCTCTTCTCGTCTACATCAAGAACGGGTTAAATGGAGTAATACGTACATGTACGGAAAACCCATATTGGATTGGCTTGCAAGCCTGGTAAAGCCTGGAAAACCCGTACCTTCCAAACCGCAAACTCTAAAAATGAGTTTCGGAACAGGAGCTAGTTGAGAAGTAGCGTCTTGGATGGGTGTGTGTATGTGTGTGTGTGTGTGGGATTACCACTGTGATGAGGTACAGGAGGACTCTGTCATGTGAAGCTGACTCTTTCGAAATTGCGGGGATGGTTTTGCGAGACTCGAGAGAGGAAAGGAGAGGGGAAAGGAAAGCAGTGTGATATCAGAAGGACAGATGTGAGCCCTTTTTGAGTTTCTGGTACATCTGCCAATGAGGCTTCTCGAATGGCTCTCTTCTCTTTGTGAGGTGGTGAGGTGGTGAGGATTGTCCTGGGATCATCTTTGTAGGAATCTCGGGTTTTCGCTATATGCTGAGAGTGGTGACTCGACGGTCGGTTTCTAGGCCGATCTCGGGTCGTGGTATTGGGAAGTGGACGGCAGGTGAATGCCAACTTTAATAAAGTAAGGTAGGCAGACAACGTTGACGCGTCGATGTTGTATTCTGTGTTAGCACTGGTTGGTTGTAATCTTCCCCCGGGGCCCCGGGGCGGGCGCGCTTAGCGGGCGACGGTACCTTGCTCCGGCCGCACGGCGCGCGTCCCATCAGTGGATGTTGCAGCCAAGTAGGTAGAGCCTTTTGCTCCGTTTCCCGCAGATTGCCAAGATTTTCCATCGGGTATGAGGAGCGGTTATTGTTAACAGCCCAGCTAAAAGGGGGAAAAGAAGGCTTCGGTGATGGTTTGGATGTCCATGTGAAGCCACTGCTGTCTACCTCTTACTGGTAAATGTAGGATCTGCCGGGCAAAAGTCAATCAGACTTTGAATCTCCAATGACCCTCGGCCAGGTTACATCCTGAGCGGATTATGTCCTCAAAGAGCCAGTGGAACCGGTAGACGATAGAGTTGACGAAGATGATGGTGGGAGTTTGGAACTAATGATTGATCAACGACTTTGTTATCTGTGATCTATCTGTGATCTATTAACACTTGGGGTTTGGAAGCTTAACTCAAGATAGTCGCAGTTGAAATCAAACCATCAGGACCTCAACAGTCCGATGAAAAGATAATCATTTTCTCTTGAACGGCTGGAAAAAGACTACCAGGTACATGCCCACAGCCATAGGGGTATTCCAAAGGGCACCCACACACATGCCCATCGAGGGAGTGACACTTTCGTCTCATGTGGCGTTGCAAATCTGTTGGTTGAGTTCAAGGACAGGCTAGCTTGGGATTTACTTATCACTTGGACTTTTTTCATGTTTGAAGTTTCGTCTGGTTGTGGTGTGGAGCCGTCGTCTGGAATCGGTGGCCGGGATCAAAGAGAGCACGAGTTTGGCATCTGTGGTTCTCGCGGGTTCTCTCATAAGAGTGGTCGGCCTCGCGAGCCGATTTTCGATTCCAGGGATGGTTCTTTTGTGAGATCTGGGGTCGTTCTTGGTCCGCTGAGAAATCGAAGCCAGGTTGGTCGAGGATCCGCTGTAGGCGTACACTTTTCTTCTCTTCAATGTCTGCCGCTATTGGTCCGTTGATGGTCATCGTGTTGTAGAGTAAGTGCATCAATATCGACTCGCAAGAGAGTATATATTTGAATTCTTACTACGGGAGGTTGTGGTGTTGTTTGACGGCAGCGCAACAACGTAAGTATTGAGGTCTTCAACATACTTCAACATACCCATCTGATCGTATTCCTTGTAAGAATGAGGCACGAACAGCGAGCCTCAGAACAGCTCATGAGGTTGAAACCGGCGGTTTAGTTCAACGTTGCATAAATGCATGAAATAAGTGCCATGGCTTGGAGCAAAAATCAAACATTGATTGTCGAGTAATTTTAGATAACTGAGGTTCATGGTAAATTACACATCAGATTTAGGCGGTCTCTGGCCAGCAGAATTCCGAGTTTCACGTCGTACGCACCGTGGTTCGATGACTTCAGTGAGCTGCCGGACGCCTCGAGAGCTCAATGACGCTTGGCTACTCGCCCAACCTTGAAGGTAGTGATTCCAGTGATCTGTCTCTAATAATGTGGGATTAACGTGACCTTATCTAGACATGAACTAGATGCTTGATGGGAATTATGTGCCAACATTGAAACTGTTCATCAAATAGACTTAATAGACTTCAGCTTGACAGCAGAAAAATACCTTGTGATTTCTAATTTCAAAAGCTATGCTGCAGTTAAAATCAATATTTATATGTACCTACCTAGGTCAGCAGGTTGAATTTGACGTAACAGCTTGATTTCTAGACGATTTGATCAAGTTTGCCTTCGCGCATACGGTTCAATGACCTGAATTAAGACACAGGGAGGCTATTAGTGAGTTCTACCGAACGCCGACCTAATGATACATTTATGTAAGGTAGGTACAATATTTAATCAGTGTATACTGATCCACAGAAACATCTAGAATTGGAAGACTTGAGTAAACTCAGATTCTCGATATCCTTCAACATTACCACAAAGCTTCATCAACATTCACGTAAGTTCTAGGCCACCTTTGTACCTATTGCTTTTCCCCCTTATAGTCTTCACCACGAGTTCTCCTTACATCTACTTTCTTACAATCATAAGAATGGTGATTGGAAAGAGACAAAAGTCAGGAGAAAATCAAAGACTAAGCTCTAGTCTCCGTCAATCAAGTTGACAACTCAACTCAGTTTATCACCGTCTTCCAGCAGCACCGCTAAAGAATCCAACCTTTGAGACCAAAAAAGCTGGGAAGCTGACATATAAATTGTAGTCTGTGATTCCCAGCTGAGTTTTCAAACGCTTTTGTGCCTACCTCAAATGCAGCAAGGGCATCTTTAACAACGAAGTTTAATCCACGTTACGTAGACAAAACCTAAAATAATCAGTTCAAAAGAGTGATGCCGAAGTCCATTGCACGCAGGCATTTCAGTATCACGTTTCAGACAGGATTGGAAGGTGTTGCACAAACCCGTAGAGGACCCCGGTCTCACATGGCGCAGAAGCGAACTAGGCTGCCTCAAGGATCTCTGATTGGAATACGGCCATCAAGGTCGTTACCGTTAGAAGCAATGTGACAGAACGGGCACTTTGCACAACCAACCCAAGAGCCAGTTTAGTCAACTTTTAGGAATTCGCTCCCAAATAACCCACCTTTGAGGCAAAAGTTTCGTTGATTGCACCGAGTTGAAAATTGTATCAAATGGGATAGGCAAGTGTTCTCTTAGTCTCGGTTTGGTTATCGGCACCCACCTACTCTGTCCTTCATTCTTGTGAAACGATTCCATGCCGTATACGTTCAGCGAGATGAGGCAAGTTGAGACCAAGGACATAGCAAAGTGGTAAACGAGGGTTTAGAAGTTCGTGTCTGAGATAACGGCGTCCCTTTTAGACAGGGCCAGGGCGAGCTTTGCACGCCAGAGGAAAGAATAGGGGCCTCGGCAAGAAGAAACCCAAGGGCAAGAAGGGAAGTCACAACTCCACTTGCAAGAACAACAGCGTGCACTATCAAATCCGGCCGCGCCTTTGTAAGGCTCTAGGCGAGTGCTTCCTAACACTTCAGTGCCCCTTATCACTTTTTCATCATTACTCACGACTCACATGGTGTATGCTCACAGATAAAATTAGAAATTGCCTTGAGGAAGCGCAAATTTGCTGTGATTAACAGGCAACCACCTAAGAGACCCCAATCCCACCCTCGCTTTGTGTACCCCTCTGCGATACTGCAAGGAAAATCGAAGAAGCACGTGGCTGAACTTCAAGAACGAGAGCTCTCGCCTTTTGTGATCAATAAAAGATCACCTAGGTAACCTGTCCAACTCAACGTCACCTGGTTCATCTCTCAACGCAGAAGAGTCTCTGTGAAACCACATTCTGAGAATTGAATCGGAACAGGACGGTAATCAACTACAAGGGCAAGACCTCTCGCCTTGTGTGATCAACAAGACTGTCGAGCAGACCCGCCCTAGCTCCCCGTCACCTTGTCCATCTCTATAAACCTCTGGAACACTCTGCGAGACCACACTCTGGGTGGAAACTCAAAATAGGACGTTACAGAAATCAAACAGCGAGAGCTCTCGCCTTGAGTAACCATGGAATTTGAAGCTTGGTAGCACCCACCTTCCTGGATTGTTTCTGTCTCGGAGTCTCTCGAAAACATCTCCGGCGTCTGCTCGCTAAACCGGTTTCGGAGCAAACATTGGCCACATTGTGGCGGAGGTGAGTTGCCGCCCCCAACTGTCCCCCCCCCTGTTCCGTTCCGTTTTCTGTGGAATTTCTGGAACCACTCGGACACCAAGCTTAATCAGCTCAGGCAACCGGAAGCAACGTCGACTCTTCCACTACAGCACACGTCAGGTACATTTACTTGTACCCCCACATCTCTCTCTCCATCATCATCTCTCATCATCAACCAACAATTTAACCCCCGACAGCTTGTTCAAGATGTCTGGCGAATCTCCCGAGGCCAAGGAGAAGCGCCTCGTGGGGACCGTTCAGATTCGCCTACTCGAGGCGTCGAACAATGAAGCAAAGCTGAGCGACTTGTTGGGCAAGTACCTGTGCGCGCTGCTGCTCAAGGCCAAGAGCGACTATCCTGCAGTTCGGACTGAGGTAAGAATCCGCTACAAGCCGAACAAAGTTATTCACGAAGCTGATGCTTGCTTTAGGTGATCACATTTGCCGGCAAATTGAAAGGCTTGATCATTCACCCAAGGTATGAGTTCCCTCGTGTTTCCTGTCTTCTAAGACATGAGCGTGGGCACTGACGGTGTACACAGCATCATTCTCCCAGTTGAGAAGCTCATCGACCAGTACCAGGAGGTCGACTCACCTATTCTTCGCGTCTTAGATATTTCGTTTATTCAGCATAGCATTCTGCGTCTCGAGGAATACGATAGACGTCATCTGTTTCCCAAAGTGGCAAAGGGCATCTCATCGCCCAACCATGCCGCCACCCAATCATCCATGTTCAATGTTCTTTTGAAGATCATTCCCGATATCCAGGTTCCATCACGCGGCAGCGAAGAGGACGCGGCATTCAGAGAAGCTAGCGGCCTGTCGAAAGATGCAGACGCTCTCTTCGTTGCAAGATGGCTGGGTAAGGTGTTGCTCCTCAGAATCCCGGGTGGCTCGAACCCAACTCGACAAGATTTTGAGAGGATGAATCCGGCCCTGCTCGCAGCGGACCTGGATTTCCTCAAGCCAGAGCAGCGCGATACTGCAGCTGCATTCCAGAACATGCAGGCCCTTCGTCGCAAGATTGCCCAGCTCTTGGCCAGTGGTGCGTTCAAAGACGAGGAAAGACTCTTGCCTGCCTTGTCTGCAGCAGCGAGCCCCGACTACCAAGTCTCACAGGCCGGAGAGGATATCCTGAAAAGGATCACAATCGATTTCGAGAAGGCGTCGGTCATTGAGGAGCTGTATAATGCACACGCCCGACTTCCCGCGCCCCACCGAATCAAGATTCTCCCTCTGCTTTCGAAATCGAAGCTGGCTACGACAATGCAGGATAACATCATGAACGTTGTCACGCTTGACTTTGGTACAGAGACAACATCCATTGCGCCAGCTCATCTACAAGCAGCAAGTGGCCTGGAGCGTACACGACTTCACAAAGCTCTGTTCTACTTCCTCAACTGGTGCGCCAACATCGGTCCTACCCAGGCCCGCTTCACCATTGGCCCCAAATTAATCGACAAGATGCGGACTTACGTGGAAGACCAGGGCTGGCCTGTTTCGCGCACACTGACAGCAGACGAGGAGAAGCTTAGATCCATGGCTTACGACTTGCTTGGTGTTCTCGGCGCAGGAAGTGCGTCCAGCACCCAAGACAAGCTCCACCTCGTCGGCTGGCTCTTCAGATCCATGTCCGAGGACCCTACTGCTGAAGCGGTTTCTGCCATCGAAGGCTCACTTTCGGGACTGACCAGAAGCTTCAACCCTGAGACTGTCAGTAGCGACGGCCGTGGCAGCGGCATGATCAACCTCATCTCCTTACTCTTGCACTACATGAACCTACCCGAGGAGAACCCCGCCGTGCGAAGCGCAAGATTCTCAGCTGTCAAGTGGGCGAACCAGACCATTGCATCGTGGGATGTGCGAGGCAGATGGATCGACATCCTGGCCATCGCTGGCCGCAAGTCAGAGCGCACTGAAGTCGTCGAGGAAGGCAAGAAGGGCTTGGATCCCTGGACGTACAGAGATGCCGAGGCGCACAAGATGCCAGACTGGATCCAACTCATGACGTACTTCTTCTGCGACAAGATTTCAGACGAGATCTCCAGTGACGAGTGGAGCAGCTCAGCGCCGCCCAAGCTCGATTTTGACGACGATCGCACGATGCAGAACTTCCAGGGCGAGAAGATGATGGCTTACTCTGTTGCCGTCGAGTACGTCAAGAGGGCTCTGTTCGTCGCCGCGCTTCCCGACTTTCCTCTGGTCCCTGATTGGAGTTCCCAGCTCGATACTCTGGTTCGGAACGACGTCAAGACAAGGGAGACCATTCGAGCCTACTTCCGTTCGGTTGAGCCTGAGTACATTGGTCTCTTCATCAAGATCTGCTTCGACGGTGTTCGCCACCTGAAGAACCTGGACGGAACCGATCGTGTCGTTGAGAGCTGCCTGAAGTCCATGGTTGATGTCGCGTCACTCGCCCCCGCTGGAACGATCAGCTACATCGCCCCCTCGGCATATGTCCTGCAGAAGTGCATCGCATCCAACAACCGGCACGCCCGTGCTGCCGCCGCGCAAGCTGTCGGAATTCTCCTTCCTCACCCTCTTAACAAGGTGGACTTGGCGATTCCCGAGGCAGTCACTCATCAGACGAGAAACGAGAACATCCAAAAGTTCCTGAGAGATCTCAAGGCGATGATCTGGGGATGGGACAAGCACGTGGGAGCGGTCGCCAACGGTGTCGAAGGCGCCCTGCAGGCATTCGGCCACATCTTTTCGAGAGCCGTGTACTACGGTCTTCCGATCCCGATCGATGTTCATCTGCCAGCAAAAATGCTCATGGAAGAATCGCGCCACGGTCCGACGTTGGAGAATGCTATTCTCGAATGCTACGGAGAGCTCTGGACCGCGGGACTCTCTCAGTACATTCCGGACAACGTTAACAACCTTACGGCGGACTATGTGGTCGAGAGACTCACGGAGAATGCGAATGCTGGAAGCGACAAGTCCATCTTTGCACTCGGCCGCCTTGCTTTGGCATTCAACGAGCCCAACGAAGAGGCCACCCCTGATGACGGCCTGTTGTACCCGTCTAGCAAGACATCGGGCATCGACAGCGTGCTCAAGAGCCTTTTCGGACTTCATTCCAGAAAGGAGACGGAGATTCAGTTCACCGTCGGCGAGGCCATCACTGCCGCCATTGCCTGCTGGGAATCAGACTTTGTCAAGCTGTCCATGAATGTCGACTGCGCCGATGGTCCCTGGAGAAAGGGCAAGCGAAGTCAGAGAATTACTGCCGTGCTCGACAAGCTCTTCCGCGACTGCAAGACGACTAAGCCTAGCTTGCTCAAGGCCTCTGGAATCTGGCTCTTCTGCGTCGTCCAGTACTGCGGTCATCTCGCTGAAGTCCAATCGCGTCTCCGAGAGGCCCAGGCCGCCTTCATGAGACTGCTGAGCGCGCGCGACGAGTTGGTGCAGGAGACGGCCTCTCGTGGCCTGTCCCTGGTGTACGAGAAGGGAGACGAGGGATTGAAGCAGGATCTTGTCAAGGACTTGGTGTCGGCATTTACCGGCAACACGACGCAGATCAAGGTCGAGGATGAGACGGAGCTTTTCGAACCCGGCGCATTGCCCACTGGCGAAGGCAAGTCGGTCACGTCGTACAAGGATATCGTCAGCCTGGCGAACGAAGTCGGTGATCAGAGCCTCGTCTACAAGTTCATGTCGCTCGCAACCAACGCCGCGACCTGGTCCACGCGATCTGCTTTTGGCCGCTTCGGTCTCAGCAACATCCTCTCCGAATCAGAAGTCGACCCTAAGCTTTACCCCAAGCTATTCCGATACCGCTTCGACCCGAACTCCAACGTTCAGCGATCCATGGATGATATCTGGAAGGCGTTGGTCAAGAATCCGAACGAGACGATTGGCGAGCACTTTGATGCCATAATGCAGGACCTGCTGAAGAACGTCCTCGGTAAAGAGTGGCGTGTTCGACAGGCTAGCTGTGGTGCCATCTCCGACCTGATTTCCGGACAACCCTTCCACAAGTATGAGAATTACTATGCTGAGATCTGGACTGCGGCACTGAAGGTTCTCGACGATGTCAAGGGATCCGTCAGAGAATCGGCCCTGAAGCTGTGCATGGGTCTGACCAACACCATTGTCCGCCAGCTCGAAGAGGGCGGATCCTCGTCATCAGCACAGGCTATGCTCAAGCAAGCACTTCGTTTCCTTCTCTCCCCCAGCGGTCTCGAGAGTGGTGTCGAGGATGTTAAGATGTTCTCGCTCAAGACGATCATCGACATCACCAAGAAGGGTGGTCCCAACCTGAAGCCCTTCATCGTCGACTTTATCCCTCCACTCCTGGGTCTTCACAGCACAATCGAGCCGGAGCAGATCAACTATGCCTACCAGAAGGTCAGCGAGGACTCCCGCGACCAGCTTGACAAGCTCAGAGCTCGATGGGTCAACCAATCACCGATCTCCGAGGCCATCGACAATTGTCTTCGTCAGCTGGACGCCGATGGGATGAAGCAGCTTGCGCCCAAGCTCGAGGAGATCATCAAGACCGCCATTGGCATGCCGACCAAGATTGCGTGTGCTAGACTGATTGGCGATCTAGTTATGCGCCACGCCGTGGACTTCAAGTCGGTCTCGCCCAAGTTTATGCAGATCATGGAGAAGCAGGCTCTCGACCGCAATGACGAAGTCAGTAAGGGCTACGCCAGAGCGGCGGGGTACCTTATGCGGATCGTCCCCGATGCATCCAAGGAGCGTCTCGTCGATAAGTTTACCGAGTTCTACTTCGCTAGCGAAGACGAGGCTCGTCGTGCCAAGGTGTCCGACGTCGTTCTGGGTGTCTCCAAGCTTGCCCCAGACCACTTCAACGCCTTGGCTGCCAAGTTCATCCCGTTCACCTACATGGGTATGCATGATACCGACGAGTACACCCGAAAGTGCTTCGACGAAGTCTGGAACCAGCACGGCGGCAGCTCCCGCACCGTTGCGCGCTACGTCCCCGAGATTGTGGGCTTCATCAAGAGAGGTCTCCAAGCGCCGCGATGGAACCTCCAGCATACGGCTGCCTTCAGCATTGCGAGCATGATCAAGGCCGTCGTCGCCTCCAGTGATGCTACCGGCGGACAAATGTCCGAGGCCAATCTTAAGCTCATCTGGCCCGTCCTTGATAAGGCACTTGCGCTCAAGACCTTCCCCGGAAAGGAAAAGGTCCTCGAGTCCTTCCCTCAATTCGTCGGCAAGGGTAAGGCTTTCTGGCAGCATGATTCGACCGTTGCCGCACAGCAGCAGAAGATTGCGATCCGTGAGGCCAAAAGAAACAACGAGGATTATCGCCCGCACGCCTTCAAGGCCCTCTGGCAGTTCGCAGAGCAGCGCGACGACCTGGATATTCTTGAGACAATCTCCACCATAGTCAGCGGACCTCTGGACGACTTTATCGACGAGGACCGGATGGATGTTGACAGCTCCGGCGACGCAACGCGTAAGGCGACCGTTAATGGCATCGAGACCGTCGCGCGCGGCTACAACCGCAAGCAGATCAAGGAGAACCCTAGCGCCGTGCTCAAGAAGGTCTTTGAGCTGCTCAAGACGTACCTGGATAACGCCAAGTTCGAGGGTATCAAGCGGGAGGTGTGGTACGACTGTGTCAAGGACCTGATGGAAGCTGCGCCCGCCCCGAGCGCCCCTGCTGGCAACGAGAAGGGAGTCGCTCTTGCGTACCTCCGCAGCCTGGACCCCGAGTCCGTTGACAACGGCACCGAGGCCCAGCGTACGATGCGGGTCCTCGCCATTGGCGGGGTATTCAAGGCCATCCAGCGCGGGGTGTTTGGGGAGGGAGCGGCGGCATCGGAGGAGAGAAGGGGGTTTGTGGAGATGGTGAAGAAGGCTTTGGCCGCGGAGAGGTCCCTTGAGGTGCAGAAACACCTCAAGGAGATCCTCGCAGAGTTGGAGAAGTAGGAGCCCTTCCCCTACGTCTCCAGGGGGAGATGGATGTTTTTGGCCGCGTTGCGGCAGGATATGGCTCGCGGGGTGTTGATACCCCTATATTAGAACTTGCGCTTTACTTGAACTACTGTTTCAATGACCGTGGCCTCCCTCCTGAAGTGCCATTGATCTCGCTGGAAGTTTTCCTAGCTGTACACACAGGAGATACTGGGAAGAGGTGAGACCTAGAGAGGTGCTTCGGGCTGTATAATGTACCTAGGCACTAGGACACCCAAATAGATGACCGAAACCAGCCCAGAGTACCACCCCGAGAAAAGATCTATCGACTTCCGTTCTTGTCTCGAAGCCTCGAGGACCATCACTCGAATCGTGTGTTGGCATCACAGCCTTTGCCAGCCAGGAACATTGGAATAGTTTGACGAACTCCGGTCACTCCAGAGTATGAGCCTTTCAGACAGGTGTCTCCGTAGGTAGTAATTGACAAGCACGGGTCTCTTCATCACTACCTGGATTCGATTTCGAATGAGACAGAGGACTTAAAACCAGTAACAAGCCAGGCGGTGCATGCTTTGATGCGGCGAGTTGATCATGCTGGCCAAGCCTCAAGGTTCAGTATTGTCTGGGGATACAACGACTGAATCTCTCGTTAGTTGTCACTCACACAGTTCTATGGTCCTTGAGATAGTATGCTTATGAGCCTGGACACATAATGATGTTTCCCCAATAATTGCTTGGGATCAAATCAGAGAAGTGAAGATTCAGGCTGGACCATGTTTTGAAGTGTGGCTAATACTAAGCCACAGATTCAGCCACATATACAATGAGGACCTTTGTGGCCCATGGCGCAGCAAATCACCTCATCGCAATAATATTCCGCCATTTCTCCGAGACGGGCCAGCAGGAAGGATGGGTGGACCTTCCGAGGCCCGACCAGCGGTTGCGTCACAGAGTTGGACGCCTTGAGGGTGGCACTGGCCCAATAGCAGCACCTGCCCTGCGCTTCCATCCGCACCTGCACTCCGTAAGGTAACTCACACGCGCCGGGACAAGCCCGCGACACCATCCCGTCCTCAGATCAGTGGCGGCGCAAACCAACCAAATCCAGCCTTGCTTTTTTCCCAACAAGAAGCTGAACCTGAAGCTATCGACTTTCTTCCACGCTGCCTATTTGGAAACCGCCTTGGAACCTTTCACTTGACGGGGCCAGACAGTTTGGACCCAGGAAAACAACGCGCCCGACGGTGACCTCCAGCTACCCCTCCGCCCCGTGCCAGACAGACTCCAGTACCTTCGGTTCAAGGTAGGGCAGAGGTGCCTTCTGTCTCCCACCTCCAGCGACCCTTTTACATTCACTCTTCTGACCGCCACCAGAAAAAGAAGATATCCTTTGACTGATTTCTGGTCGGTACCAAGTGCAGGAGGGTATTTCACGAAGCTACAAATTTTCCTCTTCAGCTACCTCAACAACGGCAAGCGCAGACCTTCACCATGGACGAGGATATTTCCAACTTCGTCGCCATCACGGCAGCCAGTCCGGAGGCCGCTCGCGGCTTCCTGGAGATGACCAACAACAATCTCGAGCAGGCCATTCAGCTTTTCTTCGAGAACCCAGACATTCAGAGCAGCTTCAATCAGCCAGCTGCCACCTCTTCGACAGCCCCCCCCGTGCCCTCGAGCACCCGACCGAACATTGGACGGCAGGACGAGCGCGGGGTCATTCACATAGATAGTGATGACGATGGCGATACTGCCATGACGGTGGACGATATGGACGACAACTTCGGACACGACGACTCTGATATTGCGGCAAACGAACAGGTGGCGGCCATTGCCCGAAGTGCCCAAGAGGAAGAGGACGCCGCCATGGCCAAGAGATTACAAGAGGAACTCTACGGTGGCGGACCTGGAGGTGGTGGTGGTGGCGGCGCTGGAATCGGCGGTCAGGATGATGTGAGATCACCTATCGCCAGAACCACCGAGACTCTGGTCGGAGGCTACGATGGTGACGATGGTATGGACATGGATACCATCATCCGGGCACAAATGAGACAGAGAGATGCCGCCAGAGCAGCTCGAGGTATGCGCTGGGTCAAGTCTGCTCCTTTGGAATCGCCGTGCTAACTTATTGGACATCAGCTGGTGGTGGAAACCCCTTTGCTCATAACCTGTCTATTTGGGATGATGACAGCCCAGCTGCAGCCCAGCCCGCTCAACCCGCTGCGACAGAAGGTGGCACGCGAGCCCAGAGATTGGCAGAGCTTTTTCGGCCGCCCTACGACATCATGTCCAGATTGGAGTGGGACGAGGCGAGGCAGGAGGGCAAGGACGAGAAGAAGTGGATCCTCGTTAACCTCCAGGATATGAGCGACTTCAACTGCCAAGCCCTGAATCGGGATATCTGGAAGGATGCGGCTATTCGGCGACTGTTGGATGATGCCTTCATCTTCCTGCAGTACGACAAGGACGCCATGGCGGCACAGCAGTACATCAACTTCTACTTCCACGGCACCGGTCACGAGAACCCAGACAACTACCCGCACGTCGCCATTATCGATCCGAGAACAGGAGAGCAGGTCAAGGTATGGAGTGGGAGACCATTCCCCAGCGCATCAGACTTTCACGCGCAGCTGGCCGAATTCCTGGACCGCTACAGTTTGGCGGCGAACAGTAAGAACCCTGTGGTGGACCAAGCGGCGCCCCGCCCCAAGACCGTCGATGTTGATCGAATGACGGAGGATGAAATGCTGGAAATGGCATTGCAGAACAGTCTTGCGGCGTCCAACGGCGGCGCCAGCAGCTCCAAGCCCAAGACTGGCGTTTTCGACCCCGATGCGCTCACCAAGTCAGACTCATCCAGCGGTCAAGGCAAGGGACAATCCCCGGCCGAGGAGGCAGCAGGCGGCATAACCCCTCCTGCTGAGCCGGCAGTGACGCAGACTATCTGGGCCTCGATTGCGACCAATAAGCCGCACAAGGAGCCGGAGAACAACCCAGCAACGACGACGCGGATACAGTTCCGACACCCCCATGGACGTGTTATCCGTCGATTCAACCTGGACGACCCGGTCAGGCGCATTTACGAGTGGCTTAAGCATGATCCCATCGAGAACAAGGATTTCATCGAGGTCGAGCTGAAGCGCATGCCACAGGGCCAGGACCTGAGTAATGAACTGGAGACCACCATCAAAGACGCTGGACTCAAGAACGGGACTGTTATGATTGAGTTCATTGAGGACTAGAGCTGGCGTGCGTCCTCTTCGACGACTGATGATTCGGGCAAAGTCGGTTAGAGAACAAAGTGCATTTATCAGCAGGGTCAGGGCATGGCCGATAGAATTGGAACTGGGCAGGCGGAAGGAAGCCTTGTTTCAATGTTGTTGTTTTGGGCTCTTCTCATACATACCACGATATCCGGCAAGGGCAGGCATGGAAGGATGCAGTTTATCGAGGAACAAGGAAGCCAGACAGAGACAAGTAGCGGGCCAGATGATTCACAGATGGCCACTCAACAAAGGTAGACGCTTGTTAACACAGAGACAGCATCAATAGACACGGGAAATGACAGTAACTGCGATCATATTATGTGTGAGCTGCGGCATGAATAAACAAAACGCGCCATCAGGTTTAATCTAGATGTGCGTGTCTTCCCTATCGTGAGTCCTCGAGACATGGTTCCATCTGGTCGAGGTCGAGTTTCGACATGCAACAATGCAATGCCAATCATCTTCAAGCCACTCATGGTACCCACACAAGCCACGTCCAAGGCTGAACGGAATCAAATGCAACTTTCTGCCCTAGATGCCTCTTGAGTCTTGACTGCCTACCCTAGCTAAGTATCCGCGTACCGTAGCCTACTGGACTACCCCTACTAAGATGACGAGGTTACGAAGGTCAACCAGAAGAAGCCAAAGGAACAAAGATAGCTCGAAGAGTGTCTTGGGCTGAGAGATGTGGGTGTTTCACTAGCCTAGAGCATCACTATACTTGGGTGTGCTTGGCTCACCTGGATCGGTGGTGGCGCCGTTGGCGGGGAACCAATCAGATGGGCTAAGGCGGACGGGTTCCTGGACGGGTGTTCGGGACGTGTCACTGCATGCGAGATGAATGGAGGGGCGATTGGATGTGGTGCGTTGGGTTCTCGGTCAGTCGATATGGTGCTAGTGGTGGTGGTGTTGTTGGTGTTGTTGGCGAAGAGAACGACCAAGATTGAGATGCTGTGGTTGGCAGCATTTGGGTCGATTTCGTAAGGTGTACTGCATTTGATAAGCAAGACGTGATCTGTGCACTCTCGCTTAGACTGGCGATAATGCATTGAGATTGTTTTGACTGCTAGAGGTCGCTGATGTTTTTACTGGACAGGACCACCCCAAGGGCCATGGTAGGGGGAAGACTTGGGATGAGGGGAACCTTGGAACCTGAGAGACTCCAATTGACATCAACAGCGGCGGTTGCTGGTGAACCGACCCCTCGGTTACCATTTGCGATCATGGCATAAACAACGGGGATCCAATAGACACATCATGTCCACCCATCTCTGCTATTCCAGCCTGCTTCACGGATATCTTGGAAATCAAGACTTCTTTGCGCTGGAACGTCGCACTTCCATTTGTATGTGCCTCCCTTGAGCCTTGAGCCAGGAACAGGAGGATCATCAAGAGCAGGTACCAAAACAGTCCACAAAGTCGAAGCCCCAGACTAGCACCAACACCAACACCACACGGTACCTTCTTCGTACACACAAACATTTACAACATCCCAAGACAACACTGAAGAAGGCGACGACGACGCAAAGACAGCCACGCGACCGACCTCTTCTTTGTGGCCTTTTAACCGTCCCAGAGTCAGACTGGTCTTGGGCTTGGCCTGGCTTGGTCCGTCTCTTTTTACCCCACACTCTGCCTCGTGTGCCCAAAGATCAGACTCCCGTCCGTCGTTCCTTTGGACCAAAGCACAGGTATCCGTACCTTACCAACCGCAACCCCACGAGACTTTCTTTTTTTTCTTCCTTGCCGTTCACTGAGAAGTTGGGATTGCCCATCTCTATCCGTACTCCGTAAGTGTGTTGATTTTCCATGCTACTGTGGCATTGACGTCTCTCCCTGCCTTGCCTTCTCCCTTTCCCTTTGCTTTGCTTTGCTTTGGCTCTGTCAACCCACCGAATGGCGAGGAACGCGAATTATAGCGGCCCGCTACAGTGTCTCACCACCACCGGAACTTTTTTTTCGGTCCTTACCTACGTTTCTCTCTTGTTTTCCTCGTCATTCTGTCTCTGCACCTTGAAGAAAAGGAGAGACGAGACATAAGACACGCGACAAGAACCGACGTACGGTTGACGCCGCCCCCTTCGGAACTAATCACCGTTAGGCTCCGGCCGACTCTGTCTCTAGCACATCTGTTAACCGCTCGCTTTCTACCAGATCGCTTTCTTTCTCCTGGGCCACCTCAGACCATCCTTCTTGGGGGCACCTGTGACCGCCAGCCCGGCTTCAATCGCTTCCAGCTTGACGATAGCCGCATCCGTCGTCCCCCACCGCCTGTCCCTTTCGCTCGCCCTCAACTCAAGGATCCCCTCTTCAAACCAGCTGCCCGCCTGCTGCCCGAGCACGAAGGAAGAAAAGACTTTCGGACCCAAGAAGTCAATTTCCGGCGAACCGAACATCTCTCTCTCTCTCTCTCTCTCTGCCTAACGACAGCAGAGACGAACCACCGCCGCGCCAGCACCGAACTACGGCGATTCGCACTGCGCTGACGTACTTTCGGCCCCCCTTGCAACCCCGCGATCCTCTCCTTTGCGACGGACGACAGTGCTCGACGGGAGAGCATTTCATTATTGCGCGGCGTCAATTGAACGACCAACCCTTTCTGCCGGGACGACCCTTCACATCGTAGCGCTAGACCGCAATCATGGGTGATCGCGATAGGGATATCGAGGAGGGCAACGAGGCGCTTGATCCTGAGCTGCTCTACACCAAGGAGTACTGCATCGGTATGCGCTGCTTCTATGCTTGAAGCGGTATATTGCTAATACGCTGGACTACCTAGGCGGAGGCAGCTTTGGCAAGGTCTACAAGGGGTAAGTACCATCTAGCCTCCCACTCCAGCAGCAATGAGCATCAAAGGATTAACCGCAACTCGTGCAGAGTCGACAAGCGCACCGGTCACGCCGTCGCCATCAAGATTATCGATATCGAGAGCGCCGAGGACGAGGTCGAAGACATTATCCAGGAAATCGCCATCCTGTCCGAACTGCAGTCACCCTATGTTACGAAATACTACGGCTCGTATGCCAAGGGGGCTGAGCTATGGATTGTCATGGAGTTTTGCTCAGGTGGAAGCTGCGCAGACCTCATGAAGCCAGGCCTGATAGGCGAAGACTACATTGCCATTGTTATTCGCGAGCTGCTCCTCGGTCTCGATTACTTGCACACGGACAAGAAGTTACACCGCGATGTCAAGGGTTAGTTGGTTCCTTTGTCATGCGCCCCTGAGTGACACTAACTTGGAGGCTAACACGCATAACCAGCTGCCAATGTGCTCCTCAGCTCCAACGGCCAGGTCAAGCTTGCGGATTTTGGCGTCTCGGGCCAGCTGTCGGCCACCATGACCAAGAAGAATACCTTTGTCGGCACTCCTTTCTGGATGGCCCCCGAGGTTATCAAGCAGTCTGGCTACGATCATAAAGCTGACGTCTGGTCGCTTGGTATTACGGCGCTGGAGCTTGCCAACGGCGAGCCACCGTATGCTGATATTCATCCCATGAAAGTGTTATTTCTGATCCCCAAGAACCCTCCACCGCGGCTGGAAGGAAACTTTACAAAAGCGTTCAAAGATTTCATCGAGGTGTGTTTGCAGAGGGACCCCAAGGACCGACCCACAGCCAAGGACCTGCTCAAACACCCCTTTATACGCCGCGCAAAGAAGACGAGCTACCTGACCGAGCTCATCGAGCGCCACAGTCGGTGGGCCGCGACGCACAAGGGTGACGATGATGAGAGTGACCAGGGGGGTGAAGAATACTACGAGCGCCAACGTGTCGACGAGGACATGTGGGATTTTGGCACAGTAAGGCTTGTGGGAGATCGCGGCGGTGTCGTTCCTCGTCCCGGACTTGGTGCCCTGGACGAGTCTGCCACCAACGCCAGAGCCGCGAGATCTACGGACAGCATTGATGACTATGGAGAGCGTTCGAGAGACAGCAGTCCGACCAAGATTCGCGACTTTGGCCGCGACCTCGCCATTGCTTCCGATACCCTCAAAGCAGCCAGTGCCAATACGGGTACCTCTCGACAGGCATCGCCGCAACGGAAGCCAGTGCCGTCAGTCGCACCCCAGTCGCCGGCCAAGGTGCCTCTTCCAATGTCGCCAGAGAAGATGCAAAGAGGAGGAGGTCCAGAGACACCGCGACCTATCACTCGATTGATTCAACCTGTCGTCCCTGTCAGTCAATCTCCGGACTACGACCGAGAACTGCAGGTTCAGCTACAGAAAGACATGGGCTTGATGAGTCTTGGCCCTGTGATCCAGCCTGCCGATCTGCAACATATTGACGATTCGACACCGCCGCGACCCCCTCTCCATGGACCTCGGCCAAATAACAAATTTACGCCGATTGCTCTTCCAGAAATACCACCATACCGCGGCAGCCCGCAGCCGCAACCAGCGCCGGTCAGGATACCGAGCCAACCTCCAGGCGGGCAATATCGCCAACCGTCTGGCCAGGCGCCGCCTCCACCGGCCAAGGCATACGCGCTGCCGTCAAAGACGCAAATGCCTATTCCTGAACCCGCGACTCCTTCATCCTTCCCTCCGCCAGCGCCGTCTAACCCCAATGGGGAGCTCGATGCCTTGAACGATGTCATTTTCCCTGCACTTGAGGAGGCGCTAAAGAGGAGACAAATTAGACTGCAACAGGCTTTCCGGCCCCAACAGGGTTCTTCAAGCCCCGTGGCTATGAACCAGGTGACTCCGAAGCAGCAACGAGCGGAGGCGGCTCACGAGAAGCTGCGGAAGCTCGTATATAAGCTCGCTCATGTGTGCAAAGAAATCGACCACTATGACAAGGCGGAGCCAGTGGGTATGGGCAGGGACGTTGGCACCTTCCTAGAAGGACTTTTGGAGGAAATCCTCGTCAGGGTTGAACCCCTCGACGAGGAGGATGTTGCGGCCTGAACCGTCTGATGGTCCAGGCGGCTGTGTGCGAGGCGCAACAACAGACAGGGGGGATGCTTGGTGGGGCACCCGATGAGCACATGCTCGGATGCCCGCGAGTCGTCGCCGGCAGCACGAGTGACACTGACTGATCGGTGAAGTGGGATGGAAGATGGGAACGAAGGAGCAAATATTGCAAGTCCCCGTTGACGACATGACAATACACGGCGTTCTGGAGGATACATACCGCCCCTATGCGAAAACGAAGAGACTTATTAGATACAATCCAAAGGCGGGGGAATCGGGGTTGTTGGAATGCTGGAAATGACAAGATGAACAAGACGACAGATATGACGTGACGGATAGGACATACACACATACACACACACACTTGGCCCCGTTTTCCTCTCGTCTTTTGACTCAGAACTGGGAAGGAAACAACGGGTGGCGAGTCCGGGGTTTGAGGAATAGAGGGTGGATGGGAGGGGAGGGAGGGGAGGGGAATGATTCACAAGACGCCTTTTTTTCTTTCTACAATTCCCTATGTATTATACCCAGCATTTACCCAAGAATAGAGTGCGTGCTCTTTCTCTGAGACCCCCCGGGCCACACCCCGGAGAAACCGATGCAAGGCTGAGGAGACGGGAGGCTTCAAAAATCGAAGAACTAAGCCGTATGGGGGATGGTATTTGTATGGTTGACGAGTATCCCGGTACTCGTACTCGTGAGAAGCGGACCGTCAAGTCGAGGGGCCTCGCTGCGTCTTCTTTTTCTGCCCAGTAGGAATGGCAGTTCCCGTGTCTTGCCAGGTGTGGGAATCGTTAGATCCTGCCTGAGAGCCTCCGAGCCTCCCTCACCCCTGCGGCCTACTCGATTTCTCGAAGCCAGGCGGCCACGGAGAAAGCTCGTGAAAGGGGGGGGGGGGGCAATACTTTACCGTAAGTAAGAGAGCGAACCTTGGGCTTGCCGTTGCAGAGTGCCAGAGAGCGAGACAAGGCAAGGCCGAGGGAGAAAGTCTCGCTCTTACTTGGGCCCTGTCCTGGACTTCTGGAAGACGTTTGCTTGGGGTAGGGGAAGGGGACGGGAAGGGGAGGGAGAGGGGAGGGGGAGGGCAAGTCCAGGTAGGTATGAGAATGTGAGGTGCATTCGGCCGTGGAGTTATATGGTTACGGATGCCAAGCTCCGTATGTGTGCGGTTGGTGTAAACCATGACTCTATCTACGACGGACCCATGTCCGGCGCGGCTGAAGAGGAGGGAGGCCTAGATGGAGTACTTCGTACAGATACAGTATGAAATCGATCGAATGGGGATAAAAGAATGCGGGAGGAAGACGAGGAATGTGAGTCTTTTGAGGTTTCCGATGGCAGATTTGAATTGTCCGTGTGTTCTTTCCGGTGTTGGTGTTGGTGGGAAGAATGGCCCGTGGAATCCTTGCTTGGGTAGGAGATTCCGACCAAGGCAGCACGTCTTTCAAAGACATGGCACTACCTGATCTCCAGGCTCCATGAAAGTATGATCATTCTGTATCTAACAGTGTATGAATTGGGTGGGAAGAAGCAGTTTCGTCCGGCCAGCTCGGCCGGCCTTTCACATTATGTTGGCAGCCAAGTCGCAGCAGCAGATAACCTGAAACCAGACGCGCGCGTGGGGCGGATGGCTGCAGCTGGGCAGCAGAAATCCCTACGGCGAGTCATGGACCCTGAAGATGCCACAATTACAAAGGCATTTGTGCGAGAGGGAGGGAAAAGCTGCTGAAGGAGCGGCATTGACGATGGCTGGCCTTGCTGGGCAGAAACTAGCCATGGTTGATCGGGGGGTTCCATCTGGATAGTCCACAGATACCGCTACGGCGTTACCCGTTGCTGGACCTTGATCCCTGGTTCCCTTCTCTTTTTCTGTCTCCCACTCTCTCTTCCCATGACCAAGACGTACGGATAGACCCAGGGCACAGGCAAACCATGTCTTCCTGACTGCCTCTTCAGGCCAAGTCTGGGGGCCTTCCTCCTGGGACCCTCTTGGGACGAGTCAATCGTCTACCCTCTACCCCAGTCTTTCCCTCAAAGTTGGGACGCTGGGCGCTGCAGGACAAGCAACACGGCTTGGCCCTGGGAGGATGGGATCCATCTTTTCTCTTCTGCGTGGTTCTTGTTTGGGTGCGGCTGTGGCTTACCTACGGGCTACACAGTACACATTATCTGTGAGAGACTGAGAGTTGTAAGTGGCATGGTAGCATGACCCCCCGGGTCGGCGTGCTGCCGGCGAGATGTTCGTGGAGACATCTTCCCCCTACCCTCCTGGCTCCTGGGCAGCTTTTCTTCACGAGACCGATCCCTAGAGGCGAACTCTGAGTGGAGAGCAAGCACGGATCTGAAATACCGTGAAGGGAGTTTGGGGGGTTTGGGATATGTGACTTCTCTTAAGGCGTGGCTGCGCCGCCCTTCTCTCGTTCGTTTGGGAGGAAGGTTTTCGGACTTTCTTTGCAACTTTCTTCTCGCTCCTCTTTTGTTTGCTTCCTGCTCTCCTTCTCCCATCCCCCTCTGTTCGAAGATGAGAACGTGTTGATTACGTTTTCTCTACGAAATCCAACGCCCCTTCCACTCATTTCTAGTTTGTTGGTTTTATTGCTACGCCTTCTCGCGGAGGTAATCTTAATCCTACGGGGGAAGATCGAAGAGCCTCTTGTTACTTATCTTGCCCTTCTCTGCTACTGGTCTGCTCCGTCTGGTCTTCCGTGTTCTCGAAGTTGGTCCCTGTTTCGAAATCTCTTGGAAGAGAAAGAGCGAAGGTTGTCGCCTTACCTCAAACACGTTGCACACCACCCAATAGCCCAGCTATTACCTGGCAGACGCTCATATTACTCTCCTCCCAACATCACCCACCCCCCTCCTTCTACAACCTTCGTCTCATAATCAACTCACTTGCCGTCGGACTTTCTCTTCCCTTTTCGACCTCCCTTCCCCGAGCAAACATACCAGCCTTTTGGGGGCCGGAGCCTCAGACTTCGTTCCTTTCGTCATCACACATCCCCGTCTTGTGCGATCGATACGTTGCGGCTCTTTTGGACGACTGTTTACGACTGTTACGCTACAATAGAGGCTGGTTCTCTCGACTACACATCTTCTCGATACCCAATCGACTTTGGTTCGCCACCCGTATAAGCTGGGTCGAGCGTATTTGGGAAAACGGATCCACCGGCCTAGTCAACCTCCTCAAAAGGAATTTGGGTTGTCCTATAAACAAGCAGTAGCAACCATGAAGACGACGACAACAAAGGCGGTGCTGCTCACGCTGCTCAGCAGCAGCGGCTTCGTAGCAGGCGTCCGGGCCGCCGCGAATCTGTGCTTCTTCCCCGGCGGCGTGCAGAGTCTCGATGTGCCGTGCGATCCCAAAGCCGAGGTCAGCATGTGCTGCGGGAGCGTGAACGCGTGTTTGAGCAATGGGCTATGCAAGCTTGAGGATACATCGAATAACACGGGTATTGCGTATGCGAGAGGAACGTGTTCGGATCCAACGTGGCAGAGTCCGATTTGTCCGCAACATTGCGTGTTGAGTAAGTCTTTCATATTTCTTTCCCGGAGACACGGGGGAGAAGAGGTTTCAGGAAGACCATGGGCCGAGACTGGTGATTCCAAGATGAAGGGGGTGTTTGGGTACATGACCGAACCGTAGTACTGACATGAATATAGACCCCGACACAAGGAAGAACAACACTGCATACGACTTCAGATTCAACGGTGTTCAGGTATGGCAATGCGACAGCCAAGGCTTCGGCGTACCCGGCAAGTTCTGCTGCGAATCCGCCGCAGAAAAGACGAGATGTTGCTCCACGCCGCCCGCCATCTTTGGACCCCTCATCGCCGCGACCCCGGGCAACGCCGCGGCCGTTCAAACCCTCAACACCGGCGCCAAGTCTACGCCCACACCCTCGGGATCAGGCCGCGCCGGTATCACGGGTGGTAGCAATTATCCCTCGCAGCAGACGCCCGAGATGACGGCCGTGCCGACGATGACGAGCAAGATCCCTGCCACGCCCGGCGGCGCGGAAGCCAACCAGCCGACGGCGGATACGAATTCCGGCAGTGGCGATAGCGGGCAAAAGGGTATTGGGAACGTGGCTGTCGTGGGACTGGGTGTTGGCGCGAGTGTTGGTGGTGCGCTGCTCGTGGCGGTAGGCGTGATGTGGTATCTTCGCAAGGAGAGGTCTCGTCGGGGACCCGTGGAGCTTGATGGGTCAAGTATCAATGGCGGCTACGGCGGTAGCAGCGGAGCGACCGATATATCGAGGTCCAATACGGGTCGGATCGCGTATGGTGGGATGAACATTCACAATATGAATCACAACGGGGGCACGGGGACGATTAGCTCCATGGGGACGGGGACATACAACATGTCCGCGACGCCTGGAATGATGACTGTGAGGAGGGCGAGTAGTGAGTGGGATGGGAGCCCGGGCGGGTTGGGTGGAAATTACCAGATGGCGGAGATTGATGGCAAGGAGGCGATTGTTGTTGCGGAGCCGCAGGGGAGGAAGAAGAGTCTCTATGAGCTGCCGTAGTCACGGTGGTCTTTGGGGGTTATGAGCTGAAGAGGAAGTGGATGGGAGAGACAGAAATGGTGGTCGTTGGCAACTTGGCATTAGAGGTTTGGCACGAGACGAGCCATACAGACATGGAGACGTGGACTTGTATAAAAAAGACAATAGGGACGGATGGTGTACGGTGGTGTGATACCTTGATACTTTTGATAGCGGGGTGTGTACTTTTCTTGCTCCCCAATTTCTTTCTAGTTTATGGCTCATGAGAAATCTACTTTTATGAACTTTAGATGCCTTTATGTTTCTCGTGTGAACTAACGGGCGATACGATGAGAGGTGACTTGATTGTGATCTGACTTAAGCTAATCCTCCATCTATCTCGGATATCCATGCCTTGGTAGGAAAACGAGAGCTCGGACGGGGAAGGACACTAGCGTGGGAAACAAAGATGGACACTAGGGCCTGTTGACTGACAGCAGCCATCACGACATCTCGACTATTACGGAGGACGAGACTGACTAGAAGACGGATAGAAGACGCTAACGAGGCAAGGTGGGAGGGGTACCAGAGCGCTGGAATCTGTCATCGGAAGCGCATCCGGCCGGATCACCTACCACCCAAACGATGTGTAGTGAAGACCCGTCAGAGACAGGAAGGGGGAAGGGAATGGAGGGATGTGATTTACCGGCCTTCTTGGTCCGGTTACCAACACGTGCTTGCGCCCTAGGTATGGCCTTGTTACTGGGTAGTACTGTAAGTGGATATCAATTGTCGAAGACGGCAGGGGCAGACTTGACTCCTCGAGGGATCGGGCACGTCTTGAGCCGTTGCTTCATGGTAGGGTAATGATCGGCAGGGGAGCGCTCTGCGGCTCTTGTTGTGCTCCAATGTGACGTTGGAGGAAGGCAGGCCTTGGATTTCTCGCGTAGTATTGTCCTTAGTCAGGTTTTCTGCAAGATCAGAGTATCGTTCAGTTTTCTTTTGTCATTGCCGCTACTCCGCGAATTAGACGCGGGAATGCAAAAATGGACTTCCTTGCTATTGAATTCTTACCCGGATAGGTCGATCATTCGCCATCATCCATGCTGGGAACAGGTACGGGTAAATGATCGAGATGATATGCGGGGTAGGGAAAGGGAAAAGAGAGCAGAGCAGACTTTGATGTCATAGCAGTGGCGCGCATTATAGATCAGAGGCACTGTTGCTCGTACAAGACAGAGTCCGGGATGATGTTCTGAAGGGTGTTTGTCGTATGTGAGTGGGCGGATTAGACGCAGGGACCTCGATGAGACTCGAGAGAGGAAGCGAGAAGGGATGTCGTTGCCGACGGCCCTGTCTGCGTGTGTGTGAGGGACTAGATGGACAGGGATACAGGGGTTGACGAGAATAGAGTTTGCCGCGACGTCTCATGAGGTATGATTGTCGATGACAAAAGAGCGATGGAGTCGGGTTGTAATTCACATCTTTCGCGGTCCTCATTGGTGCGTTTGTCATCATTTCAGTGCGAGGTTTCGCTCGTGGAGAAGCCTGGAGGAGGAGTTCATGATCTTGGAGTACCTGCATCTGGCTCACTTATCGACCATATTTATCTACATTGAACTTCGATGGCTTGGGAATATGCAGAGAAAGATTCTGGAAAGTTTGACTTGGCATTACCCTCTTGACAGGTCTTGGAGTTCGGGTGGTGCCTTTCGGTGATGGTGTGACGGAGCCGAGAGACGAGACGAGTGGCAAAATGCATGTCTACCCAACACACGCTCATCAATGTAGCTTTGGATAGAACCAGAAATCCGAAGAATTCGGGGACGCAAAATGGTTGCATTCAATATGCAGCCGCACATCCTACCTTGCACATCACATAGTCCGAAAAAATCGGATTCGGACAGGAGCACGAAAAAGAATTTGGATTTCAGGATCAATTCGTTTGGTTCATACAGCACGCATTAGTATGGTTGAGTATAGGTTATATGAAACATTGTATGATACGGATCTACGAGCCCATGGATAAAAGCCGCAAGTACGAGGACCTTGAGGATGAAAGGGGATACAAAGTCAGCCCGGGGAAGCCGGGCGAAGGAGCGGAGGGCAGGAGGACTGCGCCCCTCAGACAATGAACATCCCAGGCGTAACCGGCCCCGGGATCAACCCACCACCACACCGGGGCTTTGGAGAAGAAAGTGGATATGCGGTTCTGTCATCGGCTCCCGTAAGGAGTGTGTGTGAGGCGGACCACCGACTGCCGGAACATCGCTTACTTGGGAACAAAAATTGCCGACGACGAGTGGTGTGTCTGTGCCGTGTTTCCACTGTAACGGGCGCAAGATGGGAAGTTTGGGGGCTGATCTTATGTTTCTTGCTTCAGACGTTATAGGGGCCGCCCTCATACTTTGATACTGCAGTCTGCGTGGCGGTAAACGGGGCCCTTTTTGGGGAATTACGTGCTCGTGGAGATTATCTGCAAGTTTTCAAGGTTGTTTATTGCCTGTCCCAGTGTGTGTGTGGAGGTTGTGTCGCTTCTGGGGACCGTTTCGAGGAAAGATGGGATGATGCGCTATTCTTGTCAGACAGCTAATTCAAAAGACACTGGGGAATCCGGGAGAGTGTGGTGTTGTGCATTTCTGATCTACTGGAGGGAGTGCTTATCTTGAAGATCGCTCGTTAGTGGGTGATCATGGCCCTTCTTCTCGGTATCGGTGCCGGTAAATATTCAATCATTGTAGCATGTGTGCTTGATCGACCTGACACTGGAGGTTATTATGTACTTTTGAGAAGTGCGAAGACTGAGAAAAGCAGTATCACAAGAGTCTAGGGAAACTTTTATCACAAGTTGGGACACAGTTTTAGCAAGCGGGAAATTTGGCCGAGATTTAAGATTTGACTTCTTGCCTTTCATTTAGGTGAGATGTCTAGATGCGACTACGAAGGCTCTCCATCTAAAGTAATAGCAGCAGGAATTAATATGAAGTGCGTGGCAGTTGTGGCAGTTTCGGCAGTACCACCCTGCTGATGACATGTGAAGTGAACACCTCAAACGTGAGGGTGCGAGTCCTCGACGCTCAGCTCTGATCCGGGTTGGCATTCTCGATAGAGATTATCTGCCCACAACACGCTTTGTTTGGAGTTCGAGAGATCGATTGGGGGAGGCGTGGATGCCGCGGGGAGAATAAAAACTCCCCGGACACGAACGAACCTCTCGATGAACCGCCCCCCACGATACGCATGAAGTTGTTGACGAGCGCCAGCCCGTTCCTAGAGTCTCAAGTCTCCCTGTAAGGCCGGAGTCATCGGGTTTCTGATGAGGCTTAGTAAGTGATTTAGGGGTTTGCCTGGTCAACTCTGGAAGGACCATTATAATGTGACACCAATTAATGTCCCGTTTTACTGGACCGGATACATTATACAATAGTCTTCGGCCTAGGAAAATTAAAGTTTATATTTGATGTACACTGTGCTTTGTTGAAGTTGATTATGAACGATCACGCGAAAATCTCAACTGTATACGAAAATAGGGGGTTTAATGTAGTTAAGTCTATGCAAACAGAGACGGAAATTCCTCCATTCATCACTTCAATATCTCATAATCACGCCACAATGAAAGCCTTAGGCCAGAGATGACGGGTACACGCATACCGGATCCGTAGAAGCTACGCTGCAGATGTAAATTGTAGTCACCCCAGCAAATTCGCCCTTCGCCGCATAAATTTCAGCCTTCTTAGTCCTGATGAGCAGTGCGAACAACACCGAGAATATGAGATTGTCACAAAAGGTGAACCGCTCCTTATGGGCAGTATTAAACTAACCTATATCTCGTGACAGATCTTAGTGCAAGTTAGAATTATCCAGATACCACGAGAGACACTGTCACCAGTGATCACCAACTGAGTTGCATGGCACGATCACTTTATGATACATGTTGAAGACTTTACCAAATCGGTCTCGTGCGCCCGTTGATCCTCCGAAAGTCACATATGGTAACGGATGGGTAAACATCCGACAATGGTATCAAACAGAGATTGGCAGATACTGATCAAAGATTGTCGGAGATCAGCTCATTATTCGTGGAGGGAGAGACTTGAGACTGAACGATCGACGAGCTTCGCGCAGCGCCACGATCGGCCAGTTATGGGCCGGTCCAAGGACTTTACCGTACCCAGGTGATTTTCCTTCTGTCATACCAGAGCAAGAAACCCAGGATATCGTGGCCAAAGTCATATTCGACATCGGCATACAGCACAATTGGATTAATACAAGGATATTGGAAAGAACGAATGAGACATGCAATGAGGTCGAAGGGGCGAGGAATCAAGTTAAGGCGAGGGGGACGCAATTCACACTTCGCCCACAGGCCGAACTGATTTGGTGTTCAGGAAACTAACACTCAGCAACTTCTTTTACTTCCTGGTACAAAACAATCTGCCATGTGATGTCGTCCTTCGCAGGAAGTATATGCAGGACTTGGCATATGAGCTCCATGAGCCAGCCCTACTCATAAGAAACGCCAACTTAACCAAATGTCATTCTAATCTCATTCAACGTCCTCGAGTATGGCTGCTGAAACCCGATAGAGTATTATGCCAATCTTCAACGAGCTGATCGGAAACAAAAATGGGGCCAAAAAAGAGAGAGCCACTGCTCATTAGACAGCAGAATAGAGCCAAGCTGTAGAAGAGGAGAGTCGAAAGGCTGAGTCTCAGGTGTCAATTTCAAGATCTTTAGCATCATCCACGGGAGAAGCAAACCTCGTCCTTGGACCTCCAAAGCCTAGTCGAGACGTTAAAGGATGCTATCTTCGGGACAACTCTCACTCTCGGGCGGCAGTCAGTCGATCAGATCACAATCAAATCCGCACACGATGACGTCCAATTACACGCCGCTGAGGTGTTTGCAGCGACTTCTTCCCTGGGAGCTCTTTTTTTGATGGTTTCCCCATATACCTCGATGTCTCAAGTAGCAGGAGTACATGAACAAAGTGGTCGAACTGGGATCCCGAGCACCTGGATGAAACTTCCATCTGCAATAAGCTTGAGATGTAATTGTAAATTTTCTTCTCTTCTGCTGCGTTTCAACGATCTAGGGCTCCTCAAAGTGGGCAGCCTGCCTCACAAGCTTTACTCTGGAGAAACGATATTGGTTATCAAGCCAAGTCGGATAGGTAAGTCCGTGGAAATGAGAAGCTCCGTTGCCAGGTCCCATTTTCGACTCGCCCATGTCCTCACTACCTCACTCACAGCAGTGATTGTTTGGAACGAGCCACCCAAAAAAACATGATGATAATCGGGCCTTTGCAAACCCAAATGCCGATAACTTTCACTCAACCACGGGAACAGAGCTCGCCCAAGAGGTGCGAGAGTGATCTGCATCATTCGTATCAGGCCATGATCTCGAGCATAGACTCTCAAAGCTACCCGATACGATGAGATCGTGAGATCATAACTAATAAGTTCCCTGCTCGCCCAATTGCTAAGCGCGCTCTGCGTCGACCTGGTATCGGCCCGTCGCATTGACTACGAGCAATGCCCAAATGAGAATTCCTCAGGAGGGTTTTGCTTTGCCAAAAGAGTTGACACTCAGAGCAGACATGTCAACTTCATGTTGCATTACATTGCATCAAATGCCATGGGCAGCTGCAGGAGGCATTCTTGTCGTCCGAGCTAGGCACTAGAGTGCCCGTGTACCGTGTTTACTTACAACCGGGAGCTTATCAGCAAAGTTCGGACCCTGGGTTGCCAGGACGCCATCGGATGGTTTAGCGCCGGGTTGACGGCGTAAAAGGAATCACCAAAGATAGATTGGGTATGCTCGACTTGTTCCTTGTAAATATTTGCGAACAGTAAAAGTCGAAAAAATGAATCGCAGCTGAGGAAAGGATTTGACAATGTAAGAATCAAGCTTACGGGATATGGTAAGAGTATACTGTGAGAATAACCAGGACGAATCGTCATACCGAGGCAGTTTGCAAGCGTCAAAGACTCTCCGAATCATTCCTCGTGCGGGGGGACGAGTAAGTTGGCAACCACAAGGCACTTGGCGCCCGGTTGTGGCGCTTTGGTGAAGCTAAGATGGCATCCCGCGGGCTTCCATGGCAGACCACAAAGGAAAGCCAACCTCCATCGTAACTGGGAAAGACTTTGGCGGTGCCTTGGGTGGGACGTATGATGGTTGGATGGTACAATGGCTAAGTAAGAATGTTCGGACGATTTGACTCGAGCGTTGGACGTTGGAACGGATTAAACGGGAGGAACTTGGGTCTTGCGCTAAACAACCTACGATTCAGTAATTCTAGCAGCGCTACCGAACTCTAAGATCAGCACGACGTGGAATAGCACCGAGAAGTGGACATTTCCATTCGTTCCCCCACCTGAGAGATCGGCATAGAGTCCCCCAGAGCTGGCTGATCGTCAAGCTCTCCAGCTCTCCCCAGAGAGCTCGCCCACAACGCCATGCCTAAATCCGCAAGAGACGTTGTTAGGCTCGTTGTCACGGATCCGCTCCAGAATCTTCAATGCCGGTAGCTTCGAACACGTTGTGGCGCACACTTTTCACGGCTAGTTTTGGTTCCTTCCTCATTTCAGTCCGAACTTCTTTGAGATATAAGTAGCTCCAGATCCTGATCCGAAATTAAGATCTTGAACTCTCCAAGTCATCAGCTTCCAACAGACAATTTTATTCGCTCTCTTCCAAGTCTTCAGTCTTTTCTTTCCTACTTAATCTTTAGCAGTACATTTCTAATTCCACAAAACTCCACATATCTATCACTATGCGCTCACAAATTCAGCAACTCGCTCTGGCTGCGGCTCTGGTGCAGTCCGCCGATGCCGCCCCGGCTGGCCTTCTCGACGGTCTCGGTGTCGTGACCCAGCTTCTGGCTCTCCCGACCGACTATGTTTCAAGCTTGACCGGGGTTCTTGGCACGAAGCCCGGGAGCGGCGTCGGCGCCGGAGTTCTCAACGCCGGAGATCTCCAGACGAAGCTCGGATCGATCTGGAGCACGGGCAGCACCGGTGACTTTTACGGAAAGCTGCAAAGGCAGATCGGCCAAGGCCTCGTTCCGAACAACCTCCTCTCCAGCTTCCAGGGACTTCTCGGCACTGGCCTTCTGGGTAGCTTGGATCTGGCCAACAACGCCAACAAGCTCATTGCTCCTCTCAATGGCATCGATTCGACAAGCAACAACAACCCGGTGAACCCGGCCAAGCCCGTCTATCCCAAGAAGGATGCTGCCGATGCGCCCTACACCCTCTCTGAGCAGCAGCTTCGCCAAGCCATCTACATCCCCAAGACTTTCACTTACGGACAGAAGCCCCCTGTCATCTTCATTCCGGGCACTGGTGTCTACGGAGGAGAGACCTTCAGCCCCAATTTGTTGAAGCTTCTTACAAACGTCCCCTACGCCGATCCTGTCTGGCTCAACATTCCCGGCGCTCTTCTCGGCGACGCTCAGGTCAACTCCGAGTATGTCGCATACGCCATCAACTACATCAACGGCATCAGCAACAAGAACTCGAGCATCATCTCCTGGTCCCAAGGTGGTCTGGACACTCAGTGGGCATTCACCTTCTGGCCGTCCACCCGTAATGCTGTCGCCAACTTCTTCCCCGTCTCTCCCGACTTCCACGGAACCGTTCTCGCCAACGTTCTTTGCCTTTCTCCCGGAAACGGTGCCCTCAACGCTCCCTGCGATCCTTCTGTCATTCAACAACAGTATACCTCCGTCTTCGTCAACACTCTTCGTTCCCGCGGAGGAGCCGACGCCTACGTCCCCACGACGACTTTCTACAGTGCCCTTCTCGATGAGGTTGTCGAGCCTCAACAGGGCACCGCTGCTTCCGCCTACCTGACTGATGCTCGCCGTGTCGGTGTCACCAACATCGAGGTCCAGTCCGTCTGCCCTGGCCGTCCCGCTGGCAGCGTCTATGGCCATGCGACGATGCTCTTCAACCCCTTGACTGCCGCCCTGATCAAGGATGTTCTTCAGAGAGGCTCAGGCCCAGCAAAGATTAGCAACATCAACCTCAATGACGTGTGCAAGGACTTCATCGCCCCTGGCTTGAACCTCGAGGATGGTATTGCTACCGCTGGTTCGATTGTTGCTGCTGGTATTCGCTTGTTGGCTTACCTCCCGAAGCTCATTGCTGAGCCCACTCTCATGGCCTACGCTCGTGCCTAAGTGGTCTCTTGTATAAAAGGAACGTAGGTCCTACACAGGTACACTTGTCACACTACTGGGTCGGCGGGACGAGCATGAGTGCTTAGGATGAAGTAATGAAGATGAAGATGGGAATGCAGTCAATTTAGAACGTATTTGGAATACTATATTTAGATATATCATTGGTTATATATAGATGTAATATGAATAGCTGAATTTCAACATGGCTGTTAATTACTTTATGAGGTACTTGCTATACATCGATGCTCCAAAGGAACTCAACCTCCATGGTCCCTCACTGCAAGGTAATTATGGAAAGACATTATGTTGATGCACAGCTCATTAAAGTTGCTTGGATGCCTCAATACATGTGAGGAAGCATCTAACATCAAGAAGTTCTAGAAGATGAAATCACATCTTGGCGTCTCTCCCTATACCTGTCTGCCCCACAGCGAATTCCTTTCTCTCGTCCACAGATAATCTCGTCTGGGCTAGGGCACCCGCCTGTGATTGTTCCTCCACAGTTGCAAGACTGTCAGTCTCTTCGACTGGGACGTGGTCTCTGACTACCAACCACGTAGGGTAAACAGCCAAAACTACATCAGTTAGCGTAATTCTTGGATCTAAAGTATCATGGACTTGGCTTACCCAGAAGTATGGTATTGACGGCAAGCGGCACTCTTCCTCCTTTCCACTTTTGTGTGTTCAGTCCGAATGAGACAGCCTGGGAAAAACTCTCCTGGCCTCGAAGGATACCGGAGAAGCGGGTGAGCTCGGAGATGTTGTCTGTCTTGGTAGCCAGCAGGTAGTAGAGCCAGCTCTGCAATGCTTGACGAGCAAAGTCCCACAATAAGAGCACAAAGAAGCCCTCAGTGAATCCCTTATCTTCCCAGTCGTACGCAGGTGGGTTGCGGGTGTACTTCTCTTGGATAACCCAGCCGTAAACCCACGCAATGACGTGCCACACAATGACGTAATAGAAACCGATGGTGATGCGCTTCTTGACAGTGAATTTCTTGTAGTCGAGTAGGGTACTGATCAGCTGCGACGAGAGAAGTGTGCCAAAGTTGCTGACGAAACCGATGAGTGCGCGAGCGCGGATACCGAAGTAGTAAGACTGGAAGTTCCCGCTGTACTGGTTGAAGTACGCAGCCCAGAAGATGGGGAGAAGCAACAAAATGTCCTTGCGCTTCGACACGCGGAGAAGCTCTCTGAACTCGGCCTTGAAGGACTTCTCAGCTTTGATGATGACCTTACTGCCGTCGGATCTTTGGACCTTCTCCGGGGGAGATAGAGCAAGCGCGAGGGGCACGCTGAGGCATTGCAGTGCAACGAAGACCAGGTAAGTCTGATATCCAACCTTGCCCTTCTTCTTCGCAGCCGCATCATTGTTGAGGGCCAGGACAATAGCACCACCGACAAGAGGACCACCGGTTCTGAACCAGAGCCAAATGTTCATGTACTTGCCACGCTTAGACGGCTCTGGGTATCCCAAGGCAACAGCGCCCTCAGAAGCCCAGAACAAGCCGGCAGAGATGCCGCAGGCGGCAGCTCCGACAAGCACGAGCCAGACGTTGCCATAACGGTTGTTGGTGTACAGTCCAGCAGAGTAAAGTGGGTAGCCAACAGCTCCCAGCAACAACGTTCTCGAGAGCCCAATGCGATTCGCGATGGGTCCACCGAATAAGCATAGGAAGGCCATGAGTCCGAAGACTAGCGCATTGGCGGCGTTGACGAGAAATGGTTCTTGGGCACCACCTGCGCCGAGGGCGTTCATCGCATTCCATAGACCGGGGGCCATGAAGCCTGGGTAACGTTAGTCATTGCTACTCTGACAGTGCACTTCAAGCTTGATAGCGTACCAACTCCTCCAATAACGAAGGCATTGAACAAGGTGCTATGGTACCACACCCGCTTCACCGGTGGGTCAGAGGCCACATCGTGGACGTCTGACGACACAGACTTGGGTGCTTCTTCCGCCATCTTCGAAGGTTTTTGGACTTGAGGTTGAAGGATATCATCAAGACATTTTGCTGAGAAATATTATTCACTTATATGATACCTCGTGCCTCGGCTTCCATCGCCACTTTGACAACGGTCTAGCCATTTCATGTTCAAAAGTCCCTCCAAAATTTTCCCATAGGATGAACTCCTCATTCTCTACATGAATGACGAATATGCTAGTGCAACGTTGAATCCACCGTTCAAAGGACAACCGTGCAGCTCATTCGGCAGATGTTCATCGAGATCCACTAAACTCCGCGTGGGTTCCTACCCCTCGGTCGAACTCCGTCGGAAAATTAACCGCAAAGGGTATGTCTATCGCGAATTTGGCTGGGAATAACACGCATAATCGCCTACAGATCTCGCGTAGAAACTGGCGTCTTGGCAATGGGACAAGATGGAAAATCGATATTATTGAAAGTCGCGCTTATGAGCGGGACAAAGCTGGTCAAAGTGAGGGAACTTTTCTTCGGTCATTCTATCATGGAAGGTCTAGTAATCTCGATCCATTTGAAGTCGGAGCGCAACAGCCCTGATGTGCTATTAGGACAAGGTTGCATCCATTCTACAGCTTTGCTTGGATCAGCTTTGTCTCCTCTTCTTTCCTCTTCAACTCCTTCCACCACTTCTGCTTCAGCGCCAGAACGCCGAATCCCAACAACGCCCACTCGTCTTCCCATGCAGGCAACTCATAAGCATCAGTACCCGGCGTAGGAGGTCCAGCAACGCCCCGAAGAAACTCAAAGTACTCCGAAAAGTCGGGCTTGATTTCGTGAAATTGGGAGGTTGGACCCTTGTACTGCAGGCGCTTCACTTCCCACTCGTCTTGCTCCCGAGGAGAAGGCAGACCGCCTCCTCGGTTAGCGAAATAGCGAGCCACGGCAACGGCCTGGTACTCGTAAACGCGGAAGGAAATTGCTGCTTTGACTTGTCCAACGACTGTGAGTGAAGGGTCCGCGATGTTAAAGACGTGTTGGTAGAAACCCGAGAGGCGCCCACTGGGCGTCACGGGATCCGGACGCAAAAATGGGTAGGAGAGTCGATAGCCAGTACCGAAGTGGATTTTCTCGATACCGTCGACTTCACTGCCGTCCGAGAATTTGACTTTGATGAGGTTGTCTGAACCAATGGACACGCGTGTGATTTGCGGCTTGAGAACGACGTTGGGGAGTTCCCATGCATCTTTGAGAATCTCGTTAGAGCCTCGTTGGGAGACGTAAAGGGGGCCGGAGACGATGCTATGGATTTCGGAGACTGTGTCAGATGCAGAGACATTACCGCCGACGACAACGACTTTCTAGAAACGTCGTGTTAGGAATTTCTCTGTTCGACGGGAACTCGGGAGGGATAGAAATACCTTGCCAACGTAGTCTTCAGGTGATCTGTAGGCCTTTGAATGCTCAAATCTTTGAGGTAAAGCAGCAAATGTCTCTTTCAATCCGTCAATATTCGGGACAAATGGCACACCGTAGTGCCCGGTGGCTACGACAACTGCGTCAAAGGTGTCCTGCCACCAGTAATCTCTCTTCTGGTTCTTCAGATAGTGTTGAGTCTTCCTAAGAGTCAACTGCCATTTCTTGCCCACTTTCTCTACACGCTCAACATGAGTATTGAAAGTGAGCAAGTGTGAGAATGGCTCTGCGATCTCTTCGAGGTAGCCTGCGACTTGCGCGTAGGGATGCGTCGGGTTCTTCTTGCCAAAGCGATTAATGGATGAGGCCGAGTTCAAATCTGGAAACGGCCTGTAGGTAAACGCCATGACCTGAGAGCCGACGTTGCTGTCCAGGGCAGGGTAGAGACCTGTCCGGGCTGTGACGTTTTCAGATGCAGGTGGCAGTGACTGTGGGAGCTTGGCAGGGATCTCTCGCACAGGCTGTGCTGAGAACGGCGAGAAAGGTTCTGGCTGCTCATCGTATATCCTGAAGACATACATCAAGATAAGAACACAGAATTGGCGGAGATTGCTTACCATGTACCACCAACTCCTTCTCGTCTGTCAAATAATTGAATCCTTTCAAAGGCATTCTCCTCGCTCAAGGCCTTGACAGCTGAGATGCCAGAAGGCCCAGCACCAATCACTGCAACACTGGAATATCTAGGAGCCATGTTCGGACGTCAGAGGCGTGGGCGACAGCTTGCTGGAAACGAGGAACTCGAAAAGATTGATTAAGCTGTTTTGACGGTTAACGCCAAGTAAAGAAGCATATACTCTCAAAATTTCTGACGAATTGGTGTTGCATATGACGTGCTTGCACAACACTCCGAACAAGATGGACTTAGCCGTAGCGACAGTCCCACCGAGGGGCTTATCGCCATTGTTTTTTTTTTTCGTGGGAATTTGACATTCACGTCTCATTTGGACACCTATTAATACCACATAGTAGTATACTAAGATAGTATTCATCTTGCGTGGAGATCTAGGCCGAGATTCAACAGGCCATGGAACCAATGCTTCCAGTTTGTACCTTCACTCCGCAATCAAAAAAAAAAAAAAAAAAAAAAAAACCAGTTGTCTTTCTATAGAGCAGCAAAATGGCACAAGACCTATTCAATGTCGTTTCGCCTTATATCGTTATCTGAGTGACGTGATTGATGGATGCTTGCCACCACCACTTCGCGCAATCCTTCCTTGCAATGTCGCGACAACCAGCAGACGGTGACAGAATTGAACTAGAGTGGGAAGTCTTATCTTTATCTTGCACTCAAGAAATTCAAATATTTCCCTAACATCAAATCCTACGGGCAAGCTGTTCTAATCAATTCATTCCTCGGTCGCTTTTTGATAGTATTCGCACGTCGAACCTCACCTCATCTCATCATCTGGTGATCAAATTAGAATAACTTCAGTCTGCACAACACTAAGACTCTCTTATAACATCTTCGCTTCTCCTTCCACGCAGTTCAGAAAGCTTAATAAATTAAATCCTTCAGACTATCCTATGGAACCTACAATTCCTTTGGTATGTACTTGCCAGTGTCTTCTGTTGTTCAAGGAACACTAGAAAGACGGTTCGCAGGGGTAGTCATTTGGCATTCGCACATACTTAACTTAACAGGTAAGGCAGCCCAAGATTAATGTTCAGATGCATTCAGTACTAATGATTATTGTGTCATTAAGAAACTCCAGAAAAAGACGGGTTATTAAAGGTGCACCTTCGCTCGCAGTCGTCAAATCGGCATATGAAGAGTTATCAGTTGTCATCCGGCTCAAAAGCTAGCGCTAAGAAAGTTAGAGCACCAATCACGTCTGAATGATACCAGATCCTACGAGGGTTACATCTCAGGTGTTGAATGAAATCCACTAGAAGGTTCCGTTGGAGCTTGAATCTTCTCAAGACCTGTTTTCCATGAGCATTTCTCGTATGCTGTTTACACTTGCTTGATTTACGAGCTTGAAATCTCATGAAACCATTATAATCATCGCGGATTTTGGGCTCTGGAATACTATTGATAAATGGTTTCATGCAGGTAGTAAGTATCTGCGACATGAGATGAGTCCCAAAAAACAGTACCATAATCTGACCCTGGGAAAGATATCAACTCAAGCATGATTACCGCTCCATCATGAGAGTTCATGGTTTATTCCAGGTCGGTGTACTTTACATTCGCTGAAATACTGGAAGTTTTGGGCAACTTGATGGTGAGGTGACGAATCCAAAGCGCTCGACTGTCACAAGAGTGGAAAGAGCGGCGGCTGTGGGCCCAGCATCGGCAGCTTTCGGAAAGGCAATGCTCCACCAACACGTGGCAGCCCGAGTTGATGTGCCCCGCTTCAGCTCCCGCTACCGGCGTCAACCCGGGCCTGCGGTATGCGGGGCAACACCTGATTCGAGTCTTCAACGGCTTGAAGGTCGACGGAGTATGGAGGCGGCGCTGGAGAATCTTCAGTCCGGGCTGGTTACCGAGCCGTGCATTGGTGACTAGTGCTTCATGAAGCTTACAAGTCATATCGAGGAAGCATCAAGCGCGCCGAGATATCCTTGTGTTTGGGCAACTGAAAGAGCTGAAGGAGCAGATCATTAGTGCTTCTTTGTGTAAGTACGTTCTGATGTAGATAAACTCAATAAAGAAACATTACTCATCACCTGGAAGGGCTGTCAAAGTCAAACGCGACCAATGTGACTTGTCGTAAACAAATTGTGTACTCATTAGTAGTAAGTTATTAGTAGTGAGATTGCTTTCAGTGGCCTCTGCGGGTGAATTTTCGTCGCAGTTGGCTCGTTCACACCCGGGAAGGCTTTCACATGCGTGATTCGTCCCCTGCAGACGCATGTTTTCTGCCTCGATGAACCCCCCCATCGAATTCTCAAATCCTCAAAATGGTCCCGAGCTCAGCCAAACAAAGGAGCTGAAAGCTCAGGGGTGCTAGCTCGAGGTCACATTCTCCGAGTTTCTGTCCTGGGGCCTTTGGAGAAGAGCTGCGGCCTGCAGGACTGCGTTGTGCGAGAGAAGGGCGTTGGACGCCGCAAGCCAGTCGGGGAGGCCCGTTGGTTTTGGGCCCTCGGTCTCCCGGCTCCACCCCGGGAAGTTCTCTAGTTTTTATTAGGCAGTTCTGACGGCAAAGACGGGCTCCATAAAAGTCAGGCCACCTCGACCCCATCCGCCCTGAATCATTCCCTCCTTTCTCGGGACTTTCAGCCGTCACTTGACATGCTCTCGTTTTGCGACTTTGCGGCAGCTTGACATGGTTGCCGAGCACTTGGATACGCTTGATACGCTCGAACAGCTGTTGCTTTGCTACTTTCCCCCTTCCTCTTCGCGTTGGTGCTGGGGCTGCCCGAGGCTATGTTTAAGTCACCGGGCAGCGACGAAAACAAGCAGGAAGCTGCATTTACAGTTACAATTAAGGTAACTAACATGAACCCCCCACGTAATGTACTTGGCGGGCGAGTGTACCACAGTAATATGTGTTGCTCGTGTTACTCGGCGTGATCCTTTCCAAGCCCTGTGCCTCCCCTCCATGTCGTGAGAGCCAACCAACCCGTCCAAGTCCGAGCGTGCTCATCGGAGGTCCCACCTTGCCGCCGGGCCGCTGTCGGTGAGGTAATCACCTGGGGAGGTTCCCATTGTCCCAAAAGGGTCTTTCAGGTATCATCCCCGGGTTGCCTCTAGAATGATAATTTCTGCCCGTTTCTTTGCCGTCAATCCTCGAACTTCCTCTCCTACACATCCTTTTTTCTTTTCCCTTTTTCCTTCATCGTTTTCATTCCTCAATAGATCAATCTCACCTTTCTTTACATTTTCATTTACGACAGATCGACCACGTATAGGACCAGGCTATTACATCCACAGAATCATAAAAACCAAGTAAGCCACGACCACTCCTCCATTCCTCGCTCGGGCCAAGATACCCCGCGAAGTCGTAGTCGCATTCGCTGACCGGGCCCGCGTGACTCCAGATTCCGAGCAAACCGAAAACCACAACAAAGAAGTCATACTGAACAACACTCAATACACACATCAACGTCACAAGATAAACCGCCACAATGGTCCTCATCACACGAGCCATCTCCCTCACCAACTTCCTCGTCGCTTCGTCCGCCCTCGGCTTCCAGGTCTTCGTCCTGTACCCATGGCACGAGCAGCTGTCTCACGACTTTGAGGAGCTCAAGAAGGAACACATCCGCGTCCTCGACTATGTCAAGGGTGTCGACGCTGGCCTGAGAAAGGGACAAGGCGGCGCGCCAGCTGGCCAGTCTATTCTGGAGAGACTGGGCTACAAATGAGCAGCGCCAATCGCTCTCTTTTCGTAGCCCTCGGACGTTTCTTTTTTCTTTTGAGGTTTAATAAGGGTCGGCCGGTCTGTCTATCTGTCCAAGTTGTCTTTCATTTCCATGATTGCATGCGATACTCCCTGGAAGCGAATTTAAAAGAGCTTATTCCCCCAATGTGCAGTAGCCTCATCATGTGATAATTTCGCAACAACTCAGACTAATCTGGTGAGTTGCCAGTGCTTGAGAGCTCACATTCGACCGACAACAGCCTCACCCTTATGATTTCAGCCTCGCGACAACCTTGATAAGGGAACTCGTGTTATTGGACAGCCGTGCACTCCCAACCAGGCGATAGGGAAAGCCCGAGAAAGGTATAGCTTATCATTCAAAATCGCCTGCCGTGATAGAACTCACTCAAGCCATCGATCGGACAACTCAGTATCACGTGGGGCGAGACCCGCTTCACTGCCAGCAGATGCAGCAGCTCCGGAGCCCGCTCCGGAGCCGCGCCAGCGAATCGACGCAACGATAAGCGATCTAAGCGACTCAATGCATCATAGGTGCCTCACTCAAACACCTTGAGCGATGAGGTTCGAAGCCTTTAAAGCTCGCCTTGCCTCGATTTCAGCGAGGGCGGTCAAGAGAGAACAAACGGCACGTGACTCGATCTCACTCACCTCGAGGTCTGATGGGCGAAGCTCTCATCTCACACATGTGCCTGGAAAGCTCTAGCTCGTTATTATGAGATTGAGGTCGGACTAATCAGCAGCGCAATCATCCTTCATTACGACGGATTCAGGAGGCCCATGAACGCAATTGGTATCTCATTTGATCTCATCCAGCCTGACCAAGCCGTAATGCTCAAGCAATTGGCAAGTCTCGGCTACCTATGCAAGGGTATCGCGAATTCCAGAGTAAAGCATCAGTTCTCATGGGCCATTCCCCCGTCGTTGCCCTTCCATATCGGCATTTCAACGCCCCGAAGCTGCTTCTTCTTCAATCCAACCCAAGTTCATCACGCGACTTGTACCTCCTCAATTGGCAAATCATTCAGAAATGCGTCGCTAAAAGAACGCCATTGTGGCAATGTCGTGCTGCTTGACTAGGCGTAGCTCTCGGCCTCAGGAGGCCAGGTGGCGATCCAGGCGACGCCGAAGATGAGGAGCCACATGATGAGCCAGGTGGCATAGCGACCGCCGTTGCCAAAGCCGATAATGCTACCGACAAGAATGGCGGCATGGATGAAGGCGGTGACAAGTAGGAAGATATCGAAGTGCCAGCGACCCTGGGAAGAAAGCAACAAGAGTTATTAACTGTGGTCCTCTCATCTCATCAGACTCCACCTCATCTCAGGAAAGTACTTACGACCATGACGCCCAAAACCTTGCGACGACCCTCGGCCTGACCAATGACGGCAAGGGCCCAGGCAATGAAGAGGAAGCCCAAGATCCCGAGAATAATGTCAATTATCAGACTGACGATCTGGGCGTGGGTAATGTCGTGGACGATGCCGACAATGGAGATGGCAGTGCGGATGCCGAGAATGATGATCATGCAAATGCGGCGAAGGAGCACAGCCTTGTCGGAGGTCTTGAGGTTGTACGACTCCCAGGAGAAGGCCCAGCAAGTACGCATGTTGGGGCACATGCGGTTCTGAATGCTGCTCTGGCCGGTGGTACCACTAGCACCAGCGGCGGCGCCCTGCTGATCGCTGTAGGCCATGATCTCGCCGTTTCTGAGGCCGAGAAGGGGCTCAAGCTCGTCGTCCGAGTCGGAGGTGAGGTCGCCGGGCTCGAGGGCTGTGCGGTAGGTGATATCGGGCCAACCACCAAAGTAGAGAAGAGCGGGATCAGTGCCGGGGGGCGGTGGGAAGATGAGCTGCGAAGGGTGAGGCATGTTGCCGCTTCTTATATCCCCCCACAGACGGGTAACGGCCTCAAGCGAGATGTGGGTAAAAGAATATTGTCTTGGTGTTTGCGGATAGGGATCCTTGTGCTACGTGGCGCAGCGGAGGTTGTGCGAGGGTGGATGGTTTGGGGTGGTGAAGGGTGGAAGAAGAGGATCGTTGGTTTCACTGCAGGGGAGGCTTGCTAGCTTCGCCCAGGAAATCCATGGTGGGTGTGTTTATTGGTATTTTTCTGAATTGGGCGAGAGCTATCGTGGTCTTCTTCTTGAATAGGCGAGTGCAATGACTCGGAGGTCCAGTTGCTCTCGCCTTTTGGGGTCGTTGACGATGCCATCACGACTAAGCGATGTTGTGACTTTCGGGCAGGAGGCGGGAGTTGACAAGTCTGACTTGTGACCTCTCGACCTGGGATTTGGCAAGATAGCGAGTACTCCCTTCATTTTAACAAAGAATTCAACTTTACCAAGTGGTTGCGGAGTGAATCGTTTCATGCCGGGTCACAGCAGCTACAACCTTTACCACAACCAACACAGATAAAGACTCTCAAAGTCTGTGTGTTATCTTTGGAGTTGAATCCTTGCTATTGGCTTTACCCGTGTAAGCCACCAAACTGCATCCACATGGACCACCACAGACTGCATGGGACCGTGACCCTTCAACAATTTTTAAGCTTAATCCAACTATCAGTAGACAAGCCACCGCGGATCAGTTGTTGTCTCTAGGCACCTATCTGGCAGCTAATCGTCATGGATTAAGGTAGGCGAACGATACCCCCTCCATCTCGACTCTCGATGTCGGGATTCTGGGGCCAAAGACGCTTTGATTTCAGGGGATCGGACCCTCAACTTGGCGACTACAGCCCTGTCAACTGTGGGGGCTCTCATTAGGCAGCGGCACTCGGAAGCTCTGGCGCCTTGGCATATGATCCTCACGACCGGGCAAGGTATGTAATTGCCTACACCAGCCACATCCTGAATCCTTCAGTGAGGTATCCCCGGCAGACGTTGGCTGTTCTCGGAGTGCAAGTTTGCTGCCTAGGTGTCGATAAGTTCTGAAGTAGGACTTGGAACAAGAAGAGCATGAGTCACCCAAAGTTTTAGTCCAGGATTTCATCCTGGGCGACCAAATTTTGCAGCGCACTTACGGAGTAGAAAGGATTTTCATGTCCCTCTTACGGACCTGAACTCCGACAAGTAGAATGAGCTTGCCTTCCAAAAACATCACCGTGGCCAAGACATATCGAGGCATCGGGGTAAGCCAGCGAGCTTCATACCTAGTGCCCACAATACGTCCGCAAGGCGGCATCGGGATCCCGGCTCACACACTCCGCCCCGCTTACCGGAGCTCGGAGAACGCGATTGCAGAATGCCGATTACAATGAATGATGATCTCTTTTCGTTGGCTGTGACTTCTTGGAGTTAAGTAAGTAGTAGTACACTGCAGGCAAATACTTGACCGAAAAATACGAGGTCGGAGCGCTTGAGAGCCTCATGTTTTGGGTAGGATACTCACATCTGTGAAGTATTTTGCGTGAGGTCCGCTATGCGAATTCCGTTATATGCAGATCGACGTAGACAACAAAAGCATTCACATGTGAGCATGATGGCAGGAATGAGGAACGATTCAAATATGAAATTTATAGAATTATTCTTCGACGAAAATCTAATAGCTACATGTAAATGCTTGCTGGCAAAACCTAAAACCTGCTCTGAAAATGGTATACGTAAATCCTCTGGAACAATCGACTTTCTCCTTCAGTATCTCATAAACCTCTATGCCGAGGCAGTCTTCTCAATCTGGCTGACGTCCGCCTCCTTCTCGGAAATTCTGTCAGTGGAATGAGCTCCGTGGGTAAGCCCAGCAATTTCCGTCTTTCTGAACTTGCGTGCCGGAACGCGCTGGTCAAAGAGAATCTCAAGCTCGCCATACGTGCGACCTCTGGGCTCAGGCAGACGGAACCAAGTCCAAACGAAGCAGATGGCGCAGCTGACCGCCCAGAAGAAACCACTCTTGGCGCCCCAGTTCCACGCAGAAGGGTTGAGCATCAACGGGGTAAGGATGTTGGTTGTGATGCCGGTAATGTTGTAGAGGTTACGTGCGAGCACTACAGTCTTGGTCCTCAGACGGGTCGAGCTCAGTTCAGAGACGAGGGAGTAGCAGACGGGGCCGACGGTGCAGTCGTACATGAAGGTGTAGACGAGGAGCAAGCTGCCGATGGCCCACTGTGCGGCGACGTTGGACTTTCCGGCCAAGGAGGCGAAGCCGATGCATGCCAGGATGGCGCACATGATGCCTTGGCCTGAGAGATACAGGGTGCGTCGGCCAAAGTGCTGCATCAGGAACCACGAGAAGACTGTGCCGAGAGCGCCGAGAGCATATTGAGCTAGGGACATGGTGAATGCGTTCTCCTTGGCCATGCCGGCTTGCTGGTAGAAGTATGTCGAGTATCCCATGAATGTCGAGCCGCAAAGAGTCTGGATGGCCCATGTGAAGCACACAATCTCGGTACGGCGGAGATCGCTTCCCTTGAAGCAGTCAATGTAGCTTGTTCCGCTCTGCGCGGCCTTCTCGAGCTCGTTGGTGTGGACCATCATGGAGATGGTCTCATCGGGGTTGAAGTTTTGCTGTTGGTTGCGGCTGGTGAGGCGAATGAGAGACTTCTTGGCGTCGTCGAGGCGCTCTTTGCGGATGAGCCACCATGGTGATTCAGGGGCGAAGAAGATGCCGATTATGAGGGGGACGGGCCACATCCACTGAAGTGCAAAGGGAATCTTGTATCCCCACTCATCGGTACGGGTGATAACGCCTCGAAGGACACCGCTGGCGATGAGTTGACCCATGACCCAGCAAAGGTTGACGTAGGTAGTCTGAATAGAGAGTTAGTGATCAGCCGCCATGGAGAGATTTGGCGGTAACAGTAGACTTACAAGATAGGCGCGCAAATGTGTGGGGCAGACTTCGGAGGCGTAGGTAACGGTCAGGGTCTGGAAGATACCCCATGGAATACCGATGAGAATCTCTCCGATCAGGAGCTGGACAAGGGTCTCGGAGAAGAAGATGATGAAGATGAAAGCCGTGACACCAATGAGGCCACCAATCATGGTCTTGCGGTATCCGAACCTCTCGGCAATGATACCATTTAGGAACAGACCCGTGATCTCACCGACGAGTGCGCCGTTGCTGAGACCAGCCTGCCACGCCGCCGTCAACTGATAGCTGCCGTCGGGCTGGACTTCACCAAACTTTCGCTGGAAAACATCGTAGGCGTAGAGGTTGCCGATGAGGGTCTTGTCGAAACCCTCCATGACGACGGCGGTGCTGAAGAAGAGTGACCACATGACGGCCTTGGGGTAGAGCTTGAGCGATTGCATGAGGCCCATGTTGAGCTCAGCCTCAGTCGCGTTGGCCGCCTCACGGGCGAGCCCGGCGGCGTCGGCGTCGGCGATGGACATGCGGCGGGTGGCATCCGAGTTGATCTGGACCGTTTCGGTCGGCGCGGATGATCCGATGTGCACCATGATTGCGGTGTACTGGGGTAAAGATGGGGATGGACAAAGATTTGATAAACCGGGGTGATTGTGGGTTCAAGCTCGATCTTATAAGATCTGAGCAGGTAGCTTGAGACTCCTGTCAATGGGAGTCAGAGATGCTCGAGCTTGATTTGTTGTCAATCCCAATGAAGCTGCTGAAGCTGCTGTTCTGAAGTTGTGTTGAGACTGGGGATATCAGATCATCTTATATCTTCCCTGGATGTTTGCTCGATCAACCTGATGCTATGCGCCCAACTTCCCTCTCGCCTAATTTTTCTTGGCATCTGCTGTTAGTGAATGAGTGAGCCTACCACCAAATTACTAACAGCCGAAAACTCTTCACCTCCCCTTGCCGGAGCCCGCATCCGCGATGGCCTCACAGCCGCCGTCGGGCACCGGACTGATGTCGGCCGACCAAGCCGACCCCGAATCAGGCTCCGGGACACCTCCGGAGCCGAACCCCACCTCAAGAGCTAAGCGACGCCGCGACGCCGAGGCACAGCCGACCCGGCCCAGCCTAACGGGAAGCCAGCTTGATGCCACCACCGACGCCCCTACCTCGGCCGAGGGGCCCGCAGCCTCTACCGCATCTGCTCCGAGCGGATCTGCCACAGGGTCCGTCTTGACAGCCCTTGCAGAAGAAGCTAGACAGTACGAGGCACGGAAAGACGTCTTTCTGACCATTGCACGGTCCGTCGACAGCGTTGTCGCCAGCTTTGACGGTTCTAGAAAGCAGATCGCGAAAGAAGCCACTGCCTATGTCATTCAAACCCTCAAGAGACTGATCAATCACGAGACAAGCCCAATAGCGGCCCGGAGTTGGGCGGCTGTCGTCGCACCGATGGCGGGCAACACCACTGCGGCGACCCGGAGCGGCCAGAGCTGCCAGAGCTCTGCCCGCCCGAAGGCCACACTCCCCGCCGAGGATCAGCCGCAGGCGCAGCCGAAGGAGGACCTCCGCATCTTTGCCCGCGTCCCGGAAGAAAGCTTAGCGGCCGCTCGGAAGATCGCACCGTTCGCCGTACGACAGATCGTCTGTAAGGCCGTTGGCCTGGGGCTAGCGGACCTTCCCCACGTCTACCATATCAGCACAGGTTACTCTCTGAAGCCGCGAAACAAGCAAATACAGGAAAGACTACTTGCAAGTAAGGCAAAGCTGGCGGAATGCCTCGGCGCCCACCAGGTCGAGACGCCTATCAAGTGGTACACTTACGTTGTGCCGCGATGCCCAACAAAACTACACAGCATTGGCGGGGACGTCCTGGACCCAGCCACACTCGTTGAAGATGAGGTCTTCGCACAGACAGGACAGAAGCCTGTCCTTGCTCGACCGTCCCGCCTTGGGCCCAACCCAGTCACGAACGAAATATCTTGGCTCATATCATTCACATCAGAGGTCACGCCCTTCAGGCTCTTCAACCAAAGCGGCAGATCTCTGCCCGTCAAGAAACGAAGGACGCTCATCCGACACGACCCCGGCTGCCAGGGCTACCACTCCAACCGGTTCTGCGGACGACGACCGATCTGCAGCAACTGCGGAAGACCTTCCGATTCACACGAAACGGGACCCTGCATGGCCAGGCCCCAATGTGCCAACTGCTGCGGCCCCTTCCAAGCCAGCCACACAGACTGCCCAGCGAGGCCCTCGGCCGTAAACGGCGTCGTCTCCCTTCCCGGTCGAAAGGAGCGGGCTCGGATCCGGAAGGCCGGCCAGAAAGCATCGGACACTCTGTACAAGGCTACTCGATCCGACAGTAGCCAGGAGGCGGCAGGCGTCCCTACCTCCACCAGCCAGAACCAGCAACCCGGCGCCAAGCGCGCGCGCACGAGAACGCCCTCCGCAAGCTCGATCGTTTGCCTCGGTGACGGAAGCACTGACAGCAGCAGCATGGATGAAGACGAGGCGGACGAAGGCGAAGGCGAAGACTCCCCCGACAACACCTCCATCGACCGTCCCGTGCTACCCATGCCAAGCAGGAGCCAACGGGCAGCACAGAAGCCAAACTACAACGTCGCGAATGCCTACACCCACCTCGAACTCGACTCGGAGACGTAAGCCGAGAGCGGCGACCCCACGGATGCTACGCGTTGCGCAGGGCAACGTCGGAAAGATCTCCCCGGCGCACACGGCTTTCCTGCAGCTCTGCTGGGAGGCTCAGATAGATGTGGTCCTCGTCCAGGAACCCTGGACGGGCTGGAAGGACGGAAACGTGCAACTGAACACGCACCCGGGTTTCGACTCTTTCGTCCCGGTCGACTTCTGGGACAGCGAAGGAACCAGACCAAGAGTATTGACCTACACACGCAAAGGGATAGGGATGACGGTGGAGCAGCAGAGGCCTGTCCACACGAGAGACGTACTGTGGCTGGTGGTCGACAAAACGACGACTATCGTCAACGTGTACAGACAACCCCGCGACCCCCACAGCCGCACAACAGGGATACTGCTAGAACTCAAACCCCCGGAGCGAGCTTTGATCGCGGGTGACTTCAACGCGCATCACTACTCTTGGGAGCCCGGGACGAGGAACGGGAACCGGGGAGATGACATCGCAGGCTGGGCAGACGGCCACAATCTCTCTCTTATCAGCGAAGTTGGGGTGGCAACCCAGGATTGCGGACATGTCCTGGACCTGGCTTTCTCTAATATCCCTTTTGCGCACGCGCAGGTCAGCCCACAGTTACACCCGGGAGCTGACCACGAGGCCATCGTGGCCGTCATACCACTATTCAAACGCCCAGTGTCACAGGGAGAGGGCCACCCGCAGCCACGGCCACTGTCAGTGCCCGACTCGGCGCTGCCTCGGCTGAGAGACCTGATCGAAGGGGGGCTAGCTGCGATGCCCAATCTGGGGGATCAACCTACTCCGGCAGACCTGGACGGGCAGGCAAGTCACATCGTCGAGCTCTTCTCCCGAGCCATTGAGGCGGTCGGCAAGAAGAGAGGAAAACAGGGAAAAGGCGCGGCTTGGTGGACGGAGGAATGCGCAGAGGCCCACAGAACGTACCGTGCTGCCCGCAACCCACAAGCCTGGGAGACGGAGCAGAACGCAAATCCTTCTCCAATGGAAGAGCGGAAGGCATTCCTGAGCATTGTGAGGAAGGCTAAGCGAGCATACTGGGCCGGAAAGATCGATGGAGTCGCTTCAGACCGGGACCTCTATCAGGTCATGGGTTGGCGGAAGGCGAGCCCACTGACCAGAGCACCCCCATTGATTGTGGACAACCAGACGATCGAGGATACTAACGAAAAGGCCCAAGCGCTCCGGAAAGCCCTTCTCGACAGGTTTAGTGCGGAAGATGACGCACCGGGTGACCCGTTTGACGTACCCGTCGTCCCAAGGCGAGCGATTACTTGGCAGGACAATGTTAGCGGAGAAGAAGTGAAGACGGCCACCTTAACAAAGACAACGACCCCTGGTGTGGACGGGATCACCACGCGCCTCCTCCAGGCCTGCTGGGGCGTCATCTCGGAGCCGGTCAGGCAGCTATTCCAGTCCTGTATGCGGGCCGGCCACTTTCCTCTGCCTTTCCGCAGAGCTGAGGTGGTCATGATCCAGAAGGCCGGCAGGGATGCCTCCAAGCCCGGGTCCTGGCGTCCGATCGCGCTCCTCTCGTGCCTGGGCAAGGGACTCGAGAGACTGATAGCCAGAAGGATGGCGTCCCTGGCGATTGTCGAGCGCATCGTCAGTCCGCAACAGATCGGAGCCCTACAGGGCAGGTCAGCCGTCGATCTGACGACCTGCCTCGCCCACGATATCGAAACGGCCCTCCTAAAAGGGCTCACGGCGACACTTCTGACTATGGACGTAAAAGGGGCGTTCGACTCCGTCCTTCGGAACCGGCTCGTCATTAGACTGCGTCAGCAGGGATGGCCACACGGCTTGGTTAGACTCATCTTCAGCTTCTGCTGCATCCGCATCGCCAGAGTCCGACTGGAAGAAAGCACAACGGAATACTTTCCTCTGTCATGCGGGCTGCCGCAGGGGTCGCCTCTGTCTCCCATCGTCTTTCTGCTCTACATCGCGGAAATACTTGAAGACGACCCGGACGCGCGATTCGGGTACGCGGACGACATCGCCACTCTGGCCATAAGCCCCTCCCTGGAGAGCAACGTCGCAATACTCAACCGAAGCGCAGCCGGCATTCTCAGATGGGGTTCGGAGAACAAGGTCTCCTTTGACCCGAGCAAGTGCGAGGTCATCCACTTTACTAGGAAGCACGGCCAGCCAGCGGAGCTGCCAGAGGTCAGGGCGGGGGATTTGGTGGTCAAGGCCTCGACAAAACCTGTACGCTGGCTGGGTGTCTGGTTCGACAAGAGACTGTCCTTCCGGCACCACGTCGACACAAGAGTAGCTGCGGCAAAGAAGGCAGCTCAACACCTGAGGCAGCTTACAAACACAAAGAGAGGACTGCCAGCGGCCGCCGTGCGAAAAGCCGTCGTCTCCTGCGTACTGCCGATCGCGCTCTTTGGCGCCGAAACATGGTACGCAGGTATCACGAAGCCGGCTTCGAGACGCCAAGCGGAGACAGACACGAATCCGCCTCTCCAAGGAAGACCCGTCAACACAGGCCAGAAGGGGCTCGTGCAGAAGATCGACAGCGTCATTACAGCGGCGGCAAGGGCCGTTCTGCCTGTCTGGAGGACAACGCCAACCAGCAGCCTCCTCCGAGACGCCGGCTTACCGTCAGCCAAAGTCGCTCTAGAGGGCGTCCGCTTACGGGCCGCAGTCCGACTGCAGAGGATCGATCGCCGACACCCGCTAGTCGCGCGGCTCTCCCAGCAGGGACAGCAACAGACGAGACTACAACGGACGGCTGAACTTCTGCCAAGATGCGGAAGACCAGCGTTCCTCCAATCACAGTACCTGCCAAGCTCACAGGATCAGATAGTAGTTCAATGCAAAGAAGAGGCTGCGAAAGATTTCGAGCGCTGGCTAAAGACAGTACCGGAAAGCCATATGATCGTCTTCTCGGACGGCTCCAGGGCGACGAACGGAGCCGTGGGGTACGGCTTCGTCATCTACCGAGACTCCAAACGCATAGCGCAAGGGTGCGGCCGACTCGGACTGGCAGAAGTGTTCGACGCCGAGGTCGAAGGAGCGCGAGCCGGCCTCAGAAGGGCTCTGCTCACCAATCGCGGTCATCCAATCCACATATGTATCGACAACACCAGCGTTATACAAGGTATCCGCGGCAAGGCGCCGGACTCGTCACAAGAGGCGTTCCTCGAAATCCAAGAAGCAGCCAGGATTTTTGATGTACGGACGCACTGGTCTCCGGGACACCAGGGCATCGAAGGAAACGAGGCCGCGGACCGGCTGGCCAAAGAAGGAACGACACTGCCGGCGCGGATGGGTCAAATGGCAACACTAGCGGGTATCAAGCGGCTTGCAAGGGAAAAACTACAGGGCCACCACAGGAGATGGTGGTATAAAGAGCGAAGGCCGCGGTACGCGGACTTGGGGCTTGAGGCAGCTCTATCCAGCCCTCCTGAACTGGCCTTGCCGCGGGCTACGCTACATCACCTGCTGGCGGCACGATCGGGTCACGGGGACTTCGAGCAATATCACCGACGTTTCAACCACGACGACGCTCTAATGATGTGCTCTTGTGGAGAGGCAAAAGACGTGGACCACCTGGTCTACTGTCGACTAACGCTGGCGAGGAGGCAACGGTGGCCGACCCTCCACTCTCGCAGTATGCCCGAGCCCATAGGCCCTATGGGATCTCTCGAGGCCTACTTCAAGAGATTAATCACCGACCCACGAGGCTTCGAGGCCTTTCTCCGCGTGACGGACTTCTTCCAGAAGATCTGTCTGCGGTAGCAGCATCCACACCTACGTAGATGTGAGTGCGGACTACAAAGAACCTCCCGATTCCAAGGGACGATTTGGGAAAGAATGAAACTGGGGCACCAGCGGGAACCGGGGACAGACAGAACGCGTAGTGGCCACAAGGCATGATTTGGAGGACGATGTAAAGAGACGACGTACTGTAGAGTAGGTAGCCTTGGCTCACGGCCCTCCACGCCATATACCCTTCGGGAGGTCTGCGGTAAGGGCTCTAGCCCGGCCGCCACGGCGTTAAATACAACAACAACAACAACAACTGATGCTATGCGCCAAGGAGAAGGTGGTGATAGTTCTACCGGAGAAGCAAGGTAGTCGGTTAAGCGGCGCGGCTTCTCACTGGCTCGCTCAAATTCAATTCCAAGGTGGCGGAAAGAAGGTATGTATGATGTTGACGTTATGGACCATCCGTGTCTTAAGTTGCCGCACTTCAATGCGAGAAGACAGAACCCAAGACCCCAAGGCTTCCTTTCCGCCCGTCCCCCCCTAGGACCCAAGGCTTGGAATCCGGGACTAAGGACCACGCTATGCTCCACTTTCTCCGCGACCCATTGGCTCGCGCGGGGAAGTTGCGTCTAGGGATGGATGGTCTGGGGTTGGAGATGCAGCGTGGTTGGTACGTGTTTGCTGGTTGGGGATTGACAGCGAGATGTCTCGAACGGCTGGGTCGCATATGGATGTGGATGGGTCAAGTATTGGAAAGGAAAGGGGTGGGAGGGTCACGGCAAAAGGAGAAGAAACCCACATCACACATAAGGTACGGGATAGCAATGCTTAGACTTTAGCGGACACTCTTCGCCTCACCCCAAGGCCCAAAGAGAGAAAATCTGTCAGCCCAAAACTCAAAAAGACAAGACCAGAGAGTGAGACGGTAGTGCCAGCTGGATGTCTAGACTTGCCGTAGAAGTGTTCGCCGGCGACACCGCGTACATCCCTGCGCACATGTGGCGTACCTGATGCTGCTTCGGGTCGACGAGCCTTTCCCATCAGGGAGTAGCTTGGCAAAGATCCAGTGCAAGAATCCATGTCTGACGAATGGCGGCACAGAGAACATTCGGCGTTTCCACCCACCGGCAATTGGGGCGAAGATTTCTGCGAGATTTCGTATGGCAGACCGACCAATAGGTCTCCTTACCTGACGTCGCTGAAACTAGGCATCCCTGCCACAGAAAAACACTTGCAGATGGGATGATTGTCGCTGTGGGTGTTCTGGGGTTGGCGTTGGTCGCTCCCGTTGGTTCAATTTTCTTTCTTTACGATACTGACAGTTTGGGGGCGAGCGAGAGGAGAGATCTGGCAGCGATCGACCCCCCATCAAGCATCCCACTATTGCCGTACGTGTGCCATACCAACTACCAAGAGACAAGCGGCTTTTCTTAGAAACCGCCTGTTGATCGAACGGCGAGCGGCAGCGTTCTTCCCCGCGTAGCCTCCCGCAGATACATCAAGGATAATGCGGGACTTTGGGCGGGGATTGGCGACAGAGTTCCAGCGATTGGCCCGTACCGTCTTTACGCAACGTTGAAAGTTCATTGGTCTGGTCTTTGGTCTCTTGTCTGAGTCTCTGGCGGGGACACGGTGGAGGAGAGGGAACTTGGGATTGGGGAAGAAGGTTGGGCGGGTGAACCCCCCCAGACTGAACGAGTTCCAGGTCCGCGAAACTCAAAAAGCACTCGGGCGTATCACGCGCGGGCAGACCATTGCGGAAATTAGAGGCTCCCCTCAACAATTCCATAATCTTTCTGCCCGACTTTGCTCGGTGCGATGCCGGGCGCACCTAGATTCCTGGATCATCGTCGAGACTCGACCAAGTCGACAACATCTCTCCCCACGGGGCACTGTGGAACGACGGGTCGAGTCCGGGGATGGAACTCGTGATGGACACAAGATCAAGCAAGCATCCGAGAGAGCCAATAAGTCCCCTTTCCCACCTGCCACGTTGTCGTCAATGCTCGCTTGTGCGACTCCCCCTCGCAACCCTTCGTGATCATCCCGAGTCTTGGACCTCCAATCATCTCCAGATGTGGAAACCAAGCTCACCGGATAGATCTTACACGTGCTTCGTGAATTTACCGGTCATCAGCAGCTGACCAAAACTTCTGCCCAAATCTATCGTATCTATATGACACAACAGGACATATCGTATTATATCTTGATTCCTTCAGCGCAATGTATAATGCGGCTCTGACAGACCTATCGCCAGACCCTTAGAACGACAACCGCAAATCTGGCCAACCCAAATTCTAAGGCGGTTTAGGGCGAACTCACTATCTCGTCAACGGGACATGAACCTAGGAAATGACTAGCCATTGAGGCTGACGAAGGCTACCGCACAAGACTGCCGACGGGAGTGACAAGGATGGCTCAAGTATGCAGCTGTGCGATACGGATAGGGCCATCGCGAGTCACGAGTCGCACCTCCGATCAGTATGCACCGTAAGTGGAGTCAATATCGGGTTCGGGCCTTAGCCCATCGTTACTGCAGCATCAAAACGGGGCAGGACCAGATGCCCGGGCCCGTCTTGTCCCCACTATACCGATTATCACATGCTCGGCCCGCCGGCTACCTTCCGTAGTTGCCGGTGCCCCAAAGCCCGGGCCCGTACCCCGGTAATCGGCACCAAACCCTGCCCCATACCCGCAACGGACCCGGAAGAAACAGTAGAATGCCGCGCCATCCATCGGAAGGGTATAGCAGAGTTTGGCAATTTCTCGGTCATTGTTAGAAAAACAGCCGCATACGAGAGGTGTTATTGCAGTGGCCCATAGTCCTGTCAGTTCCTGTTGCCAACTCCATTCCACTTGGTTGCAACCTGTCAGATTTTAGAAAGCACCATTGCCTTGTACAATTAAGATCATGCCATTTTGGCTTGACCTCGGTAGCAACATAGGTGTATGCTAGCACACCATGGAATAACTCCACGACTTGGGGTTGCAGAAGGATTATTGGAAGTTGAACACCATATCGATCCTAGTGGCCGGACCCGGATGGAGCCCTTTTCAAGTTCACTAGTGCAATGATTCAAGCCACTTTTTGGCAGAATTTTCAGAAAGGCTGGATAGCAGGCGGTGCAAGAGTCGGACGTGAAAGTGCTCAATCTTTCAATCAATGCTATGGGCATCACGATATGCCAGTATCCGTCGTCGCTCTGTGCCGACTTTTCATATACCAACCTCAAAGTAAGTAGTGTAGGATCAAGCCCTTCGTATTCGTGTTCACGGCTCTCGGAGCGGCACAGACAGATCAAACCGGCGCTTTTCCTAAATGGGCTTGTAAACTGGGTCTCCCGAGAACTAGCAATCTCATCAGAAAGCATGGCAAGGCGAGAGGATGCCTGCAAAGAAGACGCGACATTTCGGAAGAAATCCACAAATGTCATCAAGATCCTCCATTGACTGAAGACGCGGATCTACGGGAGCGAACGGGTTGTTGCATTTCATCATCTTCGTGCTCCACTGTCTTTCCCATTTAGGTAGCGCCGACGAATCAGAGAGACTCTTGAGCCGTGCCCGAGGTGACGGTTCTGACAATCGCAGAGGGGGCAGAGAAGCGCATTCGTATTCGGATTTGATTATCATCGAAGAGCTTATCACGTATTCGTGTCTGGGATCTGAGCCTCTGTTACGGATACTCTGTAGTTGATAGATACTATATGTCTAAGTCTTTCATAGTAATGGCTGAAGGGAAGAGAAAATATTTAAAAACAAAGAAGACGCTCATACTGCGATGGGAAAGTAAGCCCTCGAGAAGTACGTCTTTCAACAAGTTAAGCCAACTTCCCACCGATCTCAGGCACCGCCAAAGCAGCCGTCACGATTACACCTTGATACCGCCTACAAAATCCTTCGTGATTTATCACAATGGTTGAAACAGTCCCAGAGGAAGGGCAGATGCTCTTGGCCCGAGATGCCACGTTTGAGAAGATTCTTCACAGGGGGACGTCCAAAGACGTCGGCATGTCGGCAATGTTGAAGAAGGACTACGAGGCCCAGAAGGCAGCCACAGACGAGTACTTCAGTCATTGGGACAACAAGAGCGCACAAAAGGAAACGAAAGAAGACCGTGAGGCACGTTCAACATTTCGGATCGCTTTTTACCCAGCTTAACCTAACAATTGATGTTACACAGGCTCGTGCAGCAGATTATGCTTCCTTGACCCGACAGCAAGTCTTCAAAGTCCATATCAAGAAGCAAGTTCATCATCTAACCGTTAGCTCTACAGATACTACAATCTAGCGACCGACTTCTACGAGTACGGGTTTGGCCAAAGCTTCCACTTTGCTCGACCTGCTGCCGGCGAATCCTTCAAGCAGAGCATCGCAAGACACGAACACTACCTAGCCCACGTCATCGACATCAAGAAGGATATGAAGGTGCTAGACGTTGGTTGCGGCGTTGGCGGACCTGCTCGGGAGATTGCTAAGTTCACAGGGGCATACATCACCGGTCTCAACATCAACGAGTACCAGGTGGAACGAGCCACGAGGTATGCTGTAAAATCAAAGATGGATAAGCAAGTCCAATTCGTTCAGGCCGACTTCATGGTATTGAACTTCATTATGCCCTACATACCCCTTCAATGCCAGCTGACACCAGATGTTTTACAGAACATCCCCTTCGAAGACAATACCTTTGACGCAGTCTACGCTATCGAAGCTACCGTTCACGCCCCTTCTCTGCAAGACGTCTACTCGGAAATTTTCCGCGTCCTCAAGCCCGGCGGCGTTTTTGGCGTCTACGAGTGGGTCATGACGGAGAAGTACGACAACGAAAACCTCCGTCTGCGCAAGATCCGCATCGACATCGAACAAGGAGACGGCATCGCCAACATGGTCAAGGCATCCGAAGCAGTGCGCGCCTTCCAGGCAGCCGGATTCGAGATGATCCAGAACGAAGACATGGCAGAGCGTCCGGATCCAAGTCCGTGGTACTGGCCGTTGGACGCTGGTAGCTGGAGACACGCGCAGACGGTGGGCGACTTGCTCTACACCTTTCGTATGACTGGGCTGGGAAGAGCGTTCACACATGGATTCCTTAGGCTTATGGAGACATTGAGGCTTGCGCCTCCTGGGATGATGAAGATGTCCGATAGCCTTTGTGTTGCTGCTGATGCGTTGGTTCTTGGTGGGAAGGAAAAGATTTTCACGCCTATGTATCTGATGGTTGGACGCAAACCCGCGAAAGAAGAGTAGGCATTTGTGCAGTTCAACCCATTTTCCTACTCACAACTAGAGTAGATCTAGAGCCATAGACCTTTACAATGGAATTTAATAATTTTGATCAATTGTCCTAAGTATCTTCTAACTGGTGGTTGTCAGCGGTATCAATGCTTCGAATAGAAGCCCAGCTAGGAGTAGACAAGAGCAAGGAAGGAAGGAACAGACAATCAAAGCCCAAAAAGCAAATGCGAACGAAGACACCCCAAGCTCAAATTGAGCAAAAGAATGGACGATCTGGGAATCGAACCCAGGACCTACCGCATGCTAAGCGGTCATTATACCACTAAACCAATCGCCCATGATGATCTAGCCCGGACTTGAACCGGAGACCTTCAGTGTGGTCAGTTCGAGTTGCCTCGAATCTGTTAGACTGACGTGATAACCAACTACACCACCAGACCATTTGAATTGTTGAAATCCGGAGCGGAGATTGCGCATTAGAAATCATTGTAGTGGGGGACGGCAGATGTGTGGGCATTTGAGTCGTGAAGCGAGAGAGATGAGCCCTTGTGGGGCCGTGTCGGCGGGGCGGGGTCTAGACCGGCGTTCTGGGCCGGAGCTGAGGTCCCGAAGCGGACGGGTTTGGCCGAAGGGCTGGAGTGAGACCATCAGCGCCTCAAAGGCCCCTTGCGTACAGCTTCCTTGCTGGCGAGAGGAACGCATGGAAGAAATTTGCTCGAGACAACTTTCGATTTGTCTCAGAAGCCTCCGAGCCTCTTCTGGAAAAATGGGAGAAAGCGTTGGGAAACGTCATGACAATGGGCCGACGGAGCATCACAAAAAAGCTCTGAGCTCAGTCAGACTAGAGAAAGACTTGACCCACTTCCTGAAACAATGAGCACGTGAATAAGAGAAATCGGCTGATGAGATGCAGTGTCACTTGACAACGTGGTTCATGGAAGAATCTGGACATGGGCTCCGCGTGGCTGGGGATTCCGAACGCCTCCGAGTCAAAGAGAATACAGGACGATTGAGACTGAGAGCGTTCTCGAATGAGACTCGGCGCCGGATTCATTGATTTCACAGGCTGATTCAACCCTGGGCGTCGCGGCATCGCATATGTGGGCAATGTTATGTACATTTCGTGAGGGGTAACAATAATTTTGTAGCCCTGAAAGTATTAATATTCTAAAACCTGGGCATGAGACATCGGATAACAAGATGCGAAGATTGCCCTGGATGTTACAGTACCCTTGAAAGCTTCCAATTGATACATCGTTGCTTTCTCTTCACAATTGACATCTTGATACAAAGAAAGTGAGCCCGTTGACGTGTTTTCTGGTTCGAGCCCGAATAAACTTTCTATTTGACTTCCGGGAAGCCCATAAGCTTATTTCCAGGGAAACCATTGCCAGGTGCTTTTGTTGCAACCGAACACTTTGTACCCCAATTTCCATAGATTAGGCTTTAATATCAGCCAAGTGCATCCACGACAGGTCCTTGCAACCTGCAGGCACCCTCTAGTACCCCCCATCACGCACCACAACATCAGGCAAAATGCTCTCCATTTCGCTAGATTTCTAGTCGCAATGATCATGCTTGGCTGCGTCCAACATCTTGTCTTTCCCAACTGGCAATTACTCTGTATCATCCCGTGCCATTCCTGCCGCATCCCATCTTGGTCCGGAGTGTCCATTTTCCACCACTGGCAGATGAGCGCCATCGTTAGCCGGATCTTGGCGTAGTGTTTCCGTGGTGCTGTGGCTGAGCCAAGACTCTCGACCTGGTATCTTAAATGCCTATCATTGGTGATGGCTTCTGCAATTTCTGCAAGGCAGGCAGGGTTCTCCGCATGCTCGTAGGAAATGTTCATGGCGTGAATAGAATCACGGAATAGCTGCAGATCCAGTAGCTTGGGACCTGGCTCGAAGCTCGGTTCGGGGCATGAAGGAGCATTGATTTCCATCAAGCTATGAGCGCAAAGCTCAAGCTATGAAGGATTGTCTATAAGTAGGACCGGGCACCAGCCTTCAAGTCAATGAGCTGTTCTTGTAGATGTGGTAGTCTGTCGTCAGTACTGGTCAATTACGCCTCTGTGTGGTTCCCTATCCCTCTTCTTTGACCTCGGTTCGATCTCAAGACAGCTGTCATTATGAGAGTCAACGTCTCGGTAATTCTCTGCGCCTTCGTAGGCTTGACCACAGCCAATCCCCTCGACTGGCTCGGTCTCGCCTCTTGGGAAGTCGAAGGCTTCGCCAAAGACAACCCACTCGGCAAGACCACAGGAGGCAAAGGAGGCCCAACTGTAACGGTCTCCAGCGTTCCTGAGCTCCAGACCGCGGTGGCTGGCAGTGATCCCAAGATCGTGGTCCTCAAGGGCGAGTTCGTTTTGCCTGCACGCCTCAATGTCGGATCCAACAAGAGCTTGGTTGGCTACAAGAACACAGCACACATTACCGGCAAGGGCGTCAATGTCTACAATGCGACCAATGTCATCTTGCAGAATCTGAAGATCAGTCATATCTTGGACAATGACTGCATCACGATCCGGAACTCTACCAGGGTCTGGGTGGACCACAACGAATTCACCTCAGATATCACCAAAGGCCCAGACTTCTATGTTTGTGGAAACGTCTTCCTCAAATCATGGGGGATACTTGATTGGAAACGTTACTGACCTCAATCGAACAGGACGGCCAGGTTGACATCATCCGTGCTTCAGACTGGATCACTGTCTCCTGGAACTACTTCCATGACCACTGGAAATCATCCCTCATCGGCAACGATGCGACATTCCGCGACCTAGACTTTGGCCATCTTCACGTTACCTACCACCACAATTACTGGAAAAACGAAGGCACTCGCGGGCCCGCCGGTCGCTTCGGGCACCAGCATATCTACAATAACCTCTACGAAGACTTCCTCTACCAGGCAATCCACTCTCGCTCCGACAACCAGGTTCTCGTCGAGGGTAATGTCTTCCGTGGAAACACGCGTGAGGCGCTCAGCACATATGGTCTCGTCATCCCCGATGATTCGCCGAATACCTGTGTCTGTGGTGATGAGGAATTGGACGGCTTTGCTAATCTTGGTGCTCGTAAGTGAATGCTTCTTCCTGATTTAAATAGAAATTGCACGAGAACCATGCTGATAAGACGATAGCCAACGACTGGGGAAAAGCTGGTGTCAATATCACCCAAAAGGGCGACTTTTACAAGGCGCCCTACAAGTTCAAGCTCACTCCTTTGCCTTTGGTAGCACCTATCGTCAGACTTGGCGTAGGAATTGGCCGGATCTGAAATGTTGGACCCACTGTCATAGAGTGCAGATATTACAGGCAGATAGAAGATTTAACAGAATCAGATCACTCTTCATATTCCTCGCTGTAAACATTATGTGTGGCTCGTTCTTGACACCGTTCTTGGAAGTTTTTCTTTTGGTACAAGGATCCCACCAAATCACTATAAGCTACCTACCTAGTAATAGAACAGCCATTTTCATACTCAAATGGAGTCTTGTGGGACAAATCGCATCAATGGACTGCTTTGAGCCTAGGTGGACATTTGTGTCATTGCAAGTTATCATCATGTCGGATGACCACCACACCGGCCGCACTAATACCGGTTATGGGCGTGGCCAGTGCAACTTTACGCACTCTCTTGAAATGATAATCGGCATGGAATTATGGAGGAGAACCATTTTCGTGAGTATCATTTGGCAAGAACGGCGACGTAGATACGCATGAAACGAACACCACTGGTGTCCCTACGACAGACTATGTCTCCTCAACCCTGACCTCGACATGACGAGACCATAGTCTATAGAAGCCAGCTTCAAGTCCAATTTCAAACTAATCTGTCTCCTATAAGACTAGAAACGCAACTTTTCCACATTATTCAACAAGTAGTTGAAGCTGTCCTGCCGGAAATCATCATCTATCAAATCCGCGTTATTCGCCATCATGTGCATCATTTTGTTCCCGTCTCTCCACTTGGGCCAGTCAATCAACTTCACCTTTGCTTTCCCCGTGCCGCCAGAGGAGTCGTTGGGGTCCAGATTGTAAGCAAAGTTGAAGTAGTACGCCCGCGTCGCCGAAGCAGCGTAGTTTGGCTTGATTCCGTAGAATACCTGGAGGAGGTCCGATCCGTGGAACGTGCCAAGAACAGGCGTGCCATAGTCGTAACTGGCAAGGTAGCTCCAGGTGTTGACTTCGGGTTGAACAGTTTGGGAGATGTTGAATACGGCTCGACGGGTGAGGGTAAAGACTGTGTCACCTAGGATAGCAGCTAGCCGCTTGAACTGCGGTCGGACTTCGTTGAATCCTGCGGTCCTGAATGGTGATCCTTCAGAAGGGCGGGGGCCGTAAGTACCTACTAGTTCCTTAATCTGTTGTGGAGAGGCATTGTTGAAGTAGAGTTCACTAAGATAGCCTTCAACTTCTCGAGTCCTAGTGATGTTCGGTTGGAACAGTGCAAAAAGGGTGCCTTCGTCTTCTTGGTCGCCGAGGATGAAGGGAACCTTGGGTAACTTTCCAGAAGTCGCGAATACCTCCGGACTCGATACGATGTTCTTTCCATCGGGTCTTGGAAGATACGAAAGAGCAACTGAGCTATAACTCAGAAGGCCAGGTACGGAGTTGGCGGCTTTCCGCATGTCCTATCCATACACATTAGAATCCACGTCTAGCAACATAGACAGATCGATAGGCTCACGTCGTATGAAAGGTCTCGCAAGCACTTCAATCGATCAACTGCCCCAGCACACCCGGCCGCGGAAAGGACCGTGTCATAGACCTTTGTGGCTTTCGGAGAGTCCATTGGATCTGTCGGAACAGCCGATCCGGAGTTCATTATGGCGCCGCGGAAAAGAGCCTTCCCATTCCGTGTAATGTTTCCGTTGTAGAGGTTCAGTTGGCTGAAGATCGATATAGCACCGGCCGACTCTCCCCACAGAGTAACCTTATCCGGGTCGCCACTGAGAGACGCGCAATTAGCATTTTTTCATTCGCCTTCGTGCCTTGGAAAACTCGAGGGCTTACCCAAAGCTGGCGATGTTGTCCTGGACCCATTCAAGCCCCATTCTTTGGTCCAGAAGACCAGCATTAGAGCTCCCTTCCTGCATCAGGTCCTTCCCCGGCATGAATCCCCAAGCACCTACACGGTAGTTGACTGCCACGAAAACAAATGGCTTGCCTGTGGACATTCCTTCTGCGACAAGACCAGCTCCGTTGTACATAGAAGTGCTGCCTAATTCAAAGCCGCCGCCAAAGATCCAATACATCACCGGTAGCTTGTCTCCCTCTTTTGTTCCGGCGGGGCGTTGCACATTAATAGAAAGACAGTCTTCTTGCCCAACAGCCAGGTTCTTGAGAATAGGGAGATTGAGGACCTTGTCGAGAAGATCTGGAGGGATGAGCGGCGAGCCAAAGTCAGGCTGTAGGATGAATTGCGGGCACGACTCTGGTTGTTCCGTGGTAGCATCGACTTCGCCCATGGCTTCGATAAGGCGTACGGGTGGCTTGAACCTCAACTCCCCAATGGGAGGTTTGGCATAGGGGATTCCATTGAATGATTCAACTTCACCAGCCTTGGCTCCGAGAAATCCTTTCGTAGTGCCTTTCAGGTTCGCTTGAGGCGCTTTGATGGTGACTCGGGGGGTTCCGCCGCCCCCTTTCTGCGGTGCAGCCCATATTTGAGCAAATAGAGAGACGAAGACCAGCGTCGAGAAAATCATGATGAGGTAGCAACAATTTGAAAAAGTCGATAGCTGCTCGATTCCTTGTTCTCGACGTTCCACCAACATACGATCACCATCCCAAATAGGCCAAACAGGCTGGGTCATGGCCGGGGCCAGAGATCGATATATGATGCAAGACTCATTCCGACTGGGGCTCGTCTTCGGAACTGATGGAAAGGCAATGACCTCATTACGATCAAGGAACTACGACCTCATTACTGTCGTCTGGGTTTGTACAATGAGCTTAATTACAGATGAACCAGGTAGCGCCGCGCTGGAGGTAGCGACATGGCGGATATCATGGATGATTCCTCGCATCGCATGGCCCAAAATGGAAGTGTTCCTATATTTTGACGACTTGTCAAGGTCGTTGGCTGTTAGAAAAGTCTCTAGAGAACTTCAGTAAGGAGCCTTCCTGGTATCCCGGTCCTACGAGTGGGGGCACGTTGCATTCCACCCTCGGCAGCGAGATCGCATATGATGGGTCGGCAGGTGTCATGCGATTATGCTTTCAGACGGCTGTGACTTGAGGTACGACCCTGGAAGGATGGATTGTGTAAGTCAAGCGGGGAAAAAGAGGAACAAGAGTTAAAATCGACCTGAGATGGCTACATCGGTTGGGTTCGATAGTGTTGGTTATTGTCCCGTCGCCGAATCAGGGAAAAGGCCATGTTCTGCGACGGTCTGTGTTGCGGAGGATTTGAGGAAGATCAGACGGAAACAGCTTCAGCCAATCTGGGGTCCGAATCTTCATACTTCCGAGTTCGTGTTCGGCTCCGTATATCAAGGCAGTGTTGGGAGGCAGGTATCGGGGACCTTTAATATCTTGACTGAAGCCTCGTGGATGTCTTAGAAGAGTCAATCTTTGCCAACTTCCAGGGAGATGCTAGCTATCTTGTATACTATTGATACTATACAGACATATTCAAGAAGGCTCATGAAAAGATCCGATTGGCTCTACTTTGTTATTCAAAGGCTAAGTAGCTAGATCCTTCCCCGCGTGGCTTAATTACGCATGACCCGAGATGGCCTTGGGCTGATACAGTTCCTCAAGGTACTTTTCCTCCTCGTCGGTCAAGACCTTGCCGTCGGCAGTGATTGCCTGATCAATTCTCTCGACGCTGCTGAAGCCAATAATAGGGCTCGTGATTCGTTTATTGATCCATGCAAGAGCCACGTGGGACATGGGCCAATCCCGCTTCTCCGCGATCTCCTGAACTCGCTTGATGATGGTGAGGTCCGGCTCCACCGTTCCATGGCTTCCGGGCTGACCCTCCTTCTCGGTCTTGCTACGAGAAGTGGAGCCGAAGTCCTTCGGGGGTCGGGCCAAGTGACCACGGCCTAATTGAATACACCGATTAGCATGTGCCGAAGCCGAATTTGAGGCCCATTCACTTACAAAGAGGTGCCCACGGGATGAGTCCAACTCCAGTGGAGTCACAGAATCGGTTCATCTCCCTTTCTTCTTCGCGATATAACAAATTATACTGATTCTGCATGCTCACAAATTTTGTCCAGCCGTTCTTCTCGGCAGTGAACTGCATCTGGGCAAATTGGGTACCCCACATGCTGCTGGCACCGATGTAGCGGACCTTCCCTGTCTGCACCAAATCGTGCAGCGCCTTCATCGTCTCTTCTACGGGTGTCCTGGGGTCGAATCGGTGAATCTGGAGGAGGTCGATGTACGGAGTGTCCAGTCTCTGCAACGAAGCGTCTACCTGGTTAAAGATAGAAGCTCTGGACAAACCCCATTGGTTCTGGTAGTCCTTGGACTTGTTAATCTCCTCGCGGAAGTTGAAGTGGCGAGTCTCTGCAGAGTACGAAAGTCGTTAGTAACCCGACTCATGAAAGACGCGACTGACTGTGACAACATACCTGGCTCTTCGCCGACAGCAAAGAAACACTTGGTCAAGATGACCACCTTCTCACGGGGGATGTTGTATTTCTTAAGTGCTTTGCCAATCGTTCGCTCCGAAGCTCCATTGGAGTACACGTTCGCGGTATCCCACGTGTTCAACCCCTTATCGTAAGCGGCCTTCAGGAGAGGAAGTGCCTGAATAGATATAGTCTTAGTGATGTCGCTCATTTACCACGCAGTATTCAAACAAATGTTGAATCTGATATACCTCTTCCTCATTCAGAGCCCAGCCGATGGTGCGTGAGTCTCCAAAACTCATGCAGCCAAAGATGGGAACTGAAACACGCAGTCCGGACTTTCCGAGCTGGCGGTATTCGACCTTGGTGCTCTCGATGCCTTCCTTGAGACGTGCGGGTAGCTCCTTAGATGCCATGGTCGCGAGTTGTGCTGGATAATTGTTGAACAAGACGTTGAGAAGAGCGAACGTAATCTGCTGAGGCCGGCTAGCAGTTAATTGACTTCCTGTGAGAAGTGGGAATGGTCAAAATGGCAAAGAGACGGCCTAAATAGTTAGAAGCTACCTCGACAGCGTAAACGTCATCAAGCCCGATCGCGACATACTTTGGAGGGGTCACAGCGCGGGTCGGTGATGGAACCGAGAGGCGAGGAGCTACCCCGCACTGCGCTGATCACTGGCCTACCTCAAAAGTCCACCAACTGTTGGTAAAGCTTGCTGACCATCAGTGCATTTACGATTCGGAATTAGCTCTTAAGCTGAGCTTGAGCTGTAGTCATTCATACAAGGGGTTTGCTTTGGATGAATGGTCCTGGAGTAAGCTCCTCTGCCCCTGATCTGGAACCGGACTTAGGACATATAAACTCCGCCGCCCATCATGAAGACTGATGACACGATGTCGCATCTATCTCACTTGGGGCTGCCATTGGTGTTGAAAGTTGTCAACTAAATCTAAAGGGTTGCTTGTATTGAATATGATATTCACCATCTCTAACTAAAACACTCCTCAAAAGTGCCCACAAACGGTCCAGCGCCGCTGGGGTCGTTATTAGGTTCGCATGCACCGCGAGCGCTGCAAGTTCCTCTGCCGTTATTGCATGCAGCACCGGCGTTGACTTGAGCATCCTGATTACCGCCGCCCAAAATGAAATCGTCGACTTGAGACCGTCCGTTTCCGGTCTGACATTCCTTGAAGTTACCAACAAACGGGCCAGCGCCGCTCGGGTCGTTATTTGGCTCGCATCGTCCGCCTTTGCAAAATCCTCGGCCGTTGTTACAACTTTCTAGATGTTCAATGTCGTTAGTTGTGTCTTCATTTCATCTCATTAATTCGTGTATCTTTGACCGCCTGTGTGATTGGATAATACAAGGAAACCAAACGGCCTGCCCTATTCGAACAAGTCATGATAAAACCAGGACACTTGCTCCGGCCCTGTGGAAAACTGAGTACTCACGAGAAAATACCGGGCTGACGAGAAGCGCCAGGCAAGCTGTCAGAGTAGTGAGCTGCATTTTGAGGCGCACAAAAGGGAGGGCAAGATGGTCGGGTGTTTGATTTTGAAGGATATAGTAAGTAGTTCCGCGACGGCGTGAGAGATGTTGATGCGTAGATAGTTGATAGTGAGGATCCGTACCAGACAGACTTATAATGAGATGAATGGCAGCCGAAAAGCAAATCAGCTTAGATGCACGAGAGAAGTGGTGGACATATTTAACTTTGTGACGCTGAGCTTGCCTTTCAGTCGAGTCTTGTAGCCCCTTGGCCGGAGGAAGAGTACATCGATGTTCCAAAACCTGTGCAAAGTTGAGATTGCCCCAAGTCATGAATCAGGAGATCCTAGTCTGTCATCCCATTTTTGCTCGGCGCGATCGTTGTCAACGGAATGTTTAGCCCTATTTTACGTATTCGGTATCGTTAAAGGGTTCAGTGACTTGTCTGACACGTTGCCCCGTAATGTACGTAGTTGTCTTGCGGGGTTTGGAGCGATCCGCGCGATGTTGTAGGTCAGTTTGATCGTCGTTAAGATAACATGCTATGATCTGCCTGTCACAGAGTCTTTAATATTTTCATTGGGCCGTCTGAATAAAACTCGCAAATTAGCTCTGGTGCTCATTGAAGGTACGCTGTTTCAGTAATCAGGGGCTGTTCCACCTCGAAACGGCAGCATTCGGACAGCTCCGTCGAGCATCGTGCCTGCAAATAACTAAGCGACCGAGCACATGCGGGTAGTGTGGACAAGGACTTCTACAGCGAGTATCATCTCATCAGCGTTGTATGTCAGAATATGGATTCTACCAAACAGTGCACCAGCTGAAGTTGAATAACTTGTTGCGCCCCAGCCTTTACTACGACCAAGATTCGCATTAACGCCACTAACGGAGAGCCCAATCAATGCCAGCTGCGTGTGAGTAATCCAGGTCACTTCCATGTCTGCAGACTTGGTCAGTCCAAGTGATGGGATCTACTCTTCGCCTCGGGGCAGCAGCGAGGTCCACTAAACGAGGCGGAGATACAAACTTGAACATGACACAAAGTGTAGCGTGGAGAGCATCGCAGGCCTCGACATTTAGGGCTCGATTTTGCCCAAATTCACTACTAATCGCACGCAAAGCCATGTTAAACTTCAAACGGCAAGAGCTCGCCATTGTACTTAGGGCCTAATTGGATCGTTGCCACTGATAGTTGTCAGTAGCCAGGATGTGCATTGAACCCCATAAAAAACACTTTCCGTCATACTAAACCTATCAAATCTAGGAGGCGGGTCCGTTCTCTCGTGGACGCCAAAGTTATAAAACATTCTTTTCTGAATCAGTGACTGAGACAGGGCGAACATGGTCAAGTTACTCTGAACAGGGCTGGTCGTGAGCTCAAATTTGGCATTGTCGGAGAAGTAGCCTGTGCTAGAGATCTGTTGCCAGAGCCGTTCCTGTTATAATAGACTTTCGTATGCCCGACACTGCGGCCTAATACAGTGGCATGATTATTTGGCGGGGCTGTGGCTTTGTACTAGGCAGCAACTGGCTACTGGCAACGAGCCGACCAGAGTCAGGGCACTAGAATGGAGTTGACCTTGATGATTTGAGCAATAATAAATTGCTCTTTCTACATTTTCCGTCTTCATCACTAACCGTGACTTTTGCTTTGTGATTTCAAGCTTTATCGGCCAAAATGTCTCCAATTCGGGTAGAAAAGTCCTCCACAGCGAAGAATCTGGCTCCCTTGCCGGCTTTTTCGGAAGGGTAGACGGGAACGAAGCTCTAGCCCGTGCTATCAGAGTCTAGCCAAAGGCACCAAAGACGCCAGAAGCACCTCAGCATGCCGAACCCTCGCCAACCTCACAGTTAGCCACGTCACCAGCTTCTTCGATGCCATCATCGTTGATGGACTCGAAGCGTCTACTCGAAGAAGAAACCTTAGTCGTCGACCTGGTAACGACGGACGAAGTGGTCTTGCCTGCTCAACTGCCTCAGACAGTCGCTATTCCGTCTGGTCCCCAGCCGCCGAAACCAAAGACATCAACAATCCAGCCGTTGAAACGCATCAGGCGCCCCGACATTGAGAAGGGTACTAAGATTATCTTATCAGGATTGGATGAATAATCATCTGGACTTTCTGGGATTGTCGACAAGACAGATCGTCTGTGGAATTGAGACGCATCTGACACCTTAAGTCGACATGTCCTGATGTGTAGTTCGTGTACTCTCAGCCAGTTCGGTGACAGCAGAAGTCGGCCATCAATTTTACCTTCACAATTTCCGATCCGCCAGACTCTATTGAATAGCACCAGCTGATCTTATCTGCAGCAAAATAATCGACGAGCTTGTCTCTTTTACCAAAGTCTGTCGCAACCTGTGGCACTTCGAACTCCTGTTCTTAGACGACAGCTTCCATCCTGACAACCACGCCAAAGCCTTGATGGATGATGACATCGTGAAGTTGGCGGCAGCGTCCCCGAATCTTCGTTCTACCACATTGCCAGCAACCACCCAGCTGGGTCACAGATCCTTGATTGCGTTCTGCCAACATTGTCCATGACCGAAGCACTAGAGATCGCCACCGTAGCTGATAACAATAAAGTCTTCGTGCATGAAACATTCTTTGACGAGGTGATGAGACACTCAAGCTGGGCTCCTCAGCTTAAGAAGATTGTGCTTTACGCTCATTGCGATTGGTACCAGCATCGGGTTCAGGGCCCTTACCTGAAGCATATACGAGCATTATCGAAGACAAGACCAAAACTGATCATAGAGTTCCTAAGAATTTCCTTTGATAGGAAATCGAGATGGGGGAACGCAAGGTCTTATCTGACTTCGTTCACCAAAACTGGGGACATAAATGGGAGAAAGAGTTATCAGAAACACGGTCCCTGATTGACTCGGCAAGTCACTGCTTTCTTCACATGCATTTGATACAAATCTTATTTTAACTGAGTGTGTGTTAGACCCAGCGATGGTCACATGGGAGCCTAATGAAACCTCAAGGTAATTGAACAGTCTTAATGCGCCAAGCGGCCAAACCATCGCTGCAGGTATGGCTTCCTACATATATTCTTAAACTCTGTACCAGGAAACCAGCAAAAGTTTCCAATAGGGTTACGGTGCTTGCGAAAGATTGTGATATCGACTACGCATCCGGCCAATTGGGCGGTTGACTAGGCAAAATAGCTATCTTCTGCGCCTGCGCTTGTCTACACGCGTCGTTTTTTGCTACTTGAGGAGAGCACTGTAGTACAAGTACAGTTGAGTTTGCCAGAGAGCCAGTCTTGCCCCCTGGATCGGGGTTGGGTGTTATTCCTGTAGGATAACTACATCATATGATCAATCAAGTTTTATCTGTATACTGTTTACAATACCAGCGTGACTTGAGCCACTGAGCTCAGGCAGATTGGGGGTGGTGCCACACCCCAAGAGCTCGTGAACCAAACTTTAAATAGAGTAGGCTTCTAACCTAACGTCATGCAGCAAACGTTGTAGTAATATGAAGACTGGCTGTGGCGCCGACCCCAAGGCATTTGATTATGAGTCGGATTGAAGGACGATTTGACGCTCGTGCCATCAGATTCCGTCACCTTCAACGATGTGCTGCAGTACTTGTGAAGGTCATCTCTGAAGTTTCAAGTTGCCAATCGCTACATGTATCATAGTTGTTGATCAACACACGAATGTACTTTCCTCATCACAGCAAAAGAATAGTCACAAATAAGTCATCAGTCGGATAAGTCGAAGAGCTTCATTGACATTGATCCCTGGAATATGTTTGCATCTTGGCTATGTATAGATAAGGTTTCGGAGGGCAAGCAAAAGGTGAGTAGCCGCTTCAGATCTCTAGATTCATCTTGGAAGGGCACTTCTGGCTCTAGATACAATGCTTTTTTGCTGATTGTCTGCCTTTCGAAAATTATTAAAAGACTCTTCCGCAGAACTGCGGCAATCTTTCGTGAGCACCTATTTTCAAGGCTTTCTAAACAGTAAACCGGTCATAATGTCATATTAATACCTTGATTATCAATTCATTCGAGTCGATCGAGAATTGCAGAGATTGATAAGAAGGGGTTTTTCTAGCGAATTACCCAAAGGTGGAAGTTGAGACCACTGCTGATTCAAGTATTGTATCGAGACATAATAGGCCAAAGGCCATGCGCATATCCTGTCAGGAGATGCCTAAGGCCTCGACTAAGGTGCCTGGTCGTAACTCCGGCACGCTGAATGGGTTCTCAAATCAATAATTGGCTGTTAGTCCTTGATTGAATATCTTGTTTGTATGTCCTTGCACCAACCGTATGAACAACTACCCGCAAGCAAGGTCAGATATCGCAGTGAAGTGGCGAACCGAAATTCAGAACCGGCGATAGCCATGATTGGGTACCTCAACCGATCTTGAAAGGCGATGAGTTGAGTTGACTTTGAGCTTGGACTCCAGCAAGTATCATTGAGACAGGCCGCGCCATTCCAGGATACGTATGACCACATAAAATGAAGAGGCAGCCGCCAAAAACCTTAGCAAGTCTACCACGAACGTCTGATGATCGAACAGATGGGTCGAGCCAGGCCCTGGAAGGAACAATGCATGCTGTGAATAATCTTATGGGCTGCAGCAATATGCGGACCGGTCCAGGCCGGATTGCGGCTCATGAGAGCAAGGCAGTGCCCGATGCCAAGCTGAGGCCATGTGTAGTTTGAGAAGACGAAAGTGACGACGGTCGGATAATAGAGTGTAACTACGGATAGCAAGAAAAAGCTTAAGGGATCCTGATCCAAATTACAGACTCTCTCTGGTCCAATGAAGTGGTTTCGTATTATTGACAATCCATCCATTCATCACATCTCTCCGCTGGTGATGAGTCCCCGACGTAACCGCACTTTGAAGCAATAGCTGAGCCACACATGGCGAAACACAAGCGGCCGCCATGACCGCCGGCGCGTCATGTCCGCTTTAACCACACAGCTCCAGCCACATCAGCCCTATCGCGACGAACGCGGTATCCGCGTGCCATGCCGGGTGTGCTTAATTAAGTGGTCTTAAATGTGGCCAAATGGGGGGGGGCTTGGCTACCTAGTAATCCACCGGGAGTAAGCCGGTAAAGAGAACAACGAAATTTTAAAAGCCATGCAGAGAGCGCCATAATGACGTCGAAATGCTGCGAACGCACACGCGCAACGAATGGAAAACAGCGGGACAGAGGAGCCAATGGACAAGGGCAAAGGATAGAGGCGTAAAACGCAATGCAACGGCGGCGTAGACCGCAGGGCGGACGTTCTTACAAGGCGGTAGAGTCCAGACAAGGACAGGCAGGACCGGAGCCTGGTGGACAGGTTCTTCATCGAATAATCAGGTGGCCCCGGAGGTGACTCAGCGCGTAAGCCAGGGATCCAGGGATCCAGTCCGTCCGCTGCGTCCGCTCCCGGCGGGTTTTTCTGCTCTCTCTCCCTCTATCTTGATGTGCTCGGGACCTTCGAAGGCGCTGCTGTTCCTGCCCCTTGTGTTATTAGCTGATGATGGGCTGGCTGCTAGTCCCAGCGCTGGAGCTCCCGTCCTTTTTTAGTGGTCTGGTGATTGTTGGACCCAGTCGGAATCATCGGACATACCTCCGTCCATCCCGAGCAGCGGCACGAGAGATTAGAAAGCAATCCGGTTTGCGGCTTTGTCAGATCTTTCTCGTTCTTTGACTGGGTGTGGTTTGCCATCTTGGTCACAGATGATTGATCGATCCCAAACAAGTGAGTAAAGAAAATTAGAGTACTGTGTATAAAGGACTTTGGCTCGCCCATCACCTATTCCCCTTGGCCTCTTCATCATTTCTTGAGTGTACACTGTGATACCCAGCTTGTTTGTTTTCTTACCTCTCTCGACTCTCCTTCTCCCGTTGGCTTTCTTACCTCTCACCCACGGATATAACACAACCCCCTTAATCTCTTACACTCGCACGTCATCTATCATTCCACCGGCAATTATGTCAGCAGCGGCAGCGATTGCGCAACCGCCATCGGCGCCAACAATACCTCACGTCGGTGATACGAGCCCCCGTCCCAGTGAGACCTCAGATGACGTCTCAACATTGAAGCCCGCCGCTCAGGCATCGTGGAAAAAGAAGCATGGTCTGCATCTCGGCCGCAGCCACAGCAACAACAGCGCAAAACATGAGATTAATCGCACAGCATCGCCCAAGCGCTCCAAGACGTTCTGGAAGTCGTTCAAGTACCTCCTTGACTTGACGCCGAAACAAGTCGACGATTTTATGGCGTCCTACGTCATTTATAGCCTCGACTGGGCAGATGAAGAGCAAATGATCAAGACGCTCGGCCCAGATTACAATGCTAAAGTTGGCGACTGCTTGCAGGCTTACTACGGAGTCTTGAATCACCTCTGCGCGCTGGGCGATGTGGAGAAGATGTACATCCCACCTTTGATGGACAAGAAGGCGTCCGTTCTCGACAACCAGATGTTGTACGAGGAGTCCATCGCCCGTGACATTGGTCTGAAGCCCGGAGACAAGGTTCTAGATCTCGGATGCGGTCGCGGAAGAGTCGCGGCCCACATGGCGGCCGTAACCGGTGCCGTGGTAACCGGTCTCAACATCGACCCGAACCAGGTCGCCCAGGCCAGGGAATTCACCGCGCAGATGGGCTTGCAAAACAGCTTCACAATCCAAGACATGAACGAGCTGCCGCTACCGTTCGAGGATAACTCCTTCGACGCATTCTACCAGATCCAGGCACTCAGCCTGTGCAAAGACCTCCCGAAACTATTCAGCGAGCTGCGCCGCATCCTCAAGCCTGGTGCCAAGATTTCGTTGCTGGATTGGGTTAGCCTGCCGGCATACGATGCGACGAACCCGGAGCATGCGGAGCTGATGCGGCGGACAAAGCCGCTGATCGGAGCTGTGGGGACCCCGACGCCCGAAACTTTCGAAAAAGCCTTGACAGACGCCGGGCTCTCCATTCTGAGGTCCGACAACGCGAGCATAGATGAATTGCAGGCGCCGCTTATCGACAAGGCTGATGTCTACTTCCGCAGTCTGCGGCAGGTCATTCTTGGGCTGGTCAAGGTTCACCTGCTGCCGCCCCACTTCAAGACGCTGATCAATCGGCTTTGTCTGGATGGGCAGGCCTTTGTTAAGATGGACACCATGCGGCTGGTGACGACGAGTTATAGAATCATTGCGCAGAAGCAGTAATTGCCTTTCCGCGGTGTTTAGGGAATCTGGATATATGTCCAAAGGCATGGCGGTACATTGCATAGGTTTCACAACTGTACATAATATAAACGAGTGACTGGCTTGACTAGCAATGACCTCCACAAAAAAGCGCCATATATATCCAGTCTTTGAGCGTCCACCAAGATGTCCCACTTGCAAGCTCGTGACATCTACGATGTGATGGATTCAAGATCAAGCTCTTTTGGAGCCGGTGAACAAAAATTCTCACACCTCTGTCAGGAAGTAGAGCCATCCCAAGCCCGGTGATCTCAGGCTTATGCCCATCAGATAGCTTCCAGTCGTATTAATGTAAGCCATCAGCTTTAAGCCGTCAACTATCACCCGGGACAAGTATTTCTGTCATGCCCGAACCCAAGGTGTTTGATGCTGGTACTGACGAGATGAGTGTATTTCTCGTCATCTGTCCCCGGCATGTTGAAGCAACCCTAGGCCATCATATTCGATAGGATTATGATACAAATTCTCGCCCCAGATATGGTTGTTATTGCGAATGACCTTTTGACTCTTATGCATCACACTTTCGTTGGAAAGAGTGATGTTCGCGGTAGCAAGACGGCGCCAGGTTGCCTAACGTTGGAGGTTAGCCAAGTTCTCCCAGCAAGAGTAGGGAACCGAGCTTTATTTACCGAGTACACAACAACATGGGCTTCGGACGTTGAGGCTCTTTTATCACGCTGTACATGGGTTTCAAATTCGAAAAAGCGGTCTTTCTTAATCCTTCAACACTCAGAACTTGGACCAACTCCCCACGCAAGGTTTATTAAGGCTCCGGACTTAGAGCGAGGTCTATCATGAAGAGATCGCTCGTGGTATGGATTGCCACCAATATGAGGGTAAGTTGTTGACTTATCCTGTAGCGAGATCATAATTTGAACTATGAACTTGGTCAAACCACTCAAATGAATCGCCAAAGTCCTCGCCGTCGGCTTTCCTGGCTTCTCGGTAAGCAATGTGAGGCATCAACACCTTTCGGCAGTCGCTCAGTCAGCTTCGAACGTTTTTGCAGGACGGTAGAAACCAGTGGAGATAAGGTCGAAACCACCGAGGGTAGTAACCTAGTTGCCAGACGACAGAAGGTTGCTTCGGTATACTCAGCAGACGCTTGCACCCATTTATCAACTCTGCTAACCTCTTCACCCATAAGAACTCTAGCAGATGAACGAAGTATGATACGTGCAATGACTTCTTGTGTCATTTTGTGTCACTCTGTTATTCTAGATATCCTTCAAGGGCAGGGAAGAAGTTGATGCTGAGTCACATCGCAATGATCGGTCAGTAGCTTATCTAGACTTAGAGTACATTCTTCAGACAGATGCCCAGTGACTGTTGCTGCAACACAGATTAGGCTCCTTTAGCTCAATACGTGATCCAACGGTGAAGAGTAACTGCCCAATACCTTGGTTAAGTATTTTGTCACGGCATTCGTCAATAGGATCTCCCATTTTGTTACAGCTATCATTGCAAGAGTCTATAGTTCAAAGTCAACACCAGAGCAGCCGGATGAATATTTGACATTTGTTGTGTGAGTCAGCCAAAGGGATAGAAGTCACACGCATGACTCCTGGCCTGGTTGGTCAATACTTCCAGTAACACAATTTCCCAAGAACTGAAGCCAGTCGGAGTCAATCCTGACCCCCGTGACCCCAAGGATGGAAGTGTTTGACCACTTGTAGATGTCTACTTAGGTAGATACCACTGAACTCGTAGCTACCGGGTTCAACTCAATGAACGACTCATAAAGACTCAGCGTACATCGGAAAGTCTCGACTGAGCACAAAAGTTATTATACACGCACAGCCTGGAGTCCGGCACTATTATGTCAGGTTGCCCTCTATTTAGTTAATCATGATGTAAGTGTAGCAGACTCCCCTTGGGTACAGCCCGGAAACCCAGGTGTGAGGCAAGCCGGCGCCGTGCTAAGTACGTCTACATCTCGTCTCTTTCATGAGCCAACCTGGTAGTGGATCTCGATGGTTTCATTTCATCAGTATGCGGTAGATCGCAAGCGTACTTTGAGGGTTTCCTCTGCAACTGTCGCTTGAAAGTCCAATTTCCGCAGCCCCATCTATGGAAGAACACATCAATCATTAGTACACGAAAAATGTTCCAGTCAGGTGGTACGTTATCGACTCGCTTTGCCGGTCGAGAAGGCTTAGTGTTGCCACGCGGAGAAAAGGCCGGGTATTTCAGCGTACGGCGGTGACGCGACGGGCTCCTGCCGGTACCCGGGACGAAGACGGTCGCTTAGAATACAACTGACCATCCATCTTAGATCAGAATTATTGAATAGTTCCTGCGGTGCCTGATTTAGGATACACAGATGCGACAGTATGCTTTTGCGGTCGCCTAAGAATACTCGCCTCCCAGCCAGAGATAGGCGAAGCAGAGGATGGGACTTTTCCGACTCGTCGCCTCCAGAACGACGAATATCACGACATGAGACCAACGTGGGATCATGGGAAATGGTTGCCTGATATCACGATGACCATGCTGCTTTGGCATATCTACAACACTGCCATCTCGTTCTCGCAATACAGCCTGTCGTGTCTTAAGTATCGGTGGTGGCTTCGGAGGTAGTAATTGTACGCTGTATGACGATTCCGTTGGAAAACTGGTTTTGCACGCCTCTTGTAACATTTGGTGTAGGCCATATCGTCTCAGTCGAGGGGTCTTCCCGCATGATTGCCTTGAGCTCCACTTGATCCCATAGGAAGGTGAGCGGGAACTTTAAATCCCATTACTTACCTGAGGGACCCGGGAAGGAACCTTGGATCTGGAACGATGACTGTGCATTTATCCAGTCGGGCTCCACGCATGAGTTCAATGATGTGACGGCCCGGCTCGAGAATCCCAAGCGGCCATCTGTTCCAGATCTGGCTTTGCTGGGGTGATCTTCGCACGTATGTAGGCTCCCGCATTTTGGATGGCAGATAGTATCATGCCGTAACTCATGGTGTGGCTGTGTGTTGGCTGTCCTAGTTGAGGTCAGCTGAATACTGGAAATTGCATGTTTGCCTCCACATCGCTTCAATATCATAAATGTCCATCTCATTAGAGTCGATTGTGCGATTTCGAGTCTGACCAAGAGATGAGATGTTTTGGGCTATAGACGAGAGCCGTGTTTGCGGTTACACTATAACGGCACGGAATGAGAGGCAGACATTCCTATTGGATTCTCTTTCGAAGGTCACACAAACTTTCAAGAGGCAGAAGATGGTATCGCGATTGGAGTAGTTCATTTTCGCCACCTCGAGGAACTTCGTTATCATGTCCAGCGTTTTGGTAGTCACACATATCATCAGCTACGATAATTCCCGAACGCACGATGATTGACGACGGTTGAAAACGTTGAAGCATCGCCCAGGGCTTCGAGAGACGAGTGGAAATAAAAGGGGCATTAGCAAGACCAATTTTCTCACGATCTCCATCCTTCTGCCTCTCAGCCACGAAGATTCATCACATCCGCCAGATCATCATTCTCAAGGCCTTTTTCATCCTCGGCATTACGATTTTCATTACGCCCTTTCCCTGTCTCCTTCCACGATGCTGACCATCGTGAGCCTCCTCTGGGCGTTCGCCACTGTGTTCGGCATCGCCCTAGCATCCCCAACGAACGTTGTCGAGGTCGATCTCCCCAAGACCGCAAAGCCCGCGGCTCCGATCAAGACCTACACCTTCACACAAGAGGACATCGATGCTTATGTCGAAAAGAACGGTGGAGCCGGTATGTTGGGAATGAACGAACTTACGCTCTCAGACTTGAATGACCCTCCCGTCTACAACATCACCTGCCCTGACAAATGGCAAGTCTACTATTATAATTGGTGGCCGTAAGATATCCTGTCTTCTTCTCACAGTGCTGAATGAGCATGCTAAAGCAAACATGCCGTAGTTTACTCAACAAGATGTGTGGCACAATTGACAACATGGGAGGGGGTTGGGCAGACGGGCCATGGACTGGTGTCTTTGGTGGTAACCAGGGGAGAATAGACAGAGCTAGAAAAGTCACCTTCGATTGGGTAGACACGGGTGGAAATTGTGAAGGAAGCTGCGTGCAAGTCTTTAGCATTTTGCGCAACGCGGGTCCGTGTAAGTGAATTCGGCCCCATCAGCTTACTTCAGGTCTTACTACAGCTCCAGGTCGTCACCTAGATGAGCTACATTTCTGACGGTGACTCGATAGGCCGCGGCGAGGAGTTCTGGATGAAGGAAAAGATCAGCATGAACTACCAAGGCTGCGGAATAGCAAAGTTCACGTATCTGTACCAAGAACAACCGGTGCTGGAGCACGGAAGAGGAGAATGCTGGAATGCCAAAGACGAACGGCCGACATACCTACCCACGAACGCAATTGTCAAAGATTTCTGCGACAACACCATCGCGACGATCAGAGGGAAGGGGGCCGCTCAGTTCGTCAAGGACGTGTATGAGCTTGGAAAAGACGGACACTACTTCACGAGTTACAACCGCCAGGTTGACGATCCTAGGAACAGGACCAGGCTGTACGATGTCGGCATGATTCACTTCTGGATCAAGCCGAAGAATGATACCATTGCTTGTCCTGTGGGCAAAACCGTCCAGTCGATCGTGGAGGACGAGACGAGCGGACTCACCCCGCAGCTCTGCCAGCAGCGCATCTTGGCTATCCAGAATATGAACTGTGAGTACACTGTGCGCGCGATAGCGAAGACTACACATTGGCTGATACTGTGATCCATCATAGGCGGAGCTCCTCTGGGTAAGAGCGAGGGAGGACGATTGTGGGCAGACTGTTTCGAATGGGGAATCGAACCATCTGGTTACAATGGGATAGAAATCATGGGGTAAGCTGTCGAATAGTGCTGTATTCGCTTCCCTTATATGGGTCCTACACTCATTGAGAATGTGAGTCTGGCTGGGCTAGCCTTTGCGATGTTGCGAGGATGCCTCCGCAATTTCGCGGTCTTAGCCACCTCTGATTAAGTCTGCTGGCCGTATGCTACATCCTTTTTCTGAAATCGACGGAATTCAATCACCAATAAGCTCGAATTGTTCTTGTCGAGGTCACAATTGATGTTATTCGTCTGCAGTCATCCGTATTGTCGTGAGTGAAGGTCGCGCGCTCGGCCGAAAGAAGTCGCAGCATCGCAAATACGGCCAGGGAGGTCTAAGACCGACTTGGCGGTCGCACCAAAGGAGTGGAGAGGTGGGCTGGCGGGGATTTCTCCAGAAGGAATGGGCGGGCGCGGCTCACTGAAGACGTCTGATAGCCGACGTTGACCGAAAACGCCCGTATGAGGCCTATGATGAATGATGAGATGAAGCCTCAAATCAATACATGAGGTCCCACATGAGCACTCAGTGAGAGGTCAAGATGAGTTCAGTAACTATAGATGAGGTTGAGCTAGTGACAATTGACTTGAGACACGTGACGTCGTGGGATGCTATGAGTCCAGATCCGAGGCTCAACCGCGAAGAAAGAGAAAAGAAGCGCTAAAACCGAAAAGAGCAAGGTGCCCCACGTTTGGTTCCTTCCCTTCCCGAGTGACAGCACTGGCTGAACATTGAAGCAGGCACGAGCAGCGCAGTCTCTCTTTCCCGCGGATGTCGTCCTCCATTCTTCCGACCGCCCGGAAAAGAATAAAGCGGGTCTTTCTGTCCATCTCAGCCATTCAGACTGCTGGGAATGGCAGAGAATTGGAGACCAGCCACTTACGGAATCCCCAGGATGCCCCACCTGCGAAGGCGTTGGAGAGAGGACGGAAAGAACGACGGCCAGCGCCAGCCGAAAAAGAGCAGGAAAAAAAGCCTGCCTCAGTGCCTGCCACCTTCGGTCTGTACTTTGACCGTGTACCGTTCCCAGTTACCGTCCCGTCTGTCGCCGTGGTACCTTGCTCTTGCGGCATTTGACAGCCAGTAACTCTGCCTCTCTTGAATTCCACTCTTTTTTCTGAATTCTTCCACTCTCCAACTCCTCCGATCCCGAACAACATCTATTGCTCCGCGAATATCCTCACGAGGCACCCACGACCGTCACGATGCTTTCCCGAGGATCCGCCCGCACTGCGCAGGTACGTTGATTCCATGACAACTTCCAATTGAGTCCCTTTCCTGTTGTGCCACCCGCGACGTGGTTTTTTGTCTTGGTGTGTCTGTGCATCGTGATTGCAGAGGGAAGGCTGCGATGTAAGAGGGGGAGAAACAACAACAACAACATACCAAATCACGACCCAGCAGATAACGCAGACAACACGACCATAGCGATTTGGATGAAGGAATATGAAAGGAATACGCGAGAAACAGACACATTAGCAGGCACACAGTATACACGGCCACTAGCAGATGGCCACACATGCAGCCAGATATGCCACGATAACCCACGGACAAATGGCTAATAATTCTCCTCCACGCAGATTCTGCGCACCGCGCAGCCCGCGCGCGCCTACGCCACGGTCGGCTCTGACATCTTCAAGCCCACCAAGTTTGGCGGCAAGTACACGGTCACGTTGATCCCTGGTGACGGTATCGGTGCCGAGGTCGCCGAGAGCGTCAAGACCATCTTCAAGGCCGACAACGTTCCCATTGAGTGGGAGCAGGTCGAGGTTTCTGGTCTCAACACCACAACCCCCGAGAAGACCGAGGATCTCTTCCGCGAGTCCGTCGCCTCCCTCCGCCGCAACAAGCTCGGCCTCAAGGGTATCCTGCACACCCCCATTGAGCGCTCCGGCCACCAGTCTTTCAACGTCGCCATGCGCCAAGAGCTCGACATCTACGCCTCCATCTCCCTCATCAAGAACATCCCCGGCTACCAGACCCGCCACGAGGGTGTCGATCTCGCCATCATCCGTGAGAACACTGAGGGTGAGTACTCTGGCCTCGAGCACCAGTCCGTTCCCGGTGTCGTCGAGTCCCTCAAGATCATCACCCGCGCCAAGTCTGAGCGCATCGCCAAGTTCGCCTTCAACTTCGCCCTGGCCAACAACCGCAAGAAGGTCACCTGCATCCACAAGGCCAACATCATGAAGTTGGCCGACGGTCTCTTCCGCTCCACCTTCCACCGCGTCGCCAACGACTACCCCACCCTCGAGGTCAACGACATGATTGTCGACAACGCCTCCATGCAGGCTGTCAGCAAGCCACAGCAGTTCGACGTCATGGTCATGCCTAACTTGTACGGTGGCATTCTGTCCAACATTGGCGCTGCCCTCGTCGGTGGTGCTGGTATCGTTCCCGGCTGCAACATGGGCCGTGACGTTGCCGTCTTCGAGCCCGGTTGCCGTCACGTCGGTCTCGACATCAAGGGCAAGGACCAGGCTAACCCCACTGCCTTGATCCTGTCCGGTGCCATGCTTCTCCGTCACCTTGGTCTCGATGACCACGCCAACCGCATCTCCCAGGCCATCTACGGCGTCATCGCCGAGGGGTAAGTTCTTTCGTATCTCCTGGGCGGAAATGAGGATAGCTGCTAACAACCCAACAGCCAGGTCCGCACCCGTGACATGGGCGGTGAGGCCACCACCCACCAGTTCACCAAGGCCATCCTCGACAAGATGGACACCTTGTAAATATAGCTACAAAACCATACACCACCATCCCTGTAGCTATACGATAAACCAACCACAGTGGGCGGCTTCCCACCTTCCTCAAAACGACCCCCTATTTACCTACCTTTTCCCCCCGACAATGCGATTAGACTCGAAATGAGGCGAGACTGGGACGGAGATAGATACCACCAACGCGGCTGAATTGCATAAATAAGCGGAGGAATAGATTTCTGTTTTGGACACTGGGAGGAAGGCTCGGTCTTGCTGGGAGATTGTAGTTGTACCAGTTGTACGTAGCATAGGAGTCACGCAAAGCATATGAGTTCCTTTTTCGTTGTTTGAACAATCCCTTACTGAGATCTACTTGCCCTGCGAGCTCTCTTTTATATGTTAGTCATGACACTTCCCCCGAATTCCAGATATAGTTCGTTATCCATTGATGACGAATGCTTGCGTTCCCATTCGGCGACTCGTGCCCCCTCAATTCAGTTTCGCATCGTGAGCAGGCATACACTATCACCGACGTTGCTCGGAGTATACATAGCCTTGCGCCGAACGAAACGACATAAATCGCATCAATGTCCATCGAGTTTCCTCAGCCTCGCCTCTTACGTGGGGCACATGCATACTGTAGCAGCGAATCAATAGCCCCGCTACGTGTACGTCCTCGGAGGTGCGTCTGGCTTCGGCTCGGAGGGCTGGCGGCGTGCTAACTCGGATAACATCGGCAATCCGAGATCATGCTCGGCCGCCGATGTCTCGGCCGCTTGGTGGCGGGCTGTTCGGATTTGCCGAGGTTAAGCCTTTTCGATGCGCTTTCTTCAGGCTTAGTGAACCTAAGAGTGAAGAATGTGGGGCAATTCGGGATGAGAGACAACTTGCAAGTTGCTCTGCTTTATTGGTCTTGCAAAAGTGAAGAGGTCTTCGGAAGCAATCTGGTCGGTAGAGTTGCACGTCTAGCGTCGCGAAAGTGAGAGTATCTAGCGCAAGTTTGTGGTTTGGCTTGCGTGCAATCGTCACTTCAGTTGACTTGCGGGAGACCTTAGCTGCTATCAAGAAGGTAAGGTATTGTCAAGTGAATGAGAGGCTCAACCGGAATTGCTAAAATTATGTGAGAGAAATCAATCCGGACAACAAGCCCAATGGGCGCCGGTTTTCAGCTCAAGACTCTATTCACTCGGACGTTTCCTGCTGCTCTTGTACAATCAATTTCACTGAGGTTTTTCGAAAGACACTTCCTTGCCCCTATTGGCTTGATTTGGTCTGCTACTGGCAGTATCGACACTAAGACTGAAGCAAAAGTACCGATTGTTAATACTAGCTAGATCCTGGCGTGAATTGACAAACCTCTGACTTTGAAAGATGATATGGTGATGTTGGTTTTAGCTTACGGCAGAGAAAGCGACGAACATGGCTAACCGTAGCTCTGGTTGTCACGTTTTTTTTTTTGGGGGGGGGGGGGGGGGGCAAACAGGCTTCTAGTTGTTGAAAATCTCTACACGGACGCTGGTACCGATGACTCCTTCACAGGAGCAAACTAGATCAGCTACGTAGTGTATTCATTCAGCTCTTGCGCAGCATTCTCAATAGACTACAGACACAGCCTATGTGCCTATTATCCAAAGCCTAATAAATTCCGTACGTACAACTTCCCTATTTGGTCAACGAGGACAAGATCGATAGTCTACACATCTCATGTCTAAAAACCTTAATTACGGACCCAAAAATAACAGCTCAGGTCTGACGATCAGCCGTCTTGGAAGAGACTGAAAGTTACTCATACACGACCGATCTAGTAGCCCGGCTCCTTGGGAGAACCAGATTACGCTCAGAGTGTCTCGTGTCACATCTCACCCCGGCAGGTTCAGTAATCTCTGATGACCATCTGCGGTTCTGCATCTACCCCTACGCCACCACGTCGGGGCGGAAACAGGGGGTGTGAAGTGCTAGGAGAGAGACACCCGATCTTAAGAGGAGTCGACGTTGAGACAGCATGTCATCTCTGACGAGTTGCCCCTTTTCTCGTGCGACTCTAGATTTCTCTTTGGCTTAAGAGGGTACTTCAGTACCTCTTACAACTCTAATTCAGTCTTGCACGAGTTTCTCAAAACCGACGCCATCATTGACTCAATTATATCACATACCTCTGAATTTCCTCACCCGGTAGTGAAGGATCCCCGGCAGAAATACAGTCGCCAAAGAAAAAAACAATCGCATTCGCCTCCAACCCGCCTCAGCTCTGCGCTCGAAAAACAACCCTCACTATCTCGAAGCGCCGCGTCGGCGGCATGATGTATCAGACAAGGGCCGTGGAAGTCAACTACACAAGTCTCCATTGGCCGAGTTTCAGCCACCCAATTTGTGTAAGCGATTTTCGGGAATCAACGACGGCCGTAATTCTGGGTCCTCTGGCAGATCTCTGTACGATCGATCGCAGATGCTCCGCCGGATCAGAGACAGAATCATAGGAACCAACACCCCCGGCCCCATGAGCGTGCGATATGTCGGTATCCAGAATCCACATCTCGCAGACCATCCTAGCAAGGCCGCAAGGAAGTATCATCTGCAACGCCCAGTCACACCCGCCCCTGAGAAGAAAGCCTCGCTGCGTGGAGGAACTGCATCGTCGCACAAAGAGGGAGCGGAGAGCACATATCCCCACCAATCGCGAGTCGAGACATATGGGTTGAGTTTCCGAACCTCTTGAGATTTCACATCTTGAACAGAGCCTGCATTGCGTGTGCATCTTGGAGTGACGATGCAGCAAATACCCGTCTCGCAGACCAGGCCTCGAGCAGCAAGAACCCGCGTTCGCCCTCGGCGAGTACATATATCTATGCAAGAGTCAGCTGCCAACCGCTCAAGAGGCCAAGAGAACACGCAGGCTCGCAAGGATCTCCCAACTTATTAAGCCGGCATCAATAGTTTCCCCCTTTCACCTCTTTTTGTCGCATGCTGGTTGGATCGTCGGGGCTTTCGAAAGTTGGCAAGCGACGAATCAGCATGTGTTGATTCCAACTGTCTCTGCAGGCAGACGCAATCTCTGATGTCTCATTCGACCTGGGGAACGAGCTGCCGCGAGAAGGCTGGGTCATGTTCCAAAGATCCGGGACTCGTGTAACGTCGCGGCAGAATCCGCCGTGGCTGGCACACATTGTACGCCATATGGCCTTTGCTTTCTTGCAGAGGCTATGCTTATCAGCGCGCGTTGGCGGCTGCTTTCACTATCCCTTCTTCAACCCCTCATTTCTAAAGACGTTAATGGTCAGTCGAATTCCCTCGCCGTCGAGGTAGTCGTGAAAGGAAAGTTTGTTTGCCTTCTTGGCGCATATGCTTCTCTTGAACCCCCCTTGTATTAGACGTCTCCAATTACTTACCTTCTCATGGGAGGTTTGCGGATCGGCTCTTCTAGCGAGGGCGTCAGCCATGCGGGAGCAAGGATCAGTCTTACTTTCGAGATCCTTTTCTTACACTCCCCCCCCCTCATTAACGCCAGGCCTCTAACAAGGATGCAAAGAGCTCTGGAGCGAAACAGCACTCGTGTCTTTCCGGACATACAGATCTAGCGGCTTGTTTAATGTGTTACAACGAGGATTGGATTATTGTTGTCTTGTGATCAAAAGAAGTGCAGATGCCGGCCGGGGTCATCCTGTCGACATTGTTGGGAATTGCTTTTGGTGGCGTTTTGACTTGCGTAGGAATTGTTTGCCTGTCTGTCTTCGATACCGTTGGTCCGGACATGGCTTGAAATCCCTGGCGAAGGATTGTGATGGCTCTAGGGGGGTAAGCATGGAAGCTGCATGTTCGGTCTAGGACGAAGTCCATTTTAGGTGATATGTTTGGCGGGTCAAAGGCCCGGTAGAAAATGCAGGTAAAGGGGAAAGGAGGACTATCGACAATAGCTTGCTTTTCTTTTTTGCGGGAGTTGTCGTTCTTTGGAGTTGTCGTTCTTTCCTTAAAGATGGTCATCCTCTCCTGGTCAAGGAGTGTCGTCCGATCTTTCAAGGATTCTCGACGTTTACAAAAAGGCTCACTTCAACTTCCCACCTCCCTACTTCGCCTTTTCACCCCCTTCGCCTCTCCACCCACCGCCTCCCTTTCCACCCATCCCATCCATTGTTCATTTGGAAGTCTGGTACCGAACTCTCTTCACCTTCGACCCGATTCATCATTAATCACTTCCTTAATATCTTTTTCTAATTGGAACGTTTCGCCAACATTATTCTCACCCCTTGCCCTCTGATCATGGCCCTAAAGCTCTGCACTGGCATATCGCTCCTACTTGCATTAATTGGCATCAGATTCTTGTACCTGAATCTTTCAGTTGGATTCAAGATCTTCTTGGCTTCATTCATCTTGCAGTGTGCTATTCTCCTAGGATATAATGCTTTCCTTTATCCTTTCTTTCTCTCACCGCTACGATACCTTCCTGGACCAAAGGTAAGAACAATCAACTTTGCTCATCGACCCAGCGGAAGGATCGATACAACCAATTGCGCATTTTGAGATACTGAACGATGGCTAACTTCTTATGACTTTAGGGCGGTCATTTCCTGGTCGGTCAGATGCTCAACCAGATAAGAACCCCGGGTCCAGCCGATATCTTCATCTCTTGGACAAAGCGATGGCCGGAAGCGCCATTTGTGCGCTACCTGTCTATGTTGAACGCCGAGACACTCATGGTCAATAACCTGGCGGCTTTCAAGGAGGTCCAACAGACGAAGGCATTCTCGTTTCGAAAGTCACAATTGGCAGCTCGTATGTTCTCCCCCATCACTGGACACGGCCTCATGTTCTCAGAGGGCGAGGAGAGAAAGAAGCAGCGAACCCAGTTAAATCGTGAGTTACTTCCTTTCGCGACGTCTTCTTCTCTATTCTTTCACTACCATTGCTGCACAGGGGCGTTCTCAAACCAAAACACGCGCAAGATGCTGCCAGTCTTCCAGCTCAAGGCCAACCAGATGTGCGAGGCAATCTTCCGAGACATGGGCGGAGACGGCGTCAAGCAAATCGATGGTGTGCCACGCTTCCTTACTTCATTTGACAAATACCTAATACTAACTGCCGCCTCAAGTCGAGCCCTACATTAGAAAGGCTACCCTTGACGTATTTGTCATTGGCTCGATTGGCTGCGATCTCGACGGCATCTCCATCCCTGAGGCTCACTTCTACGACGTGTATGAGCGCATCATTCGCCAGCCCCCCTCCGGTCACATCCTCACGTTCATCGATGGTCATGTCCCAGTTCGCTCTTGGCTTCCTCTCCCTAGCAATAAGAGATGGCTCAAAGATGTTGCTCTCATTCGGACTATGCTCCTCACTTGCGTTGAGAACCGCCGGGCCGAGATGATTGCTGTGAAGAAACTTGGTCTCAACGAGAAGACGACTGAGCACCGCGATATCTTGACCTTCATCTTGGAAGACTGCCAATTCGACGCTACTCAGACGAACTGGACTGACCTGGAGCTGTTGGAATACGTAAGCCCCCCCTTGAAACATCATGATTCTGATCTTTGCTGACTCATGTTCTTCAGATGCTGAACTTCATCGCTGGAGGTATGACTGACAATCACAGAAACAACCAAAAGCCATATGCTGACCCTGTACCATAGGCCACGAGACCACTGGATCTATCACCATGTGGATTGCCCATATCCTTGCCACAGAGCCCGAGGTACAAGAACGCCTGAAGCAAGAGGTTCTTAGTCTCTGTGCCGGAAAGCCTAGAGACTGGAATCCTTCCTACGAGGAGACTGAACACTTGCTCTACATCAATAAATTTCTCAAGGAGATGCTGCGCTTCTACTCCCCGGGTAAGCTTAATTAAACCTACTTAGCTCAAGTTCGATGTGCTGACAACATCCATGAATAGGTATCTTTCTTCCTCGCGAGGCAGCAGAAGACGTCACAGTCTGCGGAATCTTCGTTCCCAAAGGCACCCAAGTGACGCTCTGCCCGGCCGTAGCACATTTCAACCCCCTCGTATGGGGAGAGACCGCCGACATCTTCGACCCCGACCGCTGGTCCGATGGCCGCGCTTCCAAGGACTCGTACGCCATGGAGTCGTTCCTCCAGGGGCCCGCTGGCTGCATCGCTAAGAACATGGCGCTGTTGAATGTGAAGAGCGTCATATTTGCTCTTGTGCGCAACTTCAAGTTCTCACCGCGTCCCGGATACAATGGTGTTGTAGAGCTTGCGAACCCGAACTTCACCCTTCGACCTAAGGGTAGTATGGGTGTCACGATGGAGAGAGAGGTGAGATAGACGGCGCAATTAGATTGCTGCTATGAGTAGAGGGTGCTAAAGCATGTGTATGCTGGCGCCGCATATGCTGGGGTCCTCCTAAGAGGACCATTTCACTTTACATAATTTGGACGAATGGCGAGGTAGACTACCTAGAATTCGCTCGTAATTACACTTAATAATCATGAACCCGGCACTTAAAACTTCTTTGAGCCTTATACCAATGCTTCAGATTGAGAACAATGCGTAATGATAGGAGCCTCAGAAAGCGCCATCAAGCCTTCAATTATGTCGCCTGATGACCGAGGTTCGAGTATTATCTCGTGTCCCTTTCTAGCTTGACCGTGATCCTGACCCCTGAAACTACCACATCCTCTACTCCGAGTCCTCGGACTACTACTCCCCAGCCATCCAGAGGCGTATGCGAGCTACACATCCACTATGTCTCAGCTTGCAGATGCTCACCAGGGATATACTCCGCTACTATGTCTCCTTTCTTTTTCTTGATTGGGAAGGAAGCTGCTGGCTGCGGGCCACCCAGTCGCTCCTGCCTTCCTCGTCGCGAACCTGAAAGCCAGCTGTATAGGGAAGGCACGCCGAACGAATCGTATCTCTGATGCGCCTTCCTGTAGTTACTCAAAATCTGCCTCTACTTAAGATTGGATCTCACCACTCGCCTGGACCCCTCATCTTTGCCCTCCTCCACACCTTTCTACCACATCTTCATACTCAGTCCTTTTGCACCCTACCCAAACATCAAGATATTCTTCTCCACAGCTGTTAGTATTGGTGTCGTGCAATAAGGGCCCTTTTGGTTTCTCTTTGATCGCTACTTTTACATCATCAACTTCGCCGTCTTCATCAATACCAGTATCGACACAAGAGACAAGACTTTAGCTCCAATCAGTGATTCACATCATCATCGTCACAGTAAGGCCTCATTCACATCTTCATCTCCTGCTATCTGAGAGAATCTGACACATTCAGTACATCTCGTTGTCCATCCCATTCGCTGGTCGACACCCCCAAGATGGCAGTTGCATCTGACCCCGTCGACCTGCGGCAGAGCCAGCCTCACGAGCACTCCACGTGCTTCCGGAGCATACTCACTCCTGAACCTAATGATATTCCAATCTACAAGATCGACATGGCCAAGCCTGCTGAAGAACGCTACATTGAGCTCGCCAAGGATCTTGCTCCCGAGATAAGAAGAGTGAGCCCCCTCTTTGATGAGGTGATTGAAGCGATCTTTGATCCAGGCGCGTTGTCTAGTTTTGCCAAGTTCACATCTCGGGCCACCCTTCGCAAGGTCTTTGACCCTGAGCAGACCAAGGAGATCAAGTCCATTGCTGAGGCTGCTGGCATCCCCACTCATCGCCTCATGGCCCTCAACACCTTTCTTGACCTGATGCTTGGTTGCACTTCTGGAGCTGCTTTGGTCAGGGGTGACTCCAAGAACCACGCTGATCACGGAGGTCCTGACCGTCTGTTGCACTTTCGCACTCTTGAGGTATGGTTCTCTCCCCTTTCCCACAAGGAGTATCCGACACTGACGATCCAGTGGGGCATGGATGTCTTACGTGACATCCTTGTCATTATTGAGTATGTCAATACAAGCAATGGCTCGAATGAGGTGATTGCCAGATCAGTCACCTATGCTGGCTTTGTCGGCATGCTGACTGGTGTGCGGTAGGCTATCTTTTTTCTTTTCATCACAGACAAACATAAGCTAATACTTATCTCAGAAAGGGCCTATCAGTCTCTCTCAACTTTCGCCCAGGTCATGAGTGTGGTCATGGCTACCTTCTCAAGCACCAACTTGCGGTCCTTTTTGGCTTGCGCGAGTCTGTCCCTTCCATGCTTCGCCGTATTATTCTCAATGAGAATATCCCTACGAAGGATTCCAAGGCCTATAATACCAAGATCCCCAACCCCCTTGAGAACAGCGAGAAGCCAACTTTCATCACCTCCATCGCCAAGAAGATTGCCTCCTTCAACGCCTCCCCTTGCTATCTGACCCTCTGCGATGGAAAACAGGTTGTGAATATCCTCAAGGACCTCCACGACGGCAAGATCAAAACGAGCAACCTCTTCCAGATTCAGTGCAACCACGATCCTGACCATCGACACTGCTGTGGCCGCTTGGCTGGTCGTCACGGCGCCGATCCTGTCCAGGCAAAGCTCAGGGAGTCTGAGACCTGGATCGAGGAGTCTGGGGAGCGTCAGAACGCCTTCCATGAGAAGTGGATAGAACATATCCGAGTTATTACCAACGGAATTGACATCACCTGGGCCAAGCAGAATAGTTGCTGCACGGATCTTGAGCTTGATGCCGAGGCTAGCAAATCCGGTGAGATCCCTGGTATTGATGAGGCCAAGCTCCGCGAATGGGTCGCTACCTATCCTACCACCAACGAGTCGACTCACTTCATGTGTATCATGGACCCTCTCACTGGTGAGATCCGCTGGATCTCTCGCGGCCCCAGGTACTCCGACAGCTTCTGAGTCTGGCGACGCTGTTTGGGTGTTGGCTCTCATTGAGGTAAACGAAGAAACAGCTAGTGCTTGAATTCTCATTTGACTGTGGTAGGAGTATATCAAATAACGGAGTTCTTGTGTGTCTCAACTAAGGCACAACATAAGGCTCTGGTTTTTTTTATTTGTCACACGGGTACAAAAAGCCGGCCATACAAGGAAGTAGTATGGGTGTGCACAGGACTTGGAGTACATGGGGATAACGATATGTCACGATTACACGAATCAGGGTTAAATGGAATGTCCCAGGAGAAGTCACTCTAAAGGAATCTCAGGATTGTGACGTTGTGGTCGCGACTGTTATTTGTGCCTTGGGAGAAACTCATTCTAACCCCTCCATCATGAATGGTGTAAGTGAAACGAGACCTGAAAATTCCAGAGTTTAGCACTCACCTACGAGGGGGAATACCAGCATCTGCAAGTTTCAATGACCAGACAATTCTAGAAAGCTTTTGATGCCCTAATTTGAACATTCGATGCTTACAGATAGTCTAACTTAGTTCATCAATTGTTTCGTCAAGACTGAGACGCTCAAGGTCTGCCAGCTGAGGTGTCGCTTGTGGTGTCCAGCTTGCGCGTTACAGGCGACGTTGGGTGGGGAACAACTGCAGCGCACCTTCTTCAGCGCCTTCCCAGTGAGCCAGCCCAACATTGACCTTCCCGTCAGGACCAGGCAACAGGAAGGCACTACTGTCCAACAGCAAAATTCCCAACTTCAGCATTGAGCTCTTGACATTTCCACACCCAACAGCCACAAACCACCTCACCTCAAATTTATCCCATCATGGATCCTATCGCAGCTAATACCGAGGTCGCCGACATGTCAGTGTCAGCGCTAGCTCTGGAACAGGGTCCAATGACCGACGAAGTCCTCAGGGGCATCTTCGCATCCGACCAAGACATGTACCCCGCGCCGCTGACCTGGGACCGCTTCCGGAGCTGGACGACGGCGGCGCCCGAGATGGCCACTTGTTTCTACCTCCCTGCCGGTGCTGGCGAGAGCAGCGATGCCCAGACACTTGTTGGCGCCGTCGTTGCACTCCCGATCCTGGCGCCTGCGTGGCAGGATTTGCTGACGGGAGAGGCCAAGGAGGTGGACGTGGACGCCGGGACTATGTTTCCTCGTGATGACGATGAGCGCTCAGAAGTCGGGCTGCATGTCTTTCACGTCGAGAGGTTCGGTGTGCCTGCGGCGCGGGGCAAAGTGCGAGGATTCGCCGATGTTTCGATGCGGGCTGTCATAGCTGCTGCAGAGAAGAAGGGATGGTCGATCATCGGCTATTCAGGTAAGTGACTCGTGGTGGCTGGGCATGCTGGCATTGCACTTTCGTTTGGCATCCATTCATTAGGGAGGCGGATATCGGTGTGATCTGACACTTTGACAGCACTCACAGCGACACCAGAAGGACGACGATGTTTTGAGAAGATGGGCCTTGAGGCGACGGGCTACGAGGAGTTTTGGGTTGACAATGGCAGCGAGGGCGTCGAATTAGTTACGATTACAGCGGATACCACAACAGAGGAACGCGAATTGCGAGAAGCGGCGATAGTCCGAGGCCACGCGAGGATGCTAGCAAAACACTTGCATCCCGTCACTAATATTTAGCTGCCTATGGACCACGGGAGGACCCCTGGCCAGCTTTACCGCCGACACTTTGATCTTTGAGGGGTATCACAGATTTCAAGACTTCGAGAACCATCAGTGGATGATCGACGACGTAGAGGGAAGGATCTCCCGTTCGAGTACGAGGCAAGGAGCGGAATTCAGGCGGAAATTTTGGCTTTGAAATCAGAAATCCCATCATAAAGAGATAGCTGGGTCGAAGCTGCTTGACACTGGGGCAATCATTCAACCGAACATGGCAACAAGCCAACAGTTGCCCCGGACCCCGTTCTCCTCACCAAAATCCCGTTGCTATCCATCAACAAAGTGCGAAACGAACCTCGGCTCCTGTCACCCAACAGACGTGGTCCAGACTCCGTTGCGGATACCTACGATTGTACTCCGTACGAAATGCCCAGTTGGCAGTACCGTACCAAGCCTCGGCCGCCCGTCCGCCCCGCGGACCTGGCAACCGGCACGGCTCAGGCGACTGCCGAAGTTTTCTGCGCTGTTCTTATTTTTTTCGGGGCCCTCCTCCACCGAAAGGGGCAGCCAGCTCCGGGCGGTCGAGCGCCAGGACAATAACGGCATTGAGCTTGTGCTTTGTCATCTTTGCTTCATTGGTACGGGGTAGAGATTTTCTGAGGCACGTTTTGGAGAGAATGGAGAGGCGACTTCAAGCAAGATTTACTCAAGACTAGTCAGTGATGGGCCTCACCCTGACTCGAGTTCCCTGGAACCCAGACCACCCCATTGGATCGCAGTGAATAGTCAGTTCCTGGAACGGTATCCTAGAGAAAGGAACAGCATGGAAGGCCTACCAAACAACAGTGGCGGGAGCTGTGCAAGTCAACACCTACGATTGACGAAGCGATCTTGACCGCAGATCAAAGAATGCAGGAGCCCCTGGTCTCGAAGGACCTTGATGGTGATATCAATGAGCTTGATTGGACCTCTCAGACACACCGCCTACCCAAGCGGTTTCTAGTATGTGTTTCCGTTTCTCAAAGCGGGATATGCCCCGCCATGAACCGCGGCATCTTTCACCAAAAAAGATGGAGGGGCAAATGGAAAGGAAGAAAAATATCTAGCGCCCATTTTTAAGTGCTGCTGCTGACAGATCAAAAGAAAGGGTCCGTGGGGGCAACGGCGGCCAAGTCCCGTTGAACAATTCCGCTATCCTCTTTGTGGGAACCACCTCACAAAACACGACTTGGTGGGCATGGCCAATGCCGGCGAACCCCCGGTTGTTGAAGAGTATCCACCGGTCGAACAAGGAGAGCGGATGCCCCGCCTGGCAGTTCTTCCATCATGACGTTGCCGTTTCCAATGCCTTCCGTCGCCCCGTGTTTGCGAGAAGCGTAGAGGAGAGCTGACAAGGAACCATTTCCAGCGGACCACAAGGTCGGACCCGGCGCGGGCCCGATGGACCCTTTGACGGGATTCGTCATGATATGGAGCAGGTCTCGACGATATATTTAACTCGAAGAGCATCTCGTACTCTTCAGCTGGATTTCGGAAGAGTCACTCACATCTCTTGCATATATCCCCTCTACCCTACAACCCTTTTTCTAGATACCCGTCATTTAGACACTTTCACATACACATTTCCACAATGGCGCCTACTCCTAACAAGTCCTTCATCTTCAAGCAGGTCCCCAAGGGCCTGCCCGTCGCCGGCCAGGACCTCGTCACCGAGGACCGCCCTATCGATCTCGAGCAGGACCTCAACGGCGGCATCCTCATCAAGGTCCTCTACTCCTCCTTCGACCCCTACATGCGCGGCCGCATGCGCCCCGCCGAGGCCGGCAAGTCCTACATCCCTCCCTTTGAGCAGGGCGCCGTCATCGTCTCCTCCATCGTCGCCCGTGTCGAGCGCTCCGACGCCGCCCAGTTCGCCGCCGGCGACCTCGTCACCTCCTTCATGGGTCCCAACGCCGAATACGCCGCCATCCCCGCCAAGTTCCTCCCCGGCTTCTTCAAGGTCCCTAACACCCACAATGTCGACCTCCCCCTCTTCGTCGGTGCCCTCGGCATGCCCGGTATGACCGCCTACGAGGGCTTCTACGAGATCGAAAAGCCCAAGAAGGGCGAGACCATTTTCGTCTCCTCCGCCGCCGGCGCCGTCGGCCAGATCGTCGGCCAGCTCGCCAAGGCCGAGGGCGTTAAGGTCATTGGCTCCGTCGGTAGCGACGAGAAGCTCGACTTCATCATCAACGAGCTCGGCTTCGACGCCGGCTTCAACTACAAGACTGAGTCCCCCCACGACGCCCTCAAGCGCCTCGCACCCCAGGGTATCGACATGTACTTTGAGAACGTCGGCGGCGACCACCTCGAGGCTGCCCTTGAGTCTTTCAACCAGCAGGGCCGTATTATCGGCTGCGGTATGATCTCCGACTACAACACCCCGCGCGAGCAGCAGAAGGGCGTCCGCGGCCTCTTCCACCTCGTCGCCAAGAAGCTCTCCTTCCAGGGCTTCCTCGTCAACTTGTCACCGGAGAAGTACAAGCCCTTCCAGGAGAAGGTGCAGCCTTTGATTGCCAAGGGCGAGCTCAAGGTCAAGATCCACCAGACCGATAGCATTGACCAGGCTGCTGAGGGTTTCATTGGCATGCTTACCGGCCAGAACTTTGGCAAGGCTGTCTTGAAGATTGCTCAGGAGTAAGAGGTTGATTGGATGGATGAACCAGGGTATTGCATTGCATAAAAGGATGGGAAAAGCATGTTAGCTGTATACTATAATGACAATTGATGACCAATGAACCAAAACTGAAACTCGCGACGTGACTGAAAACCAAATGCTCTCGAGTGAGCTTGTTGCCATGTCTTTTGCGATGCCTAGAAATAATCGACACAAGGTACCTTTGTCGAATAACACTGAAAGAGGCAAGATGAGTAACAAGTTATATGCAAGCTATCGTAACTACATGCATCGTTCACGCGATGCGAAACGCTGGGCAGTAATCATTATGTTGGAGTCATTCCCCCCCGGAATCACATACCTCACGTTGGGAAGTCGTATTGATAGATTATCGACTAATACGTTGTATATAATTCTAAAGATGGTATCATACAAAATGCTATCTAAACCCATACCAGTGCCTGTGTTGTCTAAAACAGAGGAAACCAGAACTATCCTGCCAAACGCCCAACAAACCACATCGCTGGGTCCCAAATCCGTTGACCTAGATTGAGAGCCTCAATCTACCGAAGTCTCCTTCTTCTTAACCTCTACCAAAAAGCTTCTTGGCAGTCACACGTCTCGTAGACGAGGGCGTATGCTCATTGGCATCATAGTACCCCCCATAGCCATTAGCATGCTGCTGCTCCGAAATCGAAGACTGCGAGCGGTGGCTGTAGGCATCCGATGCCGCATCCTCGGGCCTCAACTTCTGGGGACGAGGAGGAGGCGGGGGAGGTGCCTGGTTCGGTGCGGCAGCCTGTTGGGAGGGAGGAGCTCTGTAGTACTCTTCCTCCTCCCACTGGGACGTGCTGGTGTTTGTCCTGGCGGGCTCAGCGCGCTCCGGTCGTGAGGTCGGGACGGGGGGGGCCTGTGCGGGTGCCTGATGGCCTCCATAGGAATAGCCGTTGGTCGCCGACTCGGTAGGTTGTGTTCTCGCTGAAGGACGCTCCTCGCGCTCGTCGCGGGAGCGGGTTGAGCGGTGAGTAGTTTCGCGACTTGGGCTGGTGCTTGCAGGGGCGGTGTTATTGACGGGCTTGCGCGTCGTTGTCTGCTTCGGCTTATCTTCGTCCGAATCGGAACTGTTGTCCTCTAGATCTCGGTCTTCATCGGCGTACTGTGACGTAACGTTAGCATATTCAATTGTGGTGAGGGCAAATAGCTGTCACTTACCATTCTCAGCTCCTTGCGCATAGCCAAGCTGGCGCAAATGTCGCGGGCCTCCTCAATCGCAGTCTTTTGCGTCTTGAGCGTCATTCTGCGATCGCGCGTCTCCTTGTTCTCAGCAGCAATAGCCTCGACCGTCTCACTGGGCATGCCCAGAATCTCAACCGAGTTGAAAATGCTGTACATGCCCTGCAGCAAGTGTCTCTCGACGACTTGCGTAATTGTGTTGCGGATGAAAGTCTTGGCTGCAAGCTCGTAGAAGATCAACATCTTCTCGCAAACCTCCTGCGCCTCGGTGTACGTGGCACCGTCCTTGGTGGTCTCAATTTGCCACTTGCGAAGACGCTCCTCGTACTCGGGATCATACGGCTGGATTTCGAGGTTCATGTCTTGCGTCAGGTGCTCAAGCTCCACCTGTGCATCGGCCAACAACTTCTTCATCTGAACATCAAGGAACTGGTAGCGCAGAGGCTCGCGCATGCGCTGGGGCCACGCGAAGTCGATGACCTCACTGAGGAATTCATTGCACACGACGCCGAGGTTGTCCTTGTGCTCTTGGGCGAGCTTCGGCCAGTTCTCAGAGTAACTCTGGAAGAGCATGTAAACCGCGCGAGGCTTGGGGTCCATGGGAAATTCGGAACCGCGAATCTGTCGCAGAAGCATCTCGACCTCTCTGCCAACGAACTCCCTCTTGCTGCTCTCGCTGATGGTGACCCCGTCTGCCGTGCCGGGGGCAGTGGACGACGAGAAGCCGAACTTGCGGCCGTTCTGGCGAATACGGTGCGAGAACTTTTCATTCTCCTCAATGGCGCGGGCACGCAAGTTCTGAGCGGGTGTGCCGCGAGGGTCGGCCGTAGCACGGAAGAAGTTCTTGCGCGGAGGGTTCTTGTAGAAACCGTAGACGGCAGGGATAACCAGTTCCTTGGAACTGGAGAAGAGCTCAACGAGCTCAATGCGCATCTCTTCGACGGTGTCCTTACCAGTGCCCATGGACTTAAGCTCTGAATCGCAGTCGTCGAGCGCCTTCTGGATCTGCTTGCGAAGTGTCTTGACGTGACGGCCAATGTGACGCTGCAGCTGAACGCTGAGCTTTTGCTTGAGCGCATTGGCACCGCACATGGAGCTGGGGAGCGCACGCCATTTGCCGCGACCAAAGAATTCCTCCTCGCGCTGACGGCGTTCGCGGGCTGAAGGCCAGGGCTGGCCTTGATCGCGGGGTCCCGGGTTCAGCAGAACGTACCAGCCGAGCTTGAAGTAGTTTTGCTTGTCTCGGTTCTGGACGAGCTCGATGAATTTATCTTCCAGACCGATCGACTCGCAAAGGTCGGGTTTTGTCAGGACACCGATGGTACGGCTGCCAGAGGGGTCGAAGTGGCGAGCCTTTGTGAGAATGGGCGCCTGGACATAGTCGGTGTTGCCACCAACGACAGCGAGGATGATGGTGCGGGAACTCTTCATGTATCGGTCGCAAAGGGTCTCGATCGTCTTGATATCGTCCATCGACTGGTCATTATTGGCGTTCTTGACGAGACCGGGAAGATCGACGAGAGTGAGCAAAGGCATGTCAGGACCTCTCTTCTCAACCACCAAAATATCGCGGGCGGCGAACCTGCCCGGAATGTTCTTGGGCGCGATCATTTCCACCGCAGATCTCATAAGAGACTCAAATGACATATCCGTGTCGACGGCGCCGCCAAACTGCTTCAGCCGTTCCTGATCCCTGAAGGGCTTGTTCTTGTCGGGTATGATAGAGACGTTGAGACTCGGTTCGGCCGATCTGCGCAGGCGGATTTCGGTTGCAAAACGCGTGCAGGCGCCGGCATCGCGGGGAAATGGCGTGCCAGTGATGGCTTCGAGGACGGAACTCTTTCCCGCCGACTGATCTCCGACAACGACGATCTGGGGCAGCTTGACATTGTCGAGCTGAGCAAACTGCAGCTTGTCGATGAGCTCGAGAAGACCGCGCTGCTCATTCGCCATGTCCGCCGTCCCCAGCGCCGAGTCTATATTGGGAGCCATGTCGCGTTCGGGACTGAGAGAAACGTTAGTTGGGCGGAGACGACTGGTTTCTGGAACCTCGTACAATGATCCCATCACAGTCTGGTCTCGATATGTGTGTGTGATGTGGGTAATTGCGCGAGGAAAAGTCTTGGACGTCAGAGAGCAGAGCGTGGGCACGGCTCTGAGAAGGGAGAACCTTTTAAAGAGGAGACTACTGTTCGCCCAGCCCAAAGACCAAAGAACAAGCTTATGTGGGATTACGCAGTTACGCAGTGCAAGCCTGCATTGCGGCGCGAGACGTGTGTCGACCGTACATCACATGCCCCCAGGGTGCGAGTGTGCCCAATAGCCATGAAAGGGTGCCTGGATCTGGGCTCCAAGTCGTCGCAAAGCCGCGTCGTCAGCCCCCAGTGACGACCTCGGGGCGTGGGGAAAGGGCAAAGCTTCGCCTACTACTGCGTCGCCACCGGGCAATACGGCGGTGCGGCGACAATAGAGTTGGCATTCCATGGATGCTGCTTGGCTTGAGGCAGCCTAGCAAAAAGAGGCATCCGTTTGGACCCTTTTTCGCCAGCCTACGGTAATACGGATACTGCAATTTCGTCTGTCACTCGGCGTCGGGTAGTAGAGCCGAGACCACTCAAAGAGACTTGCAGACTGGATATTGCGGGCTAGGTGACATACTCAGTCTCCATTATGCAGGGCGAAAAGACTTTGAACAACAGCGAGAAAAGTGAAAGCAACCCCATGTGCGCAAAGGCACCAAACTTTGGGACGGGGACCAACGCGTTTGTGTTGAGGTTGGACGAATGACGTCGGTAGCTCGGCAGTGGCACAGCCTCATTTTCCCTGTCTGGCACGCCTGGGAAGCCCGCCGTGGAGATGGAGGGCCTTGGAGGCACACTTTTCCTGTCAAGCTTGTTGACTCGGCCTCCGCAAACTCGCACTTCGTCTCGTCCTTCGCCTTGTCTCGCACTACGCATGACGAGCGTACGCGTCGGGAGGCACTTGAAGCCCCAATCAGAGCTCGGGTGTATCCGTCTAGGCCGGTGTGAGGAGGAACTTGAGCCAGCCAACGTGGTGCTAGAGACGACGACGTTCAACGCCAAGATGCTGGTGGTGGTTGTTTTTTCGCCACTCATTGAGCTGCAAGGATCAGCTGGTGAAGCAATTGGAGTCCCAGTGGCTGTGCAGAGATTGTGTGGCATAGCTGTGAGTGATTAGGTAAGGTCGATGCCCCTCATTGTGGCTGAGCTTTGTTGCTCTCGGAAGTGTGGCGAGTGCCCCGAAAATGCTCAATTGTGGCTGAAGCTCCTCGCCAGCCCTCCGAGGTTTGTCGAGACCGTCGGGCATCCCAGCCCGCGTACCTGCCCACCTGCCTTTGTACGACGTAGCTACCACTTGGCTGGTCAAGACATTTGATCAGAACCTCTTATCAAATGGCCACGCGACTGCCGTTTCAAAAGCCATTTAGATGAGAAGCAGGAAGCGTGAGCTTGTTTTCAGACAGACGAAACCGTACCACGTAAACGCACCTTCCGCGCCATTCAAGGCCAGCTTTCCTAACAGATTTCTACGTATATAGAGCTCACGAAAGTACAGGGAGCCAATAAAGCGTCCCCCAAGGAAGTAAAGAAGAAGGAGAAGTTGGTACTCAATTAGACAGCATGTCTTACACGGTGCATCCAATGGGACTTTCCATAACAATAGCTAGCATATTCCACGTGTTCTACCTCAGGGGCTTGTTCCTAGTATATAACAGAAGGTATACGTACGGCAGTATGGGAAGCGGTGAGAGGGAGTCCTTCAGCGTCTCATATCGCATCGCGTCACTTACCACATACTCACTCACCTTCAAGGATTTGAAAATCCACCGAAACGTGACACCGGCGGATCTGTGGAAAAGAGGAGTGATAGAGTACGTGAGGATTCCAATCATTGAGGCGAGGATCATCTCGTTTTGAGAACCTACTCCATCTTGCTCTTTATATCGATCAACCATGAACTCTGGCCTCGTTGGCGCCCTCAAATCACAAAACCCCGAGTACGGGGGCGTTCAGATCTTCTCAGAGGTATTGGTAAGTAGAAGATTTTTGGGGGGAGCGAGACCAGGGAGTGAATATTTATGCGCCAAAAAAGCAAATTTTCGGAATCGAACTTGCGAGGTTCGAAACCTATGAATCTCAGGGTGGGCTGTTTACTCATTCCCTGATTCCACCGGTTGTATACCGCTCGGCTACTGCGGATCATAAATGCTGGACTAAATCTTTACATATATGCAGCCACAGTCCGCAGAAGGCTTTTTGAAACTCTAGTCCTGGTACGTTCTTAGAGACGCTGCAGGGTCTGGTAACGTGGAAGATACGGCACATACAATGGAAGGTACCTACCCTCGATATTGAACTGACCTAGAGGCTTCATAGCCCCAGTGGCTGCTCCTATGAGTCAAATTCACCGTATTTATCGAATAATTTACGAGGAGCTCGTTAGCGCAAAGGGAGAGAAACGAGTACCAACTAAAAGCCAAAGGTTCGGAATCCGAACCTGCGAGATTTGAATGCCTATCCATGAAATCCTGTTGGGTCTTACTGGTTATATACCGCTCGTTTATGGCGGGTGTGATTTTCCGATAAAAATTCCACGATATACGGCAGTAGTCCAGCAGAGGGAACAGAGAATACGCGCATCCCATCTCAGTAGCTAAACTCCTGCCCAACAAGCTTCTCGCTCAAAACCCACAGCATCTCCGCGTCAACCTTACTCCTAGCCCAGGGATAAATCTCCTCCTTCCACGGGTCTGCAATATGACAATCAGTAAGAAATTCCCCATTCTTCTCCCTCAGCGCCGGGTCAAACGCCGCAAACACATGCGTCGCGGCTCCCTGATCCATATCCTTGGGCTTAATATCCCCCATCCCCCACATATACTTGCTCCCCACCACCACGTCGGCCTTACGCAGGGCCTCCAGGAACCCAGGGAAGTCGTGCGCCTCGTGCGCGGCAAGGTTCGTGGGGACGTACCCCGGGCAGAGACTGAACGCCGTCAACCCCCTCGACGAGCCCAGCCTCTCGGCAAGGGCAATGGAGAAGAGGCTATTAGCCGTCTTGGATTGCCCGTAGGCCATCCACTTGTCGTAGTGCTTGCCCTCGTTAAAGTTATAATCCGTCCAGCGCACGTGGCCGAGTCTATGGGCGTTGCTGCTGATGTTGACAATTCTCGGCGAGGCAGAGGCGAGGATCTTGGGCATGATGAGGTTGGTGAAGAGGAAGTGGCCTAGGTGGTTTGTCTGGAATTGGCTTTCGAAGCCGTCTTCAGTCAGGCTGTAGGCTGAGGCCATGATGCCGGCGTTGTTGACGAGGAGGTCGATGTGGGGGACATCTGCACATGAGGTGACTGTTTCTGCTGCCTTGCGGACGTTGGCGAAGGAGGTGAGGTTTAGAATTAAGGGCTTGACATTGATGTCGGGGTGTGTGGTTGCGAGTTCGTCGATGAGGGGTTGGAACTTTGAGGGTGAGCGGCCGGCTAGGATGAATATAGCTGGCTTGGCTGCGGCGACTTGCTTGACGAAGCTGTCGCCGATGCTGCCTGGGGAGACTCCCGTGATAAGTATCGTCTTGCCGGCGATGTGAGGGGCGTAGACTGTGATGAGGTCACTAGCTCTGGTTTCGTTGTTGTATGTGGGAGCCATGGTATCTTCGTTTTGTCACAGGTTTGATGGTGCTTGGCTTACGACGGGGGAGAGAAAACTATCTTGCAAGTGTCTCTCGAATGGGGGGATGGAAATCAAGGAACGGCCTCTATATACCCCATCGCTTATCCTGAAATACAATCAGACGTGAGAGCTATGATAGCAGCTGAATCACAAGGCGGCCCACACTTAATGTTAGCTTTGAAGCGGACAGTCTTGAAATTAGTTCGCCCGAAGAGTAAAAACACGGCATCGACGGGCTACTCCATATCGTTTTGGGTCATGGTTACCTTTGTCTTACATGGCGCTCTATACGAGAGCATGAGAAAGGATACGTTACCGGAGATAGGTATACTCCATTGGTGGTTGGGAGTCTTGATTTCCGTAAGTGGGAGACCTCGAGCACGGAGTTAACGGTTGTAAGGGATCATACCACCGTCTGTCAGTAGATCATGCTGGCATCGTCTGCGAGGTTCCTTCGACACAGGCCAACTTCAGCTGTTTTGGAAAACGTAGAAAAGATATGTGGTGAAATTGATTGTCTTGTTGCTCCATAAACGCAGTAGCATCTCGGAAAACGTCATCTAGAAGCTAACCATCCTGTTGCTCAAGCCTTCGGGACTTGTCCAATTGGCTCTTGCCATTTGACCCTAACGCCCAGATACCTATCCAACCTTCCTTCACTGAAACGCCCGAAAATATGTTGCACTCATGTTCCATGTCGATAAAAGTTTGCTGCCATTTGGCATTCGACGCGGCCTAGGTCCGCGCGCAACCCTAACGGCCGTGTCCGCTACCCCACGTCGCACCGTTGGCGCTCGGAGCCGGGGCGGGGCTCCGCACGTTCGCACCGCCGGCGGAAGCGGAGGTCGGCGTTCGATAGGCGGCGATGTTGTGGAATGGCGCTGCCGAAGGAGGGGACGACAGCCAGGCATTCAGCCTGTCAGAGCCGTTTGGTTGTTGGTGTGTAAATGCGTTTGAGAATTGCTCTTGTCGAGGCCGAGGGATGGCGGTGTATTGAGAGGGGTGTTGGGCTTGGTTGGAAGACATCTTGACGGTTATGATAGTGGGGGACGTGGTTTCTGGTTCGTCTTGACCGCGATTGAGATGAGATGTGTGAATTGAAATGCAAGTTTGAAAGACGGAATGTAGGAGAATTCGAATGGCTCTGCCAGCGTTTTTAATCGAGATGAGTGCTCCTCGCGATCCTCGCTCCTCATCATTGTGAGGAGCGAAGCGGCGTGGTCCTCCTCCTCTTCCTCTTCATCTTCCTCACCCTCGCCGTCACCCTCCTCCTCGATAAAAAGACCAGGGGCTTTTCGGCGGGACTTTGGAGGATAACGTACACAAACAGGATAGAAGCAAAAGTCTAAGCATTTCCACCCATGGTGGTGAGGTCCGGGAGTCGACTGTAGACTCGGCTCCATCACAGCCGACACCGGGAATCTCTGACTCGCAGGCTTGTCACAAGAACCTCGTAGAATACCTAGGTAAACTACCTTAGGTACCGTGGGCTACTGCAAGGCACGGCCGCTCAGCACCATCTCGTCCATCGAATCGGGGGCGATGGCAGACGGCGGATCAAAAGGACCAAGCCAGAATGGCAGCCAAAGTTCGATGATCGACCGCGGCTGGGCGCTGCCAAAGGGCTGCTAAGTGGGTGGCCACCTGATTTACGTTTGATCCTTTTGGAGAGGACTTTTGCCGTTTATGTAGTCGCCTCCTACAGATCAAGTCCCCGCCAACAAGAACCTCGCTTGCAGGGGGCATGCAGAGGACTTTTGGCTCCTCGATGGGCATGATTGGTCGCCTCACCGCGACTGTAGTCCGAGAGCACCATAATCCAGAGATGGCCGTCATGCGTAGCAGGCCATAACCGACAGGCTGGTACAAACATCATAATTAGCCCTATTTGTAGTGAGGTATTGGAGAACCGCTCCACAGAGTATCCGTACTTTTAAGGGAGGTCTCTCTGGCCGGGCTTAAGTGCAAAAGGCCCTCGCATGTAGCACTGTGCCCGGGGAGAGGAGTGCGGGCTTTTGATTGGAGAAAACCTCCGGGTATCTATTCTTTCGCTCTTCTTAAGGGGTGACAATTCCGGCGTCATAGTATTCTTCCCACATATTGTACACACCACATGCTCCACATGTGACATTCGTCTATTTTGCGCTGACGCCATGAGAAGGTTAACTACGCTCCCAGCCGACTGTTCTGAAAACTTCTGCAAGCGCACCGAGGACGGTATCGACGATTGATTTGACGAAACCTTGGCGCTTGCTCTTTCCAGAGGAGTCCCGTAGGGGGTCTTCGCTGCCCATCGTGGGTAGAACGTTGTCGCTAGCGGACAAGCTCACGAACAGAGCAAAGGGGATCAACCAAACGCAAAGTCCAAAATAGGAGGCGATCTCGGTGAAGCTCGGAACGTCGTCGGGTTGGTCGTAGTAGGAGTGCATGTTCGCGTAGGATCGTTGCTGCGTGGCAGAGAAGTGCCGGAACCAGAGGTAGTGGTTGACGAGGACCAGGACTGGAAAGGCAAACGTTAGTTCGGAGCTTACATGCACAGAGTGTTTGCCAGTTGTCAAGACAGAGACGTACCACAAGAGGCCAAGAACAGAGGATCAGTCAATCTGACGAAAGGGAAACGGCGCATGTTGCCGAGATAGACGACATGGGAGACAACTCCCATGAGTGTCAACTTGAAGGGGAATCGGTCAACGATGCATAGCAGTAGCTGCAGAACAATGACCGAATAAATCAACTTTGTAAGAAGGCGCTTCGCAAAGACGGTATGCTCCTCGACAAGCTCCGATAAGTAATACAGACCGGAAGCTGGGCAGTCATTGTTAATAAGGAATCATCTTCACTCTGAATGCCAAGGGAGAACCGGGGGATCAGGACGAACCGATAGCGAGGGTCAGAAAGCAGAAGCCCACGATGGAGCCGAGGTAGCCGACCAAAGGTAAAATCCACATGGTGAAGGGCGTTATGTTGAAGATGTCTTCGTGGTATGTGGCATGAAGTGAAGTGAGAAGAAGTAAAAGAGAGTGGGTGATGTTGACTAGTTGGTACGCCGCGGGAGGAGGTTTGTGCACAGAAGCTCCCTACATTGTCTCCCGAAGCTATGACGGAGGGCAATGGGAGCTGGCCAGGGCGCGTCGTGAATTCCACTTTGCGCAAGCGTGGCCTTTGCGCGTAACGGACCGTCGGGAGATTCCTTGATCCGCTGTGGATGAGATAAGCAACCGACTGATTGGACATGCCTGGCCGGGTTCGACCCCACCATGTCCCGTCCGCGGGGGACCTTCCTTATCGATAAGCACCTGCCTCAATCGGTTATCTTCTTATCGATAAGTGTCCGTGGATCCCCCCAGTTGCGAATTTTTGAGGATTTTTGAGGATTTCTCACGACACACGATTCACCGCCCAACTATCCGATGCGCCGGCGTTACGACAGACTGTTTCGAAGCAAGCATAGACGCGAGTCTTTTTTTTTAAGATCATCCGAGTTCGATCTTCTACCAGAAACCGCCCATCATGTCGCGCCCTGAGGATACCCTGTAAGCCAAGGACCCCCCTCTAACCCCGCCATCTGCCTCTAGCTAACCAAATCTCTCTACTCAGCGCGGCCGACATCCACTACAATGACTCCGAAGCCCGCAAGTACACGACGAGCTCCCGTATCCAAAATATCCAGGCTTCCATGACCCGCCGGGCCCTCGAGCTTCTCGACCTTAAGCAACCCTCTTTCATCCTCGACGTTGGCTGCGGTAGCGGCTTGTCCGGCGAAATCCTCACCGCCGAAGGCCCCGAAGATGGCGGGCCACACACCTGGGTCGGCATGGACGTGTCGCCTTCAATGCTCGACATCGCACTCCAAAGAGATGTAGAAGGCGACCTTCTCCTCGCGGATATCGGACAGGGTGTACCCTTCCGCGCCGGTTCCTTCGACGCCGCTATCAGCATTTCAGCCATTCAATGGCTTTGCAACGCCGAGAGCAGCGATACCTCACCCGAGGGCCGTCTCACCAGATTCTTCAACGGACTTTACGCATCATTACGTAGAGGTGGTCGTGCCGTCTGCCAATTCTACCCCAAGAACGACACCCAGCGCAACATGATTACCCAGGCAGCCGTCAAGGCCGGCTTCGGCGCCGGTCTGCTCGAGGACGACCCCGAGACGAAGAACGTGAAGCTCTACCTTGTGTTGACTGTCGGTGGTACCGCAGAGGGTGGTCGCGGAGGCGACATCACAAACGTCGTTGACGGGATGGACAACGTCGATGTTGAGGACGCGAGGAGAAAGGCTAGTCAGCAGAGCGGCAAGGGTGACATCAAGAAGGGCAGCAAGGCGTGGATTGTCAAGAAGAAGGAGCAGATGGAGAGGAAGGGAAAGGTTGTCAAGTCTACCTCGAAGTATACTGGACGCAAGCGTAGAACTGCCTTCTAAGCGGACGGAGCTTGGCGGGTTCTCGGGGATGTCGCATGGCATGGCGTTCAGGGGTACATTGGAAAACTTGCTTTTAGAGATCGGAAATCGAATCAGATACCCTCATTTACCTCTCAAAATCTTTGTCTCATCTCTGAGTCTCCTTTTTGCGGATCCTGAATATAACCTTTGTTTTGCTGGAAAGAAAGGGTATCACACCACATCCTATGTCGAATAGCGGATGCAGTAGCACCCCGGCAGACTCAACCGGGGCATACGACAAATCAAGCATCCAAATCATGCTGTGGTAAATGGTAGATGAGTCAACTTTGGATCCTATGGCCACTTTCCACTTCGTCTGGAAGTCGAAGCCATTGGGTTATGTACCCAAGCTATTGTGGTATATTCCTAATGATGTTGTTTATGAATCATAGAGCACTTCTGGATTGTAAGACCTCTGCTGCATTTCGTCTTCACACCAAAGCCATGTCCTTGATAAGCTCTATGTCTTCCGTTTCATTAATGAAATGAGAGAAACAACAACTGTCAACTATACATAAGAGATCCATGGGAAGTCTTTGTCGAGCTCATTTTCGATACCAGATTCTCGACTTTCGTCCCTGCCGCATCTTCCGCTGTAGTTGCATCATCCCATAAAGTAGTGCCTCGGCTGTCGGCGGGCACCCGGGAACATAGATATCCACCGGCACCAGGCGATCACACCCCCGGACTACAGAATAACTATAATGGTAATACCCCCCGCCGTTTGCGCAGCTCCCCATACTAATGACCCAACGCGGTTCCGGCATCTGATCGTAAACTTGGCGGAAAGCGGGAGCCATCTTATTCGTCACAGTTCCAGCGACGATCATTACGTCTGACTGGCGTGGTGACGCTCGAAACATGAAGCCGAATCTGTCTTGATCGTATCGTGGGCCGGCGATGTGCATCATCTCTACGGCGCAGCATGCGAGGCCAAACGTCATTGGGTACATTGATGACTGACGACCCCAGTTGGCGAGTTTGTCGAGAGTTGTTCTGGTGCACGAGTCGTTAGCCGTGGGTGACGTGAATAGGACGAGGGGGATTACACGGCATATTCCACCAAAGACTTGGGCTGAGACTGTGTAGGAAGAGCAACTTCGCGACGATTTGAATGTGCAGAGACAGCCTTTTGGAAAATGGTTGTAGTTGCTATGCATCGAACGTTGGTTGTTGGGAGTATCGATCTTGTCGCCAGTCCTACAGCGCGCGGCGCCCTCGTCGCAAGAACTTTAGACATGGCTTACAGAGGAAGAGACTAATTAAGGAAGATGTTAAAAGAGTGTCTTTGGAATGGATGGATGCCGGAAGGGGGACCGGTGCTTTTTAAAGCCCAGGAAGTGAACATGGGTCCTAAGGGCCAAGCTCCGACGCCCAAGGCTACGGATAGGCCGCATAGGAATACTCGAAGACCAACCGGGGCTATTACACTGCTTCTGTATCATTTAATTGCTTTCTATGAGGTTACGGAGGGGACGAGATGTCCAACCAATAGTCTCACGAGAGCTTCGGTTTATGCTCGCCGTGGTCCAAGTCTCTGTATTCTATGAGGCCTCGGTCGAATATGTCTGAACGAATCCTCCAAAAAGAAAAACAGAGATTCACAGACAGTAACGTGTTAATGCATAATCGGGAGACCTCACATCAAGTTATTGAACGATCACGAGCATGTAGGCTCTTCACGCCATTCGTTGATGGTGATTGGTCCTACGTCTAAGTTGAAGCGTAGCCCCACTTCGGACTCGCGACGAGAACGAAGTGGGCCCATATGATCCGAGCCCTCCTTCCCCGGGCCCCGTATGTCCGTCGTCAGTAACACATCCGCAAAGATCATCAGTCCGCTTCAGTTCTTCCAGAGAACCTTCAATTGAATCAAGAAACTTCCGATTCGTTCCTCTATTTTCTCCTTCCTCGAGCTCAATGCAGCTAGACCCCTCAAGCAGCAAACCCTGACCTCGGCTGTAACCTGCTGCATCTAAACCCCAGAGCCCCCTGACTGGTGCCCAACGAACCTGGGCACGACAGACCTTGGCATGGAAGACTTGCCTTCCTTAAGATGTGGACCTAAGCGAGCTCACAAAAAGGTTCGGACGGGATGTATTGCCTGTAAGACGAGGCACGTAAAAGTAGGTGGCAGATCCGAAGCAGATTGAACCCAGATCTGACTGCTCTTCGGGATAGTGTGATGAGCGAAGACCCCAATGCGGGCAATGCACCAAGCAAGTTACTGCCTGTAATTTCCCTTCACCAAAACCATGTGCTACCATAGAGACTACGATACCACCCCCATCTCAGAGTCTTCCGTACAAGGGCGGGGACCTGGATCTCAACATGCTTGATCTCGAACTCATACATCACTGGACCATCTTCACACACGATAGCTTGACAGTCAGCCCCTTGATTCGGACATTCTGGCTGAGGAATGCGGCGCAAATTGGTTTCCGCTGTGACTTTGTCATGCGGAGTTTACTCGCCCTGTCTGCCTCACACCTAGCACATCTCAATCCTGCACGAGAAGAGGCCCTCTATCAACACGCACTGAGGCACCACAACACGTCCACCGCTTCAACTATTGCATCGATTTACCACATAGACCAAGTGGAAGATATCGCCATGCGGGAGAATCTTTTTCTATACTCGATGTTCATCATGTTCTACAGTACGTGTTGTCGACCTCCCTAACGCCTTTTGATCGAGACGTGGTGCTAATATCTCCGGTACTTCCGTAGTCATCTCACAGACGGATCACCCCCAGGATGCCATCTTCGGTCGTCCGAGTCGGAAGGAAAGATCTTCCCCGGACTGGATGGTATTCTTCCACGGATCAAGGTCAATCGCCCTTGCATCAATGGCGCTACATACCACTACCAGCTTAACCCATCCAGTAATCGGCTACACGACGGGGATGCTCGCAGATGGTGAGCGAACATCAAAGAAGCAATATCTCAGCACTCTACTTGCCCGCATAAAGGCCACCGAGTCAAATGCCCATTTAAAAACTTACATGCATGCTGCGGAAGAGCTTGAAGCAACGTTCGCGGTCCTGACCGAGTTCCCGGAGAGCAGAGACATATTTCATGGGTTCCTCTGGATCAGTAACGTTTCAGATCACAGGGGAGATCTGATAGCATTGCTCCAGGGACGCGATGCATCACAAGAAGCGTTGGTTATCTACACGTACTTTTGCAAGATCATCCAGCGGCTGCCGACACGATGGTGGTCTGAAAAATGGGTTCGGGGGCTCAAAGATGGTGCCTTCGCTTCACTTGATGAAGAGCATCGAACCTGGGTCGTCGATATACCCAGTTGGATCTGATCCGTCATCAGGCGCACAGCTTTATTTAGCTGTCTCGGCCGTTCGGAAGCACCCGTATACTAATAATCTCCAAATTCCCCGGCGTTGACTCACGCTTTATGAGTATCCTTGACAACTCGAAAGGTTCATGTTCGTGGAACAGCGCCGACTATACTTCCTTGGCATGCGGATGGCGTAAGCTAAGAAGCAACGCAGATCTTAGTGCCGAGATATCGGGAAAAAGGCATCATGCATTAAGGAGAATGAAATACATCGGCTTTTATTGGTGGGACATTACGTGTGACTTCTCGCGATATGTGAGGAGAAGCCAAGGCAAGGTCCAACGCTCGGGAAACGGGCCCGGTGTGGAAACTGGGACCCGAGCTCCTAATTGATCGGCGAGCCGGGCTGTCTTGCGCAACCGAGCCGGGGCCAGGGGCTGGGTTGATACGATGGATTATACTTTCAGACCGTCGTTCGGCGGACGACTGGAGTTGACCTCATGGGAACCAACGTGAGATAAAACTGCCCTCATCGAACCCATCGGGATCTGTGTCCATGGTTTCATCAGCAACAATCATCACGACAAGCTACAATCTGCATCGCAAGATTCAATCTAATCATCGTGTGTTTATTCCCTTTCAGCGGTTGTGGCAGCCAAGTCCATCTCAGCCCTCGAGATGCCTTCGATTGCCTTGTCGCTGCTTGTTTCAGCGGCCGCGGTATGTTAGTTGAGGATATGAAAGCTGACCCAAAGCTAACCACTTCCTCAGCTCAGTATTTACGGGGTGGCAACCGTCATCTACAACCTGTTCTTCCATCCATTACGCAGATACCCAGGACCGAAGTTATGGGCAGCTACACCTCTACCCGCAGCAATCAACATCCTTCGAGGCACTCCCCACCTCACCATTCTGGAGCTGCATAAGCGGTACGGCGACGTCGTCCGGGTGGGTCCTAACGAATTGGCACTTGCACACGCCGATGCATGGAAAGACGTCTGCGGACACCTCAAGCGCGGACAAGACGAGAATGGGAAAGATCCAAAATATGGCAACGAAGAGATGGACAAGAGCCTTATTTCGGCATCGCGAGAGAGACACGGGCCCGCACGAAGATTATTGTCCCACGCGTTCTCGGCTCGAGCCATGGCAGAACAACAGCCCCTGATGGACCGATGGATCAGTCTCTTCATCCAGAGAGTACACGAACACAGCAAAGGTGGAACCGCGGCCATGGATGCCTCCAAGTGGTTCGAGTGGACGACCTTTGACATTATTGGAGATCTTGCCTTTGGCGAACCTTTTGGATGTCTTCAAAACTCCGCCTCGCATCCGTGGGTAGAAAGCTTCTTCGCGTCGATGAAGATCATCCCTTGGATTCAAGCCATCAGTGACTTCCCTCTCTTTTCCGTGCTGAAACCTCTTTACTTCCTCCTCTTGATTCCCAAGGATGTGCTGAAAAAGCGGCATCTAAGTCAGGTTATGGCTGAGGAGAACCTCAAGAAACGGCTTGCGATAGGAGGGGACCGACCAGACTTTGTTCAAGCGTTGGTTAAAAGCGGCGAGAAGCACGTAAGTATCGTTGAACCAATTCGTGAATATCCTACGTTTTCTTCGAATATTAGAAAATAGTAGGTCTTACTGATATCATGTACCTATATAGGAAATGTCTCCGATCGAGATGAGGGACAACATGGCTCTCCTCACCACAGCGGGCTCCGAGACAACCGCGACGACCCTCGCAGCAACGACATACTTCCTTGGCAACCACCCCGAGGTCCTCGCAAAGTTGAACGCCGAAGTCCGCTCAGCATTCAAGAGCGAGCAGGACATTGATGTCAACAGCGTCCAGAGTCTCCCTTACATGCTCGCTATTCTCAAGGAGTCTATGCGGGTTTATCCTGCTGTCGCCATTGCCTTGTTGCGTCAGACACCCCCGAGCGGCGCACAGATTGCAGGTGACTGGGTGACTGGAGGGGTGAGTTCTGCCTCGATTTGCTTTCATGACGACGGGGCTTGTCCGAGTTTCACGCTGACATCAATGCTATGCAGACGACTCTGGGTATCTGGCAGTATGCTGCGTATCACGATCCTTCCAAGTTTCTTCATCCAGACGCATTCATCCCTGAGCGATGGCTGGATGACAAGCGCTTCGATGGTGATCAGAAAAGCTTGCATCAGCCTTTTTCTTACGGCCCGCGGAACTGCCTGGGCATGAAGTAAGTACTCTGAGATTTGCGCTGTGATTCTTTTCGGAATTTACTGACCCCTGGCCCATCTAGCCTTGCATTTGCTGAGATGAGATTGATTCTTGCACGCATCATCTGGAACTTCGATCTGGAGCTGGCGCCAGAGAGTAAATCTTGGGCAGGAAGTCAAAAAGTTTTCTTCTTCTGGGACAAGCCTCCCTTATGGGTGTACTTCAAACCCCGAAAAGATTGATTAATTGGTCCGTAGTTTTATTGGAAACAACGTACGGTGACAAGATAAATGTCAGACGCAAGGGATGGGGTTCAAGACCAATGCCAACATAGACAGTAGTAGATTTAGGAATGTTGTGGTATTGTATTCAAGATGGATCATCTTCGCGCTGTAACCTTGTGAGGGGCAAACCTTGAGTCCGCGTCAAAAGTGAAGCTTTTCCTGCGGGAGGCCGACAAGAAAAGCATTCCAGTGACGTACACCACTTTTCCGGGCCTGAGATGATTGCATCAGCGAACGAACTTGGCATTAGTTATTTCCTGCATATCAGATGCTTGGTTTGGTTGTTCGCGGGAAATATATCATGCCAGCACGCCAGGTTTCTCCCAGACAATTTGCATATAATCTGCATTCTACACCACACAGCAGAAACCATCACCTTTGATAAACACCCCAAAACAGAAACAAAAACACAATGAAGCGTCTCTCATTTGCACCTCCCTTAACTGCTCTTCTCCTCACTGCAAATGTTCCCGCAGCATAGGCTGGCCCAACAGCCTACGGCACCTGCCAGGCTGGTTGCGTGGGTGTGGTCGCAGCTTGCTATGCTGCTGCTGGTTCTGTCTGGGGAGCGACTGCTGGAGCAGGGGCAGCACCAGCTATAGTCGCTTGTAAATTGGCCATCAGGAAATGTCAGGCGGCCTGTGCTGTTGTTGCCTTGGCTCCTTGTCCCTAGAATGCATTCAAAGTTGTCTGTACAAGGTAAGTCTGAGAAGCCACTCTCTAACACGGATCAATTTCTCAGAAAGCACAGATCAGGCAGTTGTAAGAAAAATCGAGTAACACCGAAAGGACGACAGCGTCTTGCTTAGTATAGGCTGTCTAGGTGGTATTTGTAGGATCTAGGTTGATGATTAGGATATGACGACTTGGCCACGGGGTGGAGCTGACGTATTGAGTAGGCACCTCTTAAATACTTATCTTATCGATGAGGGGAACTGTTCAGAGCTGAATTCGTCACCATGAGAAGATGCGAAATGTGATCAGAAACACCTATACATGTATGCCATAGCCTTCACTGGCAACTAAACCATGTGAGCAATGATACATGTAGACACGATAAACTCGAAACTACCATGGTCTGGAGGGTATCATAGTCTGGAGTTGTAGGTTTTAGGTTGACATCAGGGGGCCAAGAAACATTCAGAAGATTGACGTGAGAATCTTAATATCTCTTTATCTCTCACTTGAACCCTGGGTAGTAGGTACTTATATCAACACCGTGTTAACTACCTCGTTCACTTGACCGAAAGTGAAGAAGCGCGGATACAGTCTCTGTTGCATCCTATACTTTGCTATTGAAGGTAAAGTCAGTCAATAAAATATGAGAAAGGCATTGTTGGAGCAACTTACTTGAATGCTACTCCCGCATCACTTGAACTTATTCCGGTTTGGATAAAATTATCAGACCACACCTTATCGTATCTATGATGCCGAGTGTCAGTTCATTGTTTACGGCGTAAAGCTGGCTCTTGGGTATTGGAGATGACGAACCTGTTGCAGATGTAATATGGGTTGTAGGCACCACGGGTGAGTTGAAGAACTCTGTAAAGGAAGACAGAGGCGCATTGATCTTCGAGGAAGGGACTGTTAACGAAGATGCATGTTTGGCGGATGAGGTCAGCTTACCAGTGCACTTGGAGAGACACCACTGCTCTATGCCGCTCGTCACTCCTTCGCTTGCACTATCAGAAGTGGCATCATAGTCGGCACTGGCGACTCCATCCCGCTCCAAAACCTTCGTAAAACCTTGGGGAGCATCACTCCACGCCGGCTTTGGCGGCGGTGATGGCTGTGCAGATGCCGATGACGAGGGGGCAGCCGACGTTAGAGCAGGACCAGAGGTCGAAGTTGGCGCTTCTGGAGCAGAAGTACTGGTGGGAGCTGCAGAGGCAACAGACGTTGCTTGGCAAGCACCAGCGCCGCCTGAAGGCGCTGCTTGGCGACGTCGACCCGCAGAAGAACCAGGAGCAGAGCAGGCCAGCCCGCGAGGGTCAATACCGTTCCAGATGACGGCGGGCTCTCCTTCGACTCTCGAATATGCCAATGATTTGACCATCTCCTTGACGTTTGTGGCGACTGAGCCTGGAACCTGAAGACGGGCCTTGTGCTCATCTTGAGACAGCCAGACCGCAATCACACCAGCGACTGCAGGTGCGGCTATAGATGAATGGTCGGTTAGCAATTTCTCTCAGACAGCCAAATTCGTGATGAAAGTCAATTGCTTACCGAAGGAGGTCCCGTAAAGCTCCTGTGATCCGGCAGATCTGCCAGAGGCGCAATCGACAAAGCCGGGGGCGGAAACAGTCAGTTGATCACCAGTGCCTTGCGAGAAGAATGCGCGGTAGCCGTCATTCTCAGTCGCGCCCACGACGATGATGTCCGTGGTAGGTCCAAAGAGGGCAGGGTACTCCGTTACATCATCGACGCCGTATTGCTATGTAAAATGATTAGCAAAAATGAGGAACCGAAACTATGCACGGGCTGTGGGATCCTTACAGCATCGTTTCCAGAAGCCGTAACAATGACGATGTCTTCTGCCATAAGAGCGACAAGGAGTAGCTTGTATGCTGTAGTGGTGGACGATAGCTTGTCGGGAATGCCTGCCATAGATGTTTACTTAGCATGTTGTCTGATATCTAGAGTAACGATGCCGAGTGATTACGGTGATCGTGTTAGACTTACGAGACCCTAGCGACATGTTTATGACAGCTTTGCCTTCAAGCTTCTTCTGGAAAACATCGTTGCTGATCTCAATCAAAGCAGTGAAGATTGCGGAAAGCGAAAGAGTGCCTGGGAGTTTGACCGCAATCAAGTCAGCCCCCTTTGCAGTACCGTATGCAGGCCCGGCTGCCTTCGAAGCCACACACGAGCCGTGGTTCAAAAAGTCGGTCTCGTCTTTCGTCGCGCCGGGGGCATACATGAAGCCCTTCGTTCCTGTCATGCCCGTCCATTCCTGCCATGTGTCAGTAGTTGGTCATGGACCTCGGGATGACGTTTCAAGATGTCATACCGAGTTCTCGGCATTGGCGCCAGTGTCAATGACATAGATCGTGACTCCTTTCCCAGCTTCTGAAGCATATCCGAACCCAGGCAAGTCCGCAATGCTTGCTCCAGATGGCTGCGAGATTGCTTTGAGTTCATCCACTGCATCCGATTGAAGCGCAATATCAGACGGGTTAGGAACACTTGTCTGTGGCGCACCGGGTGGCCCAGTGGCCGTTGGTTGGCGCGAAGCGGATGAGGGCGGGGCAGAAGACGACGGAGGTTGCTCTTCTTCCAACCTCTCGTCGGGAGTAACTCCGGCAACCTATGTAGTTCTTCAGTACTGTGAAGGTTTGTGGACAAAAGCAGGATTAAACTAACACCAGGACGCTTTGACATAGCGTCAGCTTGCTCAGTGGTGATATTCGCCTTGAACATTGCGACTAAGCCGGTGCGGTCACTGATGACCTCCTCTAATGATCTGGGAGTAGCATCTCTTGAGAGCGTGCTGTTGAGGTCTTGGATCTCTTCCTTTGTGGAGTTTTGCGAAGTGAGAATGATGTAGGGAGTTGTTATAGCCGTAGATGACGGTGTGGATGAAGATGTGACAAATGTCGAAGTGGGTGCCGCCGACGTCGAGCTGGGAATTGACGGGGCAGATGAAGGGGGTTTGGATTCAGCTGGACCCGAGGTCTGAGGATTCTGTGATGGGGCCGGATTCGAGATGTTTTCAATCTCGGGAGTATCCCCGTTAGCTCCGGTGCCGATAATTGACACAACGGCTCCCGGAGCTAGAGCGTGGGTGACACCGGCAACCACAAGAGATCCGCCGCCGGCGCCAGCTACGTAGGTTGCGCCGATGACTGCAACAACCACCTCTCCATCAGAGATTGTCTGTGTTGTGGGAGCCGAGCTAGATGTTCCGATGGTTGTCCATGTTGATGATACGCGCGTTGATGTTTTGGGGTCTGGAGTGATCAGGGGCTGTGAGGAAGAAGCTCCGGTGCTAGCTGGCCTTGTTATGTTTGAGACAGGAGCTTGTCTCGCCATCAAATGACGTCTACTGTGCATTACATCATTCCGACTATCTTGATGCGGGAGAGACACGGCCCCGCTGCTGAATAACAGCAGGGTGAGCCCGTAGACTAGGCCGCTGGGATGCATTTGAACGAGGGGCAGGTAAAGAATGACTATGCTCAAAGAGCGAATGTAAAGATTGAAAGAATGACAGAGGGTAGTGGGCTATGGGAAGATGTGGACAGCGTCAAACGGCTTGTCTTTGGGTGAATATATAGAACCGTTGCCGTCCTAGACAAGCCAACAAGCCTGTCGGCTGCTGATGATGAACTGCGGCCATAGCTGCCATCTCAACTTACCCGTCTTGGCGTAAAGTTTAGTCGATCAATTTACTGTCAGGAGAAGTTTGCGCCATATTAACGAGCAATCATGAGAAAGCTCGACCATGTGCCTGTGGCTCACTGCTAGCTGTTCATGCGGTTATTCTTAGCCATGACGCAAGTCGCTTACACGATGCCGATAATTTAAACCATACGGACGGAAACTTTAATATTGTTTGGACTGGCAGCTCTAGCGCCAAACCAGCCCTACAAGGCCATGACTCGGGTATGTAGAGTCTGGGCCCAGTTGCCCCTCCTTTAGGAATCCGCGGCTTTACGTGAAGCATGAATATTAGTAGGGTAGCAATAAGAGGCTGTGTGCCGCGCGCTTTCCACCCAAAATAAGCCGAAATACCCGTAAATGCCATGTTTCGGAATTCGCGTTTCCTGGCTTGCAGATGAACCTGGAAAATTGTCCCCGAGCCCGAACCTACTTTGGGTTCATCTAATGAAAAGGCGCCAAATCATGACGTGATAGATGAAGTTCTCAATGGAAGAGGTGCAGGGTAAATCTAACAAGTCCTCGTTATCGTGTTGAAGGAAAAGTATAGCTCTGGTTTTCCCAGGGTGGCCTAGCGACGACTGCCGTGAAAGAAAGTGAGCTGCGCAAGGTGTCAAGTGTGTGAAAGAATAGGATGCCAGCCAGCACACGAGCAGCCCCTTCTTCTACACTATTAAACATGGAATCATACTCATACGCGTCTTGGAGAGTACATGTATTCTTCAAGGAATAGAAAAAAAAGAGAGAGAAAATAGAACAGCAAGTATAGTAGAATAGTAGGAGTAGTAGGAGTAGAATGGATAATGGTGGGAATAGCCGGACTAGTGATTTGGTGTTGGGCGGCAAACTATTGTGCCACCCACTTGGGCACTTGAGTGTATTTGGCGGTAGTGAAGGCATCGGAGAACTCGGAGTGAAGCTGAGACGATGTCCGGAAAATGATTGATGACGAACAAGCGGTCCATTATGAAAACCACTAAATATTGACATCGACCTAGAATCTTATTTACGCCGATTTCTTAGCGATTCCTTGGCGCACACCCCCTCCCCCTAGAGCGAGTCTTGGGGAACACACGACGAGACCAATAGCTCCGAGCATTCTTTGCCATATTTAAAGGCGGAATTATGCAGAGTTTTGTTCTTTATCATTCCGTGGTTTACCTTAATACGCGTTGAACTTGCCACTGCGTTGTGACCTCAATGCCCATCTCGTGGTGTTTTTCGGCCTCTGGTTCCAGCACACAAGCACTTGATCGGATCCCAGAAGGACTTGATTGTCCTATGCAACGCTACATACAAGAAACTTATAACTCAAAATGGCAAAATCAACTGACGAGATGAGTATAAGTACTTCATCTCCCCATATTACTCATTCTTTGTTGCGGTTCACGGGGTTCCACACCCATCTTCAGAAGATGCATGTGCCATGAGATATCATTCGTGACACATCCGGCACAACTATTATCGATCGACACATATAATTAATCCTGTTGTGATGATGGCGACACACTGTCACACTTCAGGCATACTGCTTGGAAGTATCCCGTGTTCTAATTCTCCTACAAACTCCCAGTCTGGATGGTCAGACCAGATGCATGCGTTAGAGTCACGATTTGTGGCTACGGAAATGAGGAAACTTAGGACCAGTGTCAATATGGTTTCCCCGACAGTTTGCTCAAGAAATGAGGGGCCAGAGCGTCTAGGAAGAATGAATATGGACTGAAAGAATAGATGGAGCTGATGCCAGCTTGATCGCGTTTCGATTGACTTGTCGTTCAGACTGAGGTAGTTTTGGAAATGTCAAACTGAGAGTCTAAGGGAAACAAGACTGAGAATAAGGAATTAAAGTCCGTACAGAACGAAAAAATCAGTTGAGAACAATATTGAGACAATCCTTACGTTTATTGTTTACAAGGCTTGGGCTCGGGAAGTCTTGTTGATAATTTAGTTATCCAATCGGGGATTCTTCTACCGAGCACGCTGTCAATACATAATTAGAGTAGAGGAGGTGCATGCTGTTAGCTGCTCGCTTAGGTGACACCGAAGACTAATGGGACTAGCGATACTGATCATTCAACGACGGAGAGTCAATTGAGAAGAGACGCTAAGCCCTGAGCGTGACACTTCTTCCCCCTCTCTACATTTCTTCCAGGCTGTCGAACATTGCGCAGGCACCTACCAATACAGCTTGCGCTCAGTTTGACCGCGGCAATACTCCCAGTTTACATGTACACATCAAGTTCCCTAACTTAGATTCGTCTTCTGCCGACAGCAGTGGGCCAAGGATGGCCCCATTCTCGCCGTTGAGGGATGCCAATTTCGAAGGATCTGGGCCACAGGAGTTCACCTGGGCTCTCCGATGCATCCACCTAGTCGCAGGCCGCGGATCCCAGCCGATCGGCTGCAGGCTGCATTCATCGACATTGGGGCAAAGCCAACGCAAGTATGAGGCGTTGTCATATGCGTGGGGCGATCCAACGAAAGATGTCGAGATTTCGCTGGAGGGACAGCCCTTCATGATCACCAAGAATCTAGAGACGGCATTGCGTCGTCTACGGTTGCCGAATGAAAACCGTACGTTGTGGATCGATGCAATCTGCATCAATCAACACGATCGTGCCGAGGTTAATCTCCAGGTCAAGAGGATGTGGTCGGTGTACAGATACGCGTCGAAAGTCATTGTCTTTCTTGGAGAGGGGACAGCCGATACCAAACACGCTGTCGAGCTGATAAATATCTTGTCAAAGGGGGGAATAGGGCTTAGCCATCGACGCGTTACGTCTTTACTCTTCACCAAGAATGCTCAGCCTGCAAAGCAAGCTTTACGAAGCTTGATGAGCGGTGCATGGTGGAGCAGAGCCTGGGTCATTCAAGAATTCTCAGTTGCGGCGGAGGTTGCCTTCGTCTGTGGTGACCTTGAGTGGTCCGGTGAATCCTTTTCCGAAGCATTGAGGACGCTCGTAGACGTCAGATTCAACGCAGCCCTGCCGCGCGGTCAGGGATACTTCATGAGAGAGATCGCTTCGACACCAATAAGTCATCTGATGACAGCCCGCAGAGACTACCAAGACAGCCATTCGAAAAATTCCAAAGGCGCCCCCACAAGAGACCCGCTCAGTCTTCTCTACAGGTTTCGGAGCTTCAAAGCTTCAGACCCCAGAGACAAAGTATACAGCTTATTCCATCTAATCGGAGAGATCTCGCTCCTACAACCAAACTACAGCCACCCGGTCAGAGATCTCTACATAGATGTAGTCAAAGCTTCCATCACTTCATCGGAAACTCTCGAGATTCTCTGTCATCATAACAGGACAGAAAACTGCATGCTTGGCTTGCCAACCTGGTGCCCTGACTGGACCGTGCAACGAGGCCAGAGAATTCTCCTGTGGCAGAACGATTACGCAGCTGGGGGCGATGGGAGCAAAACTTCGGCAAGGTTTGAAGGAGATGAACTGCAACTGGACGGCAAGGTCATGGATAGAATTGAGTGGGCGGTGCCGTTCGAGCCGAAGATGTTCAGGAAACCCGGTTTGGTCTTTGACCAGATCATGACACTCCAAGCTCGGGTGTTAGAACGGGCGCCTGAATTTCCCAAAGAGAGGAAGACAACTGCATCGTTGGCCGAAAAATTCAGAAGAACTTTGGTGGGATCTCGCATCAGGGTAAGAGGGCCGCGTCACGAGGCGACGGTTCTCGGCCAACATGAAGCTGACAAATTCTGGGATGCTTGGTACAGTTCGATGATCGACCAAGGGTCATCGGGACTGCATGGGACTGCTAAGACCTATAATGATGCTCTATATAGCGCACTAGCTGGAAGAGTCTTCTTCATTTCCGAGAAGGGCTGCATGGGGCTGGCTGACAACCCGGCACAGGCCGGCGACGTGCTCGGTATCTTCGCCGGTAGCCGCGTCCTCTTCTGTCTAAGAGAACAGTCGACAAAAAGTCCAAAGACCACGGGAAATTCGAGACGCAAGTTCAATCTAGTTGGTGAATGGTAAGTGTTTCTCCAAGCTCACGTAATGGTTCACACTTTTGGCTGCTTACTGATAGCCTTGGATGGCAGCTACTTGCATGACTTCATGCAAGGCGAAGGCATTCCCTCTGGAGAGATTCTGTCACCAATCTATCTGACATAGTCACGTAAAGTACTCTGCGGTAAGTATCTTCTTCATTCATGATAGAGATGTATGGTTTCAATAGGATTGGTATGTCATGATCACTGGCGAAAACCCATCGAGAATTCAGCCAGTTCGGGGACTCAAAGGTTCCATATTTAGTTGCATGGAAGTTTAGTACCCAAGGCAGATTTTCCCTAAGAAAGAAAACACAGACAAACCATGACATTTCTGCCCTAAAAATTTTCGAGGTTTTGTAGGTCGCTATTGGCAAACGACACATTATCAAATGGTTCCATATCCCTTCCAAAAAAGGCAATTAGATCGTCGGGGCAATGCCAAGCACCGAGGCCCCTTGTGATTGCGGCCCGGAGCTTAACCCCGCAAGGAGGATTTTCGACTACACTACTTTAGTCTAGTCCTAACAGATAGGTGGCTGATTGCAACATGCCGCTTTTGTCTCAGACCGGGGGCTGGGGATATAAAGCGTCCACAGGGCGTTCTACTCCCCACAAACAGGTGAAGGTCGTTCATGCGCCGGCCAACTCCACGCCCTGTCCAGTTCCAACTACTTTCTTCTTGAACGGGCTTGGCCAAATTTGACTATTCTATCCACCACATCCGGTCAACTCATTTTTATCAAGCAGAAGTGGCTCAGTAACTCCTATCATTGTCTGTCGGCTTACTCACAGCTCCCAAAAAACCGAGGCGGGAGAGCTCATGTCGTCATGACGTTAAGCGATATCACCCCTGTCCCTGCACCATGGAAGCTCAAGGGCGACGTCTACGTCTTCAGCTTCTGGGTACCTAGGAAGCAGGCAGAACACCCTCCAGCGATCACATACTCTCCGCTTGAAGCCAACTCGTCTTTTATACGCCCAGAGGGTAGCCGCCCCCTCGGGGGAATCAGTATGATACAGATCATCCGCTATACCGAAAGTCCTGTCGGTCCCTATGATGAACTGATCTTGAGTCCGGGGTTTCATGAGTACACGGTCGAGGAAAACGGCAAGCGCATCAAGAAGAAGAATGCAAGAATTACGAGGATATACGTCTCGCAAAAGTACACGTGCTGGAATGGGCGAAAGAGTGAGTTGCCTTGGCCATTTACCACGACACCTTAGCTCGTTGCTCACAAAAGCGGCACGAAGATTGGAACATTCCTAAACATCTAGCAACTTTCGACTGGGAGACAAAGTCGGATGGCAGCACTGCTGTGAAGGTATTTCCCCGCGACACATCGGGTGACGTTATGGAGTCGGCAGCAAGCACCACGCCCTTCTTCCAAGCCACGTTTAAGTCTGTCCCATATGTGCCATCGTTTCCTCTCTCTCTCGATGTCCTGAAGTATGTTGGCTTGGACGTAACTCTCGTCCAGCCTCCACTGCCCGAGGGAAGTGGAAGCCTCGATGAATTACCAGGAACCGACCGCTGGTGCAGCATTGTGCCAGGCCAAAGCTCGAAGAAGACGAGTCTAGGTTGGTTCGACATCCGACAAGCTGATGAAAAGGGCCATATCATTGGCGAACACGAAAACTTCTGGCCTGGACTTGGAAGGTGGCAGATTGGACTAAAGATGGAAGATTCAATTGTCTCCTTTCCCGAACCTAAACATTGGCGCGCGCCCAAATCGGTGCTATAATTGAGTTTCGTATCTTCAAGAGTGGGGAAGTAATAGGACAAACGCCTCTGCTGTGGTGGGAAAAATCGAGAATAAGTGCCTTAGATATCGTACCCCTCATGTAGGAAGATAGTAGCAAGACTGATTTATGAACTTTTCCGCTTAACAAAGCCTGCCGACCCATTTTGGACTGTTCCACTCACACCTCTGCATACCCGCCAAGGGGACCACGGTTCGTCTGCAGGGGATAACATATGGTTGTGACTCAAGCTCCTAGTCTGGCTCCGGCAAGAATGATCCCGCCGATTCTCGCGAGGCAAGGTGCCATTGCAGCACGCTCGGACGCAAGAAACGTGGGTGTTCATCTAAGCTTCATGTCTTACATGACGATATGGGCAGTTGTGGGACCCTGCTACTTGGGACGGCCCAAAGCGAGTGCCAGCGGTCTGACAGACGCGAAACTATAAACACCCGAGCACCAGTATCCAGCATGAGTCAAGACGACCTCGTTGACTTGGCCGATTTGCTGAGAATTGCGAGTTAAGACACGTTGGAGGTGGAAAGATGCTCTCCACTGAGATAAAAGACTCCGGGATATCTAGCTTGCACTGCGCAAAATTGCCCGTCATGACGCGGTTTAAGTTGAACAATGATTACCAGTATTACGAGCTACTAGATACTCATGACTCCATTTGGGGCGTTCAGAGTTTTGGAAATCAGTTGTCGACTCATACTTGACGCTCAGACTGAGTCAGGAAACGATGGATGGTGGTCTAACATGTGTCAAAGGAGAATGTGGTCATGAATCATAAATTTCACAGGATATCTAAAGTGCCGAGCGCTCTACGCAAATGGCAAAATCTATCAAACTCTAAGCCCTGACTCTCTCCTGTCCAACCTTGGCAGCAAGCTCCAAGCCCTCAGCGACGTCGCCGGGCTGTGACAGGAAGGGGGAGTGGGAGGCCTTGGAAGAGAAGGTAATGGCGGTGGGGCCGAGGAGAGTGGCCATGCCCTGCTGGACGGCCAGGGGGATTGCCTTGTCCTCGTTGCAGAAGAAGAACATGGAGTCGATCTCGTGCCACGGCTCGTAGGTAACGACATCGTCGAAGACTTGAGCGGACTGGTGCTGCAGCTGCTCAATAGCCTTGACGCGGGTCTCGGGCGCAACATCGTGGTAGAAGATCTCCTCTGGAGTCTGGGCGTAGACATAGTTGCCCTATAAAAATGTGAGTTTTGCAGTTTTATATATGCGCACGGTCATTCAGCATCATCATACCTCAAACTTCATCCACGGGAGGAATTGGCCACCAAGCATCTCTCTGATACACTTGCCCTTGGGTACAACGAAGGCGGTAAGGTAGACGAAAGTGATGACACCGCCCTTCTTGCCTTCCTTGGCGCGCTGCTTGTAGCCAAGTCCCTCGACGGCATTGGCTCCGACAAGACCACCATAGGAGTGCACAACCAGAACGATCTCCTTGCCCTCATCGGCGAGTCTCTGGAGGACAGCTCTGACAGCGTTGGCGTCGTCCGTCAGGCCCTTGGTGGGGGGCTCAGCACCGACAGAGGGGTACTCAACGGCCTCGACGGGGTAGCCGCGAGCCTCAAGAAGTTCCTGAGCGGGCGAGTAGCAGGTCTCCTTATGCCACGCACCAGGTGCGAGGACGAAAGTGGGCTTGGTGGTAGACATGGTTGATAGCGCGTGGGCTGCGTGAAAGAGTTAAGCGATGAAAGTGAGCTCGGCAGGAGAATTTCCAGAAAAGTCAAAAGCTTGAATCATTGACTGGCAGAAGGAAGATGCTGCCACGTTATTAAATATGAGTGATATCTGATCGTGGGAGCCGGCGCTCAACTCGCGTCTGCCCCTCGCCTCACCGCAATCCATCCTTTCCCCTCTCCTCTGTAAAACGGTAACCTTGCGGCCCCGGTGATATCCCTGGAAGACGCGCCTTTAGCACGCCTTTAGCTTCCCGGAATCCCAACCCGGAACTCGGGAAACCCTGGATAGTGTCCACTAACGTATGGCAACTGCCACATCTCTCGCGAGAGCTATGGGGTTGCGTGAGGGTGTGACGACTCATGGGCTTCGTTGCGTCGCACTCAATGCGGAGCACTCTTCAGCGGCACTTCCCAACGGGGTCGAATTGTCCAGTAATAGGCCGAATATAGATTGATAGGGGTCTGTCAAGAGGTGCGTGCGCACGTCAACAGGGGGTCTCAAGGATACCGTTCCCGGACGACCATGCTGGTGACTTTCTACTTAAGGAGTCCTTGACTGGGGGACACTTCCGATAATGTCCTTGCCAGGTTGGCTTCTGCAACGATTTCTGACAACAACGTCGTAATAGGCGACCCTGGCGTCGTATTTACAGGCTTCACTTGGAATGTCTGACCCTCAATCCACGTGTAAAACGAGAGGGTCTTCGGAAGCAGGGTATCGATGGAGGGGTTGCGCGACGATCAATGACCTGGGCTGTCTTTGTTGGGGTGACGTTGGGCAGGAGCAGTATTCAATCCACAACTGCGTGGGGGCTGACATCGCCTTTGCCTGCTGCCTCTCCTGCTCAGAAAGTTTTTGTCATGAATGTTTCCGTACTTAGTATCAGCTACTTCATGCCGCGCCAACCGTTTTCACAAAAACCAGGCATCTGAGACTGGCTCTTACATCCATCAGTACCCTCAGTCATTTGGAACAGCAAGATCAACTACCAAGGATCACAGAGACAATCTTCAACGAGATGACAAATTCTACGAGGTTGCTCGGGCAAGATTCGCGTGTATCGACAACTTTAGACATATTGTCAGGTCATCTCGAAGATTGACACAGCTGATTAAGGCAGGTACATGTAGAAGGAGAGAACGGCCTTTGGCATGATTGATAAGGTCTGTACGTGACCAGCGTTGTCGGCCTTACACGTTGAAGGTGGCTGGGGTTCAGTCACCTTCATCTAGTCTTGATCGTACACGGTTCACGCGGCTGTTCTAAGAATGAAATGCCGAACAGATAGATTGGAGAGAATTGTCTTTAAGCTGTTCGTGTCCGGTTCGGCCTGCTGCAGTCAAGCGGCGCGTGCGCTGACGAGGCCTCCCAGGAAGAAACAGGGCTGAGGGATGTGTGATGCAGGCCATCCTCAAAATAGTAAGAGTATACCGACGAAATGGTCATTCGTGGGAGGATTATGACATGCAATGACCAATAGACTCACTCCGCCTTGCGGCTTGCTTTGTGGAGGCACATTGTTGCGTTTCCAGCTTGGCAGAAAGGCGGGCGGAGATCTCCAGTCACCATAGATCTTGCTTTAGTCCTAGTTGGCGCACTATCTTCATTGGCTTAACGTCTAAGCTGCAAAACTAAGCTTCCTGACTACATGCAAGATCCTCCACGAAATCCTCAAATATCTAGTTTGTCCTAAGAATCACCAACGCTTACTAACAAACTGAAAGCTCAAAGATTATGTGAAATGGTATCAAGTACAACGCAGCAGGTCTGGCCCCAAACTCAACTCACGAATAGAACAATGGGTTTAGTAGAAGATATTCGCAATTTACAAGGCAGTGTGGCTCGGATTCGAGAAGTGAGGCAGCGACCACTAGACGTGATAAGACGAGCCATGTTCTCCACAGCTACTATTCAGACGGGTAGTGGCACTAGAAATGTTCTACGGCGGGCCAGGCTAGACAAAGGGGTGGCAAAAAACAATGTAGTTAAACTGAATGTTTTGCGGTATGGAGTATCTCCTGACTTCATAAACTTGTGAACATCGATATGTCTCATACGCTCAAAGACGGACTGGATACATTTCAACTGGTGCGTGTAGACTTATTGCCAATGTCAAAATTTATTTGGTGGTGCAGAGAAAAGTAAGTAGTGCGCGCCCTTGGAAGCGTGCTTGAGCAAACCTTTAAAGTAGTTTCAAGACCAGTGAAAGACCCATTTCTGCCTGTCCGTAGCAGTGACTAGCCACTGCAGACTCTACCCTTTTGTCGACCTTGGTAGACTGACGATGGTTCCAATCTATCTGGGTCTGACACAGTCAAGATTGAAGAGCTTGGTTGCTTGTGAGAATGGTACGAAGTACCAGTCTGTTGGGGTCAGCGTGTTTTGAAATTAAAACAATCACGAGTGCATATGCACGATATTGTGAGCAAAGCCGCAGCCAAGACTGACTGTCTCACCGTGTCACAGATCGAAGCGCTTCCGTCCAACGATTGGCCCCAATAAGCGGCGTCAGCTTTCGATCCAGAATCAGCGAATTGGACTATGCCACATTCCGTCATGGGTCACGCTGATTCTTGTATTCATTTGGCTAGCGCCGCATTTCGATTTCAGTTGAGTTCCAGGGTAAGCGGACATCGGTGAGACTCTCTAGGCAGCCTCGTTTCTGCCTGAAGCTTTGCGCGGCTTCGTGCGTTGCCTCACGAGACATGACGAAAGACTCTTAAAATCAAGGCTAGCCCCCAATTTACTGTCATTGTCCGAGACTTTATTTACTCAATCAACCTTGGAAATCAACCATGAGCGAACTCTTTAAGCTCACCAAAGCCTCGCTCCTCACCAGTGCGACTGGCGCTACCGATGCAACGTCCCAAAAGCTATACCAGGGACTCAACGACTTCTTGGAACGCACAACACCAGGCTTCAAATTCTTCACAACGTGGCTCAAACTCGACATCACCACAATAATCCTTCTGATAACACTAGGAGGAGAATTGCCAAGGGCGTTGACGGGCATTCAGAAGCTGGGCACTCAGATCTACTGGTGGATTACTCGATTCTTCACCGCCTCCATCTCCATCGGCAGTAACGACAAACTCAACAGAGAGGTTCTCAACTGGCTAGGAGCCCATGTTCTGACCCGGCAGGGTACTCGTATCTTGACAGCTCGCACCGAGGTGATCCAGAACGAGGCATGGTACTATCGGAAGCCGATTGAGCGAGACGACCTCCATCATGAGAAGAGGATTCCTGTGCAGTATCTACCAACCTTCGGCACCACCTGGTTCATGTATGAGGGAGGGTTCTTCATGGTCCGAAGAGTGTCTAACATACGCGCCGGCTCTGCGTACACCGGCGTTCCCGACGAATACTCTGCCGCCCCGGAGGGCGATGAGCCGCTCGTCGTGATGCGGTTGGGGCGATCCATCCAACCTGTCAAAAACTTTCTCAACAATTGTCGACTCTTTGCGGACAAGCAGCGCGAGGCCTTCATCACGGTGAGAGCAACAAAGAGCCAGTACAATCAAGAGACCTGGGACACCACTATCCTCAGACCGATACGTCCACTAGAGACCGTGCACTTTGATGAGAAGACGAAGAGAGAACTTGTCGATGACATCGAGACGTATCTCGATCAGAAAACCAGGAAGTTTTACACGGAAAGAGGGATTCCGTACCGGAGAGGTTACCTCTTCTACGGACCTCCCGGTACCGGCAAGACGTCTCTTTCTCTTGCACTAGCAAGCTACTTCAACCTTGAGCTCTACCTACTACATATTCCCAGCATTAGAGAGGACAACGACTTGGAGGACCTCTTCACAGCGCTACCGCCGAAATGCATTGTCTTGCTCGAGGATATCGATGCGATTGGAATCCAGCATCGCAAGAAGTTTGATGCGGACGATTCGTCGTCAGACGACAGCGACAGCAGTGATAGCAGCGCAAGATCATTTGGACGTTGTCGCTGCACTTTGTCGGGTCTTTTGAACGTCTTGGATGGGGTCGCGTCCCAAGAAGGCCGCATCGTTTTGATGACGTCAAATGTGGCTCATAAGCTTGATAGAGCCCTCGTAAGACCAGGCCGTATCGACAGAATGATCTATCTAGGTAACATATCCAAGGGAAGTGCAAGGGGCATGTTTGAGCGCATGTATCGACCACATTTGCTACCAGAGACTCTCCTCACGGACAAAGATGGTGAGGCTCTTAAGGCGCAAACTTCGACATTCGACGATTTGGCAGAAGGATTTAGTTCTCAAGTCCCAGACGACATATTCACCCCGGCTCAATTACAGGGGTTCTTGCTCAATCATCGCAATGCACCAGAAGAGGCCGTCAAGAGCATTGCTGGGTGGGTTGTAGAAGAAAAGGCCACGATGGATGAAGCACAGCGACGGAAAAAAGCGGCAAGTGAGCGTAAAGCGAGAAAGAAAAAGGCCCTCAAGATGAAGGCGCTCAAGGCACTCGCTTCGGACTCTGATGTTGAGGAAGCCAGTGAGAAAGCTGACGAAACGGAGATGAAGAAGGCCAAAGGGGCCGTGGAAAAGAACACCAAAGGCGCTGGCGACCAACCTCAGAGTCCTCCGGTCGGCACGGAAGAAGCAGAGAAGGTACCTGAGGAGGCAGAGTCGCCAGTTGAAGGCAAAGCGCCAGTTGAATAACTGGTGATAGAAGTAGACGTGGGGCGAGCGATTAGCATTTTGCATGGCATTGGAGTTACGGCAACTTCTTGAAAGGGATCGTATTTGAATCGGAGTTGTTCTTGATCATCAGTTTTCAGCATAGTAAATACGAGCAAGGCAACATCATCCATGTCGAGACAATAGGTCTATTGCTTGTAGTGCGAAGCCGGCGTCAATCGAAGATGGCTAGTCGATGCGGCACTGCAGGGGTCAACGGCGCCCGACTTGAGGAAACGACGCATGGAACTCCGCAAGAACATTTGAATCTCCCTCTCTTCCTTACTACATGTACCGGAATTCCAGCATCATCTTTCGAAAAGGTCCTCACTGGCGTCATTGTATCTCGATCCGGGTTGCGAGGCGAGGGGGACCTCACTGGCCAACAAGGATAATAAGTACTTTGTGGCCTTGAACGCTCTTTTCCAAGTATATTTTCTGCGCTCACAGACACTTGACCCTTTTTCAATCATCGCGTGCAGATATGTGACTTGAGCCCACCACGTCAAAGCTCTCTACGCACATTCATATCATGCACTTTTCGCTCGATTCAACTCTTTCGGGAGCTATTTGGCTCCTAGGCCACCTCCCCAACGTGGTCGCCGAACCCGATATCAGCAGCCCGGAAAGCACCAAAGAATCATCGCGGTCACTTGCCAAGGACCTGATTACTTTTTACAAAGGCGACGACCACGCAAATTTGCCGGCCGGGATTGCTACCGTGGTCGTCTGAGTACAATAATGAATACTGGTGATACTTGGATGGCAGCTTCTTCGCCACCTATCTCGACTACTGGCATTTGACAGGAGACGACATTTACGCAGCTACAATTAGCAAGGCACTTCAGTTCCAAGCTGGAACTAACAGCAATTCATGCCTGATAACCGGACTGCTACCCTCAGTAATGATGACCAGTGTTTCTGAGGCACGGCGGCTCTCCTGGCTGCCGGGTATGGGTTCCCCGAGGTGGAAGGGAAACCCAAGTGGATCAGCGTTGCTGAGAATGTGTGGAGGACTCAAGTAGCACCTGGCCGCTATGATGATACATGCAACGGTGGCCTTCGCTGGAAAGTTCTTTCTTGGAATGCTGGACATGAATGGAAGAATAATGAGTAACGATATTACTGTGATAAGACTAAGTGCAGTTGAAGCTTACTTGAAGTAGCGGGCTCCAATCCTTGCTTCTTCAACCTAGGGGCCCGGCTTGCTCGGTTTACTGGGAACATGACTTACTCGGAATACCCTGATAGGAGGTGGGAATGGCGCACTGGAGTCGGTTTCGTTGACACCCGCAACTGGAAGGTGTATGACACGGGGCGCGTAGAGATCAACTCCACCAGAATAGCTAATCATCAATGGTCGTATACATCGGCCATGATGCTCATTCAAGGCGCATCATTCATGTTCAACGACATATGCCTTCCTGACGGAGGTCGAAAATCTAACAAGGATGCCAAGTCACCGATACTTGAGGCCGTTGAAAGTGGTGCAAGCTCTGGCAACTCCCCGATTGGCACGTCAAGGGTCTCGTCACCGAGTTCTACAACCTCACAGACAACTACACCAGAGTCAAGAGGTGGGCAGCTTGAGATAGATCTCAAGATGTCTTTGTTCCTTGGGTCAATCATGCTTCTAGCTCGGAGTCTCTAATTCTCGGGTGACGGATTGAGAGTATATTCGAGGCATACATATACGTCTTTAGATGAAGCACAAAGAAGCTGCAGAATGGTTCCATGGCACACGGGCAAAAGCGAAGGTCTCGAGATGAAGTTGAAGAAGAAAGATGTAGAGATTACGATAGCAAAACACCAGTTTGCCACTCATACATAGTAAAAGACGAACCCCTTTTCGCCCTTACGCCCACCCTAGTCAGTTCCGTGACATGATGCATCATTTCGTCGTAAGTGTCGTAACCAAAACCTAAGCCCGGCCTATCTATGAGACCTCCTAGCTTGACCAGCAAAGCCCAAATATTCCTGAGTATCCTGCAGTATGATGCTAGAGTCCTCTTCGTTATCCATGAGATACCTCGGCATCGTCGCCGATCCCATTCCGATCAGAGTGTTGTGTATATCCTTGGGGTTGATTGTGTCTTTTGAGTAGTGACCTTGAGTAGGGTAGTCGAAGGGGAGAACTTGGTCAGTGTCCATGGTGTAAGAGTGGTAGTCGGATGGAACAGTTGAGACGACGTCAAAGACCGGCTCAAATGCTTCAAAGCCTGCGGCGTTGAGTTCGTCAAAGTCGTCCACTGTACCAGAGTGGGAGTAAGTCTGGTAGTCTGTTGGGAGCTGCATGCCCGCGTAGTCAGCCTCGATGGGCCGACTCTTTGATCGGGTCTTTCGCGATTCGCGTGATGAGGATGTCATTCTGGAAGTTGTAACGTGTTGGGTAGAGTCTGTAGCAAGAGACATGTTGTCCATGCCCCAGCTCTGGTCTTGGTAGCCAGAGTTGTGATAAGTGTGATGCGAGCTATATCCGTTGCCGTTTCCGACGGTCCGGCTATATCCACCGGAACTCGCAGAAGGATAGGCACTTGAGGCATCGGTAGAGGATGCACTCGGGCTCGATCCGGAGAGTCTCCGGTACTCGCGGGATCTCTCCGAGTCGGCATCGCTGCCGTCAGAGTCGTAGTGTGTGGCGTACCCCCTTTCCCATCTGTCCACAGCCTTTTCCATCGCATCAAACATGAGCTGCGTAGGCAACAGACAGGGAGAATAAGCGTCGTGGTCTGTGCCGTTGAGTTAGCTTGTCATGCCCACTACTAGCAGTATGCGCGCTCGAGTTGACTTACAAATCTCCACTTTCTTCGCCCAGTCCTCCTGTCCGGGGTAGAGCTTCATCAGAAGCTTGTGGCGATACTTGTAGTCGAGCGATTGTCCACTTGCTCGCACGGAAATGCTCTCCAGAACACGTTGTTGGTCTTCCGAGAGCAATGGGGGTTCGTGAGGCGACCACACCTTGGTGCAGCTGCGCGAGTGTGATGACTTGGATTCCGCTGGCTTTGAGCCGAATCGGGCTCCACAGTGATGGCACTGCTTGTCACTTCTCAGATGAACTCGCTTGATGTGCTCGCTGGGTTGGGTAAGTCAGTACGCCATACCTGCATGACCTGGACAGGGGTCGTAAACTCACATCAATTTACCGATCCCACCCTTAATGTTTCCATCGGTGCAGGAGTTCCGGACATGAGTGAATGCTGCCGGGTTTTTGATAAAAAGGGGACAGGCCAAGTTGACGCTCTTCTCGTCGACGTTGTCCTTAGAGTGGTGGCGGTGCAGGGGAAGTCCCATCTCCCTCCTAAGCTCTGTCATGAGGAAGTCCTTCATGCTGGACCAGCCCATTGGTGACTGGGGGGTAGGTTGCTGGATGACATCGACAGGCACATTGGTGCTAAGTTTGGGACGCTTAACCTCCAAGACCTGACTAGACTTGCCGTGGGTAACAGACTCACGGCTTCGCTGCCGGACTCGCTTGCTGTTCTCGCCCATGATTGCTAGATGGCCAAAAGTGTGGTTTTCTTGGCTCCTGAAACGCTGCGAGGTTCTCTGTGACCTCTTCTCCTATCTGGTAAATGCGCTGAACACGATGTTCAGTGACCTTGGCCTCGGTTTTGAATCCTTGCTCGGAGAGCTTGATGAGGTTTGCCGGAAATGTGGCTTGCTGTTCCCGAACCCAGGCTTCTGTTAGTCTGTTGCTTGGTCCAATGTACTTCGGGTCGCCGCTGACAACCGAGCCGAGTGAAAATGAAGGCTGTTGCTGCCGTGTAAAATGACCCTGCGATCTTGTAGATCTACTCTCGACCAAATCGCGAAAGTTAGTTCAACTCTCAATGATTATAGCGTATTTCCATGGCCAAGGATATGGTCCGGCTTACACCCGATTGGGGATAACTCACCTCTTTGGCGTGTTGTTGAGCACCATTCGGTTCAAGTCAGATAGTCATGGATAGTAGCCATCAACCCGGAACTACACACAAACGCGCAAATACCGGATCCTAGATGATGGGAAAAGACAACAAAGAGTCGCGAACAACTTTAGGATACTCTGGAAAGTGAGTTCGGAATGAGAAAGAGAGAGGGAGTCGATCCATGGCTCAACGGGGCGACTTACGACTAAGAAGCAATCTTCGATCGCAATTGCGATCAGGGCATCCCGGCCCCATCCGCCACCGCCAACAAGTGCCGTTGGTCGCAATTGAGAATGTGAAAGGGGTCCAAAATAAAGCAAACATGCCTAGTGAAGCCATGGATTGATTTCCAATCGATTTGAGGCGATTTGGGTGGGTTATGGTTGTTTGACATGGCCTCACGGGTGGTCTAGGACAGGATTTCGGCATCGGATCTCACTACATGGGAAGTTGGAACCCAGCAACACTGTTCAACTCAACTTATTTCATATGCAAAGACTGTTCAACATTGTTTCTGAATAGTCTCTTTGTGATTGGTCGTGAAAGACGAGTATTGATTTGCTCTGGCAACTTGCACACTCGCTTGGCGTCAAAGGGGAGGTCTGGGAGCCAACCGCCCGCCCTCGCATCAAAGAAATCCACGACTACATGTACCCGAATAACATTGAAAAGCTTTTCGATCTTTTCTACCACGAATTTCAAAACTGAAACTAGTGCCATTACCTCAAGTCGAGCCACAATGAGCCCTAGAACATCGTCCAGGGTCGTTTAACTGGTGATCCTATGGACGTGCCCTCGGAGAATTAGCTCAATAGCGCTAGACTCATCCAGGGACCAGGAGTCTGGAATGCTTCTATTCTACTACGTGGAAGGTCCGGTGTTGCATCGGCAAGCTTCAAGAGAAGCAAGAGAAGGACGATAGACTTCTTCACCGCCTGATTTAAGGTTTTTTATGGGAGTTCTCAATGGACGAACCCTCTCTATGTGGAACAGCCGATGGATTCCTGTTCCGAGCCTACGGTCTCGTGACAAGGGGTTCATGCGGGCGATCTTGGATCAGGGTTGACGACTTGACCATCACGAAGGGGGATCGCAAAGTCATGTCGCAAAGGAGCAGTCGCAATGATTCTGGAGATGTGAGAGAGACCCCAAACCCGGGGTTTCGGCAGAGTAGCGGTCAGAAACTGTATTCCCCTGGCGGAAACGGCCGTGGGAAGGGCGCATTTGTGCAGGCCTACTACTAGTGGCCAAGCGGACTGGATCTCTCTGTTTCCGGCCGTCGCCTTTTTGCTGCTTCGGATACTTTACTTCGACGCGGGGTTGGTGTTCCCAACGAAGGAGAAAAACATCTGCCCTGCCCTCCATCTCTCTACCACACAAATTACATAAACCAACCACTCGTTTCGATTGTTTCGACATGGATGCCCAGCAGGATGATTGTCACACCCTTGCTTGGATCTGATCCACCAAAGGCCGATTTGCTCCGTGTCCCTGGATCTGTGCTCCGCTGGTCCCATAGCCATCAATTCCGAGTCGCTGGGTCGAGGTAGGACAAGACGCCTCGCCATTGGAAGAGGCGCAGCAGCCTGAGACGCTTCCCCTGATTCCGATGGGGTCTTTGAAGCGGTGTGAGCATGCTCCAAGCAGTCTACCTATGATCGCGGTACCAACAACCAGGTTTGCCAACAGCGAGATTGGCATCCTGTATCCTTCAAACCCCAGTCATCAATCGGCGGCGCAGTCTTGCTCGCAATTCGCACTGGAGTCGCTGCTCGTTAGTTACCAAGGCCTTCGCGAAACGTGACTAACTGACCTTGAGACCAGCAATTGCTGGATCGGATGCAGGCTAACGTAGGACGCGCAAGATCATGCAGGCGCGACCTCGTGAACCAACAAAGTGTGGATGATCGCATGACATCAAGACCAATCCGTGTTGTCGAAATCAGACGTCGCGGCATGAAGCAGAAGCGGCGCAGCGAATCCAGCCTCCACCTGGCCATCCACAGAAGGTCCTCAATGAACTTGTCCTGTCTCCGGGTTTTGCTTCGATGGGGTTGGCGCTGATCGTGTCTGACGCTCTCACATCCTTGGGGAGATGCCGTCGGAAGGTCGCCGAGAGACTGGTGAGGGCGCCCTGATTGTAGCTCATCGGGACACCGCCCTTGACAGCAACGGGCACCGATAGATTAAGATGTGTCTTGCGACACGTAGGGGTTGCTTCAATCGATCATCTTCTGGACTGAAAGTACACCGTGGTCGACGGACCCTGGCTTTTTGATCTGTTCGGCCGGCCATTGAAGCCATTGGGCGTATTGTGATGGTAGAGTGCTGAACAGCCCTTTCATGAGGTGCTCCGACCAGCCTTGCATGAACCAGAAATGTTCAAGGGTTTGGACCAAGACATTAAAATGCCCTAGCAATATTAGGGATAGCGCTTCCCTGTGCTGGATGCGAAGTACGAAGTCGTCGCTCATGCTATACAGCCAGCGCATAACGACCTCAAATCGGCCTTCGATGTGCGCCTCCGGCTCGGCTTGGGTGCCAAACGTTTGCTTGAAGCAGTCCTTGAGCAAGTCGAGTGAGTCCGTGTACATCTGACGTGCCGGCTCGGGCGTCGTGGCCACTAGATCGGCGAGCTCCTCAAGCCGTTGTTCCCATATGACCATCTTGTGCACGGGGTCGGGCAATGCCGGACAGTGAGTCCAGGTGTGTTCGAAAGATATGTTTCCGTCATCCCAGCCCGCCATTATGGCCTGTATGCCCATCTTTTGGACGACTATACGGACGCCTCTGAGTAGGCCCCACCAAGGGACCTCGCCGTCTTCTGCGACAACTAATAGATGCCCTGGGCTTGGCTTCCTCGCAAACGTCGATAGACAGACGAGCACGGTGGTGTGGTATAGCGCTTGACAGTTGTCTTTGTTGATATTCGGCATAAGGGTCGTGATCGCCGGCAGGGCACTTGTAGAGTGCCGCTCTGCGAGAGCATCGTAGCGAGTGGCCTCAGCCGGCCGTAGTCTGGCGAGATGCTGTGCTGATATCGCCAGAACCATGTGAAACACGTATTGGTGTTGGAAGCCTAGCCGCGGTACATGTTCTCGCCACACACGTGCTTCACCGAGGGTAATAGCTGTATGGCACATGTAGTGGTGTAGGAGTTCGAGATCGTCCCGGTTCAGCACCGCAGGAGCGAGGGAGAAGGAGGGCTCAATGGATGTAGGGGCCGGTGTGCGCGGTGTTTTGGTCGCATCGGATGATTCGGAGGCAGTCGGCGTCGGTAACTTCCGGACGGCGTCCCAGTCCTTTCGTGGGCGGCCCCGTTTTCGCGGTGCTGATGGCGGCGCCGGTGGTGACAGTTCGGTAGGAGATTGGGTGAGTAGATTCGTGGGCGGAGGAGCGAAGTCGCAGTGCATCGAGAACCTCAGACAGTTGCCGCACTCGGGCTTGGTCTCGTCGCACTGTTCAGTCCGTTACAGTCAGCCTTGGTTCGTATGGCGAGTGCAATTGCGCGTGACGCGTAGATGAACAGCGATTCAACTTCGCAAAGAGTGTAGAGACGCGCCTTGACTTTTCTCCTTTTACAGTTGTGGCATCCATTGCGAGACTTCTTGTGGGATCTTCTCTTGTTCTTGCGACACGTTCCGCAGCAGCAGCCATTGCCGCTCGTATGCTTGTCCGACGCAGTGCATACTGATGCTGTCGGGCCGGTCTCATTCTCGCCCTCATTCATTGTTCGCGATCGTGGGGCGGCGCTCGTCAAGCGTGGATTCGGTCAGGCTGGTGAGCGGCTAGGTATCGGACGGTGGGACAGCCTCGTCCATTCCTACGAGCGCATTCCGCATATGACGTCGCTTGGCATCAGTTTGGGGTAGCCGGGGGTCAGCATTGAATTAGTCGACACATAATCCAGCACCTCAAAGAGCTTGAAGAATTGTAGAACATCGATGGGACTTTCTCGAGAGCTGTTCGGCAGCCTCCCCGCACGTGGGTCCACGGTCTCGGTCTCGGTGTCTCGGATGATTTATCGTATTTGATCCGAGAATTATTCCGGGTTGATTGGCTGAGTGGCACTCACTCTATCGATGAACTCAGTCCTTGTTCTTCAGCGTCTCATCAACTGAGCGAGATTTACTGCATATTATCGCTGGGTTTTGACTTTGACAATTGGAAGTTATGATTCAGCTCATTTAACTCAAATGTTCAACAACTTCTCAACGCCAGTGTCAGCACGCTTAGCTTGCTCCACAAACTACAGACTCGAATCCCTAATTCCCTACGCAGATTAGAAAGAACTGACGGATGTTTGTAGGAAAAGAACTTCGATTCAATGTCAAGTTCATTCTATGTAGCGAAAACCGGGGTATCAACCTCTATCCTCCTGTATCAAATGGGTATCTCTAAGTCATGCTCGTCTACATCCAGCCCTTCGTATTAACCACACCTCTTAAGTCTAACTCATACTCTGCATTAGCTTCTCTGCGGATACTCCTTATGCTCATCGGGGTCATCGGAGTCCTTGGAGTCTGCAATGTGGCGCTATCTCTCCAAGGAGGCTGGTAGCTAAGCGGCTGTAATGGTGCCGGTGGCAATGGCTTCATTCTCGGATCAAGATGCTCTGCAATGTGGACCTTGATCATGAAAGAGTCCTCAGAGGGCGAAGGCTCGGGGGATGGTACTGATCGATGACGAGGGGTGATGACGGGAGCCGGACTGGCAAGGCTCTTGTCCCCGAACGAAAGCCGGCTGCTCGCCCTGTTGAAGGTTTCTTTCGCTTCAACCGTTGGCCGTGTGCCTCGTATCGTCGTGAGAAGTCCAGGAATCTTCTTGAGAAGAGGTCGTAGTGCGGGAAGACTGCCACACATTAAGGCGCACGAGATCTCAGCCATACTCCATGTCACCACATCCACGTTATCCCCTGGCTGAGTCAGCGCCCTGCTTAAAATACAGTCAAGGTAGATCCAAAACTTACATGTAGTGTCGTAAGACTCAGCAAACAACACGAGCCAGCGTAGTCGCACAATTGAAGTGATACATGCGCTGAAAGAGGGATGGGTTAGCTAATACGTGCACAGCATACAAGACAAGTGCTAAAACTCACAAAGATCCAAGGCTCAGCATGAATCCCACGGCGATCTTCTTCTTGAAACCCAATTGGAGCCTGCTCAGCTGTTGGATAGGCATAACAAAGATTACGATATCCTCAACGATGCTGAGAATCGCGCTGGCCATGGCAACGGCATTGACGTTGACGCACTTCCGCTCGAGGGTTCGGTCCCAGATTCCAGCTATGGGTGTACATTCAAACATGATGACAAAGAGAAAGACCAATCCGTGGCCAACGAGGAAAACAAACACCAATTTGTTGATGATTTGAAAGTTGCGATCGGGAAATACGCGGGCGAAAAGGGCAATGATGGACAGCTTGGCCAGAATCAAAACGACGACGTAAAGCATTTGAACGGCGTAGTAGAGCTAAGATCAATCAATCAGACAAATTGGCCATAGTAGGCGAAAGGGTCAGCCTCCATGTTGATCTTTTACTTACTTGAAGAATCTTCTGAGCATTTTCAGGGTTTACGTTCCAGTAATGAAGCCCGAAGCCGAGATCGGCAGCTTTGAAAAGTAAGTGACTTGGCTGAATGGGGAACGATGAAGACGGCGGCGGAATGGAATTACTCACTCGCAACTACGCAGCCAAGAGTGGTGGCTAGTATGGCCTGGATTATGCATTAGTTACCGAGAACTGCTAGAATACAGACCAAGGATATCAACTTACGGCAGTGACTATCGTCATCCAATCATCAAGTTCCAAACGGCTTGCAATGATCCATCTTGAGACCAACCTCAATATCACAATCGGAAAGGTAATAACAGCCAACACAGCGACAACCAACTTTATTTCGGTGTCTCGAGATGGGTGGGGGTAAGGGCGGCACAGGTCATCTGTTATGTAAGACAATGCTAAAAGATATCAGTAAACCTCAAGATAGTACGTCAGGCTCAAACTCACAAAGCTGGTCTTGCCATGTACATGATGATTGTACGCATCCTGATAGTCCATCTAAGAGAGTGACGTTGGTGCAGACACATGGGGCGATGTTGTCTAGTCCGCAGCCCGAACTGAAAAATGCAGTCGTGACACAAGAGACCTATCACAGGGTTAGATGAAGTTGACTTATGGTTGAATTTATCAAGACTTACAGCACATTGTGGGATCTGAGACATAAGCTCCAACGGAGAAGTTGCTGCATTGGTGTTGTCTTGGCCGAGGACAGTACCTGCTACCCAAGGTAGCAGCGCAAGGAACCACGGCACGTGGTTCTTCATGGTAAGGTGAAACGTGGAAGAACCAGAACACTGGGACCTATCGGGGTCTTGGTTATCTGAAAAATGTTATCCAGCCCAAATATTCGTCTCGGGAGACTCGGGGCATCGTTCCTAAATGCAACCTTTGGCTTCTGCAGGAAGCACGCTCAAGACGGAAGTTGAATCAGAGCAGAGCTTGGCCTCCAGATAAGTATGTTGAATCATCGTGCTTCGGACGGACTTGACAGCCCGCATCCAAGATTCGAATGACCTTGGATATCCGTAAACCGTTGGTCAATGTCTATTTCCGACTGGGTTATCATGTACGCGAGCCCTGCGAGTCTGTCATCTGCATCTTGGCAGAGAGCCTACAAATACTACACATGCATGCAAAGCGTCTGATATTGATTCGACCCACGGGAGTATTCTTGAGTTGGGGTTGCAATAGTCTCCGAACAAGGCAAAACGTTATGAGCCTCGCAGCTTAATTCGGCATGAGCGACCATTGTGGTGGGCGGGGTGAGTCCAAGTCTGAATCATGAACCCTGGTGTCGGCAGCGAGATCCATTGGTTCGTCCGATGTCCGCTGGGTCGGGGTTTCAAGTTGACATGCGGTCAAGTGAGCCCGTGCAACCTTTCCGGCCATCTCTCTGGGTCACTGAGAAACGGGTGGGCAGATCATATTGCTTGATCAATATAAAGAAACTCAAATATCGTGGTCGTTTTGGCAGCTTGCTGCGAGCGGCACTCTATCAACCTATCCACTCTAGCGCAAGCAGCCCTGCCTTTGCCTCATGCACCCGCACGAGTTGGCAAGCACCCCGCCCGCTATCACATTCTGGCTCCATGTGGCTAACCACGTGTAGAGCGCGTGCGATTCAAGGCCGCGCGCGCTGATGCCCTCACCTGGGGTCAGTTGTGGAGCAGTTGAGTTGAATCACGTCAAAGTCCCCACGCGATAATCGGAAACGCGGGCCCGGACTTTGAAAAGAGGCGATAAAGAATCAGGATGTTGACGCAACCCGGAGGCGGGATGATATTGATTAGAACTATCCGCAGGACCGCAGCCACACCCGGGAATGTGACAAGTCATCTTCTTACCCAAAGTTGAAGTCTCAAAGGTCATGTGCGCTGGTGCGACCTTTGCGGGACCACGAGAACGAGAAGCTCGGGTCGACGTGAAATGGTGTTAGGTACGCTAACGCCACAGCCGCGCTTCTGTAACGAGGTGTTCCCTGAGTCAAGCGCCCGCCTTGAGCCACGCCAAGTGCTGCAGATTACCTGTAGTAATCAAGGGGTTTGGAACCAAGCTTCGGCTCGACATCGTAAGGTGTGATGGAAGATACGGATACCGTTGGTCGGCCTTCCGCGTACTCCGGACTTCTTCGGCCGGGACCTCACCTTGGGATGGCCACATGCCGCACACCGGTGTGACAATGGATGCTTAGCGTGCTCCAAACCCATGGCAAAGACGTGCTGCCGCATGCCTATTTTGCATTTAGACTTTGAGGCAAGGGCCGTCCCCAGCTGTGGCCCTGTGGGAGCCGTTATCTTGCTTGGATTGAACTCCCCAATCCTTAGCAAGTTAGCACTCAGCTTGTGCCCACCTCCAAGCTTGGCTTGCCTTACATGGCGTTGCGTTCGTGAGAGTTTACTAGCTCAGGCAAGTCATTGACCTTAGCCAATCCGGGGTTGCACAACATTCGGTCCTGGGAAATGCTCGCTGTTTCTAGTAAAATGAAGCTCGCCCAGAAAGAATTATAATCAATTGTCGCGTGAAGACAGACTTCTACCGAGGTATTGGGAGTTACTCATAACAAACAAGACTCTGAACTCTCATCCAGTGCAATCAATCGATCAAATGAAAGAGACAACGTTGCATAATAGTCGGAAAAGTAGAGCCAAGCGAAACCTGTCTTGGCACTGTGCCGCCATGCCGCACCTCTCCCACGCCGATAGCGTCGCAACGATACTGAAGGCTGTAGCAAAAGAAGATTTGACACTTGCGTCACCCTATCGGTCATATCCGCAATCTGACAGATGATGCGACAAGAAGACAGAATAATATAGTTTTCACCCCCACAGTGTTTAAGTGTATGCCAATTCCGACATGACCTTGATTTGCGAAATCATCACAGCAATTGACCGGGCTCTTCCCCAGTGATGCCCTCCCGCCATGAGGAATCCACTCTATGGGCCTTTCCCGTCGACGGGAAGCATCCAGGTTCTCAGAGTCAGACCAGGCGGTGAATCGAGCGTCCTGAAGGCGGGTTCGGAGGCGGGTTTTTGAGGCGGGTTTCGAGTCATTAACCCCCGAGACTCCTCATATTCGCGCCTTTCCTGCACGTGGAACATGTTCTCATTGAGGTGATGAAGATGATTCGTGCGAGGTCAACAGTGGGACCATGATGTCGAAGGTCATGAATCAGTAGCGATTCCCCGATTGCGCCATGTGCTCATCAACCCACAGATTCCTCGCGTCAATGTCAGTTGATGTGGTCCTTATCAGTCCGAATGATGTCGACGATTGAACTCGGCAATTTCACAAACCAGGTACGAGATATTCATGGAATCACTCCAAAAGCCTTCTGTAAATGTGTGCTCGAGGGTATCACATTGGTGAATAGGGCCCAGGAGTGTGTGACGAACATGAGCGTTCAAAACAGGCAGTTGGCTAGTACATACATGTTCGAACGAATTTTGTCTGGGACGAAGGTGCCTCTCTGTTACTTATTCCTTCACCAGTACAACAACCTTTTGACTACTGAGTTTGTCTATGTCATCAGGCCCAGCTTTAATGAGCTGCCCGCGTAATGATGCCAGCTGTAGGCTTGAAGTTCAGGTACACACAGTTGCGAAGTTATTCAAAACGGATGTCTAAATTCGCACAGCTTTCACACTGGGGAGCATTGTGATTCTATTCAAGGATGAACGGTCATCGTGGTCGAGTGCATTCATGGCAGAATGTTCAGTGAGGGCAACTCAGTGGCATCAGCCTTAAGTTGGCACGACAAATCATGTGCCAGCGGCTGCATTAAAGTGATAAGCGTACGTTGTTCGGGATCGGGATCGCGAAATTCCACAATAGTTGCATCTCTCGACGTATCCACAATACTGATGAGACTTCTCTAGCTGCCAATTCTGTCAGAGGCAACACAACATCGAAGACATAAACAAGTTGGATCAAAAACTAGTCGTTACCACATGTAAATCAGAACTAGGGAGACCTCGCTACATGGATCATGCAGCGTCTCTGTGGCTAATCAAAATGAGGTTATGGCTTGGACAAGTTTGAGTATTCTGAAGACTCAATGCTATTGTCGTCTATTGTTGCTCAATCGCGCTTCAAACGCAATAACTATGCACAAAATCTGGATCCGAAGGAGTTCTCATGTGTTGATAATAGCTAGAAATATTCAAACTTTATGTTGTCAATGGTGAAAACACCCTGAAGTTGAGAAATGCTGCAACCATCGCCAGTGAAACAACATTCAATTCGAGGCATTCATTAGGCCGTTTTCTATGGATTGACTATGTTGGCATAGACTGTTCCAATTCCCGGAAGAAGACCACGACTTCACAGGACAGACTTGCACAACGTCGTCACCTTTAATGGGCCAATGTTCAAAAGCAGATGATGTAGCCAGCTTCATGGCATGAATCATTCCACTACTTGAGAACATTGGTCATGGCCGAGTCACAATTCACTGGGCCGGACACAACCAAAGAAATTATTATGCCTTCATAGATGATGTGAATTTAACGTGTTAAATATAGATGGTCTTCTTACTTAATGTTACTGATACACAAGCAGCAGCAGAGACGAAGATCTCGCTTCAACTTCAACAGCTACTTTTGAAAGTTTCAATTCTATACTATTTTCTGTATCAAGTTCATCGGCTCCTTGGCCTAATAAGAATTCCCTTGAGAAGTGTACCCTATCGACTGAGATACTGGATTCCACGAAAGACCAAGCTCAAAATTTGATTAAGTGTGAGGTAGTAGTAAGAGAAATGTTTGTATTAGTACTTCTGAGGTTGGCGACTCCACTGAGAGTAAAGAGATGCCGGCACGCGTCCTATCAGTGATGGTTCTAGTCTTTCTGAACACCTTTGACGCAAAGACGACGGCAACGAGGCTCACAGAAACGGAGGCCAGCGATCCGACTATCATTCCATAATACCCACGGATTGAGCGTTGCAGACGTGGAATAAACCATCAATACGAAGACAAGCATTTGATTTTCGGTATCATAGAAGAAGATGCATGACTGCCTAGACTATTACAGGCGGGGCGAGTTTCTGCGGTGCTGTCGTTTGGTCCTACCGTCCAAATGCGCACGTACTAGCATAGTAGAGTAAGCAGTACATGTAGTCATCAAGGCATACATGTAAACGTTAGTAAGACAGTTGAGGCCATACGCACGTAATCCACTTGTCGCAACCGCGAAGCGGTGTAGTGAGAGGTTTAGGTCTTGAGAGCTGAGCACTACGTCTGCCACAAGGTTCAATATGTTGACGTTGATGATACGGATCTTTAACATCGCACATCCATAGTCGCGTAATCAGGCAGGATAAGAGTAGAAAGTACATTCAAGAGGCGTCGACTGTCAAATTTTTTATCACACAATATTGCCATGAGGTAAAGTGCGGGCCGATGTCTAGAGTTCTTGAACACCTCATCTCACGCTTCAAGGGTGCGATTGAACAAGGCAAAGTTGAATGAGCTTGATTCTGCGAGAGCTAATATGAATCACTCTCTTTAAGGAAGATGGAATCACTGTCGTGTAACACAAGCGCCCAGGGCGAAAGATAATGGTATGGCTGACAAGGATGCATCTTCCGGATTTGTAGCCGATGAGCATCAGGGTACCCTCGGTACCTTGATATGCGCATCGAATAAAACAACTTGTTGCGGGATACGTGGTCTTACCGCTGCTTTTCCCACGTGTCCTACTAGAAGCCTAACCGGGCCCCTTGAATCTCTCCCTTCTGCGGCCAGCCGAGGCATCGAAACCCCGTCCCTCAGCCCAACACATTTCTTATTCATCACCATGCATTCCGACGTGCATCCGCCCATCAGCAATTGGCCCCTTCCACAGAGTGATGAGAACGCCTATCTTGTCTCGGCGGTAAGCGACGATTTGTCCGTTGGGCGTCATCTTGTGTCGCAGGACAGAAAAACAGACCAACGGTAACCAGATATAGGAAACGAAAACCCCGATGTCACCCCAGTCTCATCGCTTCTTTGGGAAGGTTACAACAGATCTCGCGGAAGTTGATTCATTGGTACTCGGCCCGCAGCGGCCACAGGTGAAATCCTCTCCCATCGGCCTTTAACCTTTGCGAGATGCATGCAGGCTTCCTGGTCCAGACCAATTGGCCAGAACCCGAGTGCGTGTCCTGCCTCCTGTCTTACCTGCATGTCCCATCTATGAATCCTTCCAGGGCTGGTTCAAGTCAGCCTGTGTGCTGCTTACCCTGCTGGCAGTGGCAATATCACTAGGGCTTTGATAAGACGTGCTGACAGCCTGACAGGGAGGCTCAAGTCTTGGTGAGGGTTCGAGATGGAGTTAAAAGCTTGACTTCGGCAGTCGCATCCTCCCCCGCAAAGCCAAGTCGTCTGCCCCAGAAGTTCGTCTGATCTGGTTTCCCCGGTTTTCTGTGCTGGTCTCGAGCTACACAATCGTCAAAATGGAATCCGACAGCGCCCCAACGTCAGAAAAACACGCTCAAACCGAATCGATCGAAGTCGGCGAGTCGCAGCCATTCGACCACCATGCGACTAAGAAGCTCTTGAGGAAGCTAGATTGGCACATCATTCCCTTTATGAGTCTGATCTACCTGTGAGTCGTCGCACAGACATTTCTTCGATACCACCGCAGCATCTAGCCATGCGACACTAATACTGACCTGGGATCAAGACTATGCTTCCTCGACAGGACGAACATTGGAAATGCTAGATTGGACCACTTGGAACAGGACCTCAAGCTGAAGGGTATTCAGTACAATGACTGTCTTGCCATTCTTTTTCCGTTCTACATCGCAGCCGAGATCCCGAGTAACATGATGATGAAGCGCCTTCGGCCATCGATCTGGCTGACATTCATCATGGTTTGCTGGTCTGCATCTATGATTGGACAGGGATTTGTGAAGGACTACTCAGGGCTCATGGCGACCCGAGTCTTTCTTGGAATCTTTGAGGGTGGCTTGTTTCCCGGCGTCAACTACTACATCACGCAATGGTGAGGCTCTCTCCTCTGATTCTCTGGTCAGCACGCCCTTTGAACGGACGAAGCTCTTACAAAAGCTTAAACAGGTACTGCAGAAACGAATGCGGCTTCAGAATGGCCCTTTTCTTCTCCGCAGCCACTCTCGCCGGGGCGTTTGGTGGTATTCTTGCGCGAGGAATTGCCGAGATGCACGGGGTTGGCGGTCTCTCGGCCTGGGCATGGATTTTCATCCTCGAAGGTATCCTGAGTATCTTGGTGTCTTTCACCGCATACTGGGCCATATACGACTATCCTGCCACGTAAGACCAAAGCTCAAGAAAACCTTGGCTGAATGTGGAGCATTATGAGCTGACCATTGTCACTTACAGTGCGCAATTCCTCTCTGAGAAGGAGCGATCTGAAGTTCAGCGCCGTCTGCAAGTGGACTCAGGCCACTTATCCAACGAGTTCAACATCAAATACGTTTGGCAGGCTATCAAGGATTGGAAGATTTACATTCACATGCTCATCTGCATGGCGGGCTTCTGTCCCATTTACTCGATTGCCTTGTTCTTGCCCACTATTATCAAGAACATGGGGTACACCTCCAACAACGCTCAATTGATGTCGGTACCGCCCTACTGCTTCGCTTGCATATTCACCATCGCCGCTAGTTGGTATGCGGATCGCGTAAGACAGCGCGGTATTTTCCTGATGGGCTTCCAGCTGGTGGGAATTCTGGGCTTCGGTCTCTTGGTTGGTACCAGCAAGTCTTCTGCACAATATGCTGGCACCATCTTTGCCGCGATCGGTGAGTTCCTACATCCGTTACCTTGATAGGAGAAATTGCCCTGTGTTGACTTGGACTTAGGCATCTATCCTCAAATTCCACTTGGTCTTGCCTGGAATAGCAGCAACATTGGCGGAAGTCTGAAGCGGGGAACCGGCATAGCGATGCAAGTCATGGGTGGTAACTGCGGTGGCATCATTGCCTCCTACGTCTACCTTAGCCGGGATGGACCCCGCTACACAACCGGTCATAGCATTCTCATTGGCTTTGTGAGGTAAGGGAGAACCATAATGACACTTTGGCCAGTGATTACGTGTGCTAACTTTGACTAGCATGGCCTTCTTCTTGACGCTATTCATGACCACATGGTGCAGAAGGGAGAACGCTCGCAGAGATCTTGTCGCTAGCGAGGCCGGGGTGCAGGAGTTGACTGCTGAGCAAAAGGAACTGGAAGCTGAGCTGGCAGATAGCGTGCCGTGGTTCAGATACACTATATGAAACGTGTGGACCCAGTACAGGTCTTCCTCTGAGAGACCGGACTCGGGGGATGAGGTGGAGGGGTAAATTCCTCAGGTTAGCTTGTTGGATGCCTTGTCTAATGGCAATTTAACCCGAGATCAGATCATCCGGTGATCTTTTCGGACCCTATGTATAAGTCAGGAGCGGTGTTAGGTAGAGAAACTAGGCGCTCGACTCTTGGTGAATAGACCAGGCTCCACTGGAGTTTCGGTCACGATCCGGGCTCTGGTCAGCAGAACCTTGCAGTGACGAACTTAGTTGAATCGCAACCCTAGAGCCGCAAAGATCTCATCGCTGCCGTCGCTATTGTAGCTGACTTACTAACACAGGTCTTCGATAGTGACATCTGACACCTACATTTCTGGTCCGAACAATTGAAAACCGCCACGTCCCATGTTTGTGTGAGATATAATGCGGCAGTAGACGCCAGCAGGTGACTCGGCCAACGAGGGGGCCTTTCAGAACCTGGGCGCCGTGGCGGGTAGTGGACGGGATCGAAGTAAGCTTTTAACGCTTCGTCGATCCCGGAGAAGTCCTTGCGCGGGATGATTCGTTCCATCGCGCTTAATCTGGGGGCCTAAACGACTTTGAAGGGCCATAGAAACCAGGATGGCGGTTTCAGAACAAGGGACCGTTTCCGCACGAGTGTTGGCGGTCTGGACTGACTGACATTGCAGTGAAAGACTGGAGAATTCCTAGCCAGTCGAGAGCGAGATAATGGAAGCGAGCGAGTAGAAGAATTGGCGATGATCCAAAGATGTTTGTTTGTTGACGGTACAATGGCTAAGTCTTGCGACCATTAGGTCATCCCCATCATATCCGATGTACGAGATTTTTCGGGTAGCTGAGCCACCTCAACGCCCAAGAATGACAGGACCGACCGGTCTCGAACGCCATACGACAACGAACACGACGAATGCGACGAACACGACATGACCAAAGACGTCAGTTTCCGAAACCAAGCCTCAGTTTACAAACCCCGAAATATACTCTAGAGTCTGGCTAGGAGTAGAGAATTCGATCTCTGTAAGATAAAAACCCGCGAGCCCGTGGGGCTATGTTGGTTGAGATGGATACTTTCGTACAGGTGATGAACGGCAGCACAGAAGATCATTGTTCTAGAAGACATTTTCAGGGTTCGCTCGGTTTCGGTTTCCTCGATACTCTCCGGCCCCGTGGCTAGTGGGCTCGCGCCACGAAAAATGCTTAGCTAGCGCCCCACGATTGTAGATGAGCTGATTTCCCTTGAGCGCACGTCCTTGCCGGTAGAATGGGACATTGGCCCGTTTTATGCCCTCGATGGACCTCGTTTGGGATATAACTCGGCGAGGAGGAATGCAGCCTTACAGATAGTAGTCTGTAACGCCCCCGGAAAGGTTATGGCTACCATCAGGTACGAAGGGAAAAGGGGAGGGATGGCAAGTGTGCCTTGCTGCCGGGCTGACAGCCGTCAAGAAAGATTTGGATTGATGGACACAGGGGACCGGGTAGTAGCGGGAGCTTAGGGTTCATGGAGGTAAAGGGGTATGGCAAGGCCCCGTCGTGCCCGTTAACCCCGGAAGCCTAACACAAATCTCGTCGAGTATTGGGTGGTGCTGGCCCCCGGGATCACGACGTGACGACGTGGGCACTGGCCAAGACGGGAGGATAATTTTGGGAGGAACCTTGGTAGGAACCTTGGTGACGGAATGCTATGCTGCCACACTGACTTATGTCATCTGCGCTGAGTGGTTAAGCGGCGCAGATGATCCCAGTGATACACGTATTGACTGTGTTGCGTTGCCCACCCAATACATGTATCTAGGTATGCAACTCCACGCAACGCATGCCGACGTTGATGGAGGCTTGGTGGAGGAATTGACGTCTCGATGCCGTGGCTCTTGGCCACATGAGTGATATTCAGGTCTGCACGTCTACAGATACCTCCTAGTTCGTAGTAGTTTCCTATCAGTGCTTCCAACGGGCAGGATCAGAAGCCCCCAACCCAACGTGGATCGTCACTTAGCGAACATGGATCTCGAGGGAGAGGTCCAATCTTTATTAGAGTGCCGCCCCTCTTGTGGTACCCCTGAGCCTGAGCCTGAGCCACCACCACCACTGGCACCACATAGGAAGTATGCTTCGGCCTGATGATAGCTTAGACGAAACGTAACCGTACACGCCGACACACCACTCTTGCTTCTTTACAACCTCCTGCCCATCCCCTCCCTTCAATCTTTACACTCGAGAGTCAACAACAGGCTAGGCTCCAATAGGAACGGCCAGAATACGGCCTTGTTCGTTTCACTTTCTCCACGCACACCCCATTCCAGATCCGTACGAGCCGCTATGTTATTGTGTTTCTGACGCACCCGCCCGTGCTCCGGCTTGACTCGTCAGCAAGGCGCAGTTTGGGGCCAGCTTTTCTTCAATACCCGCCCCGGCGCTGCCCAGCACGGGACGGGGCAGACTCACTCCCAGTCACTCCGAGATTCCCAAGAGCCATCTTCCCCGTCTGGTCACTGCTTCGCTCGCGTTTCCTTCACGATATAACTCGAGTGGCTTGCTCCGCGCTTCGTTCCTGGGCGGGTGTTCAAAACCGGCCCCATTTGGAATTGAACTTAACTACGGCTTCATCGCGCGCCAGCAAAAAGCTTCCTCCCCAACGACAGACAGGACCATAGATACCCATCGCATCACCACTACTCGTACTCACCCCATCTTACGCTACCGCCGATACACACGAAGCTATTACCTCGGCCGTTCCGCTGCAGAAAACACCACAGACCATCTCCGGCCCCGGCGCCCATCTCCCCGACTTGCCTCTCCTCTTTCAGTCCCAACCCATTTGCCATTCTCCATCCACTAACCAACCATCCATCCATCCTCACAACCCCACATATTCGCTTTCGGTCTCCTCGACTTGCTGGTTGACTTCCAACGACACACCAAACGATCGTTGTCTACTGTACCTTTGGCGGACCGCGCCGCTCTTGAAGTGAAGGAGAGCCACATCTTGCTGACATCTCGTCATTGGCACTCACCCGATTCGTCAGATTGCCGACTCTTTCCCCTGCCCATTGCACTCATCAGATTTCTGTAGCAAGGGGGCTTGAGGTCTAGGTGTACCCAAAGTCGTGAGGGTTCTCTCATCTGGCAGCCAAAAGGCACTTCGCTCGCCTGTCTGGGGTCCAGCCTGCCCACTCTTCATCGGACGCGAGGTTGGGGAAGTTACGGCAGCTGTTGCCCCTTTGCGCAAATCTAAGATAACAGCCAACACCGAGAAGGAAGAGTGAAAGGGCTGCTTATCCCGCTTGCTGCAAGATGCCGCGCCTAGGGTACAAGAAGTCTCGCGGTGGCTGTGCAAGGTGTAAACAGCGTCGTGTAAAAGTACTTACAACCCTTCATCCACACACATACACATGCACAATCATCACCTCTCTGCCATTCACAAACCATCTCGTATTCCGAACGCGGCCCGGCTGACACTTCTTAACCCAGTGCGATGAGAACAAGCCGTGTGGCGCCTGTATCAGGCACAACACCCAGTGCAGTCTCCTCGAGGGCTCAGTGGACGGTTCAGGGTCCGGTGACAACATGAGCTGGGAGCCGACATCCAATTCTAACGCGGCGGAACTCTCAAGAGTGCCGAGTTTTCAACGGAGAAGCTCGTCGCGTAAGGGATCCAGTGGCAGCCGCAAGATGCAAACGCCATCAATCAGCCCGATAGACCACTCGTTGACGCCGCCGAGTCTGCTCGAGGCCACCCTTAACCTACCGGCAGACTTCGTCAGCGACCGGGGCTCATCTATCGGAAATAGGCGGTCCTCTATCGCCGCCTCGAGCCCCGACCCTTTTCCCTACTTTGTCAAGTTTTCAACCGAACCCGTGGAACCGGTTCATTTGAGCAAGTGGATCACAGATCTTGAGCTGATGCACCAGTACTCCACGGCCACCAGTCTCACGATGCCCAGGTCGTCGGACGTGAGCAGTATCTGGCAGTTTGAGGTACCGAAGCTCGGTCTGACGTACATGTTCCTGATGCACGAGATCCTCGCCATCGGTGCTTTACATCTCGGGTATCTCCACCCGGAGCAGCGCGAATCTTACGCCTTGCATGCCTCACAACATCAGAGTGATGCGATAGCTGGCATGCGAGAGTCACTCATGAATATCACGACTGAAAACTGTCACGCTCTGTTCGCGGCGTCTTCATTACTGCTGCTCAACGCATACTCTACATTCCCGTATCAAAGAGGAGCGCCCCACTCACAAGAGGCGCCAACTGTCGACGATGTTCTCGACGTCTTCCTACTTGTGAGAGGAATGAGCCACATTTTATCATCATTCCAACCATCTATCCAGGCAGGGCCTTTTAGGCACTTCTTCACAGAGGTGGTAACCCCCGCGACTACACCATTGCTGGAGGCAGTCACACAGCATCTCGAGAATCTTCAAATAAGTTTAAAGACATCCAGCGCCGACGAACCAACCAAAGCCATCGTCAGCAAGGAGATCGACGTGTTTCTCGGGTGGATCATGCACGCCGTTGAGACAACGGCGTTTCCGGAGCTGCGGGTGGCCTTGACATGGCCCATCAACCTCACCGAGGAGTATCTACAGCTACTCCGGAACCGCGATCCTGCGGCGCTGACTCTGTTGGCTTACTACTCGGTCGTAGTCCGCTCGACGGAAGCTACCACGTGGTTTATGCAGGGATGGGGCATCAACTCGGCGCGGGCGATAGTATCAGACTTAGATCCAGAGTGGAAAGAGTTGGTCAAATGGCCATTGGCTTTCATAAGCGACAGAAGTATACAACTTTAGTTATCATCTAAACAAATCAAAGAACAAAACATTTAGACTACCCCATTCCGCTCATCCCTTGAACTGCCTTGCTAGAGATGCCAATACTCTTCGGAATTCAGAGCAGACACTCATGGCTAGTACGATGAGAGCCACGACATCCCGCGTGCGACAAATCCACGCCGAAGCTTCTTGGGGTTGCTGGGACACAAACGTCAACTGTCAGCTTTTTCGATGCCGTCTGCCCGGATAACCGTCCATGTACGTCTGTTAGGCTTGAAAGTCTAACGAGCCGATCAACAATAATCTAAGGATTTCGGCCGAGCGGCGGCAGAGCGCAATGCGGGCTTCAACGGCCCGGAGATTTCTTGGCGACTACACTTCGTTCGACCTACCTACTTAGGATAGAGGCCATTAGCATTGAAGGTAAGGCATATTCAACTACAGAAGCTACTAGGGACACAAATGAGCTGTAGAGTCAGAGTGTGAGCGATCTGAAACAATCAAAACAGGAACAGACGGGTAGTACCTCAAACCCCGAAACCGAAACCGAGGTGGGTGCACTGGTCTGGTGCTAGGTGTGCTAGTGGGGTTGTTGCGATCGAAGCTTAAGTGATCCGACCTAGCTACGCTCCGCTCCGGCTTTATGAACATTACCTAGCGTAAAGTGGGAATGGTAAGGCTGATTATGACTCTGCCGCCAGTTTAAACACTGCTTGACGCGCTGCTTAAGCCGTTACTACCGTCCGTCATAGCCTTTGTCCACGGAGAATTCGTCGGTAGCTAGGGGTCCCCTATGACATTGGTTCCTAGCTTTCCTTCAGCAGAAGGCCACATGATGGCCATGACGTTGAAAGGGATAAAAGCTTAAAGACGCTTATTGACGCCGGGGCGGCAATTACCGGATGAAGAAGAAGTCTAGACGCCCAGCGCGTGGAGTTGCGATTATGGAAGGCGAATTGCATCTTCCTTGACTGGCCAAATTGACCATTCTTAGCTCCCTCGACCCTGCGATCATGCCGACAGATTCTCACGATGGCAAACGTGCCAAGTCGTCTTCGGAATTTCCGTGCCTATCTATGTTTTGGCTTGGGCAGGAGAGTATCGCGAGACGATTACGCGAAGCGCGCTGCGCGCCCATGGTCCCGATGAGCTGTTTGTTTCCCCTTCCCGTGGCCCATTCCAGTATCATCTTCGGTCTAACCTAGATCTTGGGATTTTAGATTCGGTCTCTCGAGGGATCTTATTGCCACTGCTAACATGTCGATTTCACCTTTTGGTATAGGCACAGACGATGAGACGAATGCTGAACCTTGTATTACGATTCACGAGACCTCTAGACGAACAGACGATGACGGACGCACATTTCATGATACAGACATCATAACGAAGGCCCAATAAACGCGAGTATGTTTTGGACTTCGATTATTGGAAGCTCTCAATATAGTACGAGATCAGTTTTCGATCGCAAATTGTTCAACTATGTACGAGAACTGTTGATTCGATCAAGCCCAGGTGTCAAAGAAGCGGACAGCCTGGAAGAAAGCTTCCTCTTTGCCAAACTTCTGCCTAGGGTCCGAAATGTTGGCGCGAACACCGAATCCGTGCGAGGTACCGCCATACACAGCAAGAGAGAAGGGCTGGCCAGTCTCACCGAGCAGGGCCTCGACCTCGGCACGACGAGCGGGTGTCATAAGGTTGTCAGTTTCTGCAGCGATACTGTCAATGATAAAGAATGATACAGGCAGGCCATTGGCATGCAGGGGTGGCAGGGTGAAAACGTACCGGCGGCAGCGACACTCGCGGGACCGGTGATGGCCGTGATCTCCTCGTCAGTGAGTAGACTCGGGTGCGCGGCAAAACCGACGTCGGCGCCCTTGCCCTCAGCGAGGACACGGAACGTGTAGCGGCCTCCGAAGCAGTATCCCGTGACGGCCACCTTGCTCACGCCGAGCTCCTCGCGCAGGTACTTGATGGAGTTGGCGATAATCGGGTCAGTGACATTGGGCCCGTGCTGCGCAAGGAATGCCGTCGTATTGAAGCCGGGGATGTTGATGTCGTTCGGGGCCGGGCTGCCGTTGAACAGGTCCGGCGCGACGGAGATGTAACCGGCGCGAGCGAAGCTGTCGGAAAGCCTATTCATTCACGTTAGCAGTTGGTACCTTGGCATTGCCATGCAGAGACGCATGGTTGAAGACGGGCAAACTCACAGCTTGTTTTGCGCGAGCTGAATGCCGAAAACGTCGGTCAGGTACAGAACTCCAACAGTCCTGTTACCACGCGTGCTCGGCTTGGTGACATATTGGGTCACTGCATGTGGATCGCGTCAGTTTGTGTGCGCCTGAAAGACATCTCGATAAGAATAGACTCACGCCCATTGTATCTGACCTCCTCGCCAATTGGGGTACCAGTATGGGCAATGGCGGAAACGTCGGCAACGGGGCACTTCTTAGCAGCATTGGTAAGAGATGCGAAGCCCAGAAGGGCTGCGACGATAGTCTTGCTGAGCATCTTGAAGGTTTTGACCTGTAGGTTTCTCGATCACAGAACACAATGGACGGATACCGGATGGAAACAATCATAGAATGGGATGGGATAGCCCAACATCTTTTTAAGATTTAAGCTTCTCCTCGTTCTACGCGTCTACTAATGATTACAAATAAGCTAGATCGGAACCTATTTCTTGGATGGCCACTCAGACGGAGATACGGTGGTGGTATCTTGGAGATATCCATTGCCAAGACGGTAGGCATGGCGCAAGACCCTGGAAGACGTCATCCAATCCTCTACCCGTGTGCTCCGCGTCTCCGCAAACACACCGTGAACGCTGAAGGATGGAGAGTTGCCGGGGCGAGGAGAAGGTTCCAGTCTGGGCCCAAGGAGGAAGCCGAGTTCTTCCTTCTCCGCTCCAGAAAAGTGCGCCAATCATTGTGCTCTGTGCCCCTGTTTCGAGGTGGCTTTATTTGCTTATTTAATGTTCAAATGCAACGCCGATGGACGTGATGATCCTTGGATTCTGCCAGGGCCAAGCGGTGCGGCAACGGGAAATGAGCATCGTTTAGGACGGTTGCCGTCGTGAAATGAGGGGTCCGCGTGGGGCAATTGCGACTTATCAATGGCCGGTTCGCTGCCGAATCGGCCAAAAACTTCGATGATGAGCTTTTATTACTTGTACTTAGTAAGGTTTCAGTGAGGGTATTTGTTCATCAGACTCGGTCAAACTCATCAAGCCCGTCAACCTCTCAATGACGTAGGCCAGGATGGCCGTAATTCTCTTCTAACATCCGTTATGCTGCCTCTCAACTCTTTGGACACTAAGCCTGGCTAGGTTCTATTCAACCTTCTCCTCAGACAAATCCTAAAAGACCCTCCGTCGTAAACAGCTTGGCGCAAAGTGTTAAAACCGCCCCGACCATGCAAACGATGCCGCCAAAGATGGAAATTTGGTCATAACCGTGGTACCGATTGAGCAACGCACCGCTGACCGGCGGCCCAATCAACACAGCCATTGATGCGAATGCGATACCCATTCCCATGTAGGTTCCGATATCCTTTGGTGTCTTTGGGCAGAGGGTGAAAACCACGGACCCTCCTGAGATGATGGCGCCAGAGGTGAGACCATACGCTGCAGCAAAGCCGATGATTCCAGCCTCAGTCACGGCTTTGGGCCAACAGAGAATCGAAATGGCTGTCAACAATCCCGCAGTGAACAGAATGTTGATGCGACCAAATTTGTCGCCCAGGACGCCGGGGATAATGCGGCCAGGGATCGAGGCGCCGTTGATGACGGCCACCAGATAAGACGCCAATGAAGGACTCAAGCCATGATCGATACCGAATGTGGGCAAGTAAAAGAAGGGAATGAACATACCCACAAACATGAGGCATACGCCACCAGTGAGGCACAGGAACAGCGACTGTCGAAAAGCCTTCCAGATGAAAAATTGGCTCCGTCGCGGGGGAAGACGGGCCCTCACCGCGACGGACGAGAATAAGAGAAACGGCATCATGATGAACCCGCAGATGCGAACGGCCCACCCGAATCCCAGCCTGTCCAGCAGCTCTGAGAGCACGATAGGAAACACGACTGCACCCAGCGACGAGCCAGCGATGGCGAGGCCCATGGCTGCTCCTCTTCTCCTTTTGAAGTATTGAGGCGTGGCGGCCATTGCGGGGAACATGATCAACCCGTTTGATATGCCGCTGAGCACACCCTGAGCGAGCATGAACTGCCAGTATTCGTTACATAAGCTCGTCATCATGACTGAGAAGATGTATACTATCGCGGCGGGACGAATGACCTAGTCACGATTAGAATCTCCTCGAGAACGACTCAAAGAAGCCAGTGCCTTGCGTTCCACTCACCCATGCGCCATAGCGGTCAAATATTGGTCCTCCGATCGCTCCGGAAGCAAATACCAAGAATGCCTGTATTGATCCGATCCACGATATGTCGTCTGGCGTATGATCCGAAAGCTGATGTCGCGCGTAATATGCTTGGAAGACGCCAAACGAGTTGGTGTACCCCAGCGAGCAGAATAGGATGGCCGCGGTGCCGGCCGCCACAAGCCATGCTCGCGTACCGCCTTCCGGGAAGTCATCTTCAGCCGACTGAGTGACCTTTTCTTGTTTTTCCTGTTCTCCTGGTCTTCCTTGGTCTGTTGATGGTGTCGACTTGCTCTTCTCCGACTCGGCGCGCGACTGTTGAAGCACTTCCCCGCGACCCTCGCCGGAATTGCCTCTCGATGGCCCACCCTCGACGATATCCTTCACTTCGCCCTTGGTCTCTGTTGGTTCGTTCATGGTTGCGTTGCTCTCAGAGAACTCTGTGTCTGACAGAAATTCAGTAAGCTTGGATCAGCTCATCCTTATCCTGGTCAGAATTGAGGCGCGTCGCGGACTATTGAATACTACCAAGACGTCCGCCCCTCGGGACCGACTGCCCGCGGCCACCGTCACGAGATGCCTACCCGTGAGGCATACATGAACCTTTGAAAACTTCGCAGCGTGTGGGCTCCATTTCTGCAGCTTGGCAGCTACTCGGGAGGAACGTGCCAGTCCGAGCCATTGGGACTTCGCCGATCGACCTGCTTGACTGCGGCTACGGCACGGCCGAAAGCGCACGTGCGCCGGCGAGCTTCCGGAGGCTCATTTGTTTACAGTGAGTTTGAGAAGACGCAGCCCAGCCCGACGGGAGCCCCGTTGAAGGTGGATGAGGTCTCGCAGGGCCGTGGCATCTGCAAGCTTGCTGGGGCTCATCGCGTTGGCTGGAGACGTTTGAGGGGTGACGATGACTTCATGGTTGGCAGATGACATAGCCTCTCTATGCATTAGGTTCATGACGCTATCGAACGTCCACAACCAACGTCGTCTGATCACCAAGTGGTAAGTGCTGTGCAGCTTTCTCAAACAGCACGTAGCGTACTTGGATCGACGCCAAGGGGAAGCGAATGCGGTTCTCGATACTGCAGCTCCTGTCGATCAATAGTCTCCGACGCAGGCTGTACGTCTACCCTTGCACGTTTACCCGTGTCATCAACCCCGATAACCTTAAATCAATGAAGGCATTCGTCTGTGAACACCCGGAATTACAACACCGCTTGTTGCCCAACTGATGCCCCTCATTACTCAATCAGTGAGTTGATATACCGGTTTCCCATACACGTGACATTCATCAAGAGCTCTCGTCTGATGACCACAACGAGGTTCTTTCTAAGTCCACCGCGTCGGCTTGGGACTTCGCCGCAACTTTTCAAACCTTCCAAATATCATGGGCAACCGCCACGTTATGTTGATCAAGGGTTTTGGAGACATGAAGAGCTCTTCAACAACCGTGATGCTGCTCCGCACAGATTGTGATCGCGTCAAGGTCCTGCCTTACCAAATGGCGGACGCAGTCTGTGTGCTTGACGGACTTCAGAGTATGGGTCTAAGTTACCTTGTCTTTCCGAGGGGGTTTGGTGAGGCAAGGTGCATGTTTCTACGCGTGTAAACAGCTTGAGACTACGCTCTGGTGGACTCGGATCAACTACGATAGCCTCCGCTGATCTCCATCCGTCCAACCGAACTTCCTAATCTAAATCGATTCCGACGTTGGTTCGTCTGAGGTCTTGTCACTGCCCTGCTTGCCAAGCCGGGTGAATCTCTAGATCGAACACATATGCTATACGTTAGGTGCCACAGTTTCTCGGACTGCGCCGTTGGTTCCCGAACGAGCTGTTTGGCGGTAGAAGTCGTCCAGTCGACGTTTCTCTTTTGGTGAGAAGACCAGCTTCAACTACAAGACTTCCACAGTCTGTTCTCTGAACCACTCAATCCTCCAACGACTTAGACTGAATGTAGGGAAAGTCTGGGGGGAGCGGAGCTGACGTTTGGTACTGTATGCATCATCTGAGCCGAGCCTTCGTCAGACATGGAAAGACTTCGTGAACATAAGACGTTTCATGTCCTGTTTCTGGGCCGCACTCCGGCTACCATATCTTTCTTCTACAATCTCAATATGGCTGTCTCTGAGGCTGCTGACAACTTCTCGTTACACGATTATCTGTGAGGCATCGCCAGCACACATTGAAGTTGCCACTTGACAACCTGTCGTTCCATGGTTTCGTCTGTTGGCAAGTACATGTAGTTTGCACAATGCAACAGAAAATGCGTTACATGCAGATATTGGAACGATCCTCATCAACGGCAAAACCGCACATGACAAACCCCTTAATATGGAAGAATGCATCTTGAACGGAGCTTCAACCTCCGTGAACCGTGATGTTTTCCCGTTTACCCCGCTACAATGCCAGTAGGTGATGACTATTTAGCCCCGGCTCCCCTGCGACTGCTGCACGCCGAGACTCGCGCCCAGACTCACCCCGCAGATCCCCCAGACGCCCTCTTCGGCACAAACTTTGAGCCAAGAGCGTATGGAACCACGCAGCATCTTCCGCCTTTAAGCTGTCAGAAACGTTATGGATAACAGCTTAGCTTTCGATAACACCAGCTGTGGCTCTCTGTCTGAAGGCATAGTTTGCATGATACTTGTCAGCACTGTTCTCCTGAAATTCCCGCTGGTTCCGTCTATGCAACCCAGAACCAGACCTTAAGGATAGTTGCCAAGAAAGCTCACGAAGTGAGTAATACCTCGCCGTAGTATGGCGCATCATGCCTGATATTTTCAACTTACTGACCCTGAATTGCGTAGTCTTGAGAGCCCGAATTCTGGGAGGGCTTTGTCAGAAGAAAGAAGCCTCCAAATATCAACATGAATTTGTCACTCACTGCCTACAGCTAAGGTAGGAAAACCAATGAGCCGCTTGGCGCCGATGGAATTCGATCTCACGCTGGGGGAACATAGCCGCCTCGAGCTTCACTATCGACGCAAGTCTCCCAGGCCGTTTCTCGAGCTCCGATACGGACAAGGGAGCCCTGCCGGACCAGTTCGGACGGTAGACTAGCGAAAGCCGAAGACAGACACGATCGGCAAGGCACCACGGCCGTTCCTGACGACCTTTCCTGATATCAACCCGTGCATCCCGGAGCTATTTGCTCACTCCTGCCGTCGCCGAGATCTTGGCTCTTGCAAGCATGACTTGTCTCTTCATCCCCCGGCCACCACATCCCGTTGATTATCGAACAAACGACCAATGAAGCAAATCACCTCCCTGCTTACAAGACCTTGGCAGTTATTTGATACATGGGTTTCTCCGGCTCGAGAGGCCTCAGGGCCGCGACCCATGGGACCCTTTCCTTGCAACAAGCGCTCAACTGTTGACCGTTCTGGAAGTGGGGTCTGTGTTGCCGGCGGGAATTTCGTCCCGTTCAACTCTTGGAAGAGTTGGACGACAAGGTATAATGCGACCCAAGGTCACATGGGACTCTTTCGAGCAAAGATATTGTCCTTGCGAGTGTTGGCAATGTAACAGTCCGATCCCTTTCGTCGGCTGTCGACAAGTGGTAGAGCCTTGGTCACGGAACTGGACGCAATGTTGCCGGAATCCGGGACGCTTAGGAGAAGCTCTTCGGGGAGCCTCATTCCGCAATCGTGAAAGACAGAAGACCTCTGGACGAAGACAAGAGCATAAATAGTGAGGAGTAAGCCTCCGTGTTCAGCTGAAGTTCAAAGTAGGCTTCTCACAACCTACCTTCAGCATTCACCTGCTAACTCAGAAGACAATCTTCCAGTCTCAGTGGTTTCTTTCACGATGAAGTACACTCTCTCAGCACTTTCCATGCTGGCCATGGCTGTGGCCCAGCAGGTCGGCACAGAGCAGGCTGAGACTCACCCCAAGCTCAGCTGGCAAAGATGTACTTCTGGATCTTGCTCCAACGTCAACGCCGAGGTCGTCATCGACGCCAACTGGCGCTGGGTTCATGGTGTTGGGTAAGTTACATTGCTGGTTTATGTCTTTTCTTGAGGTGATTATCGACAGCACTCGCTAACATCTTCTTCCAGCGGATATCAGAACTGCTATGACGGAAACTCGTGGACCGGCCTGTGCACGACTGGAGACAGCTGCGCCCAGACTTGTGCTGTTGAGGGAGCCGAGTACGGCGGCACCTACGGCGTCTCAACGAGCGGTAATGCCTTGACCTTGAAGTTCGTCCAGGAGCACCAGTACGGCAAGAACATTGGTTCTCGCATGTACCTCATGAATGGTGACAGCAAGTACCAGACCTTCCAGCTCCTGAACAACGAGTTCGCCTTCGACGTCGACTTGTCCAGCGTCGAGTGCGGCATGAACAGCGCTCTGTACTTCGTTGCGATGAAGGAGGACGGCGGTCTCTCGTCGGAGCCTAACAACAAGGCTGGAGCCAAGTATGGTACTGGTTACTGCGATGCTCAATGCGCTCGCGACCTCAAGTTCATTGGTGGCAAGGTAAACTTCAACACCCCGTGCCAGACAAGCAGAGACATTGCGACTAATAGTCACGACGAACAGGGTAATGTTGTAGGATGGGAACCTTCTGAAACCGACGACAGTGCTGGTGTCGGTAACATGGGTGCCTGCTGCGCCGAGATTGACGTCTGGTAAGATGCCTGTACCGGTTCTCACTCGAGAGTCGCTCAAATCCTGATTATTTCATAGGGAATCCAACGCCTATGCCTACGCTCTGACTCCTCACCCTTGCGAAAACAACAACTATCACGTCTGCGAGGGTTCCAACTGCGGCGGCACCTACTCAGAGGATCGCTACGGCGGCGGCTGCGATGCGAACGGTTGCGACTACAACCCGTACCGCATGGGCAACCCTGACTTCTACGGCCCCGGAAAGACCATTGACACCACGAAGAAGTTCACCGTCATTACCCGCTTCGCCCCCGATCGCATGTACCAGGTCTTCATCCAGGACGGCAACACCATCGAAGTCCCCGGCGCCAAGTGGGAGGGTGTCCCCGAGACTTCGGAGATCACGCCCGAGTACTGCGAGCGCCAGTTCGCTGTCTTCAACGAGCGAGACCGCTTCAACGAGGTCGGCGGATACCCCCAACTCAACGCTGCGCTCAACATCCCCATGACGCTTGTGATGTCCATCTGGAGCGACGTGAGTGTTTCCTCCCATCACACATGCATCCTCCAGCCTTAGAAATAGCTGACGCGACGTGATAGCACTACGCCAACATGCTCTGGCTCGACTCCACCTACCCTCCCGAGAGGGCCGGAGAGCCCGGTACCGAGCGTGGACCTTGTGCCCCGACTTCGGGTGTCCCTGCCGAGGTCATCGAGCAGTTTCCCAACTCGCAGGTTGTCTGGTCCAACATCCGCTTCGGTCCTATCGGCAGCACTTATGCTGTCTAAGAGACCTGAAAAGGGAAGACTGAAACTGGTCCGAGAACGCGGTTCACCTCGAGAGTGTCTCCGGACGTATACTGAGTGGCGCACATCTCGTTTTCCTCTTGTATATAACTTCTCTTCTTCCATGGTCGGCACCATCTTTTCAGCCCGACTTTGTCCCATAGACTCGGGCTCAAATACACATATCCGCACTAGCCAATACACCAAACACGTGCTCCTAGTATTCGTCTTGTGCTCCGAAGGCAAGGGAACTTGTCGGAATGCAGCCCATCGAGGACTTGTTGCTAGGAGTATCGGATAATCGTATGCGTATCCGCAATCAGTTGTGTTTTCCACGATTGTGTTAGGCACACAGCCTTTTCTAATTACCGTTCAGGTAGAAGGAGAAAAGCTTGTCTTTGGCTATTAAAAGTATCAAATCCACCTTCCAGCTGAGTCATTATGCCGGCAGGTATCCGTAGTGTAGTCAAAACATGGGCCCTAAATGGCAGCGGGGAGTATCGGAGAATCGTGGTAACAGCATCGATGAGTCGTTGACGTTTGCGTTTTATGTTCGCTGGTCGATTCGCAGGCTCGGATACTGACAGAGTTCGTCTCGGCGTCGGCTCAGTTCGGCTCGGTGGTAATCTGCTACCGCATCGATTCTCGGTCGGAGGAGCCAGAATCGTAGCTGATAGAAGAGAGTCCCTAGACAGCGAGGGTGATCAACTTCTATCTATTCGTACACTGTAGGGCAGATGAACAGTAATCCCACGTCCTGACTCAGTACAATCATGGCAGACTCCGAATTAAAAGCGAGCGTCCGCGTACGGATAGAGTGTTGTCGGATAGAGATTTGTATGTATGGACTCCTATGGGTCGGAGGTCGTGCATAGGAGAGATATGGGACGATTAGCCAAGGCATTTATTCGCGATTGGGCAAGTCGAACAGTTGAGTGTCATGAATGCACCGACGTGACGAACCAGCCTCTGGCTGTAGCTCAACAGGAGAGCGAGAGCGAACTGCTCTAAACAGGGATAGCCCAGACACTGTCCGTCTCTTGGTTGGTCAGTAGGAAGAGACAAACGTCAGTTTGCGGACGCTAATGCAGGCTGCTGACACGCTAAAATCTGGGTAGAGATCAAACAGGGGCTTTAAATCCGTCCGAATACACTCCAGTCTAGGAGAATGCTTCGCCTCACCGATGACAACGGCCAGATAGGTTCTGGATTAGCAATCCATCAAGAAGATAGCAATTCACAAAAAGGACAGAACATAAGGACCAAATTGATCCTCAATCTCAGTTCTCAGCTATTTGCAAATGTCCTCAGGTTTTTGAAAGTACAAGAGAAAGATTGTAAGCAACTTCGACTATGCTCTGATGATGAGACTATCCGCACAAACTAGGCCTGAGTCAGTAGGAGTCCCCACCATCTAAAAAGGCATCGACACCGATTCGACGATTTAGGTTACGACCTTGTGGCACCATCCCTGGGACTTAGACGGTGGAAGGCCGTCAGCAGGCTGCATATAGTCCTCTTGAGGACCAGTCTCATCTCTCCTCGAGCCTTGTCGTCATCCGTTTGTCAAAGAACGACCAGATCTTCGGAGCTGCTGACTGCTGACGCGCCTGAATCTCTACTACCTCCATTGGCGCCTTTATGACCAATGTCTTTCGAGGATATTTTTCCAAATTTAGAAGCAACGGCAACAATGGAGATGTGTTTCAGTCCAGGCCCGGCGATTCCTGCCGGGACGGTCATCCCTGTGGTTGCAAATCCTCGTCTGGCGGAACTACGAGACCCTTCGGAGGATTGGACTGGAGTTACGAGTACGGCGGAGAGACGGAAATTGCAAAACCGGCTGAACCAAAGAGCGCGAAGTGAGTCCACCTCTGTACCCTCCGCTGACGTCTACTTTATGAATTCGTTTAAGGATAGTAGCATCCAGCAGACAGCTAACTGTAACACGCGTATTATAAGGGCGACGAGCACAGAAGAAACTCGGCAAACATTCTCCATCAGACAGAAGTCCATCCTCCGAAGTGGACTCCGACCCATCAACAGCCCTGGTGAAAAAGGAGTTGCGTTCGCCGACGAACGAAAACACCCAGACGGCCCTGGCAGCCATCGTCGCAGGGAAGATCGGAAATGTTCCCCAAGACATTTGCCTCCTGGGAAAGAAAGGCATGCCAGCCATGCTAGAAAAGTTCGCCGAGAATGCCTACGACGACTACATGCGTGGCCGGCCCTGTACAGACTACCTAACAACCCTCGTCCGCGTCAACGTCTTCCACGCCTTTGTCCGCAACGCCCACGCCCTCAACTTCGACGCAGGGTGGCTGACCTACGACTCCATCTCCCCCTTCAACAAGTCCGGGCCCGGCTTGGGTCTCGCCACGACGACCACAACGTGTCCGTCCAACATGCTGCCCACAGCGCTACAACTATCCGTCGAACATCACCCGTGGATCGACTTCTTCCCCCAACCCCGCATGCGAGACAACTTTCTCCGTGTCGTGGCCGAGCACGGTGAGGACTACGTCGACGAGGACGAAATGTGCCGGGACGTGGTCGATGTGGGCGCGGGTGCGGGAGTTGAGGACGCGGCGCTTATCGTTTGGGGGGAGCCGTGGGATCCGCGGGGCTGGGAGGCCACGGAACCGTTTCTCCGGAAATGGGGCTGGCTGCTGGACGGCTGCACTGAAATGCTCGAAGGGACAAACTACTGGAGGGAGAAAAGGGGCCTACGGAAACTCAAATTCAACTGATGCAAATCCTTGCACAAAACAACAGTCCCTCCGCCCGTGTCGAACACAACAAAACATGGGACCTGATGATCAGAAAGGCAAATGACCATGTATCAGTGTTACTCTGACGTCGTTTGACGAGGTATCTACTGGCTTTACCATCACGAGCTCTTACTCTTCTCCTGATCTAGAATCCCCATCAACTCGACAAAGTACGGGAGAAATGCCTCGCATTCGACCCTGAAGCCTTCATGGGCACCCGCGACGTCGACTTTCGGACACCCTAGAATCTTCGCCTGCTCATCAACCGCCTGGGCATACCACGCCTCTCTGCTCCGAATGCCCCTCATCAACCCGATACTCGTTCCGTTCTCCTTGATGCGATACAAACTCGGCAGATAGCCCAGCAAGACGGTAAACTCGTTAGCCCAGTGGTTCGGGGGATTCATCGGATCCGATGGCCCCGTCCGAGGTACACCTTCGTCGAAATAGCCGATCAGCCTAGAGCTGAACTCCTTCTGCGCAGCATCGACCCCCGAAGCCTCATATATCTCAAGACAATTGTACAAAAACTCGAAGACCTCGGTGGCGTTCGGCAGTAGCATGAAGGTCGGAGCTTCGTGGGAGATGATGTGCTCGACCATGTCAGGGTAGTCGATGGCGAATTGGAACGCGAGGAGACCACCCATACTACTTCCGAAAAGAGTGGCTTTGTCGAAGCCGAGGGTCACGATGATGGCGCGTATATCTCTAGCTTGCTGTGGTGGATGAAGCCTCTTGTTCACCTTAGCTTGACTCGCTGACATTTGTCGGCGGTCAAAGGTGGCGCAGGTATATCTATCCGACAGAGCGGCGATGATTGTGTCGTATTGCCGTCCATGGCCGTTGCCTCCGGGGATGAACACGATGAGCGGGCCTTTGCCTTGTGACCAGTAGTGAATATCGCAGTCATCGATGTGAAGGACTGCACGGGTTGGGTTAAACTCCATTGCCATCGTCGTGGTTGTCCCGGAGTCTCATGTAGGTAGTCAGAGATAACTTTAGGTTCAACTGGAAATGGCACTGGGCTTGATAGATTAGGTACTTGAGACACAATTATATAGACGAACACCTAGCTATATAAAGTGTTCGCGAAGGAACAAAGACCGCATCTGATGATGTCCAGTTCTGAAAGGCGTGATCAAACATTAGCGGCCGTTTGATGACCCGGCTTACAGAATCGCGATTAGAAATCCAAAGGACGCGTTCTCTGCCTGCAAGGCGGTGATCCTGTCAGCATAGCTAGATTAACCGGATCAATCGGAAAGAATGGTGGATGTTACGGGCCGGATCTCCTACAGTAAGCTGACGAAAAGGCGCAGGTGATTGGAGGCAACGATGACCTTTGAATCCGGACCCGGGCCCCAACAAACAACGGAAACCGGACCGGCGTTCGGCCCCACATCGACGCATCCGCGATTTTGGCAGTGGTAATGACTCAATTACCTACTACCTGGCTTAGCTATCTCATGACGATTAATTTCCAAAAGGACTTCCCACGGAGAACAATGAATGCAGCAGATATCGATGGATCCTCTCGAGCAACCCAGATGTTTACTCTCGCGACTCCCAAAACCCTCGGCAAGTCTCGGTAGCGATTGTGTCACTAGTTGTGGCACGCAGCAATGGGCATATGAAGTGGGTTAAAGTGGCTTGAAGTAACCCGTCTGGAATGAGCACATGAGAGCAGTCTATATACTAAGTGAATGTGATATCCACGTGAGAAAGCCCGTGGCAAGATGCTTGCCAAGTGCTGATGCCATTCCTGTTTCGTGACAGATTGCTGACATAGCAACTGTCGTATCGATCACAACCACGAGGAATTGAGTGACGATAACTTGCAGCGCAGAAGTCATGGGGTTTACCATTGCAGTCGCTCGGGCAGTCAATGGCTGTTGTACAGGCTCATATGCTCCTTATAGGATAAGTAAGTATCGTGAAGCCTGAGCCACCCCTTTTTGTCGTAACTTCCTCTTGATACCGATCGATCTGTATCAGAATATTTTATCTACGTATCCACGGGTATCTTAGACATTCAACTAAAAGTGTGGCCATTGCTGTTAGCTCGGTATATCAAAGTCTAGTTTTTCAATCTCTTTACGCGGCCACTGCAGGAAATCTAAGTACGGAGCATCCAGATTCGACGCCACGCCTCGTAAAATGTGATCGGCCCAGCCGCGCATGTACCACAGCCACTCGAGTGTCTTGACCAGCACGGCAAAATGGCCCAGCAATAGCAACGCGATGCTCTTTTTCTCCTTGAGACACTGCACGAAGTCGTCGTCGGTGCGGTAAATGCAAGCCATGATCACCTCCATCTTACCCTCCGATGCGGTAATGGGCTCCGCAGTTGTTCCAAAAGTTTGTTGGAAGGCGATGGATACGTAATCCATCATCTTCCTATAAGCTGCTTCGTCGCCATCTGCAGAATCGGAAATAAGTTGCGTGACGCGTCTTAGGGCAGGTTCCCATGTAATCAGTCGTGACCCTCTGGAGCTCGGAGATGGCACTGACACTTGACCTGACAAAGAAGATGGGTCTTCGCTAAGTGGAGAGTCCTCTCCAGACGGCATGGGACCGAGGACGCCCGAGAAGATGGCCTCGAAACCAACCGTCTCGATAACGAGCCTGACGCCTCTGAGCAGCCCGAACCAGGCCACCTCAACGCCGTCCGATACGATGAGCAGATTTCCTGGCGCGGGACCGCGAGCGAAGCTACAAGAGCAGACGAGAGTGGTGGCGATATAGAGGACGCTGGCAGTGTCGCGGCCGAGGCGGGGCATAATCTCCATAGTCTGGCGCAGGCCGGTCTCGTAGTGTTTGTCTGCCAGGCCTCGGTACCTCGCACACTCGTCTAATTTGATGGTAGCTAGATGGAACGCGGACACGGCAAGAAGGAGGTGGAGGACGGAGTGGTTCTCAAAGGCGAGCAGAGGCACTTTTTGACGCCAGAGGGTTGCGTCGCCGTGGTCTAGGGCCGGGCAGGTGAGAAAGTGGTGCAGCAGGGCGAGGTCGTCTACAGTCCAAATCCATGGAGCAAGCCCATTAGGGGAGACTCCCAGCAGTAGAGATTTCGCAGCGGTTGATGTGCTGCTACATGGCGAAGAAGCGTGGCTCGGGGTGTCAGATGATGAAGCTGCTGAGGGGTGAAGGCGCCGGTTTGGTCTGGTATAATAGCCATCGCGAGGCGTATTGTGTCGGCCCTCATTGGCCGTCGGCTTGTGTAAAGGAGACAGGCGATTAAAGGCATCATGAGAGGTATAAGCTTGAGTGTCCGAGTCTGAACTTGGTGTTGAGCGCTCGAAGCTGCAGTTGTGTAGGGCTTTTGAGCACTGCCCGCACTTAGGCTTGGCTTCGTCACACTGTGCTAGTCGGTTAGCGTTTTAGGCATGTATTTAAGATGGTGATCTTGCCTTGATCCTGCGCTTCTTGCACATCTCACAGCCATTCCGCGACTTTTTATGCGGCCGGCGCTTCACGATGTGGCATGTTTCGCAAGTGCAGCTCGGATCGGCATGCGTGGCCTGCGGAGGGCCGCCACCCGGCATTTGGTCAGGTACTAGTAGCTTGATAAAGGACGGTCAAGTGGTATCAGACTTCCTGCGTCTAGATGATGGCTTAAAGACGGTGCGTTAAGTTGACGATGGTAACCGCAGATGGGAGGGGTTGAGGTGGTCAAATTACGAAGAGGAATTCGAGACAAAACGAGAAAGACAAAATTCAAATAGGGACGGAGGCCTACGAGGTGGGGGGAACTGACCAATCACCAATGAGCAGTGACTTGATCATCTCTTGCTCCGATTCGGTCCGTCTTGTTTAATCCAACTAGCCTTGACTCATCTAGAGATACAATGTTACATATCTACGAGGAGTCCTATTCCTGAACTTCTTGGACCATCTGCATCTTCTTCACCGTTCACTCATCACCGCACATCAGTACTCATCGACCAGACGTTGCAGACCACCAGATTAAGAGCATGGCACTAAGGTGACATCTACAGGGAATGAAGTTAATTTACGAGAGATTCATTATCAAGGGTTGCTTCCGCGGCATCTCAGCACGGAAGACGTCTGAAGGAGTATAATAGTTTTACATGTAGAATGAGCTAGTCTCTCATCCTTCGCTGCAGAGCCTGTGCCGTGAGCCAGCTAAAGGAGACGGGATAGTTCCAGGCAATCTTTGCGAATAGTGACGAAGTGGCCCAGTGATGTCACAGCTTCATCCGGGGCGTGCAAGTTGACTGAAGTCAAGAGAACAGCCCCCCTTCCCCCCACCTCTAGTATTCTACCTAGCCACCAAATGGCATCAAGTTTACTCAAGACAAGACCAGCAAGTGGCCGCGTTCTTGCTCGCACAGCCGCTATCGAATCTCGCCTTTTGCGGATAAGGGCACAGCACCTGCTCCTGCGTCGATCCGTCCGGCAGCGTCACGGTCACCGGTGACGATTCGGGCTCAGTCCCGTTCTCGACCCAAGCCCGAAGCTCGCCGAAAATAGCCTCGGGCTGCCCTCCCTTGCCGCCCCAGCAGTGCTCGAGGCCGGGGACGCGGTAGTACTTGTAAAAGGATGTGATATTGCCTTCGACTACGTTGGCGACGGTGTTGTAGTAGCGGAGGGTACCACCCGGGGAGATGCTCTGATCGGCCTTCGAGATGTTAGCTCAGTACACTGCGTGGCATTTGTATGGGAATTAGGAGATGATGGATGTACTTACGAGTCCGTGGTAGGTGATAATCTTGCCCCCTGCTTTCTTGAAGTCGGTTAGATCCGTCTCGTCGGTCTCCATGTTGGAAGCAAAGACCAGCTTGGCAGCGCGGTGGATCGTGTCAAAGGTTCTGTCCGTAATGTTGGGCACCGTCGCGTTGGGGTCTTTGGCGACAAAAGCCTGCCAGGCAAACGCAACGTTGGCTTCGCCGGCGCTGCTCTGGCAGACTTTACCGGTGCACTCTGTCGGTGCGATGATGGAAAGGTCGCTGCCCATCTCGTACCCGTCGTATATGAACCTCCCAGTGGAGGAACGGGGACCGGTCCAGGAGGCGTTGGCTACATTGGCAGCAGCTTGGCTGATTTCGAGCGTCGAGTTAGTTTGAGAGCACTGGAACGACTTTCCAACTTGTGCAGTTACGTTGAAGTTTGCTCTGCAGGCCTCGGGATCACTGATGAGGCCGTCCTTGACACCGTCTAGCTCGTCGCAAGTGGAAATGGCCAGGGCGGTGAGCGCGTCAAGTTCGCAACCGAGCGGAAACTGCTGCGTCTTGAGCATATAGTAGCTCGGCCAGATCGAGTTAAGGTAGAACTCGGCCCAGTTGATAGCGGGGGCGGCCGACATGATGCCATCATAAGCGTCCGGGTATTGCTGCGCCAGCTTGAGGCCCTGGCGGCCGCCCTGGGAGCAGGCGTTCCAGTAGGAGCGCGTGGGGGGCTTGCCGTAGAAACTCTCGATGAGCTGTTTCGTCATGACGGCCTGTTGCGAGAAATATTGGTCAGCATCTTGGTTTGAAACGTGTAGTGTTCATGTTGTTGATCAAGAAAACCAGCGCACCTCATCATTCAGGGAGACCTGACCAAAGTTCTGAAGGGCGTTGGTGTCCAGGCTTCCCGGGCTCTTAAGTAGCCAGTCGATGGGATTCGTGGTAGTAGGAATTCCGGCGTCGGTGGTGACGGTCGCATAGCCGTTGGCGACGGCGTTGATCATGGCGGCGTAGCTGAGAATGAAGCGGCCGGGGTTCCAGCCGCCGCCGCCAACGGCCTGCAGAATTCCATTGTAGCGATCCACGGTCGGTAGCCAGGCCTCGGCGGTGAGGGAGTCATTCTGCCCTGGGTGCGTGTATGTGACGGTCACATTGCAGAAGGTGGCGTTCTCGACGTTGAGGGCCGGCTGGGAGTAGGTCCATCCCTTTGGCACGTCGAAGCTGTAGTTTTCGACGAGGTTGGCTTGCACAGCGAGGATACTGGCACCTAGGAGTGTTGGATTCCCGAATGTCGCACTTACGCAGCGACTTGCGTTGACGGCGAGGGACATGATGGCGGGATGAGGTAGGAAGAATGGAGTTTTGCTAAGAAGGTTGCCAAAGGAATATGGCTGTCAGGGAAGAACAGAACAACAACCACGGATGCTCTACCTTATAAAGCAGTGGGCTGGCACTGATGGCGGCACTACTTGGGAAGTGACTTCATAGTGAGGCCTCACGATCGCGGAGATTAAGAATTCGCTTCCTGCTCACGGCAACGTCGTAGACTCATCGACCTGAAGGATAGAGGGTCTACTGAAAGGAAATCAGTTCTCGCATTGGTTCAGCAGATGATGGATCGGGACTAACACGCGCACCTGGAGCGACTTGACCATGACCACTTCGCTTCTTGTTGACCATCATGCCGTCAAGTCTGGTTTATCTGAGGCCTGACGACAACTTTCACAGCCACCACTCCGGGGTCGCCGCAGCTAGAGGTGGGACTCTCCATTAAATGTTGCTTGATGCTGGGTCCCGGCACCTCAAATCCTTTCTCGAAGATGCAAAGAATGCGTCTGCGTCGGGGCGATACCCGAATGAGTTCGAGATTGGACTTTGAGTTGTAATTCACGGACCCACGTGACTAAACGACAGGGGTCGTATTCTATACGACCCCTGCACTTTGATCGTCGGACGCTAATGGAATCTGCGACTTGCAAGTATCACTCCGTAAGTAGATGACACTAATATTGCACTATCCACTTGTGGTCAAGACTCGAAGACACCATGATCCATCACTGGTGACGTTCGCGCTCTTCGTCCTCTTAGACACAAAAATCCACCACGCATTTTAACCGAGTTGCGGTTCTACGAGAGTTGAATTTGGTGGGTCCACACTTTCGAGAGCGGAAAGCCTCGTGATGGGGCGGCTCAGTTGGCTGGATCAGCGAACCCGTTAAAACGCAAAAGCAAAAGTCTGCATACATCTCGGACCTTGCCGCTCAGCACGGAAACGATGCGACAGTGACCATATCGATGAGTCCACTAAATTTTCGTACAGAGGAACGGATCAGTCTTGGCTCGTTCACGCTGGCACATTTACCGCATGACGACTTTCAGGACTAGGTTGTCCCGGATAGGGGTCGATAAAAACGGGCTTTTTTTCAAATCAAACTGGGTTTTCGTACCGGAGCATTGTTGTCTCGGAACACTAGTCCCGGAAGATTTGATGCCACCCGGGCTCGAAGACTTTGTCAAAAGGCTTGCGTTACTTTCCAACTGCTCGGAGTAGTCCAGATCACCCATGGATCTTGTGTCTAGTAGACAGACTACGGAAGTATTAGTCATGTCCTCAAATGTTTGTGGGCTTTCAAGGGTTAGCAGGGGCTTGCGCAGGGTTCAGAATAGACAAGATTCGGTTGCTATTTACCATCCTGATAACTAACTTGACCCTTTTTGGCTGTTTTGGGCAAGTCTCGGCTTTCGCCCCCAACTCGTTTGTGGTACGGGCCCTGCCAGCTGAAAGGGAGCTCTTTCGGCACATGCCTTGACAAGGACACCTTTGCTACTGCCACATATTCTCCTAGTTGCGCGGACCCGGCAATGGCTTGTTAGATATTGCACGTGGAACTGAAGGCGCTTTGTGTTAAACGACGTTGAGGCCAACGGCTTAGGTGGTTTGAGACTCCAGCCTATCGGCACAATTATGATATAAAGCCAGGACGCAGGAACCCCTTGGTAGAATCTTGAATGAAATCAGGCAGTCTTTCCAATTTGTAATATTTTCTTCGCTCTGTCACGGCTGTTGGTAGTGTTTTGTTTTCTGTAAAGCCAAACAACTAGGCAAGCAGCTCTCTTTTCCCAACGTTTACAGCCTCTTCAATCATTCTTTTGCTCTTGTTTTCACCTCATCCCGTCTTTCAGAATCGAACGCGGGGGTACCGAGTTGGCTATATCAAGAACGCACCATCCAACTAGATCGATATCTAGAGAGCCTGTCTACTCTTACTATCTGCTAGTGCAACCTCGCTCACTCGCTCACGATGCCGAACCAAGAATGGCAAAGCGATCTCATGGATTGCAGCCCATGCGGCACCTGCATGATGGCCTCATTCCTTCCGTGTATGGGTACGTCAACGAGCTCTACCCAGCCCCCCGACTTTACATCACTAAGAATCTATCTCGTTGCTGACCGATGCACTCCTGATGTCCCACGTCAGTCTTTGGCAAAACCTCTGAGCGCATGCGCGACCCCAGCCTCTCGGACTACTCGCCCATCAACGGAGACTGCTTCATGATCTCGGCCCTCGGTTCGATCGGTCTAGGCTGGTTGTAAGTTACATGTTGAACCGGCGCCGCTTTGTCTCTTTGTTCTCAAAGCAGCGACCACGTTCTATTACAGTCTGCTGACTCTATCTTTCTGTCCAGGTTCCTCATGAATAAGCGCGGCGATATCAGGAAAAAATTTCACATTGAGGGAAGTACGTGCGGGGACTGCTGCGTGTCGTTTTGGTGTCCCTGCTGTGTGCTCATTCAGCATGAGAACGAGGTGGAGGGGCGGACCGATTATGGACCGATCAATACCGGGTATCAGTCGCAAGCGCAGAATATGGAGATGAAGTAGACGCGCAGTCTTACGTTTCGATTACTTGGCAAGGTATAAGATTACAATAAATGTACTTTATCCGCCCGAGCGGCACAATTCTACCGTAGCTTTACTTCCATAACAGCATTCATTTTCCGGATTTCACATGTAGCCACCCGGAAGCTGTGAATTGAGGGAGAAGGATTCTCCATCATGGTATGGATTGACTCATGTTACTTGAAGCAGTCATGATTGAAGGAACCAAGCTACGTGAGAGGCTCTTAACCCTAGACGGTCCTGAAGGGGCGTTCAACAGCCTAAGTGCATCTATCTCGCCACGCTAGACATCTCGTATGCGACGCAGATGGCAGAAATGATAACCCCCTACAGTGACCCCTCTCTAATAAGGTGAAATCCAAGGTCTGCACCGCGTCGCCGCGCAGAAGCCGTTGCAGCACGGCCCGATATACTGCCCATTGGTACCATAGCACTCCCCATACGTCGGGACGCAGATACCGACACAGCTGACTCCGGTGACTGGCTGCGGCGGTCCGATTATGACTTGCTGAAGACCCTGTGGTGTAATGCCTCCGACTAGAGCCTTCTCACCGTTTGTGTAGAACGTGCACTGGGAGAGGGCGTTGTAGTCTGGCGCGTCAATGATGTTGACGGAGATGTCGTTGTCTGCGTGCTTGATCAGTACTTTGTCTTCTACTCCCAATGGGATGAAGAGTTCAATTTGGGGGAACTAACTGGTGGGATACACCTGTCCGTCGGCGGGGATCGTCATCTCGTAGGACGCGGGGCCACCGTGGAAGGTTAGGTGGACCGTTTGAGGAGCATCACGATCTTCGAGGGGATGAGAAAGGGAGGGGAGAATGAAAGAGATCGAAGTCAGAAGCACTGCAAACTTCATGATTATAATTCTGGTGTTAGAAAAAGTCTTAGATGGGGCTGAGTGCTTGGGTTGGTCTGAGATGGTAAAGCGATCAATAAGACTGACTACTCTGGGGTTTCATCATAGCTGGCGAGCCCTCACGAGCGTCTTTATACTCCTCCAGATACGCGATCCATCGCCCTGAACCATTTCCCCTCGACTTCGCGAGAAAACATGATGACCCGAATCTCCCTCGTGTAGGTCATCCCAGCACCTACGCTGCTGTACGATCAGCACTCGTCCTCCCACAATCGACAATGGCCCGTCTTCGGGCATGACACCTGTACGACGAATACGAACTCACATGGTCTACGCCTCGAGAGGTATTTTCGTCCCTTGCCAGTTAACTTCACGATACAGTAGCAGTAAGGATCCTTCGGTAGCGATTTTCTACCAGCCCTATTTTTCACCAATGCCGATCGATCTCGTAAAAAAAGAGAAGGTTGTGGCAGAAAAACCAGGGAAAACGTCCCGAACGTGGCGTCAGTCGGACCAATGCCACGATCTCCCCGCAAGACACTAGAACAGATTGATCCTCGGGCTGACTTGGTTCCATGTCACTAGCGTGCGTGTGAGTCCCCAGGCAGAAATTGAAATGGCATTGGCATGGAGGGGAAGTGGAACACGTTTTGTATAAGGCTTTTTACCAGCTTTTGTTGGGACCTCTTGGTAAATGAGGTACCAGCAATCGCCCCCTCTTCGGATGCATGCAGATTGATCGCCCACCGGTCCCAAGCCGGGTCTGGGGAACCTCAGATCCCGGATCCTACAGGCAGAGTAACAAAATCTCGTATCAGGGCGGATGGAGAGGGGTCGCCCTGCGCATCGTACCGAGCATGAGACTGACGTCTATCTGGGTTCATGTCTCAGTTGGGCCTTCTATCAAGTGTAGCCTTTGAGTCGGTGTGGATTTGGGAGGACAAGACATGGTATTTTGCGATAGGGAAGCAAGCACGTCAACAAGGAGAACTCTGAAGTGTTTGCCCACCACCGTGTGAGATCAGGTTACGGGCTTTACCCGAAGTGACAGCATGCCTTGGCATCTCGTGGTAATATGATCAGACTCAGATGCTGTCTGCAAGATCGGCTTCAGCTCCGTTCAGCTAGACGTGCGTCTGACATTTGCATTCGGCGGTCAACAGTCAGATCTCCGGGGCAAGCACCCAATCGTAATCAATTATTTATTGGAAGCATTTTTCATGCAAGGGTTCGAGCGTAACAAGTAAGCTTCAACGTCTTGCGTTCCAATGGAGTCGTCGAGCAATGTCTCACTTTCTCGATAATTTGGAGCTGAGCTTCTAATATGTAGCTACTTTGTACTTTTAGTGACGTTCTCGTTTTCCCAGAGTCACGCCCTCTGGAGGCGTATCCTCGAATAGCCTTTTCATCGATTTCCTTGATTCATCTCATCATTCCTTAGTAGACGAAGTGATGAGACTTATCATGCGGCGGCGCCAGAGGCGCCACACTGATGCTCAAGCTGTCTGACTTACACGCATCACCATCCCAAGGGCCACAATCAGGCTGGCAAACCGTCCCGCTCTTCGGCACCGTCCCGTGCTCGAGATACTCCCGAAGAATCTCGTTCGTGCACTTGCTCTTCGTAGCAATGGCAGCATGACCCACCGATTCCTGGATCACGACAACCGACCCGGGGTGTCCCTCACTCATTTTGTACGCGTTCCTCAACGGAGTCACAGGATCGAGCCGCGAGGACATGAAGAGCAACGGGGCCGCGGGCCGCCCCTCCACAAGCGCTGCGTCGTGCGGCGGCGTCGTGAACGGACCCGTGAAGCGCCACTTGGGGCGGACGAGCCAGCTCGTGCAGGCGAAGCGGATTTGCCCCCAGTAGCCGGCGAAGGTCGGGGACTGGGATTCGAGCTCCGCGACGTAGGCTCTATAGTCGGCGAGAGACATGTTCGAGTTGTCCTCGCCATCGCCGCAGAGGACGGCCTGGCCGCCGTCGCCCCACGAAAGGGGCAGGTCTGTGTTGTTGGGGTGGGTGCAGGCCTGGTCGAGCTTCGGGATCTCGGCGGATGCAGAGTTCAGGAGGGCGGTGTAGTTCCCCTCGATGGCGGCGTTTATTTCGTTGGCAAGCTTGGTGAAGCGGGTGTAGGGCGCGTAGAGCGGGTTTTTGAACGAGAGGATGACATCGTAGCCGGTCAGGATGTTTGTGAGTTTCCCGTCGAGGACCGCAACGGGGGCTTCGTTGAGGTGTTTCACGAGCAGATCAACACGATCTCGAATGTCTTGCCAATTCGTATCCGACGGCCGACTCAGCGCGCATTTCTCCTTAGCTTCAAAGCAAGTCTCGTAAAAGTAGTCGACAAGCTTCTCCGTGTCTTGCAGGTTAGTCTTCCAGCCCTGGTCACACGTGTGTTAGCCGCAAGTGTAGAAGTGAAGTGGAATATGAGTACACCCCTACCCCTGCCATGTAGTCATTTGCGTCTGCGATGCCATCAACAATGAGCCGGCCCACGCGTCCGGGGTACATGGAGGCAAATGCATTGCCGAGAATGCTGCCATAAGAGAAGCCCCAGTACTGAATCCGCGGCACCTCCTTAACCTTCCTGAGCTCCAGCGACTGCTCGGGTTGTGAGGCAGCTTCTTCCTTGCGAAGCTCCTCAATCTTGTCCACCATCTCGACCATGTCGCGGCAGACGGACGCCGTCGTGGCAAATGGGATGATGGAGCCGTTGCCGGGCTTCTCAGTACAGAGCCTGCCGTACCCCTGAATCCTCGCCCACTGCCTCCTCAATGCATCCGGGCTGGCATCAAGCGGTCCGATGGCCAAACGCTGGATGCTGTCCGTGTCTCTTGCGAGTTCATCCTCATAGCAATCGGCCACTGGCGTGGTAAATTGCACGCCGCGCGGGTCCCAGCTAAGCATCTCGTACTTTTTGCTGCCGCCGCTCAGCGTGCGGCGCATGTCGTGGCCATTGCGGAGCAACAGACTCACGCCGGAGCCGCCAGGCCCGCCCGGGTTCGTGAAGACTGTGCCCCCGAATGACGGATCGTCGTCGGGGACGGAGGCGGGGAGCTTGATGATTGCGAGAGCGACAGTGTGCTCATTAGTCTCGTCGAGCCAGTCGAGGGGAACAGAAAGGCGGGCGCATTGGTAGTCGTCATAGCATGGGTGGTATTCCAGCTTGTGTGAGGGCGTGATGGTCTCCCAGTCAAAGTCGGTCATTTTGGGAGGGTCGCGGCCTTTGGCGCTGGCAAGGCCGACGAAACCTGTGATGGCGGCTAGACTGATTGATGACCTCATCGCGTTCGTACTGATCAAGACTGCTACGAAGTAGTTGTTTTGCGATGGTCTTCAGGAGTATCTTGATGCAGAAGAGTTGACGTTGTCGTCAATGGGTGACGGGTGACGGGTGACGGGAAGATGACCTCGGGAAAGTGAAAGCGCGTCGGTCGTGGCTTCCACCATGCGCGTTGCTGCTGCCAATCACTTCGCGCGCTTTCTTTTATCTTCAACTCAAGGATACGGAAAGCGCCGGGCGGCAAGATTGAGTTAAAGATGAATGACTTGAGATGAGGGGAAACTTTCAGGATGAGAATGAGATGAGCAGCCGAACAGCGTTTGCTGCGTCAGCATGGCCTGCCTGTAAGCGCGGCACGCAATGATCCCGTCTTACGCATTTTTGTTCAGCAGAACACCACATACCAGACGCCGCCATGCAGAATAGGGAAGGTGAAAACACACACCGCGATATTGGCGAGATTAGTCGAATCATTTGGACAACTCAGGTGAGAAATAAATATACTATTACAAGTCAAATCCTGTGGAGATACATCGACAATTATGAAAATACCGTGACACCTGCTCCTTGAAATCTCATATATATCCACCCATTACTCCGTAATAACTCACTCATCCGCTCACGCAGTCTCACTCAACATCAAGCTTTCACATACGATGACAGCCGAATGAGCGATGATCCCATCCCGGTGCTGCTCGCCCACTGACGATGAGCATCCTGAATATCCTCGAGCTCCCAAACTTTCTTAATAGGAACGGTAACCTTGCCCTCAGCCACCAGCTCCATCAAGGCCCTCAAATTGGGCTCAAACGTCGCGTCGTCGCGCGTAATGTAGTAGAATTTGGTCCTCTTACCGCAAAACGGCACCATCCCGCGCGCCATAAGCTTCATCGTCGGTAAAATCACAGAGCCATGCTCCGTATCGTCGTTTAGCGAGCGCAGATTGCCGCCGTACCCGACCAGGATACCAGTGGGCGACAGAACCGAAAAGGACTCATCCCAGCTCTCGAACCCGAGGGGATCGAACACGGCGTCCGCCCCGCCGAGCTCCTTCACCGCTTGGATCCAATTCTTGTCCGTGTACACGAACGGATGGGCCCCCTGCTCCCGAGCGGCCGCATGGTTCCGCTCCGATGCCGTGCCGTAGACCTCGGCACCCTGTAGTTGGCATAGTTTCATGAGGGCGTAGCCGACGGCCCCGCTGATGCCGTGGATGAAGACGCGTTGCCCTTTGCTGACTTTGGCGACGTCAAAGACCATAGCGTACGCTGTGTTCCAGTCTAGGATCAGGGCTGTGGCCTGCTGCAGGTCGGTGCCGGCGGGCACTCTGATGAGGTACTTTTCAGGCAGGTTGACCAGCTCTGCTTCGGCGTCGTAAATTGTGAGACAGGCGACGAGGTCGCCCGGTGAGAGCTTGGATGTGCACCCGGGGCCGTTGGTCTTGACGGTGCCGACAAGGCAGTAGCCCGGTGTCAGTGGGGCCTTCTTCTGCATGGGGTACACGCCTTTGCGCATGTTGATGTCGGCGCCTGAGAAGCCGGAGTAGATGGTTGAGACTTGGACGTGGTTGGCCGGGGGCGACTCGATCGTGTCTTGGATGATTTGAACCTTGGAGACGTCGCCAAACTCCGTGATGACGGCCTTGCGGATGGTGGTTGCAGACATACTGGATACGACTGCCTGGGATGGAAGCTGATTTGAAAAGGTTTGGAATGTGATGAATGTCTTTATTGATGATCTTGTAGTCTTGTTTCTAAGATCACAACTTCTGGCCGTTCCCTCATTCATTACTTATACTGGATCTTCATCATCTCTAGCCGTTATGAAAATACGCTTCCTAGGCTACATCTTTCGCAATGCGACTCGGCGCCGTGAGATTGAGGGCTGGCGTCGCGGATGACGCCTCATGGGGGTCTGTTGTGCCGACATCTTCACCAAGCGGCCGTTGCTCCCCCCACTAAGGGCGCCACGGTGAGCTTGATTTCACCGCTCGACGGAGCAACTCCAGCAAGATGCGTATGTGGCCTGGAGATTCATGCGACAGTACGATTGGAGGCTGGTGCGAAGGATGAGAAGGCTTGCTGCAGGGAGGGCTTCTCAGAGAGGAGTTGTGCCGACCAACAGCGCTAATACCCTATTTAGCTTTCGTACGTTTCACTGGCGCATCCTTCGCGAGTGTCGCTCTCGCTCGGGCTGACATTGGACCGCCTCGCTCCCCTCGCTCTTACGCGGCGCCACAGGAGACGGAGGGACTCGCCTTTGCTGGATACAGTCATGTCTTACCAGGGGTAGCAAGCCACAACGGATCGGAGCAATGTGTTGCTGCCCTCTATGGGAGCAAGTCTGACTATGGCCTCTGACGCTGACAAGCGTCAACGTTTATGCTCACTCAGCCTCAGCATCCATACAATTCAAGCCACATGGCAATGTTGGATGAGCTGCTAAATCCCCCGTTTCATAATGTTTTCTCCTGGATGCCGCGTGCATGAAGCTGACAGATACCACATAAGCTCCAATCAACCACCAACACGCCAGAGGCATGATGCTCCACGGCGCATATCTCAACTCGCAGCTGCTACTGGACTTTTATTTTGACCGGATCACCCAAACACCAGCTACCATGGTGCTGAGTCGAGGTAGATGAATTTCACTCATTTTGTAGTTGCAAAGCTTAGCGTTGATGGTATATGCAAATGTCGCAGAAGATTTCCAGCCGGGCTCCGTTTGAGCTCCTTCTCCAGGAGAACCTGTTGAAATCACGGAGCCGCTGCAACTGAATCCTGTCATCGTCAACATAAAATGAGCACATGCATATTCACATGACAGGCGGCGAGGAGCAAGATGTTACTTCATAAGAGTGTGATATTGAAAAAGATTACTTGTCGGGTCCCCCTTTCTGGAGGCCGGCCCATGCGATTAAGTACATTTATCGAGTCCAACCAAGGAAGATTGAAACACATTGGTTTTAGCAGGTCCTGGACATGCGGATAAGGGGTATGATGAGTCCGCAATGCCTGGTCCCTGCCGAATGGCTAGAAACACATGACGAGAATTTGGTCCATACGGACTTTGGGTTGTCCCAGGGTGATCAAAGGTAGAACGATTTCGTTTAGAAGACGTTGCCCTTGGTCTGGGTACCCTTCTCGCTCTCGACCTTCTTGATGTTGATGTGCTTCCAGAGGAGGATGGAGCCGAGGCAGAGGGGAACCAAGCAGGAACCAGCAATGACCATCTTGTGCTGCACATCAGCGTACGCGGCAACAATGGCGTCGCGAATGGGGTCGCCGTCCTCGAAGGACATCTGGATCGTGACGTCGCCGAAGATCTCGGCGGTCCTGTTCTTGGCGTAGTCGGGGAGGTTGTTGTACAGCTCCTTGGGCATGATGTTGTTCCACAGGCCACCGGCGATGGCGAAACCAATGGAAGAGCCGATACCACCGAACAGAGAGTAGATGGCCATGGCGGAGGCGATCTCCTGGTGGGTGACGACGGCCATGACGGCGATCTGACCGCAGGCGGCGAAGAGACCGGTACCGATACCGTTGAGCATCTGCATGACGACCAGGGCACCAACGGGGGTGCTGGGCTTACGGAGGGGAATCAGGAGAGCGGTACCCAGAAGCATGAAGGGAACACCAGCGAGCGCGGTGTACTTGTAGTCACCAGTCCATCTAATGATCAGTCCGTAGACGGGACCGAAGAAAGAGGAGGTGAGAGAGAAGGCGTTCAGGATGTATCCGGCGTAGGTAATGCTCTGTCTGTGGACGACCAGAAGGTAAGACTGGTAGTAGGTATCCCAGGTGAAGATGGAGATGAACATGATTCCGTAAAGGAGGAAGGCACCAATCAGAGTCGGCTCCTTGAGATACTTGTAGTCGATGAAGCTGACAGGGGCGAGGTACTTCTCCCAGACGTAGATGATTGGGATGAGGACGACTCCGATAACCTCCATGGCAATGATGTAGCCGGTCTTCCATCCGTTAGGGGCGTAGGAGACGATGTTGAAGGGCAGCATAATCATGGAGAACATGCCGATGATGAGGACGATACACATGACTGTTGGGAAAAAAAATTGTTAGCGCCTAGTTTCGCGAATTGTCCAATCATTAGGAACGGAAAACTTACTATCGAACTGAATTAAGTAGTAAATGAAGCCCTGGAGGTAAGAGCGATCGTTGGACTTAGCCTTGGCCAAGAGACCAGCCTTCTCAGCCTTGCGCTGCATGAGCAGCATGATGGTCAGGGCGGGAATGCAGACACCAGCAAGAATGATGGCGAAGGCACCGAAGGCCCAGCGGAAGTTAAGGTTGGTGTAGAAGAGGTCGGCGATCTTGGGGCCGGCGAAGGTGACGGCAATGGTAGGGGTACCGTTGATACCGAACATGATCATACGGTTTTGCAGGGAAGTCATATCGGCGATCATGATGTCAATGACGAACAGCATACCAAAGTGACCGACGTAGTAGATGGTGTGGGCGGCAACGTAGGTCTCCATGTTCTTGCAGGTAGCCTTCATGATCATACCAATGACGGAGCACAGGATCATGATGGCGAAACCCTCAGAACGTCCCCAAACGTCGATGATCTTGGCAATGACCAGCTGGCAGCATCCTGACAGGATAGTAGCGAAGATACTGACGATGGCCAGGAGACCGTGCTTTCCGAAGGAGGATGTGACGAAGGCGTTCAGGGAGCCCTGAACGGACTGCAGAAGTAAATCGGCGAAGGAGACGAGGTAGAGCCTTTTCGAATCGAAGATGTCAGTGGTTTGCTTCGGAGACATTCTAGAATGCCTAGCTGCGCATTGGGGAAAACTTACAAGCAGAACATGATGATCATGGTCTTCTTGGTCCAGACAGAGGTGATGGCTCTGACACGCTGAACACCACCCTGGAAGTTCTCGCTCTCGGCGTCAGACTCCTGCTTGGTGTCATGGTTGACCTCCTGGACGCCATTGTCGTAGGCAATGTTCTTCTCATAGTCGACGCCCGCCTCTGTGCGGTGGGCCGCATTCTGCGGCTCGATGATGGTAGCCATTGTTGATTATCGGTCGCAAGAGAAGGCGACGAGGTGCCACAGTGAAAAACCCAACGAACAGGGTTTTCAAGAGGGTGGAAATGGGGAAGCTGTTGGCAAGAAGGAATAGTATATTGAAGGCGAATGCCTGTTGACCTTGCTTGAAGAACCAAGAGGAAGAAGGAGAAAACTCAGATCGAGGACACGAGGTTCTATGCGGGCCTTTGTATATTGCGCAGATGGACCCCCAGTTCCAACATCCATGAAAATCTCCAGCCGATGTCGCCCAATCTTTGCCTTTATCAGATGATCAGATTAGATGGCAAGGGGCGAATCAAACCTTGGGGCCCATCGGAGGTATGGTTAGGTTCGTGCTAGCGTAGTGGGATCGCCCAGGCCGGACAGCTCTAGGTCGGAGGCCGCGTAGCTGGCTAGGCCCTCATTGCGACTCCGTCCTGTGGAATGCCCAGGTGAATGGATCGTTATGGATGGGCGGTTTAGACCGGAAAGTGAAGGGATCAGCGAATCCGTTGGTTCAGCGGCCATCATTAGCAGCAAAACTTCGAGAAGAAAAGTGGCGTGAAAGGGTGTGAAGGCCCTGAAGCAGGTGGAAGGGTCTGTCTCTGCAACTCTGGTATTCGGAGGGCTCCATGATCCATCGTGTCTGGTCGGGCCGCCAACGTGGTGGTGGGGGTGGAGCGAGTGGTTTCTGGTTCCTGGTCACTCACATCTCACCAGAATATCTCCAAGTCTCCAATTGCTACAGCCTACTTGTGACTTGCTGCTGCATGTGGCCGCCGTGTTCCAAGGACGACGTTGCAACAAGTGGATGCGCGGGAGTAACCCTCCTCTCCAGATGCCATCTCCAGCCTGCTTCACATGCCTTGGGAGCTTGTACGCACCCTCCACGAAGCTCTTCGTGCTGTGAATGCTTGAGCCGTCGAACGCCTCCCGAACAGCTTGCCAGTCCAGTACCCGTCCCATCTTACCGCGAGGCAAGCTTCTCTAGCTAATAGCTCTCTCGATTTTCTTCAGGTTTGCGGCACAGCCGTTGGTGGCAGAAAAGGTTTTCTTTTTTCCCTCAACACTTGGCAGTGCAGGGAGCATCGCTGAAAATATGGGTGCAAAAAACCATACCAAGCAAGGGACCATCTCCCACATATCCGTAAGCTAAGCCAAACCCCCACTTTCAAGCGGGCTCATTATCCCTGAACGATCGAATGGTCATATCCCGTCGGTCAGTGCTGGAGTGACACCACAAGGATCCTTGCAGAAGTAGTCTGTCACCTCAATGTGGCCAATCAATAGCTGTTCCCGTGAAGAGAAATCCAAAAACTCGGCGCCATCCATGCAAACAAGGTGTGCCAGGACGCACATCGCGGCAAGTGGGATCGAGCAGTGAGCAGTGCGAGCCAAGGCGGTGATGGTGTCCTCGGTCTCACTCTGTTTTTTTTTCGCCTCCTGCCCGTCTAACCATCTGTCTAGGTAGTGATGAGCACCCATAGTGGACTAGATTCGAAAACGAGGCCCTATGGGACCATGCGATGATCTGCTGGTGTCTTGGTCCGTAGGCTTGGCTTTTTCCCGGAGGGAAGGTTATCATGTACCTCGGGCCACATCAGGGCCATTCCGCCGATCACGGGCCACGGTCGGCGAGGAACGGGAACGGCTGCTGCGTCCGACTTATTGCCAGGACTCCGGCATGATGAGCCGTTAATTGCTGTGCCGTTATCCATCTCGAGTGAACCCCCAATCGTCGAGTCATAGAGGACATCGTGATGGTGGGTTGAGTGCAGCTGACGTGGCGCGTTATGTGTCTGAAATCTCTGGTGTGGCTGTTCAGTTGGTCTGAGTTATTTCGAACTACGCTTTCAATAAAACGGAATTTTCTATGTGTCAAAAAGGCTGGTTGGCGCCAAAGCGACACGAAAAAGTCTCCACGATCGGACATCGTCGCGGACGACAAGCGATATTGAGTCTCTCAGCCGTCAATGCAAAACCTGAACGCCAACAGGGGCGCGCTGACCGACCAGGACAATTGCCCAAATGCTCACTGGCCCGTATCGATAGCGGCGGCAGTTCTCGACTGACACCTGAGCGATGTGGGTTTATGGAAACGTCCTTCGACAGGTCAGAAGTACGAACCAACCGAGCAAGGTACTGGAAAGGGAAAATACCCCGAACGGCCAGTCCCCGAAAAAAGACTCATAGAACACGACAAGAAAAGCTGAGTTTCCAGGCATTCTTGGCCGAATCCGACTCAGAAGGAAAGGAAAACTCATTTAGTATTGCCACAAGCGCCCCAGGCGGTTGTCTCGTAACTTCAACTATGACTGGATCGGAGGTAATGTACATCGCCGTCAAATGTCGGTGTTATCACGACCTGCTCCGAGGGAAAGTCCTCACGAGCCCACTGACTCAAGGGAACAAAGACGGCACAGCACCCCGACTTGACAACCATCGAAATCATCTTTCAGTCTCACACGCCAGACCATTACGACGCTGGGTCAAAACGATTTTCGAGAAGCCGCAATAGACGAGTTGCAGACGACAATTTCGAGTTGCTCAGTGATGGTTCGACTGCTCTCCTAGACTTGGACCGTCAGCCCGCGACAATTGCAAACCCTCTCGCTTAGACTTTCCACGCTCTCGGCTGAACTACAACGAACGAGGTCCAACAACGAATAGGCGTGTCAATCCGAATCGAGCTCCGCCAAGGGGCATCTAGTCCATTTTCAACTTCCCAGCCGCAAACTTTCAGCCGGTCATCTAACAGCAGGTTGCAGCGCCGCAATTTTTGGTCTCCTCAACATTGATCATGTCGAGCAGATTTCTAGACCGTCCATCAACGTCTCTGACATTGTCGAAGCACGACCGGATAACGATGGCTTTCCTCGGAGTTCCGGATGGAAAACACCTATCGGCAACCGTCAGCATTTGGATGAGCCCCAGTCTGGAAAGCCATTGTTCATTGACCCTGGATTATGTCTTGCTTGAAATTCACTAACGCAAGCAAAAAACTAAGCCTTGCTCGGGGAAGGAACTCATTGTGAATTCCAAGTTGCGTAGTCTTGTTGAAGTGAAAATTTGTCTTATCTCTTGCCAAAGTCCTTTTTCCAACTCCTCGAGAGAAAGCCACAGCCACCAATTTGCAGTCCTACTGGGTGTATCATCTCAGAATCGAACAAAGCGTACCTGCCAACCTAGCTCCGTTCCTCGTCCTGATTCCATGAATAAGAAAATTTTCACGATGCAACTAGGTCTCCCAGCACATACAGAGACGGAGAGGCAAGATAGTACGGACTTGGGGCTTATTGTACACGCCGAGAGACCAATCGCTGGAAAGATCACGTCAACAACATCTCGGCCGAGAAGAAGACGAACGACGTTATACCAAAATTGTCAAGAATTATAGCCTTTTCTATCATATGGACATCAAAGAGTTACTAGTAGGGTACTGTGGGAAGTTTGGTATTGGTATTTGGAGTACCTGATCAAACAGGGTTTGCTCTAAGCATAAGTCGCTGGACCATTCGTAGAAGTTCTGAGTTCACCATGCCTTTGGCAACTTCAGTATGGTGACGACCGCAGTCTGCTATGCTCGATGCTGGGAAGAGCCTAGGTCCAAGCATGAAATGCCTGGTACTAGTGTAGGGGGCACATGCATTCTCGACAGATTTCGAAACATGGCAGATGTTCAAAGCGAGATAACGAACTGATTAAACCTTCAAGAGTTACTCAACTTGATGAAAGATCATGATCTGTAACTTCGAACAGCCGTGCCTCTCGGAATTATCGCGATCTGAAAATATTTTTTTGCAGAACCTTTGATGAAGCCAATAAGAGCCGAGAGACATCTTGAACCAAAGTCCCGATGGGCTACCAAAGTACAGCCTAGATCGGAACCGCAGTACGCAGGGACCTGCAAGGCTCGCAGCAGCAGGATCAGAGCCAACTTCCCTCTCGCCTAATTTTTCTTGGCATCTGCTGTTAGTGAATAAGTGAGCCTACTACTAAATTACTAATAGCCGAAAACTCTTTACCTCCCATTGCCGGAGCCTATATCCGTAATAGCCTTATAGCCGCCGTCGGGTACCGGACTAATATCGGCCAATTAAGCCGACCCTAAATTAGGCTCCGGGATACCTCTAGAGCCGAACCCTACCTTAAGAGCTAAGCGACGCCGCAATACCGAGGCATAGCTAACCCGGCCTAGCTTAACGGGAAGCTAGTTTAATATTATTACCGACGCCCCTATTTTGGCCGAGGGGCCTATAGCTTCTACCGTATTTATTCCGAGCGGATCTATTATAAGGTCTATCTTAATAACCTTTATAAAAGAAGCTAGATAATATGAGGTACGGAAAGACGTTTTTTTAATTATTATATAGTCCGTCGATAACGTTATTATTAACTTTAACGGTTTTAGAAAGTAGATTACGAAAGAAGCTATTACCTATATTATTTAAACTTTTAAGAGACTAATTAATTATAAGATAAGCCTAATAGCGGCCTGGAATTAGGCGGCTATTATCGCACCGATAGTAGGTAACACTATTGCGGCGACCCGGAGCGGCTAGAGCTATTAAAGCTCTACCTACCCGAAGGCTATACTCCCTACCAAGGATCAGCCATAGGCGTAGCTAAAGGAGGACTTCTATATCTTTACCCATATCCCGGAAGAAAGCTTAGTAGCCGTTTGGAAGATCGTACCGTTTATTATATAATAGATCGTTTATAAGGCTATTAGCCTAGGGCTAGTAGACCTTCTTTACGTTTATTATATTAGTATAGGTTACTCTTTAAAGCTATAAAATAAATAAATATAAAAAAGACTATTTATAAGTAAGGTAAAGTTAGCAGAATACCTCGGTGCCTACTAGGTCGAGATACCTATTAAGTAGTATATTTACGTTATACCGCGATACCTAATAAAACTATATAATATTAGCGGGGACGTCCTGGACCTAGCTATACTTGTTAAAGATAAGGTCTTTGTATAGATAGGATAGAAGCCTATCCTTGCTCGACCGTCCTGCCTTAGGCCTAACTTAATTACGAACGAAATATTTTAGCTTATATTATTAATATTAGAGGTTACGCCCTTTAGGCTCTTTAACCAAAGCGGCAGATCTCTGCCCGTTAAGAAACGAAGGACGCTTATCTAATACGACCCTAGCTACTAGGGCTACTACTTTAACCGGTTCTATAGATAATAACCGATTTATAGTAACTACGGAAGACCTTCCGATTTATATAAAACGGGACCCTATATAGCTAGGCCCTAATATGCTAACTGCTATAGCCCTTTTTAAGCTAGCTATATAGACTACTTAGCGAGGCCTTCGGCCGTAAACGGTATCGTCTCCCTTCCTAATTAAAAAGAGTAGGCTCGGATCTAGAAGGCCGGTTAAAAAATATTAGATATTCTATATAAGGCTATTCGATCTGATAGTAGCTAGGAGGCGGTAAGTATCCCTACCTCTATTAACTAGAACTAGTAACCCGGCACTAAGTATATACGTATAAGAACGCCCTCTATAAGCTCGATCGTTTGCCTTAGTAACGGAAGTATTAATAGTAATAATATAAATAAAGACGAGGCGGATGAAGGCGAGGATAAAGACTCCCTTAATAATACCTTTATCGACCGTCCTATATTACCTATACTAAATAAGAGCTAACAGGTAATATAGAAATTAAATTATAACGTTATAAATACCTATACCTACCTCGAACTCAACTTAGAGATATAAGCCAAGAATAGCGACCCCATAGATATTATATATTATATAGGGTAATATTAAAAAGATCTCCCTAGTACATACGGCTTTCCTGCAGCTCTACTAGGAGGCTTAGATAGATGTGGTCCTTATTTAGGAACCCTGGACGGGCTAGAAGGACGGAAATATATAACTAAATATATACCTAGGTTTCGACTTTTTCGTCCCGGTCGATTTCTAAGATAGTAAAGGAACTAGATTAAGAGTATTAACCTATATACGTAAAGGGATAGGGATAACGGTAAAATAATAGAGGCCTATCCATATAAGAGACATATTATAGCTAGTAGTTAATAAAACGATGATTATCGTTAATATATATAGATAACCCCGTAACCCCTATAGCCGTATAATAGGGATATTACTAGAACTTAAACCCCTAGAGCAAGCTTTGATTATAGGTAACTTTAATATGTATTATTATTCTTAGGAGCCCGGGATAAGGAACGGGAACCGGGGAGATGATATTATAGGCTAGGTAGACGGCTATAATCTTTCTTTTATTAGTAAAGTTAAGGTAATAACCTAGGATTATAGATATATCCTAGACCTAGCTTTTTTTAATATCCTTTTTATATATGCGTAGGTCAGCCTATAGTTATACCCGGGAGCTAACTATAAGGCTATCGTGGCCGTTATATTACTATTTAAACGCCTAGTGTTATAAGGAGAGGGCCACCTATAGCCACGGCTATTATTAATACCCGACTCGGCGCTACCTCGGTTAAAAGACCTAATTAAAGGGGAGCTAGCTACGATACCTAATCTAGAGGATTAACCTATTTTAATAGACCTAGACGGGTAAGTAAGTTATATCGTCAAGCTCTTTTCCCGAGCCATTAAGGCGGTCGGTAAAAAAAAAAGAAAATAGAGAAAAAGTACGGTTTAGTAAATAGAGGAATATATAGAGGCCTATAGAATATACCGTACTACCCGCAACCTATAAGCTTAAGAGATAGAGTAGAACGTAAATCCTTTTCTAATAGAAGAGCGGAAGGTATTTTTAAATATTATAAGGAAGGCTAAGCGAGTATATTAGGCCGGAAAGATCGATAGAGTTGTTTTAGACCGGGACCTTTATTAGGTTATAGGTTAGCGGAAAGCGAGCCTACTAACTAGAGCACCCTTATTAATTATGGATAACTAAACGATCGAGGATATTAATAAAAAGGCCTAAGCGCTCCGGAAAGCCCTTCTTGACAGGTTTAGTACGGAAGATAATATACCGGGTGACCTATTTAATATACCCGTCGTTCTAAGGCGAGCGATTACTTAGTAAGATAATGTTAACGGAAAAGAAGTAAAGACGGCTATTTTAATAAAGATAACGACCCTTAGTATGGACGGGATTACTATACGCCTCCTTTAGGCCTGTTAGGGCGTTATTTTAGAGCTGGTTAAGTAGTTATTTTAGTCCTATATACGGGCCGGCTACTTTTTTCTACCTTTCCGTAGAGCTAAGGTGGTCATAATCTAGAAGGCCGGTAGGGATACCTTTAAGCCTAGGTCCTGGTATCCGATCGTGCTCCTTTTGTACCTAAGTAAGGGACTCGAGAGACTAATAGCTAGAAGGATAGCGTCCTTGGCGATTATTGAGTATATTATTAGTCCGTAATAGATCGGAGCCTTATAGGATAGGTTAGCCATCGATTTAACGACCTACCTTACCTATAATATCGAAACGGCCCTTTTAAAAAGGCTTACGGCGATACTTTTAATTATAGATATAAAAGGGGCGTTCGACTCTATCCTTTAGAACTAGCTCGTTATTAGATTACGTTAGTAGGGATGGCTATATGGCTTAATTAGACTCATCTTTAGCTTTTACTATATCCGTATTATTAAAGTCCGACTAGAAAAAAGTATAATAGAATACTTTTCTCTATTATATAGGTTATTATAGGGGTCGCCTTTATCTCCTATCGTCTTTTTATTTTATATTATAGAAATACTTAAAGACGACCCGGATGTGTAATTCGGGTATATAGACAATATCGCTATTTTAACTATAAGCCCCTCCCTAGAGAGTAACGTCGTAATATTTAACCGAAGTATAGCCGGTATTCTTAAATAGGGTTTAGAGAATAAGGTCTCTTTTAACCTGAGTAAGTATAAGGTTATCTATTTTATTAAGAAATATAGTTAGCTAGCGGAGCTACTAGAGGTTAGGGCGGGGGATTTAATAGTTAAGGCCTTAATAAAACCTATACGCTAACTGAGTATCTAGTTTAATAAAAGACTGTCCTTCTAGTATTACGTCGATATAAAAGTAGCTACGGTAAAGAAGGTAGCTTAATACCTAAGGTAGCTTATAAATATAAAGAGAGGACTACTAGCGGCCGCCGTACGAAAAGCCGTTATCTCCTACGTACTACCGATCGCGCTTTTTAGTGCCGAAATATAGTATATAGGTATTACAAAGCCGGCTTCGAGATATTAAGCGGAGATAAACACGAATCCGCCTTTTTAAAAAAGACCTATTAATATAAGCTAGAAGGGGCTCGTATAGAAAATCGATAGCGTTATTATAGTGGCGGTAAGGGCCGTTCTACCTGTCTAGAGGATAATACTAACTAGTAGCCTCCTCTAAAACGCTGGCTTACCGTCAGCTAAAGTCATTTTAGAGGGCGTCCGTTTACAGGCTATAGTCCGACTATAGAGGATTAATCGCCAATACCCGCTAGTCGTATAGCTCTCCTAGTAGGGATAGTAATAAACAAAATTATAATGGACGGCTAAACTTCTATTAAGATACGGAAGATCAGCGTTCTTTTAATTATAGTATCTATTAAGTTTATAGGATTAGATAGTAGTTTAATATAAAGAAGAGGCTATAAAAGATTTTAAGCGTTAGCTAAAAATAGTACCGGAAAGCTATATAATCGTCTTTTTAAACAGCTTTAGGGCGACGAATAGAGCCGTAGGGTATAGCTTTATTATTTACCGAGACTTTAAATATATAGTATAAAGGTATAGCCGACTCGGATTAATAGAAGTGTTCGACGCCAAGGTCGAAGGAGCACAAGCCGGCCTCAAAAGGGCTCTACTTACCAATTACGGTCATCTAATTTATATATATATCGATAATACTAATGTTATATAAGGTATCTACGGCAAGGCGCCAGACTCGTTATAAGAGGCGTTCCTCAAAATCCAAGAAGTAGCTAGGATTTTTAATATACGGACGTACTAGTCTCTAGGATACTAGGGTATTAAAAGAAACGAGGCCATAGACCGGTTAGTTAAAAAAGGAACGATATTACTAGTACGGATAGGTTAAATAATAATATTAGCGGGTATTAAACGGCTTATAAAGGAAAAACTATAGGGCTATTATAAAAGATGGTAGTATAAAGAGCGAAGGCCGTAATATACGAACTTAGGGCTTAAAGTAGCTCTATTTAGCCTTCCTAAACTAGCCTTACTACAGGCTACGCTATATCACTTACTAGCAGCACGATCAGGTCATAAGGACTTCGAGTAATATCACTAACATTTTAACTATAACGATGCTTTAATAATATGCTCTTATAGAGAGGCAAAAGACGTAGACCACCTAGTCTATTATTAACTAATGCTAGTAAGAAGGTAACGGTGGCCGACCCTCCACTCTTGTAATATGCCCGAGCCTATAGGCCCTATAGGATCTCTCGAAGCCTATTTTAAGAGATTAATTACTGACCTATAAGGCTTCGAGGCCTTTCTCTATATAACGGACTTCTTTTAGAAGATCTATCTACAGTAATAATATCTATACCTATATAGATATGAGTGCGGACTATAAAGAACTTCCTGATTCTAAGGGACGATTTGGGAAAGAATGAAACTGGGGTACTAGCGGGAACCGGGGATAGATAGAACGCGTAGTGGCTATAAGGTATGATTTAGAGGACGATATAAAGAGACGACGTATTGTAGAATAGGTAGCCTTGGCTTACGGCCCTCTACGCTATATACCCTTTGGGAGGTCTGCGGTAAGGGCTCTAGCCTGGCCGCCACGGCGTTAAATACAACAACAACAACAACAACAACAGGATCAGAGCCTGGGTTAGGCCGCGATGGAGACGGGCATCAACTCCAGACCGATCTAGCACTTTTTCAATGTCTCGGACAACAGATGAGACACGTGACAATAGTGAACTCTACGATCTTTGTAGATTTGAGACTTTTGAGTCTTCTCGATGCGTTAGGTTGTTTCCGGCAAAAGCCTTCAAATCGTTGTCACAAACAGAACATCGGAAGTTGGCCGGCCTTGACGAGCAATTGAAACTTGGATGCATGTCCAAAGTTGACAGCTAAATGCACGCTGCCGTCTCATGGAGCAAACCAACGACTGTTGGAGATGACATTCTCCAGGCCTGTGCTGTGCCGTCTTGGCGCTCTGAGCTTAATGTTGACAAGAGACCCGACGGTCCATCAAGCTCCTCAAAAAGAAGGGACGAAAGCACGTAAATCCACACTTCGCCCATGGGGTTCAGGAGTTGCAGAAGTTCATCTAGCGGACGTCCAATAGCTCAACCAGAACGGCCGTACAGATGGGGTCTGCGACCTGCAGGTCTGGAGTTTCGCAGTTACCGATTTCAGGGAAAGAATTGGAGAGACGCGAGGAGGATGCATGCATGCATGCGGAATGCGGAATGGCAGTGTCGGTTGGAAGGGCCCCATGAGCGGCTAAATGTGTCAATGGTGGCCGATGATTTGACCTGTTCGAGATCGACGGACCTTGACCGCGGGTTAACGGGTTAAACCGGTACAGAGTGGGTGGAGTTGGTCGGATTTCGTTCGGGAAGAAGGGGGTAGAGTGAGACACTGGAGCTTTATCCCTCATTTTGGCCGCTGGCGTCTGCAATTTTCCCAGTCCCGCGGACCATCGATAAACCGGCTTGAAAACGTTGCTAGATCGTTGCCATTAGTGAAAACCGCTCGTCGCATCGTCGGTGGCTTGCTGTGCTGGTCTCCATCGAGCATAGTGCTAATTGTATTTTTCGAGCTGGGCAAGTCGTTGTTCATGTAATTTGTGTGAAAAGGCAGGATATTCTTTGAGATTTCTTTTTGATGATATTTTATATGTCAAAAGCACAGTAAGCAGTGAACAACAGGCAACGTTTGTTGAACCCCAAGTGATAGCTTCGCATGCATCGATCTTAATCTCGTTTGTCAATGCTTCGGAAGTTCGGCGAGGTAGAACGTCAAAATCAAATACGAAATCTCCTTTTTGAGTCGAGCAAGCTCCCCGTATCCATACTTCCAGTGCGAAATACCTCGGACCTCAAACACTGTTGGTTTGTCAGAATGGCTTAACTCGCGATAGCCGCACTTTGCCTCGACAGGAAGAAATAGCCAGAGACCGTTGACGATTGATGGAATTCATTACTACAATCGCCTCTGAATGGATGACAGCATCTAAAGAGTGGGGAAACCATCTCATCTTGAGGCCGCATCCCCGTCTCGGCGTCCCCTCCACGACTTTCTCGGCCCGGACGGCGTCAAAAGCCTTATTAGCGTTACTCCAAAAGGCCCTCGTTTAGCCCTACAAGGCTATGGATTGAGCCTCCCGCGGTCGCCGTGACCAAGGATGATGCCAACGGGGCGGAATTCCGATGCTTCTTCACCGCACCTCAAGACATGAATAGCCACATCCCTCTCATAATCGGAACCGTTTTCGTAGAGCAGTACGAACAATTACCCCCAATACAACCCGAGGTATCAGTCACGATATCAAGCTGCTTACGCCAGCGGCCGGAGTCCGGCACGGGAGATGTGGGACCCCTTCCACTTTGGCGCCGCCGAATCCCGTCTTAGACGCGGAGGCTCCGAGGTCCAAGCTTTGAGCGGGAAGGATAAAAGTCTGATTGCACCTCGTTGCATCTAATCTGATCTAATCTCGATGATCTCGTTCCAACCGTGTACTCTTTACTTCGACAACTGAATATGGCCAACGTCGAGGCGAACCAAAAGTCCGCCATCGAGGGGGCTGACATCGCGGACGTCGCGCCAGAGCCTGTGACACCGACGACATCCATTGAGGAAGCCAAGCGTTCTTCAGGTGCGATCAAATTGATTCCATTCACAAATGTTCTTCCCTGACCAAGCTTAGACGAATCTTCTGCCCCGAGTCGAGATGTCCTTTACGCCGCCGGAGTCGGCCTAAGACCCGATGATCCTACCTTGCCATGCTTGACTATTCGCATGTGGGTGATCGGTATCGGGTTCTGCCTACTAGGTAGCGGCATCAACACTTTGTACACATTCCGATTCCCATCCATCAGTCTCTCCCAGTCGGCGATCCAATTTCTAGCATACCCTGTTGGGAAAGCATGGGAGTTTGTCGTTCCCGACTGGGGTTTCAACATCATGGGTCATCGCGTCCGCCTGAACCCAGGCCCTTTCAATTACAAGGTTTGCATCATCCCTGAACGCTCTAACCCCCCGAGACCTCCTGGCGCTAACAGCCGATTATCACGTAGGAAAACATCCTGGTCTATATCATGGCCAATCTCAGCTTCTTGACCCGGTTGAGCGCCGATGTCTTGACCGAACAACGCATCTTTTACGGGCTGAAAGCGGGCTGGGGATTTGAGCTTACCGTAACACTGGCCACAATTCTTTATGGATTCGCTTTGGCTGGGTTGTGCTACGCGTTGGTTGTTGAGCCTCCGGGATTGCTATGGCCCGGCGTCCTTGGAAACACGGCTCTCAACGCCGCATTGCATACTGGCAAAAGAGAGGACGAGACTGAGTAAGTAAAATCTATTCTACATGTAACATTGTTGCTTGGTTCAGAATTAACTGGCTAATCTTACATGTACTGTAGGGCAAAATGGACGGCATCTCGCTACAAGTTCTTCATGCTCGCCTTCATTGCCTCGTTCTGCTGGTACTGGTTCCCAGACTTCATCTTCCCTGCACTGGGCTACTTCACCTGGGTCTGCTGGATTGCCCCGAACAATGCGGTTGTCAATCAGGTATTCGGCATGAAGAGTGGCATTGGTTTGCTTCCGTTCACGTTCGACTGTAAGTTAACCCCCACAGGCCTCACCCAAGACCTCGGAGAATACTTTGATTCTGATTTCAACTAGGGAGCCAAATTGCCTATATTGGTTCTCCGCTCGTTGTTCCCACATGGGCAATTCTTAATATCCTAGCGTCTTTGGTGTTCTGGATCTACATCGTCTCTCCCGCACTTTACTACTCAAACACCTGGGACTCGGCCTACTTGCCTATTCAGAGCAATTCCATCTATGATAACTTGGGAAAGACGTTTAACGTTTCCAGAGTGATCAATAAAAAGGACGACTTTACTTTTGATCCTGTCAAGTACGCCAACTACTCGGACGTACGCAAATGCCACAAATCTCTCTACCTAGTTCGTGATACAAGAGTACTGACATGCTTTGATTAGATCTACCTTCCCGTTACATATGCTCTCAACACCTTTGGTCTTTCGTTTGCCACCATTGCATCACTCTTTGTCTGGTTGTTCCTCGAGAAGCGCCGACACATTGCAGCTGCGTTCAGATCCACCCAGCTTTCTGCTCTTCTCGGAGGAAAGATCATTCCCAGACACAACCCTCAGCCAGGCTACAAGGCTGTCCCGCTTTGGTGGTACTGGATAACTGCGCTGCTTGCTCTGGGCTTTGGGATTTTTGCATGCGAATTCTACCCAGTTCAGCTTCGCTGGTATGGAGTCATTCTGTCGTTCGCAGTGTCTGCCATCTTTTTCGTTCCTGTAAGTACCTCCCCAGATCGTTTCTCGAATGGAGACGTGCTCATTCGTTGTTTCAGCTTGCGTGGGTCTATGCAACAACGAATATGAAGATTCAGATCGATATCTTCTGTCGCATCATCGCAGGATATATCTGGGAAGGCAAAGTATTGGCCAACATCTGGTTCTTCAACCTTGGCTACATCTCTGGCATCAAGGGCCTGGCGTTTGCACAGGATTTGAAATTGGGCATCTACTGCAATGTGAGTCTTTTTTGCCATTTCGCATCGGGGCCTCAGTCACTGACTAAGCTTTACTTCAGATCCCACCTCGGAAACTATTCCTCGTGCAGTCAGTAGGCCTTGTCATCGGTTCTCTGGGCCAAGTCTCCGTTCTCAACTGGGCTCTCAACCACATCCCAGGTATCTGCTCCACCGATGCCCCCAACGGCTTCACGTGCCCGTTCTCTCGCACTCACTTCAACACCAGCATGGTGTGGGGTGCTCTCGGTCCTCGCCGCTTCTTCGCTGATGGCGCGATGTACCGCTCGCTGCTATGGTTCTTCCTCGTCGGCGCCGTCCTGCCCGTGGTCGTCTACGTGGTGAGAAAGAGAGTTTTCCCCGAGGCCAAGTGGCTGAAGAAGGTCCACGTCCCGCTCTTCCTCGGCGGGCTCAACTACATCCCTCCGGCGTCCGGAACCAACTATGGTAGCTGGGCGATTGTGGGCCTCGTCTTCGGTTTGCTCATCAAGAGAAGGCAGACGACTTGGTGGAGACGATACAACTTCGTTCTCAGTTCAGCCCTGGACTGCTCAGTTGCCATTGCTGGAATCTTTATCTTCTTCGCTATTTTTTACACTGGTGCTTCCAAAAAGCTCAGCTGGTGGGGTACCGAAGTTCATAAAGTAAGTCAATGACGGCTTGCGACAATCGTTTGGACAGCACGCTAACCATGATATCACACAGGATACCTGTGACTGGAAGAGTTGCACTTACATCAGCCGAAGCGCTCATAAGAGTGCCTAGCATCGGGTAGCTCATGTCAATTGAAGTTACGTGTATATTTGGAGCCGGGCACGCGACAAGCATGCGGCGCGCTTCTGTGCTGGTGGGAGATCCGCAGCGTTAGTGGCTAACCGGGGATACGGAAAGTTCGGGCGCATCTTCGCATTTAGATACCATGTTAGACTTTAATCACTCGTAGTTGGAACGTATATTCTAAATACCGGCTTATTTGGCGATGAGAGCCTGTGGAGCCCGCTCTGAACGTGACTCTGTTGACAAGTCCCGGGACGGAGCTGCCCATGATCGTAGTTACTATGTCTCGGAAAATATTGGTTGGAAATTGATGAAAGTTCGTTAATGTTCGTAATTGTCACTTTGGCACTCTTTTGGTGGACACTATGCTGACGGAACACGCCCGGATTTAAGGCTTACTGCGTCTGTCAGTGTAACCTAAACCACCGGTTTCCGGTTGAGTGGACAAATTGCGGCGGACAGAGGCTTGGCCGGCTGAGTAATACAGCAGAGCAGGCAGCAGTCTGCCCCGACCGTTCGACCGTATCTGCGGTCCCCGGACGGCATTTTCACACGTCGGCCGGGAGCCTGCGGATTTTCTGCGCATCTCTCCGCTAGTTTGCATTCCTGCTGTCTCACACCATGGATATTGTACGCTCCGCAAGTCCGCTACCGTGGCTTAAGGAATTGAGGTCCTCCTCTGTGTTGGGGCCCACTGACCTCATAAGACAGTTCCTACTAGCAGTACGAGTCAAGTTTCATGGGGGTTACAGTGTAGCCAGGTCGCCGAGTGAATCATGCTCCGCAAACATTTGTAAGCGGGGTCCGAACTCTAGGCGCAACCACGGGAGCCGATGGGATGAAGACAGTAACCTTCGAAGGTTTCGAATGTGGTCGTGGCCTTTACTATGACCCCCCGCGATCTCTATAAAGGTAGTTGACGCCAACTGCAGTTGACCTACATTTTTTGCTACAATCTCTAAGAACCTTTCGGTAAACAAACAACAAGATGACTACTTTCACTAACCCCGTGATCCCAACGGGCTCCACCATTCTCGTTACTGGCGCCAATGGATTTATCGCATCGCACGTAGCCGATCAATTCATCAAGAAAGGCTACAAGGTCCGCGGTACTGTTAGAGACACCGAGAAGAGCAGTTGGCTCAATGCCTACTTCGACAAAACCTACGGCAAAGGCCACTTTGAACTTGTCTCGGTGCCCGATATGCTTGTCGAAAATGCTTACGACGAAGTTGTGAAGGGTTGTATCTCGTGCTCTTGCTAGAGGATCATTGTAACAGCATGCTGATACCTGCCAGGTGTCTCGGCTCTCATCCACACAGCATCCGTAGTCAGCTTCGACCCAGACCCAAACAAGGTCATTCCGATTGCGGTAGACAGCGCCTTGGTTGCCCTCAAGGCTTCTTACAAGGAGACAAGCGTGAAGCGCTTCGTACTGACTTCGTCATCATCGACAACCTTGGCTGCAAATCCCGAGACTTTCATGAAGATGAAGGGCGCTATTGTGACCGAAGACACTTGGAGTCCTGACGCGAAAGAATTGGCCTGGACGCCGGGCCCGTGGGGTCCTGAGCATGGCGCTTTCGTCTACGTTGCCAGCAAGGTTGAACAGGAACAAGCCGTTTGGAAGTATCACGAGGAGAACAAATCCAAACGCCCTGACCTTGTCGTCAACTCTGGTGAGGAGGACCTGCCTTTTTATGCTCCTGCGCCTTTTGAATTCGAATGTTAACGAGACATCATAGTCCTGCCAAGCATGAACTTGGGAAAGAGTCTCGATGTTGTGAACCAAGGACACAGGTCTACTTCGGGTTTCATTCTTCCTTTTCTCGAGGGACAGAGAATGCCTCCTTACCTGAGCCACCCCCGTGAGTGCTGATAGTGAACATTTGACAGCCGGCACGTCATGACTAACCTCGTACTAGAGTATTACGTCGATGTACAGGATGACGCTATCCTGCACGTCGCTGCAGCTATCTTGCCCGATGTCAAGAGCGAGCGTATCTTCGGTTTCGCCCAGTCTTTCTGTTGGGATGATATCCTCAAGATCTTGCGCAAGCAGCACCCGGGAAAGAGCATCCATGAAGATTTCGCCAGCGAGCCTTTCCCAGTTATCATCAAGCCTGTAGACCGCGCTGAGGCACTGTTGAAGAGGCTTGGAAAGCCTGGGTGGACTTCCCTTGAGGACAGCTTGCGGATGAACACGGAAGATCTCAAGGCCGAAATCTCTGCATGAACACGATCTTTGCAGACAAGCTCATGTTTGGGTGACAAGGTTGATCGATGAGCGAGCTGGAATGAATAAATTCACAGTTACCTAGAATGAATGCCTGGAGCTGAAAGTTCACTTTTGTGTCAACCAATGAGGTGAAGTACCAGTCAATAAGCTGCAAGCTACCCTCAAGCTGTGCATTTTATCTATTTTTACAGCAATTTACCCCGCACAAGCGCCGGCTGCTGCCTGGTCTCGAGGATAGTGTAATCAGATTGCAGAATCAACCAAAGAGCACATGGGTCAAGCCGAACGGCGAGTTCTTTCTACTACACAACACAATTCATATCATATTTCTCGCCATACACTCACAGACAGCACATAGACGATCTGATTAAGTCTGCAATTCACAAAGCCATGGCGAAAATGAATCCATGCGACATTTGCCGGCATTTTATCAAATTTACCGCTTGTCTGAAGTCCCCTTTCAAGTTCCAAACACCATGGCTTGTATGGAAGCAAGAAACCAAAGACCTTTTCATCTCCAAACAAGACTGCCCGTTGTGCGCAGCTCTTTGGGAACTGCCAATCGAAAACAGCCTGAACAAGGCTAGAGAGCGTTTCGTGGGTGTCACAACCGAAAGCTCGCATCCCATTTCTCTAAAGGTGCTGGAGGTGAACAACACGGGTCGGATTCTCTGGGCAAGCCTTGAGGTTTCTTTAGAAATCGAACGGGATAATTTTGTATATCTCTCGCGGGTATCAATGGGGATTTCGCCACAGGATGTCAATGATCGTAAGTCTTTACTTATGTGACAAGCAGATGGCTGGAATCTGTCAACTCACTTTTGGCCATAGCAAATCCTCACCCGCATTTTTGGACTTCGGGTCGAACACATCCATTTCAAACTTTGGCAGAAGACAGAGTACTATGCGTAAAGACGTGGTTGAATACTTGTGAGAGCACACATGGTAGCTACTGCCAACCACGCAAGGGGAAATTACCCAAACGGTTCATTGACACAAGACCGGGCCAGCCTTTACGCCTGGTGTCTACTACTAGTGAAGTGTTCCAGCAGGTCTCCGACTCTGTGCGCTATGCGACATTGAGCTACTGCTGGGGAGCCTCGATTCCATTGAGAACTACGAAAGTCACGGAAGAAGACTTTGGCGTTTCTATACCTGAGAATCGTCTTCCAAGAACTTTCCGACACGCGATAAGAATCGTCCGCTCTCTAGGTATCCGATATCTGTGGATCGACTCATTGTGTATAATACAAGACGACCAGGCAGAGTGGGAGCTAGAAGCTTCACGAATGGGGGACTTCTACGCTGGAAGTATCATCACCATAGCAGCGAGCTACGCGTTAGACAGCGAAGGAGGGTGTTTCCCAGGCGACGATGATAGTATGGAGGCGGTTGTAAATGACAAAGACTCAGGCCAACTAGAGACTGCCAATCCTGAACGTACATCAGGAGCCGAGACAGATCCTACAGTCCGGATATTTGCTTACAAGGAAGAGGACCTGAACGATTCCTCCCAACCTTTCTCCTCCACGATGATACGCTTTCAATCTCTTGACCCCCGCAAAATTCCCCAGCATGCACATCTCAGCACACGAGGATGGGCTCTCCAAGAACGAATCTTGTCACGGAGGATTATTCAATGTCTGAATTCGGAAGTTCACTGGCAGTGTCAATATTGGTACCAAACTCAAGCTGTTCAGACCTTCGAGGTCCCTCACTCCACGGCAAGTGATTCGACTTACCCAATTTCGCAAATTTCTCAATGGTGGCCTGGGTGGATCGAAGACTACTCCCAGCGAGACTTCACTATTGCCTCCGACCGGCTACAAGCTTTCGCTGGGATTAGCAATCATTACGCTGATTTGGCATCCAGTAAGCCGATTCTCGGAGTCTGCCCAGGTAATCTTGCCCGAGACCTTGCCTGGATCAGAGATGGCCTACAAAAAGGCCCTGGAGTGCCGGGCGCACCTTCTTGGACTTGGTTCTCTTGCAACGCCCCGATTATGATGGACGATTGGGGCTTCAACCTGAATCGTCGCTTCAAGGTCTCAAATGATGTGAACTTGGTCTCTTTTGGCATCGAGTGGAAAGGAATACCGATGACGTCCCAGATTCAGTCTTGCCATCTTATCATATGTGGCGTTATCAAAGAACTTGCAGTCCGCATACCGCCCGAGGCCATGATTTACAATCCCCCATATATGCTGATCGAAGACGAAGAGACCGATTTCTCGAAGGGGCCAATACCATGGACCTGCTCAGGACGATTTGACGATCCCAAACACCCGACAGATTCGAGATCTCCATACACTTGCTTGCTTCTTAGGACGAGGACGGTCAATGAGGGCCAAGATGGCACGTTTATCATTGAGACGTTTCTGATTCTCTCCTCTGAGAATGGGCCACTGGTAAGGTCGATTGAGCACAAGAGGTTCCGACGCATCGGAATCGCGTCTTTCAGAGGAAAGGAGAAAATCTTTCCAGACAATATCGAAAGAAAAACGGTGTTTCTCATGTAGGCACAGGAGTCTTGAGGAAAAAAAGTTCCTTGAGCCCCTCGAGTTAAAGCATGGGAGAGCCGAAGGACGGGAATATCTATCGATCTCATGTGTCATTGGTAGTATTGAACCAGCTTTGTTGAAACTTGTTTCTGGCGAATGAATATCGCACATGTGGCACATGCTGCACAGGAAATCCTCTCCCTGCCCCATGCAGTTCGTACCCTTCAGTACCAAGACCCTTTACTCTGTACACTCATTCCTATCAAAACTCGTGAGTGAAGTCGGGTAAGCTGTAGCATAGGCACACCAGCACGGCAGACACAAGTCAGTGCCGTAGTGAGGAATGAAAAGACGGCAGCTCCCGGCGTTCCGTTTCGAAGTAGAGAATCATCAGTCTCTTGAAGACGAGATGGCGCTTGGAATCTTCGTTGAACAATCCTCGCTCAGTTTGTGAAGATGCTCCAGGAAATGCTCCACCTAAAGCCGCTTGCGAGCCCTGGGATGCCCCAAGTGTAGCGTCGGCAACGGCCCGCCGGCTTTGGCCCACTTTCGGCCGCCGCAGGACCGATTCTGAAGCCTGCCGGACCTTACTACGTACTCCTTAAAGCGACCGCATTTTTCGTGCAATGTTTCCAGGAGATGTGGTTTGGTAATGGGTCTCCGTTGTCTAACTTTCCTGATGTCCACCAAGTCTCTGTCGTATTATCCCACAGTGCTTTCTTCAATCAATCACCCAGTCTGAGTCTGACGGAACTATCCCATCAACTACGGAATGGCGTCGGTACGTATATACTTACTACTATGAGGTATAATAGCTAGCCATACATCAATTACTCCCACTTTCCTTTATTTCCCTTAATCATAAAATTCGTGTAAGAATAGAGTTGGAGAAGACTGGAGAACGTATGTACTGACGCTGTTTCGCGGTTGATGGGACAAGGACAAGCACGGAAGCCATTCTCGCACTTACAAACCACCTTCGTCGACTCTCCTCTTTTTGTATTGCCACCTATCCTCCAACCTCATGCTCTCGACGGCTCCATACTCTGTCCTCGTCGTCAGTGATGTGGATAATGATGAATCGAACGGCTCAGTACATGTAACTGAGGCCGGCCTTGAGCACCGCGCCTCCACAGCTGCGGTGATCACAAAGAAGTTACATCGCAATACCATTATCCGTAATTTTTCCATACACGTTCTTGGGACCGCCGCAATCTCGCTGTGCTCCGAGCCAAGAAGTAAGAGTAGTCGGCCATTTCAGGTATATTTCGGGAGCGTGGGGAGCGTGTGGACTCGTTACTCGTGACGGTTTGGCTTCATGCAACCCATCGTGAATACATCAGGTGAAACCTTCGATTTACCTAGCAGTCACGGCGAGGTTCACGCAGAATGAGCATGTCCCGATCTAGATTATAAGCCTGAAATACCTATATTGATTGAGCAGTGTAAGACAATGATCGATCGTGATTTCTACTTGCTTAACATTTCTTAGAAAACACTGCCCTTTATCCCGTCGATAAGACTCTGGACAATCGTCAGTATACTTGTGTCCAGTGATGCTCCGTTGTTTCATCAGTTGCACTTGCTCAAATCTTGACTTTTATGCCTCGGTGAACAATCTTCACACGCCTCCGCCCTGAAAATTACAGACATTTGTGCCGAGATAGGAGACGTGAAAAGTAGTTTCAACCCTGCAATATGAGGGTATTGATGCTGTACCTGTTGTGCCTGCCGGATTTGGTATTCTTGATGTCTTTGGCACACCTGGTCAAGGAACTGGATGGTCATTCCCAACTCGTCTTGGTTCGGGTAACAGGAGTGGCCATCGATCAAGCAGAATATAAACGCAACTGGCACAGATTGCAAAAGGCCCTTGGCCTCGGAGAAAGTCGTACGATATCAACCCGAGTGGGTTGATCAGTAGTTTAGCAACGGGATCATGTAAACCCAAGAATTGCGACTGGCTTGAGTGCATCCATAGGTCGAACTTTTGGCTGTCGCGGATTTTCCTTTTCGTCCCGAGAAGATTATTCCTCGGACATTATTCCTCCGACAATGACGCTCGAGCATTGAACTGTTTGTCTCCAACACCATCCTTATGAGTCCCGAAGACACGCCAAGCACATCTAGAAAATCTTGACGGCCAACTATGCATTGTGAATACCAGGTGCGATCGCGATGACATTTGACGAGCTCGCTTGACTCTAGTCAAGCCGGGTCACTTCCTTTTCTTCTGCGAAATCTGTACATGTACATTATCCTTCTCCAGACATTGAATGTTGTAATTATCCTCTGCCTCGCGAAAATTCACGATGTTCCATGGCTATGTTTTGGACTGCACCTCGATTTACACTACGTTCTCTAACGGGGATTGGATATTCTTGGTTAAGAAGGCAAAACGTTAGCTACATCAGCTCCGGTTTTATATAACAAAACGCCATGTTCTTGATGCTCCATGTCGGTACCATCAAGGTACTTTGAGTTAGGACAGTCGCTCTCCTGCTTTGAACAGTTCTCCATTCATACTTCCGATTGAGACCGCTGTTTCCTTTGTCATCTTGATCGTCACCACACCGCCAGACTCGAGACTCGGCACAGATTGTCGCAAACTTCCCGGGGTATCTAACCACCCGAGAGTCGAAACATGCAATCGCTCAAAAGTTGTCAGAAAATCTCTTGGGGGTTTTGAATCCCAATACCTGGTAACATTGGGTCATTCGATCGTTGATGTCGTTGAGGACCCCGGTCTTACCATTTCTCTGTGCGTCGTCTGCCGGTACAAGTATTTTGTTTGCTCAAATTGCCATGAGAAGATCAAATGATACTGTCTGGTCGATGGCTTCATCGACTCAGAACCTGGTCCCCAAGCCACCAATAACGATAGAGATATAATCAGCGTTTGCTATGAGGGCGAGCCAAGGGTCGATGACCTCTGTGATGTCGCTGCTGATACCGCCTACCTTGATCATCGTACCATCATCCCTGCCTTGTCGGTCACCCTTTCTTTGTATGCATTGATCCATCTTTCCCACACTCCCAATTTTGAATAGCTCGCATCGAACCAGCGCAGTTCACGTGGTGTAGATTCGTCTCTGCCCAAAGGGCCATTGGCTTGTCAGGACAGATCGGCTTTTCCAGTGCCAGCGACTGTTTTTAATCGTGCCCATCTTTTGCTTGGAGCATTTTGGTCTGCTCGACGATGGTTTCCGATAGAATTAAAGGTTCTAGGCACACCCGCTACTTCACTTGAGAATGACGCGATTGGCCAGAGTCTGGATGTCTGAAGTGTACGTTCAAATGTTGCCATGAGGGTATTATCGTGCTCTACTGCTGCTCGTCAGCGATTGAGCAAGACTGATAATTCACATTATATATGGATACTTTGCCAGTGTATCAGAGGAGACACCCAATATCAGCCTATTACGTGTCGCGAGCAGGCAAAAGGCCCCATAGCCTATTCTAGGCACGTCGTTGGAGCTCCAGTACCGAACGCTCGAACGCGAGATATGCTGTTAACCAGTAGAACAAGGTCCAGACTACAATTGAACTGGAAATCCATGAATTCTAGAGAAAACGAGAATTCTATAGATCATCCATCTCTTCGTCAACATGCAAGACTTTGCTGTCCTGGAACTTGACCTCAACTCGGCCATGCGACTGCCGAAGTAACGAAGTGGAGAATGAGGGGTAGAGCTGCTGTCTCGGACAATAAGAAGAGGGGGCAAATGCACCCCAGAAGCTAGTTAATTCTTCAGAGCTCTGACGAAGAGTCGGCCGCGCGGGACGGCGTTAAAGAAGACAACCTTTCAGCCAATGCTACTTGTCCCAACTTTGGCTTCCCATCTATTTGGGTTTTCACACTGGCTGACGTGAGCGACTCTGACCCCTGACGACTAGCTCTCAGCTCAACCTTGGCCATCTATCGGCAAACAAACAATGTCTGAACGAATTGACCCCTCACTTTGCCCCGCCATGTAAATCCGTTTGCTATAAATCCGGTTGCCCCGCCTTCGACACTAGGTAGATCGGCCACCCACCGGGATATCACGACCTTTTAAAATTCTCACCGTGAGGGGTGTTTTGCAGGATACACAGACGGACAATCGCTTGCTAGTTATCTGTTGACACCAGCAATTCCTACTAAGAATGTCATCCAAGCTTCACCAAGCGCCCCCCTTTAGGGCAGAGCACATGGGCTCTCTCCTTCGCCCTCAGAAGCTCCTCGACATCCGCGAAGGCAAGATCCGCGACCAGGGTCTGTCCGAGGAGGAAGCCGGTCTTCCCGCCGTTGAGAAGGAGTCAGTCGTCGAGGTCGTCAAGCTTCAACGCGATCTAGGCATCAAGGGCGTCACCTCGGGCGAATTCAACCGCACCCGTTTCTGGGGCCTCATGTGGGATGAGTTCGAGGGCTCTACCCGCCTGCAGGATGCCGAGGCCAGCATGTTCCGGTTGTACCACCCCGATGTGGTGAGCCTTATCGAGAAGGATCGCAAGGTCATGCCTGGCGACTCCGTCATCGCCGGCGGAAAGCTGTCTCACTCGCCCTCAAAGTCCAAGTCGAACTTGCACGAGCTGCGTTTGGTGCAGGCTGCCCTGCCGAAGGAGGAGTGGAAGGATATCAAGTTGACCATGATCACGCCGGCTTGGTTCCACATGCGCTACAAGCAGGGCAGAGCATACACCAAGGAGGCGTACGCCAACGATGCCGAGTACTTCAAGGATGTTGCCAGGGTTTACCAGGCCGAGCTCCAGCAGCTTTACGATGCTGGCTTGCGCAACGTTCAGTTTGATGATCCCGGCATGGCTTGTGAGTAAGCCGAGTCTAGCAAAACTACAAGCGCTAATCTCTCGCAGACTTCTGCTCGCAACAGTTCCGCAAGGGCTGGGAGGAAGACAAGGACAACGACGGCACCGTCGAAGACCTCCTCGACGCCTACATTGCTCTGTACAACGACACAGTCAGCAAACTTCCCGAAGACATGCACACCGGTATCCATTTGTGCCGCGGTAACTTCATCGGAGGCCGTCACTTCGCTGAGGGTTCCTACGACATCATTGCCAAGAAGCTCTTCCAGAACCTGAACGTCAACACGTTCTACCTCGAGTACGACACCGAGCGTGCCGGCGGTTTCGAGCCCCTCCAGTTCCTTCCTAAGAACAAGAACGTCGTTGTTGGCATCATTAGCACTAAGGTCCCCAAGCTCGAGGACAAGGAGGAGATGAAGGCCCGTGTTCTCACCGCTGCGGAGTACGTCGCTAAGGGAAGCGGTGAGACCAAGGAGGAGGCGCTCAAGCGTATCTGCGTGTCGCCTCAGTGCGGTTTCAGCACGCATGAGAGCGGATACCCGCTGAGTCTGGAGGACGAGAAGAACAAGCTGTCTTTAATTAGAAAGATTGCCGAGGAGATTTGGGGCGAAGCCTAAATGGATGTACGAAGGCGCCTGTGAGGGGGAGTTAGGGGAGAGTGGGGTGAATAGGGTGTAACATTCAACATGAGAGGCTCAAGGAAGAGCGGGTGTAGATTACTTGTTACAAGCGTGCCTAAAGATGTTTGGTCTTTTTCTTTCAACCTAGTCTCATGAATCCAATGTCTTTGGTGACCATCCCTTTCAAATAATGTCATTCTATCTGTCAGGTTCAGCCCCTTGTTGTAGGCGCTTGCAGAGCGTGAGAGTAAATGGATCCCAACCTATCAAGCCGCATCAAGCACAGGTTCCAGAAGTCTCATAGCCTCTAACCATGTTCAACGAATTTAAGCCACCTTACTACCTGAGGTGGGTATGTTGCAAGGATGCAATCCTTGATTAGTTAAAGGGTGAGCAAGATTGTAGATGAGACTACACGAGAAAAAGAAAGTACTCAATGAGTTGGTGGGTTATGGACTGTTTGAAGGCATAGAGTATGATACTAGTACTAGAATATGTTGATTGAACTTCTTCAACCGGGTATTGAGCTAACCATTGAAGCGAAAGGGAAGAGAGTGAACTATAAAGTAGTCTGAAAAGGGGGTGAGTATGGCCTTTGCAAGCGAGATCTGCAATAGGTGCGGCCTTCACGGCCAAGAGGGTTGCCACAAGTTCAATTTAAATAGCTTTGACAGATCGAAGAAGGTTCGAGACACTGCTCGAGACTTTGCTCAGAAGAGAAGACTCGGACTCAGTGGTCTCAGCTGTCATGACGCTCCGGCTGGTCTCGCTGGACCTTCGCCGTGAGTGCATCTCCCGAACAAACTTGGGCCATGTATTCGTCAATACAAGATACTTGATGTGGCCCTGTGCACTATCAAACACCGTAGAGCCGAATCCCGCGGGAATATCACCGGTATACCGTGCTTGATGCCTGATGTCACCGCTACTCCCTGAGCTTGACCCTGTGCGTGACCTCAGGTAAGCATCATCGAAGGGCACAGCAATGTTAACAGAAGCGTCTTCTCCAAACAGGATGCGGGCGGGCTTGTCAAAGACTCTGAACAGCTGCTTCATCTCCTGGGAGGGAAGATTAAGAGGGAAATCAGCGTGCTCCAGGGAGATGAAGTCGGCGTAAATCTGGAGGGCGCGGTTGTATGCATCAAGTCTCTCTTCGTGGGCAAGGGATTCTCCCGAGGCCGAGTCGGTTATGGCATTCGGCCACGATCTTGACTTCCACTCGGAAATGCGGGCGAGGAATGCAATATTCTCACCGGAGAAGTCACTGAGGGCAGAAAACTCCTGCAAGACACCTTGATTCTCCCTTAGAGCGTGGTCGAGCGCGGTCATTGTCAACAAGCGACTGTCAATATCTGGACCAATATCGGTGGGATCCGTTTGGTAGACAATGGGCTGCCCCTTTTCAGCTTGTCTCGAAGAGCCCGGGAGTTTTCGGCCATGGTAAGATGCTGCGGTCGACGCTCTGAGTGCTGTTTGTGATTCGGTCTCCCATTTTGCGTTAGCAGCTGTGACGTGCTTCAAGAGGATACGGAGTCGTATGATTTGAACGAGTGGCACGAAGATTGTGAATATTTCAAACATCATAGTAGAAAGATGAATCCTATATCTTTACATCAGCAACGTAAGGAATTCCAGCAGCGGAGGGTTACCAACCATTGACTTGGGGGAAAGTACATGTTGATGGTGTTGAAGGCCGGTACATAAGATGCGATTAGAAACATCGGTGTTGCGTGAAGACTTTCCAGTGAGGCCTGTCAGTAAAGCTTATATATGATAAAAGCTCGTTGTGTAACTTCCTACATACCCTGAAAGGCAGCATCCGATAGTCTGGGTTCGCCAACCCATGGTATCTCGGATACTCCACGCTCGCCAGATGAGCGTCGGTGCAACCTACGGACTATCAGTTATCGGTAGAAGGAGGAAAGTCGCTGAGTGCAGGTGCGAGCGAGATGGAGTCGAGAGGAACCTACAATCCAAGTCCAAATGAACTGCCAAAGAACGGTCGGCCACCACTCCCATCCGCGGCCCAAGTCAATCAGTTGCTCAACTATGTTGTTCCCGCGGATTTCTGTGCCGGGGATGCCAAAGGTCGGATGGTATTTCTTGCAAGCCAACCACATGCCGGTTGTAAGCAGGCACTTGAGAGTATTAGTATCTCTCAATCAAACAGGACTTTTGAGTTCGATCATCCAACATACCTGAAATATCGCACCGATACCAATGAAGATCAGTATTTTCCTTCCGTAATCCATGTTCCTGAAGCGGCAGAGCCATGACGTCTTCGAGCCGTTACAGCCTCTCCGGAGACTACCAGCGCCAGTGCCAGTGAAGTGAAGCCTCTGCAGCTTTGCAACGTGCAGGAACCTGCTATTAGAGGCGTGAAAGCATGCGATACCCAGCGGAAACCAGATGCCCATCACAAAGTATTGAACGTCGTACGCGATTACCACAGGCATCGTCCCGCCGATTGGGTATGTAATCTGAGCCATGCACCAGTAAAGGTGCAGGAAAACGATGGAACCAAAGGCCAGAGGTAGACCTCGAAGTCTCAAGATGGGGCTCCTCCGGTTGGCCCAGAGGAAGGCCATACCCGCGAAGACGATTGCTGTCCATGTTGCGCAGAACGTGATGTAGAATATGCCAATTCTATCCCATTTTGGCGGCATAGGCGGGAAGTTGTAGATCGTGAGACCGGCCAACGCTGCGGGATCCATTGTTGAGACGGTTTGTTGTAGTGTTCGTACGTTGCATAGAGGAGGCAAGGGAGAAGGGAGGTTGTCATGATCTTCTTGAAGTTCTCGAGTACGGACCTGGGTAGGGGACAGCCGCACTTTTCAAGACAATAGCATTTTCGTGGATGTGGCATGCAAGACAAAGTGATTACCGCAGCAAGACCTCTTACAAGCCTCCCAAAGCGACGGCATTGGCACCTGAGAAGTATGGGGATCGCCCATCTAAGATCGCTAGATCCAGCCGAAGGATAGCGTGCTTGGCGATAATATTAAGGTGATACAGAGGCAAATTCCATCCGAGGCAGCGAATCCCCTTGTCCTGCGCTGTTGCCCTCGCATTGTGGCGTCCTTCAGCTTTGGAGAACACCCTTATTCTGGCATTTTGGATGGCCCACAACCCTTCAAGAATAGGGTGTTCGTCTCGACTCAGGTTGCCTCTGTTCCTTTCGGTCTTCCTTGCTTTTCTTCATCATGTCGATCTTTCGATACCGTCTGTGCTCCACTACCCCCCGGACCAGACCGAGCTCACTAGACGTTGCGACTAAGTCGCGCTACATGAGAGATGATCCAATCAGAGGATTACCGTTCTGTCGTGGGCTTTGCGATCTTCACGACTCAACCTCACCCAGGAAAAGCGAGATGAGGTGCCTTGCATGCGTCAAGTTTTGGAATCTTGGTGCTCAACAATGACTTAGTTCGAGAAATCCGAGTCAAACAGCCTGCTCGAAACCCCACGAGAACCCCTCATCCAAAGAGCACGCGTACCTACTTACTTCATTTGGGTGGCTGCGTCCTCGACCTGCTGTATATGCACTAGTGGTGGGATTGACAGCAATAGATGTCTGTTGATCCTTTTTAGGGCTCCAATTTTCTTCAACAACCGGTTCGCACCATCAACTTCTTTGAGGCGCGGCATTTGTGCAACCAAGTGAACAAAAAAGTTTGGAACTGTGTTCAATCATCGCAGTATCGGCTTGTTCCAAGGCCTTTTCGTACCCGTGGATGGAGGATTGATACACGTGGGTGGCCGAGAAGAAACCAGACGTAAGTCATCGAATCTCTCCAGAAAGAAACCATAACAGGCCATATCATGTACTGACAGAGTCTTGTGCTATTCGTGCTACCCTGAGGGCATTCGAAGAGCAGACCCAGAGTATTGGAGCAGGCCCATGCCACCAGATCAGATTTATCCCGAATCCAGAGACTTGGAACCCCAGGGTATTCAGGGGCCCTTGTAAGATTTACAGGCTTGGAAAGATCCCGGGAAATCGGCTGTCTCCCCCGGTCGATGCGAAAAAATGATTCCACAGAAGCCATCAGATCCAATCATGCCAAGACACCCAGTGTCACTAGTCCAGACTGCCATGTCTTATTCGTCTGGTCAGATGAACCACCTCTGACCAAGAATCCGGCACTTCAAAGCCTGTGCCTCTAGTGATCAATTGCGATCGTCGCTGTCAGCTCGGATCCAAGTCTACTGCATAAGTCTCAGCGAGGAACCGTAGATGGTGCTACATAAAGTCCACTATCCAAGATGGCTTCTCGTTAAAGTACCTTGTCTGCTATCCTTTAGGTACGATGACTTCATCATAGACCATGAGCTCCCTGGTATTTACCAGAAAGCAACGAAATGGTGCCCTATTCAGTTCAGGCCCCTTCTTTCGCAAGGTTCGACAGGAAAGGAAGCCACCTTGCGCCACCACGCGTTCTACTGCCGACGCACTTTCGAACAAAGACGGCAACCAAGCATCCGTCGACCGTTCCTAACGCCAAGGCATGGGCCAATCGGCTTGCTTTGTTTCGGCCCGCTACGTAGATAAACAATGTCAGTCGAAAGTTCGCGGCTCAAGCGCAATTCTAACTTGCCGTGACGCTGACCACAAAGGGCCTCGGGCCGGTATTATTGGATATTGGCGTACAGGCGTCATCAGTAAAATGCTACGTGGCCTATATCACATTATTAGTCGCCGATCAACAGGGTGTTCCAATGGTCCAAACCATGATGAGTTACGAGTATGATGTTTTTCAATGTGACCTTATTGTAAATCCGGCATCTAACCACAACGCCACTTATGACAGACTCTTGCCAAAACCGGTGCTTCTCTACCTTATATAATCAAGATTTCGGTCGAGGCCGAAAGATGATGGGACGGGGCCCTTGCCGCTCATTTGTCTTCCATAGCCATTTCCAAATACCTTTGGCTCGCTGACAACACTTGAATATTCCATGTGACGGCCGATTTCAAACTTACGACCTCATTATCAATTTATAACCTCCTGTGTTTCCAAGACATAAAACTCCGGCTGGCATAACAACTTCTAATATAGGGATGTGTGGTGTCTACTTAGGTAGATGTAGCTTACGTGTCTCGAAGACTTCTCACGTGAAGCCAGAAGCACACATTTACCGTGACACGATAGCACCTTGGCATGCCAAACATCAAGACTTCAACGTTCTCAGCCCTCCAAAACTTCATGTTTAGTTTGGTGCTTCATGCTTCACACCATGTTCTACTAGACTAGATCCCTTTTCGAATGATCAAAAGGGTAGAAAGTCAGAGGCTTTGGTATTTCTCGCAGGAAGCACCCTAGTTGCAAGACACTGTCATGGGAAACCCTCTAAGATCGATGGCAACTGATCGTAGGCCTTCTCAATTTGTGGCATACCGTGCCAATTGACGCTTGCTATATGATTCTTTAGCTCCTGCTGGCTACATACTAATCACGGCAACCATAACTGACAGATGAATAATGAATACCCTCTTTAAAGCATCATCAGACTTTTGTCCCTTTGATGAGTCTGTGCCAGGACATCACTTCATCGGATGCTTCACAAAGCCATTCGATTACATATGGTGAACGACAACAAACCTTACATGTAGCAACCCTGGAATCATGGATAGAATCTTGGGTTCAAAATACTGAGTTGATGAAATTCCATGTAACAGAGCCTTACATCCTTTGAAGTTTCTAGCCAGCGTAATCCTCCATTACCGTCACGACATGGAGATATAAAGCGGTCAGAGGCCGAAGAGAGATCAGACCCAGCGGACTGAACAGAGGTGGGATAGCAAACGCTTCCCTATCATCCGTTCGAATAGCTCCAGACCATGCCAGCCGGACTAAAGAGTTCGTCGTCAAGTTCGAGTCAGCAGTCCGTGTCGAGGTAATCGGCAATCATCGACACACTTTTCCACCCGATCTCCTCTCTATCGACCGTTCGATTCTCGCTAGAAGTTGCAAGCTTCGGTAGCCCAATGTTCGGCTCATCGCAGGAGCTGAACCATCGCCGTCACGATAACCCTCTATTTCAACCCAAAAGTTCCGATCGATACAACAATCCGGTAAAAGCTTCTGTCACGGGATACAGGCAAACATAGAAGCCTTACCTCCCGCTCTTAGCTCGCTTCCCGAATGTCTCTCAATCGACTATTGTGGCTGATAGTCTCTGCCGTCTTCGGGATGCCTCATTACCCTCATCCTCTAGACTCTCTCGAGCCGACGGACGCCACATCTCGCCAGCAATAGATTCTTCGTGTCTCTCAACCATGTGGTCGCCGTTGTACGAGCACGTGGCACCGACCCCTGAGGGGCTGAACGGTTTCCTTCCAGAACTTCTTCCGTGGAGAAGAAGAGATTGGCCGCTTGTGTACGAGAACATCTCGGGTGTTCTTGGCGTGTCTTGCGAGAAGGAGGCTTCATCCTTTTTCCTTCTCTTGCTGCCTTGTGTAGTTGTGGCTTGCTGGGAAGTGGTCTGACGGATGATGCTTGGCTTGGGGCCTGGTCACACCTGTATGTTGTGTACGACGCTGAAGGACTTCATGTCTCAGGGCAAGGTAATGGGGCCTCGGGCAGAGGCGGGGCAAATAGTATGGAAATCGGCGATGGTCTCTATTGAGCCGTTTTTGTTTCCAACAAGGCCAATCTTGTTTCTCCCACTTCTCAAACTACTTCGGTCTCCCCGATTGGACAGACAGAGGAGTTTCTACTTACTGACTCGACTGATGGAAGATTGCAGGTATCACGGCATGGAGGGTGGGATACCGAAACTTTCCGTGCCGCTTCGTGGTGAACGCACGACGATCTTCCGGCCGAGACACCGCTCGCATGCCTGGCATGTCGCTCAGCTGGAGCTTTGATGCCTTTCACGTCTGAAGTTTATTGAATCGAATGCTGTCGTCCTACGTCGCTCTGCCAAGGTGTCACTATCCCGGTGAACCGACTGGGGCCACGGTTGAACTCCCGAACACGTCAGAAAGATCGTCAGGGGCAGGCAAGAGCTTTTTTGGTCCAGCGTAACTGTTTCGAGATATGTCGATTTTGTATCTCGTGGTGTTTCCGGATCTGTATTGCCCACGGCCTTGGCTGTTCTACGGCCAACGTTGTTACTGCGCGGCGGCCGCACAGTATTATTTCTGATATCCCGCGGAGTTACAAGCCTATAAGGATAGTATTTCTAGAAGTACGACAGTCAATAGACCGGGTATATAGAATAGATCAACAAATTGATGCAATCGCCCTTCGTACCCGGACCCATACCACGCAATCCATGTCGGACACAGAGATTTACCTAGCCGCGGGAGAGATTAGGTCGACCCCAGGGCCCAGCTTCTCATCATAGCACTGAGCACACGGCACGAAGAGTCTATCACAGCCCTTATTCTGCCGAATCGCGTATCATTTCGATGGAAACGGGTCCCAGAAGGTCGGTCGAAATGCATAATGCAGGTCTGCCAGCGCGTTCTGCTCTGAGGGGCTACCCCCTTACCCTCCTCGGGTGTGCAAAGGTAGCTCCGAGCGCATGTCTCGGACGGGAAACGAGGCCAATATTTCCTTCCTTCTGTTCGACGGCGGCGATATGCATCTGCACTATGCCACGCGGGCGTCGTCGGCGGCAGGTAGGTGCCGGGTTGTCTTTGCGTGTGATGCTGAGACATTGCCTCGTGGGAAGAGGCCCACGAGAGCTGTGTGTGAGGGGCAGGGCGTTGATGCTCTGATGTTGACATGTTTGTAAATGAGTGGTGGCTTTTACGAAGATTTCGGAGTGCTCGCTCATGGAGAAGAAGGCCATCAACTCAGGGCAGGAGATTGAGCACTTTGCCCACCTTCAACAACGGCAATGACATAGACTGCTTATCGATAAAGACTCGACTTTTAGTTCAACATATGAGTTTCTGGCTTTCCGTACGTTCACATGTCGACATCCAATGCCTACGCAGTAGTCTAACTACCTGCGAGGAAGAGAGAAAAACTAGCATTAAAACACTAGTGCAGTGCAACACCACAAGTCGTGCTTGTGCTCACACACTTGACACTTCTCGTGGGGCCGCACAACAAACCATGCGATGTTGCGACATTGAAGCGGTTCCTGGATTCGTCGGAATGCCTCCTCGAGGAAGTATGTGCCACTGGTGGCGCATCGAAGCCTTGGCTAGACGTGCCTTTCTAAGCATCTTGTTGATGTATCTTGTTGTCATGAATAGGAGTTAGCAGTGGATTAAGCTGAAGATGGGAAGAACATCTAGGTGGTTTAGGAAAGGAGTATAAAGAGGCTGGATTCTTGTGAAATGGGGTTAGAAAAAACCTCAGAGACATCACTTGGATCACTACATTATAGCAACGGCTACTTTCTGACACTTGCACTCTCATCATCTTCAGACACTCGCTGAAGGACAACAACAACAACCCCGAGGCATTCAACTTGAAGAATACTCAAAGCAAAGAATTCCTCTGAACACTTTACACAAGACAAGATGGGCAAGCATACCTCCAAGCAATCTTCCTCGAAGTCCAAGAGTAAGAACATCAAGATCCCCAAACCTTGAAGACTATAGCTAAACGAACCCCCACCAACCAGGCTCCGGCAGCAGGCCATCCAACGGGAATAGCTCCTCCTCGTCCAGCACCGTGCCGGTCGACCGACCGTGGCAGGACGCATCGCTCCACAGAAGCCAAACGACGGCAACGACCACGGGGAGCCCCGGCAGTTTGTTGGGAAGGTGGCTGACGGAGCCGGCTCACCAGGGACCGTTCAACACGATCGCCGAGGTGCCGGCGGCCGGATCGGCGGCGGGGCATATTGACGGACGGCAGGGATCCGGGGCCTCGGCGACGTGTGCCACGTCCCAGCAGCAGCCGCGCTGAATTATGACATTTCAAAGTAGAGATTTCTACTCTGGCTATGGAACTGACCGATATTCTTGTTGTTTGGAGAGTTTCGCCATATGATCTAGGCTTCTTGTTTTCTCTTCTGTCGCTACATTCTTCACTTGAATAGACTTAGATGCACTTGCAATTAACATCTTCTCCCGCGATGAATTGGGAGAGCCTCTCCAATCTCTTACCCCACGCGTCATCGTGGAGATGAAGGGGTCCAGAATCCGTGCGCGAATTGTCAGAGGATATAGAGGGCTATGACTGGCTTGGTGTCATGGCTTGACGATGAAGTTGGATGGTGGCTTGGTATTTTCAGAAGCTAGTGGTCCGGATCACAGGTCTGCAAACTGCGAGGAACTCTGAGAGATTGAGGCCAAGGTGGCTGAGAATGGCGGCCATACCAAGCTCTGATTAGCGCCATCAGCCCCAACCAAGGTCATGCAGCATTAGTTGCCATTAAGCCATCTGGAAGACTTCCTTGTGCTGTTCCGTCTGAGTTCTGACATCGCCCCCAACGACGAAAGACAGAGTTTCGAATCCGTTCCTAATTCTCATCTTCGGGACCCGCGAACGCAAAGTGCCAAGGGAATCTCGTATTTACTTTTTTCGGTTCTTGCCCTGCCCTTTTCTTGGCTGTTGGCCCTATTCGGCACTCGTTCCCTCGGACGCATCCGGACAAGCGTGCCGAGCCCAACGGCGCAGCTTGGCAAGGCCCCCAAGGACCCAAAGCACAGATGGAGACGTCATGCAAGTTGCAACTTGCCGCTGGCCCCTCCGCAGGCGGGCCAAGAGGTTTAGAAGCACTTGAAAAGTCTCTCGAGGCTCGAGAGAGAGGTTGGCCAGAAAGATGCGGAATGATGGGGGATTGGAGTTAACAGAATACCCGGGCAATTGTGAGGGTGTGTGATGCTCGACGCGTGGGACTTATGGATTCGATAGTCTGGAGTTTGAGTATCATGTCTGGATTTTGGCGAGATTGGAGAGTTGCAACGGTGGTCGAAAGCTGACTGAGAGCCGAATTATTTTTGGGGGTGGGCGAGGAATTGTCCGGGGTTCAATTTCCCTATGCTCGCATTCAATGCGCGCCTACTGAGGAAGCTGTGGGATACACGGACAGACGCTTCCCAACTTATGTAAGCGGGTATAAATCGACAAGATGAGGTCAGCAAGATACGCAAGATACGTACTCTGTGTCTGGTGTTTCTTTACTCCGTACTCCGTACTCTCACTCTCACTCTCATTCTGGCTCATCTGCCTCACTTCGTACCTCTTTTACCTGACTCTCTTCAAGTCTCAACCCATCTGAATTGCTTGACTGGTCTAGGCTAGCCTGTATCCACCCTTCCCTGTCGGGGAGGGACAGCAAAAAGCATAAGCATAAAAGCAGAAATGAGACGGGCAGCCTACATGACGTCAAGCCCCGAAATCAGAAAGCCGCCATACTCAGTAAGCTTTGACCGAAATTAATTGGCAGCGGACGATGGGCACTGTTTTTGGTTTCATGCAAAATGAGTTTTCTCCAAAGTGTTCACGGTGCTTAGAGTGCTTGTGTTTCCCCAGGTTCACCCCCAAAGCAAGCTCAAACCAGAATAGCGCGACCATCGAGTCTAAAGAGGAGGAAGGGAAAATCCTTCGAGGTAACAGATCTCCAAGGTGCACCAACCGCCTATCTACCTATGTTTTGCGTTGAGATCGCTTCGCTTCGTCTTCACCATTGTCGGCCCCTTCTCCACGTGGATACGCCTCAGTAGAGAGGGTCGAGAGTCCACCCCTTTTGCGCCTCAGTTTCAGTAATTTTTGAGTGTTCCGGCAGGGAGGATGGCACGACGGCTAGACGGACGACACTGTACGGAAAATTGTGTGCGGTAGTTGGACGGTGGAGAAGGGGCTTCAAGGGGCGATTATTTTGTTTATTTGCAAGGGGCAGCAAGGAACACAGCGACGAGAATGTCACCGAATGATTGACTGAGAAGTGTTTGCAGGACGCGCTGATCGCTGGACGCAGGGCCGCTGAGACAGAGAAACGAGTGTTTGGGTCCCAGAAGATCCTCTCTTTGAGTCTCCAAGGTCTCCTCTCATGCTCTGGCGTCAATCGGTCTCTGACTTCCGCTCCCGCTTTCTGCAGAGTTCCCAATTCATTTGTTCTCGACCAGTCCACTTCGTCCCTGACGAGCGTTCCTCCACAAAATTCCTGCAGAAAGATTGGAAAAGCGAAAGACCGGATGGGCATAGCGCGCCCCTCCTCACGCGTAACCCAGCCACCCCCTGCACCACTTGACTCTTTCCGTCTTGCCGTCTTGTTACCTTAGGTACTCTATTGTCTCGAGTAAGAGACGGAGGGGGAACCCCAAAACGGAGGCTCCAGCCAAACGACATAACGGTTGTGAGCTAACAAGCTAAGTATGAGCTGGAGGTTGGCGCACCTCTTCAGCTTCTGTTATTGACGCCTCGTGCAACACGCGCGACACCTTTGTGACCGGGGCCTTTGTTCCCGTCCTAGACACCTAGATTGTGTTTACCAACGTATTGTCCGCGTTTTTGCAACCACAAAGAAGACTGAGGTGGCAGGGAAGGCAGTTGACAGGACAGCAAGCCATGAGAACGCCTTGTGCCGCAGAGGTGCCGCGATGGTGTCTTCGATTAGCCAAGCCCTTCTATTGTACGGATGGCTGGCTCTGCCGTAGAATGTGCCCAGCTCGCTCGGCCGGCCCGGGTAGCTCAACTTTTTAGCTGGCGCTGCACTGCCTGGTTTGTGCACTTCCATCATCGATATTGGGTGCCAAGGGGCCAATCGGTCAGAGATATACGCGGCAAGGTCAGTGAGTTGATGAGCATCACGGACTCCCGTGTTGCGTGCATCAGCTGCAGGAAGTGTCAGCAACACGACCTACTCCGTACGTGAGAGTGAGAATAATAATGAGAGTAAGATAGATCCCGAAGACCGCTGACAACAACAAGTTCAGTAGAAGAAAAAGCCAGCATCCAAGGTGTGACCGAGCCTTCCGAGCCACAGCGGGACGACTCCCCATGGAGATTCCACCATTCAGACTCCCATGGATACGGTACGAACACTCCGTACAGAATACGGAGGGTTGTCAACCCAGCAGAGGAGGGGAGCCACAACCTAAACCTGAAGATGCAGCAACCCTTGTCCCGCCCTCGATCAGGGACCGGACTGCTTTTCGCAGCTCGCTAGAGGGGAAACGCTGGTCAAGCTGGAACCCCGGACCCAGTTTCTGACCCAGCCAGTGGCCACCGGTCCGTCGAGTTGACGAGGAAGCCCGTCGTTCCCGCAGCGCTTCCCTTGCTTTCAGCGTAGCAAGGCCCCGGTGATCGTTAGTGTTTCCCCTCTTGGGCCCGTCGACAGTGTGTGTTGTCACTGTGGTTGGGGCCAAGTTTTATGTTGTCCGTCGAGTGTGGTGCTGCACTGAGATGTGGAAGTGGTGGTGCCGTGGATGATGGGATGGATGAAGGATGGGGGGGATGCAGGTGCTGTTTAGCCGTTTGCTGGGGCTGGCGCTTCTACATCGGCAGGTTAGGAGATGCCGGGAAATGTACTTGGAGTCACATACTGAAAGTGGTGGCAACAGAGGTACCATCCCCTGGGTCGTACCATCCCATCGATCCATCGCCCGTCCTTGGCCGGGTGTCTTACCGCGCATTTCTTGCTTTTTTGTCCTGTCGATTTCTCCCAATTGCCCATGGCCCATCGGCTCTGCCATCCAAATTCAGTCCCGTCATCAATTCTCCGTTTCTCTCATCTTGTCTCCTTCTCACCACCTTTCCTCCCTTCCGCTTCCTTTTCCTATCCGTCACCTTCACTTTCGCCAAATCATCGACACATTTCAATCAACCACGACCAACCCGGCCCCAGTCTCCTTCACCTCTCCCCTTCCCTTCTCCCGTCCATCTCTCTCCACACATTCGCTTCGTCGCCACCCAAAGGAGGATCCTCGAACCCATCCGCCGTGCCGACCAACATCGTCAAGCTTCACAGAATAGAAATCCGCTTCCCGATTATCGTCACTCGCTTGCACCACCTCGCCCCTGGCTGACCGACGTACAAACGACGAAGGATCCAAACCACAGTCCACTGAAACGTCGCTTTCAAGACCCATCCTACGTATACGAGAATCTCGCTTCCTCCTAATACATACGCCCCATCCTCCGAAGCCCGAGCCGACCGAACGCTGGTGACAAACACCCGCAATCGTTAGAATCCACGCTTCCTCGACGTGACGAATCGAACATCGAAAACGTCAGAAAGGCTCGCATACCCACGGAAATCTCTTCCGGGAATTTTCAGACTTGGCTTTCCTGCATCCAAACGAACATTACGACGCTTTGAAGCAATCTGTGCGGCAGAACCTGGGACGGCAGCTGGACCTGGCTCTACCTCGACCGACTTGGGACGAAATCCGCACGCTGACGTGCATATCCGCCAACGGCATTGTTCATCACCGTGGATTTTTCGCTGCGACCAAACTAAATCATCGAATTCGCCGCCGCCAACGGTGCATCGCATTCCTCTCTTGCCGCCAATCTTCTGGGCTTGACTCGCTGGATTGTGGCTCAATTTCGCACTCGTGCCACCCGACGTGTCTTGGACCACCGCAATAAGGAGGAAATACCACCATCGATTGCTTCCAACGTCTCCGCATTCCAACGACTTGTTTTGGCCGCAACGGCTGACAGGTTACTTACTTCCCTCCGAAATCCTTCTCCTTTTTCCATCTTGAACGCTCCGTCTCTTCCCTTTCCCTCCAACAATTCGCCAACACCGTCAAGATGTGTAAGTGACAGTTCACCAATTTACAACGATGGCCCATTGACTAAACATGATGCAGCTGGCCTTTCAACAACGATTATGCCCTTTGCGCAGTTGCCCGCGTGCGCTGTGAACTGTGGCCCCCTCTACGACGCCAACGGCGCCTGCGTTCCTCCTGCCGTTGCGGCAGCTGACGCCAACACCTACGACAGGTGTTTCTGCAGCCAAGGCGCTCTCCAGGCCTTCTCAACAGCCGCCGGCGGTGTCTGCCCTGCTGCTGGGTGTGATGACGCTGGCTTCAGCAGTATCCAGGGATGGTACACCTCATTTTGTAATTCCGTGACTGGCGGCGCTGCCACTGCATCTTCGTCATCAGCAGGATCGACCTCAACAAGTGGAGCTTCAAAGGGAACCAACAGTGGAAATGGAGGCGATTGGTAAGACGATCCCAGAGCCTTGTATACCCAGCCATTGCTAACCAAACAATCAGGCTTTCCAACCACTGGAGATGGGTCGTCATGCTTGTAATCCTCGTTGTCGCCATCGCTGGCATCTGGGTTGGCGCCTGCATCTGGCGCCGACGCTACCTCCGCCGCAAGGACCGCATGTACGAACTTGGCAAGCACGCACACAAGGGACCCAGCGGCATCATTGCTGGTTCTGGTGTCAATGTTAACCAAGCTGGTATCGTCAACTCCCCCGGCCAGTTCATGGCCGGCCCGCCGCCGGCCGTATACGATGAGAAGCCCCCCAAGGAAAAGAAGAAGTGGGTTGTCAACGAGCGGACATAGAAGTGCATCTTCAGTAGACATGTGCGGCATCACTCTTCATCACAATCTCTCAACGGCTTAACGAGACGGCGTTCACATTATCTTTATGGCATCGGTGTTTGTACATTCACACATACTTGTTCCTAGGCAATACTTCCTTTGCTCTTTTCTCCTTTGGTCATCGATTAGGCGTACGGCTGGAAACAATGGAGGACTCTTGTCGTTGGACACAATCAGCATTGGTGGTCCTGATACTTGACAGTGACACCTCGCAATCAAAAGGGTGGGTTTGAAGGGAGCGAAACAGGCCGATGGCAGGAGACCCCCGGTCTCGCAACTGCGTAACAGAAGCGGCCTGTTTCCTTGGGAGGGCGTCTTTCGAAGATGAGCCCGGAAAGCGGGAGGACTCGCGTGATCAGCTTAGCATCATCCAAAACCAAATGGTAATTTCTTATACCTGTTCACACAATCACAGCCACTGAAACGCTTTACAAGTGAAGGCACCAATACTTTGTTTTGTAACTGTAACTGACTCGATGCCGATAAGCCGCGTTTTTTGCGTAAATTTTCGATACCTTGCTAGAGTGGTGTTATCCACATTCATGAGGCTTGTCTGAGCGGGTCGATCAAACCGGTCTGCCATGTGGGTGCAGAGGTCCTGGCACCTGCAGGATGTTTCGCAGGTGTTACTGTGGATGTTTTCAACCAGTATCCTTTGTGATTGCCAGAGTAATCCATCGTATGTTGAAGTTTATGTGTGTGATGTTGAGATGTTGGCCGTCAAACTTTGAACCTTGCTGTACATCAGCTCTATACACTAAATTGTCCAAGCCTTGATACCCAATTCAAGGGTTCACTCAATGCCACTTATTGCCGTTCGATAAGGTAGGTCGAGGAAGTCAGGTCAGATGCAGTTTGCTGGGGAATGGACTTCGCAATGAACAACAGCTTGGGGGGGACAGGACCTATCACGAGATCCCTCTGGAGCGGCAATATGCATACATTGTAGACTCATCATATCTTACCAGGTCGAATTCGGCCATTTCTTCATTGAAATGGCCGTCAGTTGAGGTTTTGAGAGAGCCTTTTGGCTACAGTGTTTCCTTAAATGCACGTCAACGTGGAAGGAGAGAGGGGGGAGGGGCGCTCTTCCAACCACACGAGTGTATAGAACCTAACCTCACTCACTCGGGATGTTAAACTTCATAGGTACATGTGTCTACACATGGCAAGCATTCAAACCTCATGCATGATTTGCAGGTGAACGCCTTGGGAAGTGACAATTTGACAGGAGGACTTTTGGGGATACAGTAGATCTTGATCGAGCCTTTTCCCTCGCTCAACCAACCCAAGGAAGTATCCGCACCGCCAACTTCTAGCCCGAGGGCTCTCCCATCACCATCTTTCCAAGCCATGGCTAAGACCTAGTCTTCGCAACAACATGAGTAACCTCAACCTAACTATGGTTGAATACTCTCACTTGCCTCTGTCGAGGAAAGAGACATGAGCGCCGACTCAACGCCTACCGGCACCGCAAACAGACACTAGAACAACGCTGCATCATATTCCACACGCGTCAATAGGCTGACAGAAGGTACATCAAACTCGATGCAGCAAGTCCATCTGACCTCTCATCACAAAAGTTCAATCGGCTCCGATTATCAAATAATCCCCGACAGGCGGGACGTCCCCAAGCTCTCAGCTCCCCCAGCTACCAACGCACAGACACCAGCCTCCATCTACATGTCTTGAAATACATGACATGTACATAATCTCAAGCAGTTCGACTCCCCTTCTCTGCTTTCACATAACCTGACTCTATCAACATCGTTCCAACGATCACCTATCGCACACTCTCATCACAACAATGGCCGAAGTACCAAAACCCACAAACACAACTCCCACCGAGAGCTTGCCAGCCCACCGCCTCCCCACAGACAAAGACACAAACTCCCCCTTCTGGACCGAGAGGCTTCCCCCTCTCGAAGAACACACAAAGAAGCTCTTTGTAGAATACGCTAGAATCCCGGAAGATGAACTCCAGAAGCATCTCGAAGAAGCTGTAAGCGCTTTCTCATTCACCCGCTTTATTCATCTCTTACCCCCCCGAAAAGTATCATCGCCACAGCACTAATACTGACGTATGAAATTCTGCCTCCAGCGCAAGAAGGCATGGAACGACTGCCCTTACCCATGCATAGGCCTCTGGCTCTTCCTCAAGCTCCAACTCAGGAATAACAAGGAGTTCGACGAGGCCGTAAAGCGTACCCAACAAGGCGAGAAGTTACTCGACTTTGGATGTGCCATTGGCCAGGATCTACGTAGTCTGGTACGCTTCCCCCTTCTCTCTTTCCCTTATCTTGCCCCCCCCCTTCTCATGCTTGACTTTTTATGGCTGTGTACAACTCCAACATCACCCCCATGAATCAAACCTGGGCTGAGTCTCCTAACTACTCCGCACAACCAACTTACACACGCCCTCAGGCCCACTCAGGTTCTCCCCCAAACTCCCTGTACGGCATAGACCTCGTCCCCTCCTTCTTCTCCGCCGGGAAATCCCTCTTCAACGACCCTTCCACGCCCATAACATTCCTCCAAGCAAACGCCCTCTCCTCCCCTCCACCCCTGCCCGAATGGCACGGCCAATTCTCCATCATCACAGCAAACTATGTCTAGTACTGCTTTGACATCTAAGATTAAGAGATATTTGCTACTTTGCTTCTGACTTTACTATCGGGAAAACTAAATGATCTAATCTTTGGCCGTACGGCGGGGACGACGGAAGGCGAGGCAAGGAGGGAGGAAATGCATAAAGGCCAGAGGCTGTATCGGCACACGGAGAGGAGTTTTGTCGACTTTTGGACGAGGATGGCGGCTGAGAGGGGGAGGAGGGTGAGGGTTGAGACGTGGATTGATGAACTTCCTGCTTTTGAGCTTAGGGGGAAGGGGATGGAGAGATTTGAACCTGTGAAGAATCTCATGTATTCGATTCGATTCGATTGAGGTGTGGTTGGTTGGTTGGTTGTTCGAGGGCGTAAAGGAAGAGCCAATTGCTGCTCATGCACTGGAACAACTTGACATCTTCAGGTGTGATGAAAACAACGAGCAAGAAAGCTAGGTGAAACCATGCTAGGTTATTAATGCAGTCTATCTATATACCATTAAACGCGTGTCGTGTTCGGATCCAAAAATCAACAAAGTTCAAACTGCTTTTGATCGGGCCCAGGGTGTCTTCTCTGCATCATCTGCGTGGAAACTCTCAAAGCGCCTAACTAATTTGAATACGGTCCCCAGTAGGAGTTATTAGTTTTCGCAACGTCGAATCATTTACTTGGTCCTTACAGGTAAGGCGATCTTGGCTTTGTCGCTTTGCTCCTCAGCCGCATCCATGTACAAGTCAATCAGACAACCGGCAGACCATGCCTGGGTGGGACACTGTGATGTGTTAGCAATCAATTCACCGCCTACGATAAAAGACAACTTACGGAGTCGGGGCAGTCTTCGCCATCCTTTTGCGTGAGTTCAGCGAGGCCGGCCCAAACGCTTTCCTTAATCATTTGCTTGCAGCCCATAAGTCTCCGCGTGACTTGCTGGAAGGCCTCAATGCGCCCAGCCTGGTCACCTCTTCTAGCGAGGTCGAACTTGAGGAGAGCGCGAAGGAAGAAACCAGTGGGCCAGAGCCATTCCGGGCCCTGGTGGTAGTTTCGTCCCTTGCTAGTGGCGAAGTCCTCACTGTCTTCGCTATTGCGGTAGTAGGGCCTGTAGTTGAGATCGGCAGGGTCGAGAGTTGCCATGCCTGTGGGTCCACGAATGGCTTTGTCGGCAACCAAGAGGGCGTGCAGCGCATGCGCAGGATCGAAGAGCTCGGGTGCCGCGCACATGGCGATGGGGAAGTTGGCACGCAGTTGGTAGTCTTCGTACTCCTTGCCGGACTTGTACAAGTCCTTGTAGATACCGCGGCGATTAATAACCTGGGCGTTGACATCGTACTTGGCGTCTTCCTCGGCAGAAAGAGGAACCCAGTAGCATCGCTCAAAGTTGTCGCGAATCAGGTTGGCCCACTCCCTCAGAGAAATGGTCGACTCGTCTGCCTTCTTCACGGATGAATACTGGTACTTGCCTTGCTGGTTGAGCGATGCCACCCACTTCAGAGTGCTGTATAGAAGACCAGTGATCTCAATGGCGGCGCCATCACGGGGTGTACCGGGAACACCCTTGGATCCGGCCTTTTCGCTCTCGCCCATCTTGTCCATCCATGTGCCGCAGTTGTTCTGGTTACCACCAAAGATGATACCAGTGTCCCAGTCAGTCTTGATGGAAATGTTAAAACCATTGTCACTCATCTGCGAATCGATCGAGGGACCGGCATTGGCCTCGCGGAAAGACATGCCAGATGCGTGCCTCTGCAGCGCTTCCTGAATGATATCCTCGATGGTGCTCTCCTGGGAATAGGTGCGAGAGTCATCGACATCGAACCAGGTGTCATCGTAAGGTAGGAAGCGTCTCTTGACCTTCTCCTGGAGCAAGTCTAATCCATTGGGCGCGAACTTGGTGTAGTCTTGGATACATTGGAGGAAGAACCAGATGGAGTCGCGAGAGTTGTAACGCGGCAAAGCTCCACTGCTAAGCAGGTTGGGGATCATGCCGTGCTTGAGTACACTAGCAAAGGCTAGTATGTGCTCCTTTGCCTCGTCAAAGCGGCCAGTGCCAAGGTAGAGACCACGGAGTGAGATGAAGACATCGCGTCCCCAGCATCTCGCCCATTCGACGGCGAAGTGAGGCAAACCAGCAGCCAATGACGGGACCAGCTTCTTGGGCCACAAAGAGCCAGATTTGACCAGGCCAGTCTCTTGTACGCTGACCATGGCGAGACTCTGGAGGAACCACTGTCCTTCGCGGACGTTCTCGTTCATCAGCTCGAGACCGCGCTCCCATGAAGCAGTGTACAAGGTACGCAGTACGAGGCCGAAGTACCTCGGCAGCAAGAAGCTGGGGATCTTGCGAATGGCATCGAACCGCTCCTTCAGCCAAACCGCGGGCTTCTCAAGGTTCTCGAAGTCAGGAGTCTTGCTAATGCGCTCCAGACGACCGACAATGTAATCCAGAGCCCACTGGCCGTCCCGAAGATTCTGGCAAAGAGGATGAGCCAGGTTGTTGTCTCGGATGATATCCTTGAGAAGACTCCACCATCCCTGAAGACCAGCATAGACGAGCTTTCCATAGCTAGGAATCTCGTAGCAGCCGTCGTTGCCACCGCTTCCATCACGTTCCTCGGCCTCACACCTGTAGAGCAGGAAGTTGAGGTCCACCAGGTTCAGGTTCTCAACGGCAGACCTGGCACCTGAAGTGACGTAGTTGTCGAGACCCGATGAGTGCTCGGCTGCCGGGATCCAGGTCTCGAAGAGGGCAATACTACCAGGAGGGAACTTGTCGCGCACGGTAATGATGGTATCGTCGCCCTTGACCTCCATGCGAACGCCGGGGACATCCACGACGCGGCTAGGCAGGCCACGCAGCAGCTTCTTATCGTCCAAGGCCTCCTTGCGAGCTTCATCGCTTGCATCTACCTCGAGCATCCAGCTACCGAGATGACGGGCTTTGGTTCCTCCGAGGTGTACAGCATTGAAAGCGCCGTTGCCGTTGCCGTAGCCAGGGAAAGCAGTATGGGCAATCAGGAAGTATCCCTTTCTTGACTCGGGGTGGACTCTGTGCACGGTGATGTACTGATCCTCATGGTGGATGTGAGTCTCGTCGTATCCGTCCTTGCCCATGAGGGTATGGATCTGGTTCAAGAGTTTCTTGATGCCACCGATGCCGTTTCCGCCACCGCCAATCTTAACAGGCTTGGAAGATGACTCGGACGTGTACAGTCTGGTCTCGTTGACGAGGTCAACGAGCTTGGGGTAGATCTCATCATAACCCATGACACTGCCAGTTGCACTGGCGCACATGTTGACAAGAGCAGCGTTCGGGAGCGTGTCGCGAGCATCACGCTTCTGAGCCGGGGTCTCGTTGTCGTGAGTGCAGTCCATGAAAAGAGCCTGAACTGGCACAGGCTTGATCCTCCGGATGATCTCCCTTGAGGACGGGCTGCTCCCGTTGAGCATGTCGCTGCCTTCATTGGCCGGGCTCATAGGGCTCATAGGAGACTTAGGGTCTGCCTTTGAAATCTCGTCAACCTCGAAGCTTCCAATGGGACGGCCGCCGTGCTTATGAACCAGGCGACTGAGCTCTCCGGTACTCCACGCTTGCATGGCCTCGCGGATCAAAGCACTCAGACCAAGCCTCTTCACGAAGACATAGTCCATCTCCTCGGAGCCAGAGAACAACTCTGCCACGACGTACAGATCCGGTCGGACTCGGCGTGCCTCGTCGAGAATGTGCTCGGCGACATGGATTGGCGTAGAGTGGCAGTTGTCAATGCGGAAACCAGCAAAGTACTTGGCGAGCATACGGGCATACTTCGTCATGAACTCCCACAGGAAAGGACTGTCTGAAGGGCTCTTGCCATAGCGGAGCTTGACACAATCGCCCCAGACAATGACCTCGCGCCTCAGGTACACGCGAGAATCCGGGCCGGCGTTGTCGACCAAGGCGTTGCCACCCCAGACCCAGCCGTTGTTGACCAGAACATTCTCCTCGGGCTTGTTCTTGGCCGTGGTGTCGTTCTTTGGCAGACGGGTAAAGTAGGTCTCAATGAGAGGGAATTCCTTGTTGATGGGGCCCATGCGCGGGCCATGCTCATCAAGTCGGCAGTATTTGATACGGTTGAAGAGCTGCTCTAGGATCTCGCTGAGTTCGTTATCGTACTCCTTGTAGAACGGGAGATTGATTTCATCGAGAATCGAAACCAACTTTGACTTTGCTGCCGCCTTTGTCGGGCCGCTGCCCTCCTCACCCTCATAGCGTCCAAAAACGGTGGAGAGAAGTCCAGAAGCCACCTTGGGGTCGACTTTTCTTCTGAACCTTTCGCCCATGCGGTCACCACCCTGGAGGCCGTTCTTGATGAGAAACTCAGCCTGGTCTTTGAGAGAGGCATCTCTCAGTCCAGTCACATTTGCATCGCCAGTGGTATCTTGCGGCAGCGTGGTGCTGCCGGCAACCCAAGCTTCTAGGCCAGCCTCAACATCGCGCTCGACGTCAATGGCGTAGTATTCCCACAGACGAATCTCAGAGATTACCTGCTTTTTGATGGCGTCCATAATCTTGATGAGGTCATCGTTGCTCTTCACCTCGGTGGGGAGTCCAAGCTTCTCAAGGTTATCGCTAAGCTCCAGCAGCTTCGAATCCAGCAGCCACGCCGACTCGAGCCAAGGTGCTGTAACCAGGTTGTATCCAGCGTCTGGGTGGTCTTGTAGCCATGCAGTGTTGTGTGCCGTGTGATTAAGGACAATATCGGTGAGACTGAGGAGGGAATACTGTTTTTCCAAGCTCTCCACTAGGCCCTTGATGTCCTTCTCGCCGGCAGGAAAGCATTCGGGGTCCCAGCCCAATTGATCGTACAAGCTGTAGGGGGAATTGGAAGCACCGCGAACCTGCAGCGGGGTGAAGTGAATCATGTTGTAACCGCGATCGCTAATGCCACGGAGATGCTTTTCCCAGTCGCCCGGGTATTTGCCCATAAACTTGCTAATGACTGAAAAGATGGACAGAGCGGGCAATGGCAGCGGGCGGCCATCGAGACTGAGACGCGGGGCTACATCGATGTAGTAGAGGGGCGTCTTTTTGTTGGTGGTGCCGGTCTGGGGAGTCGAGTCGAGCTCCTCTGCAAGCTCTGGCAGCTCCGCATAGGTGGTGTAGAAGGCGTAGGCGCCGGCCTGGAAGATGGGAATGGAGATTTCAATTGTGCGATTGAAGTCGGGTTTCAGTCTAGAAAGCGCGTAAGTCGCGGGCTACATACACGAATACAAGCCAGAAACTGGGCAATGGCAATTGCAAGCAATGGAAGCAGCAGAGAAAGCTTACTTGAACTCGCGAAACTGATCTCTGTGAAACTCGGCGCCCTGCTCTGGAATGTTGACCCACAGACTGCCATGGCGACAGACGGACGAGGTACCCTCGATGGCAAAGCGAATGGTTACAGGATCGGTTGTCTTTGGGGCGAGATAGATGTATTCGCCGGCGACCTGAGGCGAGCCATCGTCGTTGAGGGGGAGGAGGTATACTTCGTTGGATACCATGGTTTTCGGGACCATTTGCGTAGGTTGTAGGAGGCAGCTTTCGTGCCCCGCGGACAGATCGGCGACGTGGGTATCAATGAGGACGAGGACGAGGACCGTAGGACGGGGACTGGAGACGACGGGCAGCAAGCTGTGGCCGTGGACCGTGAACCTTGGGCGTGGATGGGGCCTGTAGACGACCTGGACGTGGGAGAGAGAGCGCACTGGCTTATGCGGAGACGATTCCGGCCAGGAAAAGAATGGGCCGGTTGCTGGGGTCGAGCGAGGGTGAAGACGCAGCTGGATGGAGCGAGTGGCAATTGCAGGTGCAATTGATCGAAAGGCGACAGAGACGGAGGAGGGACGACTCGACAAATGGATGGACAAGCCGTAGGCCTCGAGGATTAATGGTCTCTAGAGGAGGTGGGATAGATGAAGGTGGTAGGAAGAAAAGAAGTTGGGAGAGTGTGTGGGCGAGAAGGAGGAGGAAAAGAAAAGAAAATACACGGCCGAGGACGGTGACGATATGACGGACTGGGCCAGAAAGAGAGACAACACCATCAGCTTAGCCCAGGTACCTGGCCTCACCTTCCCAACATCTCCCAGTCCAGCTGGTCCATCTAAGGCACCTTAATCACATAGTATTACCAGAGTACGGCAGGTAAGATCAGGAAGGGCAAAGTATGGCGGGGTTTCGCCGTGCTCTCTCTTCTCTGCCTTATTTCCTTACCTGGGCTATCCGTACCCGAGTACAGCAAAGCTCACCCAAGAAATTCGGAGCTCAGCAAAGCAGCAAGAGATCCAACGGGAAACCAGGCCAATCCAAGGCACGGAAAGCAAAGCATGGTGCCGGGGGCTGCGGAAGCTCTAGTCAGCGCTGGGTTTCCATGTACTCCGTGTTAGTGCTGAGGTCTTTGCCAGGCCATCTTGGTTCCTTCTCCTGCTTCTCACCAACACAGCTACGAGGAACTGAAGATTGGACGAGATTTATGGTGCATCACCTAATCTTGAGGTATTTGTTCAGCCATGCTTGCAATTGAGGTACCTTTACCAACCTTGTCAACCCAACTCCAGGTTGGCTGCAAGAGCCTCCGTTGTCAGTCACTCGGGCAGCCAAAGGAACGAAGAAAAAGTCTCCAGTGAACAGAGACTCGAAAGACAGGCGGGGGGCGGGGCAACCAAGTAACTCCCCACCAGCAGCATGCGGAGAAGATACATCCATGGATACTAAGGTATTGCCCGCAGCAAACCCGCAAATGTCAAAGCTGCCAAAAAAAATCAAAATTGACGGGCACGGCAAACATGGGAATGTTTGGCAGCGCCCGAACCGGATAGCTTCGGCGGGGACAGCACAGAGGCTCGCACGCTTGGTGGGGTTTCCATGCTGCTCTAGACGCCCTAGCGGAGTTTGGTCTTAGCGCTGCGCCGGTCGTGGGCCGCCATCGCGATCTCTGAGATTCCAGACCACTGTCGACACTGGGAATTCCCACTCTTTGGGTGTTTCTCGGATCGCGATGCAGAGAGACTGGTGTGAGCTGGCCGGTGAGAAGCCTGTCAATGTGCCAGTGCGGCGAGTGTTCCATATCGTGTGTGCAACAAACTTGAGCGGTAACCGGGGGGTTAATGTCGCATGCCGGGGATGGAGACTCGGACTGAGGCTGGGAGAGCATGGCAGGCCACAGGCCGCAGCAAAGATGAGAGACCAGGCCAGGCCCGACCGGGATTATAGAGATGTCCTTATCTTTAGAGTATCATCGTCGTGTCCCAATGGTTTATAATGCCAAAGTTGGTCTCGTCAAGATGGCGTCTCAGATCACCGTAGAATACTGAAGATGTTATTTGCACGGCTTGCGGGCGGTGCCCTGCACTTGGCTTGGCTCGAAGCGTCGGGCTGCCATTGAGGCTCGCTCGTGTTGGGGTGCTGCAAATCCTTTGGACGACCATGATCTGACTCGACAGCTGTGCGATTCTCGGCGCATGCTGCGGTCCACGTCGATATGCACCAACTAAGGTAGGCCCCTAGTATGGTCTGATGCGTCTGCCATGCCATATCTCGTTGAAGACCTTCTTTTTCCTTCTTGATATCTTTTCTTTCCTCACATTTGTTGCAGGCTGAAGAGAAGAGGTGAGAGGCTGGATGGAACCCAAAAAAGACGGATGAAAAAGAAAGAAAAAAAAGAGGCTAGAATCAGAAAGAGCTCCATCCCAGCACCGAACAGAAAGTGACGTCATCAGCTATCCTCCCGCATCAGCTCTAGCGGCTCGCCTTGCTGCACAGACGCGGTTTCATGCCCCTCCTTCCTCTCTCTTTCCCTGGCACTTTCCAAGTTGCCTTGGGTGGCTCCTTGCTCTTTCCGGAAAGATAGCTAGCTCAGCTTCCAACGCACAATCCACGGCAACCACCAGTCCACCACCCCTGGCTGCTTCTTTCCTCCTCCCGTCCTCCTGAGGTGTCAGCAGCCTGTCGCACCTTCCCATTTCCTGGTTTGCCTTCCATTGCTCTCCATGATCAGCAACCAGCGTTCCTCGTACCTGCCTCGTGCCTCGTGTGCCTTGGCCCAATTGACTTTCTGTGCCTGAATATCACCCGTCGCAACGCGACATGGAATTCTTCATTTCCCATTCTTCGCCTCTCGCAAACTACACCTCCATACATGCCAAAGAGTACTTTTTATTTGAGTCCTCCTTTTTCCGAATTTCTTACCCGACTGGTCCACGTTTTCACTCTCCATTAAACTACGGGGCCGACACCGCTTTTTTGCTCCCATGTTTGCTCTTCCCGCCATGACGTACCTCATGCAAGACGCACTTAGTGCTCATCTCTTATATGAGTCTAGCCCTTCTGCCCCCTGTAAGCAAAGATAGCCTCACGCGTTGTTGCATCCACGGAGTAGTTGCAACCTGCGCGAGATAGCCAGGGTGGCTTGACCGGGCTCGTTAACAACGTGGCTGAACAACATCAACGGTGTTCCTCGATGCCGTCTGCCGTGGAACGAAGTGGAGCTATCGTCCGCTCAAATCTTCCCGGCCTCGGTATTCAAGGTAGGCAAGTTCAGCCGTGGATATGTCATATCGAAAACCTCGTCTTCATCTGCATATCCCTTCGACTTGGTGATATCGTGAGTGGCACATCGTGAGAGAAAGATTCTAGAGCTACCAGTTTCAAGGAAGATGCTCATCCATATGGCAAACGGTCTTGTGGTACCTCAGTAGGCCGATGTCATCTCGGGCCATCAGCACTATTCTTGGCGGATGAAGCAGCCTTCAACAAGGGCAGAGTGCTACGTAACGGAGTCTTTCTCTATATCGGTATACAGTATGCAGGCAGCATGTGTGATATATTTGCTGGTAGGCTGAGAGGAAGCACATGTTGAGCATGAGTATAGAAAATGCCAAGAAATGTGATGTATGACCTGTCCAGGAGTCGGCGGCTCTAGAGACCTTTGAACTTCAACTAGAGTGTCACCAGATGGGAGAAAATGTTCTTATCTTCGACATTCCCAGGGTGGATGAGCTGTTGTCACCTCCAAATGAGTCTCTTGAATACCACATGAGATATGGGATCTCTCCGGAGTCTAGTGTATGCGTGGAACCAAATATTGCTGTCCAGGTAATCATGGTCCTCGCATGAGACTTTTTTTTCGATGTTGCGAGTTCGTTCCCATGAGATATTGGCTCAATGCGTTGGCGTTAAAAGAGGAAAGAGTATACGCCCAACGAGGTCAACGCAACGCTCTTCATTACTCCGCCATTGACACTCGCGAACAAATTGGTGACCAAGTGCCTTGAAAGTTTTGATATCACGGACCGAACCGTGGTCGGCAAAAGAGTTCAAGGGAGGTAGACTTCTTCGGGTGTTCAGACGACGTCATCTACATATTGTGACGGACGACACGATCGACAGGGCTCTGAAGACTATACGCATCCCTTGATCCGTCACCAGTCAAGTTATTGGGCGACGTCAATGGTGGGCTTGCTCCTTACAATACCTTATGAATGGAGACCATGCAAGAGTACAACCGCAAAGTACTTGGATGGCGGCAAGTTGTCAGCCTGCCGGAAACGACTTTATTCCATTAAGGATGTAACCTTCATCAGTCCATCCCTAGGTCAGTGCTGTGTAGCCAGAAACATGGGATTAGGTTGATGAGGTTCCTCTCGGGGTCAAATCCGTTATCCCCAAGGGCGAACTTGGGCCACGTCCATCCTTTAACGGCACTTGGAGGCATATGTCAAATGCCTTGGTACCGAGTTTTCAAAGAAGCGCAAGTTGGCTGCTTCTAAGGTCTAGTAGGTTGCTTTCGACCACGTGCATTTTGCCCTGATCATGCATGATGTGCAATCCTAGCCCGCTCTACTTTGGCCTTCTTTCCCCTAGACCTGACTCGAGCCCGGAATCTTTGGGCTGTAGGGAGGCTTTCGTGACATTCGATTCGGTGAAAATTCACGAACTCCAAGTGTGTTGCTCCTTGAACTTGACGCGGCGTAAAATCGAGGCTGGATCTATTCAACTCCAGACACGGAGACTGCTCGATGGCTACTCCAGCGCCATCAGATACGTTGCTCTGCACGTAGATAAAGCCCCCCTCTAAGTATTCTCGTTGTGCGGACCACAATCCCGATCGGAAGTTATCATGAGATTCTCCATTGGTCCCCGAGCTTACTGGGCAGGTTTCAGTTCACCAACCCAGACTCCGGCCATACCATGTAGCAACAGCTTTGAGCGCCCGTTGGACTAGCCTCAGTCCGGGATAAGCTACAGGCAAAGCAGATTCCATGCTGCATGAACGGCTGTATCCCGGGTGTCTATCTGCCAGGGACCACTGTCTGGCAAGCTTCATTAGTAAGTTGGTGTTCCACGGACTAGCAGACTGCCTGCAGCCCCTCGACCTGGTCCCTTTGCTGGATGATGACCTGCGCGTAGGTGGGTGTAGGGTCGCATCCAAGGAGGCTGCCATGGAGACGTGTGGCTTCTCTGCACCAGACTGCATCTGCGAAGAGAGTCTCAGAGACGAGCTTTGGGACAATAAGCATTGTTAACGAGTCGAGCACATGTCAGTGGTCGTGGGGATCATCACTAAGCCGCAGATGCTCGAGAAAGACAACAACGGCAGCACCATGACACTTTCAGGCAAGGCGGCAAAATCAGATGTCCCTCGGGGGAGCAAGGCAATTGAGTTTGGCGACGGCGTAAAGGACTCGCGGCGGCCGGGGTCTGGTGGCGAACGGGATATACCTAGTGAGGTAGACGGGATCTCTGGCGTCTGCCGCGGCGCGGGCCACAACCGCACGCCGCGTTGCCGCGACATCTCGTGCTTGTGCCAATGAGGAAACAGCAGGAAACATTGAAGGAAACCGAGCTTCGTAGATACAAGTTGGTTAATGTTGATGGTTGACCCCCATGCGACGATCGGCATCGTGGGCCGATCCCCGCGGCCGGGATTCAGGCTCGAAAGTGCGACGGGCGAAGAAACGAGAGGGAAAAGCTGCGCTGACATTTGGCATGTGATTCCCCATCTACAGATCCTGACAGGGGAGGATGGGAGTGCCAATGGTGCATTGCATCTAATCTTGGGTCGTTTTTTTTTTTTTTTTGGTTTGGGTTCCCACCAAGAGCCAAGCGGAATCCACTCTGGGACACACGAACATTGGAGTCTGGACATGGGGAGGCGGAGGCGGAGGGGACAATTGATAGGGACGGTGGGGTTGGAAAGCAATTTGTTGACTTTTGATTTTTTGTCTTGTGACAAGCCGAGCTCTGGGCTTGATGGGGAGATTATTCTGGAGACGATGGGGAGTGAAAGATGGAAGTTGACTCGCTACATTACACGTACTTGGCATCTTCACGATACAAACAAACCGTGCAAATGTCAAGTCCACGGGTCAGGCCCCGACTTGCCTCGGCCAGGTCCGGAGGAGGCGGAGTGTCCGGCCGAGGCACCCCGGGGGGCAGGAACATTCGTCCGCCCGGGCCAACTCAGCTCGGTCCTGCCTGCCCAAGAAGTTTGAATGGACAATCCAAAAGAAAAAAAAACATAGGGAAGGGGCCCGCCGACTCGGCCTCAACCCCCTGGCATTTCGTTGAGCGACTATACCCGGTTGGGAAAGCGGTCACGACGTCTGCCGCGACCCTGCTGGTCTGGAGGTGCGTCATGCTGGTTCTCAACACTGCCTCTGGGCAGGAACACCCCGGCATCGTAGCGGATTTTGACTTCGATTGGTCGCAGCTTCCCTCACAGGACGGGAATGGAACTGGGGTTAAGGTACTTGCGGCGGTAGGTGTGGTGGTGGTGGTGCAGGCAGGAGCGAACAGATACCTACCAAAATGCAACTGGACAGCATTGAGGGCGGTGGGCGTTGGTGGATTCCCGGAAAGATTCAAAGACACTGAGCAGGACAATCTGACCGGGATAGCTGGAGACAGACAGGGGGAGGAAAGATGGAGGGGCAAAACCACATGCTGAGGAGCTGCACCCTTTTTTTTTCTGCCATCTGCTGCTCGCTGCTAATCAACTGCTGCCGCGCTTCTATTCGTGACCGAGTGATGCCCAGGACCCGTGAACCAAGACAAGACACGACACACACCGAAAGAAGAGCCGATACCGACACCTGTCTGGACCCTCCCTTACCGTAGCTGTCTTACCTGAACTTCCCGGCTTTACCCTTCCTTGACCAACCTTACCATACCTTACCCTTGGGCTTTGCTCCGTACCTTACGGATACTTCCTCCAGGTCCCGGCCAGTACATAATAAGATAACCTTCACCCCCTCCTTTTTGGCGCGTTTTCCTACCTTGCCCTCTTGCTCCACTGTACCTCATGCTTTTCAGACTGCGTCCTGTTGTTTCCATCGCCAGAAGCAGCTTTCCCCTACGACGATTCAACTCAGCATCCGCATCCACAATGGCTTCCCTCGGCGTAGAGAAGAAACACAAGGTGACCGTCGTGGGATCCGGTAACTGGTGAGCACCTCTCATACACACCCAATATCTCATATCGCAATTCCCATCTGGAGCTTCCTTTTCGTCTGCAGAACGAGCCAGATGGCCAGACAACAAACACTAACATGACCCAGGGGCTCCACCATTTCCAAGATCGTCGCCGAAAACACAAAGGCCTTCCCCGACCTCTTCGAAGAGGATGTGCACATGTGGGTGTACGAGGAAGACGTCACTCTCGACTCGACGTCCCCTTACTACGATGCCTCCCTCGGCGAGAAGCCCCAAAAGTTGACCACCGTCATCAACAAATACCACGAAAACACAAAATACCTGCCCGGTATCAAGCTCCCCCACAACATCATCGCGAATCCCTCCCTGCAGGATGCCGTCAGGGACTCCACCATCCTCATCTTCAACCTCCCCCACCAGTTTATCGGCAATGTCTGCAAGCAGCTCAACGGCCACATCCTGCCCTTTGCTCGCGGTATCTCCTGCATCAAGGGTGTCAATGTCTCCGATGACGGTGTCTCCCTCTTCTCCGAGTGGATTGGCGACGGTCTCGGCATCTACTGCGGCGCCCTCTCCGGCGCCAACATTGCCTCCGAAATCGCCGCCGAGAAGTGGTCCGAGACCACCGTCGCCTACGACCCCCCGCCCATGGACAACTCGCGCGCCCCGACCCCGCGTGCCACCTCCCCGAACCCCAACGCCAACGGCAACGGCCTCGCGCCCCTGACACCCGTCGACATGCAGCACAAGGATGCCCGCGGCCGCACCTCCAAGACGAAGCTCACCGCCGTGCCCGCCGAGTACCCGCCCCTGGACCACCAGATCTTCAAGCACCTCTTCCACCGCCCCTACTTCCACGTTCGCATGGTCTCCGATGTCGCCGGCGTCTCCCTGGGCGGCGCCCTGAAGAACATTGTCGCGCTGGCTGCAGGCTTCGTCGACGGCCGCGGCTGGGGTGACAACGCCAAGGCCGCCATCATGCGCGTGGGTCTGCTGGAGATGGTCAACTTTGGAAAGGAGTTCTTTGGCCAGACGGTGCACACGGGGACGTTTACCGAGGAGTCGGCTGGCGTGGCGGATCTGATTACCTCGTGCAGCGGTGGCAGAAACTTCAAGTGCGCCAAGATGGCTGTGGCTGAGGGCTTGAGCGTGCAAGAGATTGAGAAGCGCGAGTTGAACGGTCAGCTGCTCCAGGGCACAAGCACGGCGCAGGAGGTCAACAGCTTTTTGAAGGCGAGGGGCCAGGAGAAGCATTACCCTCTCTTCACTGCCGTGCACGGTATTCTCGAGGGACGGTACAGCGTCGACGATATCCCGACCTTGGTGTCTACGTCTGAGAACTGAGGTCTAGGTGGGGGGAGTTTGAATATCAAAAAGGGCGTGGATAATACAGAACATTATTGATCGTGGCAGAATGAGGTCCGGCGGCACACCGATGCGGTGGCCATGGGTGGAGGGGCCGGGACGGAGTCTTGGGTTTTTGGCTTTTGAAAGACGTATGTTGATATCCCTGGATCATTTACCGCAGTGGCATGGTGTGAAGGAAACGGATTTAGACAGGTTTAAGCAATGACGCACATTGTTCTGGTCAATCTTGCTGATCCGTATATTCATCCCATCTACAACGTATACCACACGTGAATCCCATATACACCCCCTCAACTCCATCCCTGTCAGCAGCACAGCAGGCGCCTTCCTAGGTCGGTTGGTCAGGTCAAACTGGCTAGCTGGTGAAGTGGTTAATGGTCAACAATTAAATTCTACGCCAACTAGCCTACTCGACGACAGGCTCCGAGTTCGAGTTCGAATCCCAGCATGAGCACCAAGAGATGTAGCCACACCGTTGGTGAACTCTTTTTGCCCACATGTCCAATTGGTTACATCGCCCTAGTACCCCCTTCTCGTTGTCTGACTGAGTAAATAACGCTGGGCCAAGGTTTTCTGTGTATATCCCTTTGCTATCCTCAAGCCCACATTCTCAGTCCATGTTCTCAAGTAATCCCATCTTCTCCTCATCGACACCAGCACCCCGCCCCCTCCACGACAGCCTCCTAGCCCACCTCTTCTTTTCCCCGTCATCACCGTCCCCATCCTCCTCCTGCGTCCTTTCCCCATCCCCAAAAACAGGCCTCAAGACAGCATCATATACCATCCAAAGCAAATTAAACACCACCCCCAACGTAACGCCCAACCAGACAGGTACTTTCCCCTCCTTATTTGCCACCTTCTTGTTCAGCGCAAAGAACACCAACAAAACGGGGAGGAAGAGCGCCTTCAGCAGCCACTGCGCGAGTTTCTGCCGACGCGAGGTGGGCGTGTAGGGCACGAGGGAGTTCAGCCAGCGCTGGTAGTCGTCGGGGAGCTCGTGCTCTGCCGCGCCGGAGGTGATGAGGTTGAGGTAGCGGGGGGAGGGTTGCGCGTAAGCTGGGTCGGGACGGCGGGTTGGGCGGAGGAAACGGTAGTACCATTTTTTGCGGGGGTCTGTTGGGGGTGTTGGTGTGTCGTCGTCGTCGTCGTCGTTGTTGTAGTTGGAAGAGGAGGTGGTGTCAGGTTCCTCTGGTTCGGCATCCGGGATGGACGGGGAGAAGAGGGTGTGCGCGAAGAACGGGCGCGGGATATCGATGGGCGGCTTCTCGGGGACGGAAACGCGGGGCGGGAGCGGGATGCAGGGGGTGAGGATGTCCTTGTAGGAAGAGCCGCCTCCTTCTGTTGCGACGATTGTGGCGTAGTCTTGGGGTGTTACTTCGTAGACTACGCCAAAGAGGCCTTTGTCCCAGCCCAGGTCTGGTGTTGTCGGTATCGTGCTCGTACCCTTGTTCGTCTGCTCCGACTCGGCTGGAGGCGGTAGGGGCGGCACAGGCGGGAACTTTGGTGGATCGCTCGGGTCCGGGAGTTTGGGGATCTTTCGGGGCGCCGAGTTGGCGAAGCAGGGTTCCGTGTAGGGGAGGCCGGGGAGGTCGAAGACGAGGGATAGACCGGGCGCGGAGACGTTTACTTGGGAGAGTGGGCGGATGCCGCGGGCGCCGAGGAAGGTTTCTGCGCTTAGGTTGGAGCCATAGGCTAGATAGAGGACGGATTGCTGTTCTGCTGCGGCGGCGGATGATGATGCATCGTCGGTTGCTGCTGCTGCGAGGCGGGAGGGGGATGTGCGCGGGATGCTCTTGATGGAAGGGTATGATTTCTTGGAGGGGCCGGAGGCGGTTGAGAGGGTGACGAGGTCTTTGAGGCGGCGGAGGAGGCAGATAGGTTCCTGGGGGAGAGGTGTTGTCATATTTTCCCGTGCTTTTACGTCGTTGCGACGGATCGAGGGAGATGAGGTTGTCGGAGACGAAGCTCGGTCGGTCGTTTTGTATGCTGAGTGCTTGAGCTGGTGTGGATCAGGCGTTCTTGTAAGGGGACGAGCTCGAGCTCAAACTTGAGATAAGATGGGTAGCGAGACTGATAAAGCTGGGATGATGCCAGAAAGTCCGAGGGGTGATGAAAGATGGGATGTTGTGTGAAGCGGGAAGGGAAATGCTGAAACTGGTGAGCTCCGAGGTGCTGGTGGGACGGGGTGGTGGGAGCGGGAGACCTTTTGTGTCCAGTGTCTCTGACGTTTGGACTTTGAATTTGGATGACGACGCTTTGGGGGATAGGTTCCCGGCCTACCTTATCTTTAGCGTCAACGAGCGTTGGCTGCGGGCGCGCGCCGAGGGGAGCGGCGGACGGAGAATGCGCGCGCGTCGGAGTTCAACGGTGAGCTTATGTAAACTTGGGCGGCGGGCTGCGGGATTGGTGGGGGTGAGTTGCGGAGGGCGTTAGACTAGGGAATTTGGAGGGAACAAGCACAAGATCTTCAATTACACATTGATGAGCTTTGAAGCTATTTTATCAAGCTAGGTACACGTAGCATACGCTGTTTTCAAGGTGTCGAATCCCCCCTTTTCGAACCTGGAAAGGACTCTAGTGATCTAAGTCCAACCCATTCTGCAGATAATGGCCAGGAGAAAGAATGTCAAGTTGCTTCCTCCTCCTTACTTTATACGTCAACGATACTCCATTCTTTGTATACCTATCATGATCAACTTCTACTAAACAATCTTGTATCAATTGCGAACAACCCTACAAATGTGAAGACTTGGTCTCGACACGACTCTTTTAATTCTTTTTTTTTTATTCCTTGAAATGAAGTATGGCTATCTGATGATCGTGAATACAAACCATCATCGATCCCGCCCGATCTCGTGATTGCGCTCGCTTGCTGAATTGATATCATGACTTGGCGATCGCTGTTTAGAACTTTCTCTCATGGTCAAGAAGGTTCCGAAAGTCCGTGACGAGCATCATCTCGTTGCCTTCATCATCATCACCCCCCTCGACTTTGATCTGATCCACGGCATTCCCATCGCCGTCCTTGGTCGCAGCCGCAGTCACAACCCCATTACCGTTACCGTGAACTTTACTGTGATCGCCATCCCCCTCGCCAAGCTCGTCCTCGCCCTCAAACGCCCGCGACACGGAAGCATACTTCTTCGGCACGAGGTACCTATCCATAGCGCCGGCCTGCCCATTGACATTTTTCTTGGGAGTAGTGCCTTTTTCAAAATAGAACCTCTGAATCACATGTTGCGGGATGTTGGATTCCGGTTCCCAGGTTGGATTCATGGATGAGGGCCAGTTTCCCTTCCACCGAACTTGGAAGAAGCGGCCTAGTTTCTTGCCGCTGCGGCGGGAAACGCGGTCTTCGAAGCCTTCTATGCGGAGGACTTCGTAGACTTGTTCGTCTTCGTCTTCTTCTTCTTCGTCTGCTGCTGCTGTTGTCGCGGTTGCGGTTGAGCTTGGTGGGTGCTTGCCGCCGGTTTTACGCGCGGCGTGAAATTTGGTTGTGGTGGGAGGGTTGGACTTTATGGCTGCGCTTTTGCTGCCTGTTGTTGTTGCGGGGGGAGCTGAGGAGGTTTGCGGTAGGAGTGATTGTTGTGGTTCTTGTGGCTTTGGTGTATCACGAGGTCTTGGGATTGGTATCTTTGGGATTGGTATGGGCGTCGTGGAGGAGGGTCGCTCTATCGACTGGACAGGCTGTGAGGGCGTAAGGTTAGAGTACGAAGAGGTCTTTGAGCCCGCGAGAGAGACTGTCCAGGGGGTCGTATTTTGTATTAGGGGCTTGAAGCCCGGTTTCGGTATTGGAGCGTTCGTACCTATACCGTTCTGTGTCGGGTTCAACGCCGGGGGCGCCGTCGCTGGCGATGGGAGCATACTGCTGGCTTTTGGTGTAGGTGTTTGCACTTTGGGCGATGATGATTGCTGGGGCGTGGAAGGAGGATCTCGTATTGAGAGGAGGGACCGCTTCGGCGGTTGCTGTGTCTTTGTTGTCCGTGGGGCTGTGGGCGTGGATGTGTGGTTCGCAGAGGCCGGGGGTATCGGCGGGAAGATGGGCGTTTCCCGCGGCCGGGCGGTAGTGCTTTGGGGATCTGGTGCTTGCGGTCGTGGTAACGGCGGCAGTGCTGGTGAGCTTGTGGCTCCTCTGGACGAGTCAAATGGGGTGCTCCGGCTACTAGTGTCCGTCTCGATTCCCGGCATAAACCGCGAGAGCGCCGGTCTCGGTGACCGCGTCCTCTGTTTCTTGCTCGGGGGTTCTAGACCCGCGGGTAGACTGCTCTGTTCGCCAGAGTCATATGAGTCCTCCGTCAGGAGCAAAGGTGTCGTTGTCCCGGTGCCGTTGAGTTGCCGGAAAATGGCCTCATCGTCGGCCGTATCATCCATCTCGACGTCCACGTCCACATCCCCTTCCGTATCTAGCTCCCTGAAGTCGTCCGCCAAGGCAGTCTTGGATGGTGTAGAGAGCGAGGGCGCGTTCTTCCTCGGCCGTCCCCGTTTCTTCTTCTGTCCGTCCGCGGCGGTGGCGGGTTCTGGTGTCCTCAACTCTTCCGCCACGATTTGCTTCCTCTTCCGGCCCCTCTTTGCCCCTTTTGCACCCTTCTCGCCCGGTGCTGCGACACTCTTTTCCCTGGACACAGCCTCCTCAACAGCGCGCACATTCTCCGCTTCCTCCAACCTACGCTCCTCCTCGTCCCGCTCCTCGGCTTTTGCAGCGCACCACTCCTCGTACGCCATGGGCGAGACGTAGTCGCATATCTGCTCAGCGTCGACGACGAGCCGCGCGGCCGGCAGATCCGTCCATCCCACAACGTACTGAAGACGCTTCTTACCGTCGTCAGAGAGCGCAGGCGGGACGAAGAACTCGTCGCGGATGTAGGCTGTTGAGTCGCGGGGAGGAGCGAGGGTTATCGGGCGCAGTGGGGGGCCAGTGCCGGGTTTGTAGCGGCGGTAGGTCGATAGGTCTTCGAGGACCACGGCGAGTTTGCGCGGTTCGGGATCGGGGTTCTTTCGGGGCGGCTGCGGCTGCCGGGTTGAAAGTGAGGATGTGGTGGTGGTGTCGTTGGACGTGTTGGTTGTGACGGCGCCGTTTCTGGGACCGGCCGGGGTGGGGGGTTTACCACCGAACCAGACAACTGTCTTCAAAGGTCGCGACATGGTTTCTTACTCCTTTCGGAGAAGTCACCATGCCACGCCTGACAACCTTTTGTGATATTGTTCGGGGAAATGTTGCCGCGGTGTGGTCCGAGAAAGGCTTCGGAAGGAACGTCGGTCGTCTAACTATAGCTTTGGGAATTGGCGTTCGTGTTCGTCTCGTGTCGTGTCGCGATTCGGTAAAGACAAGGCTTTCGTTCTCAACAGCGCCGCAGGCTAGAGACGTCAGAAAAATTCGGCACCAATTGAAGAATGTCATTCATGTCATAAAATTTCGTACCTTATTTTTGCGCGTGTTTCCGCCGATGCGTATGCTGTCTTTCGTGATTGCGGCGCCGGTTGGGACGGAGGAAGGAAACTTAGAAACCTTAGTTCTTTAATTAGCTTTCTCTCCACCAGCACAGCGACTTCAAATATCAAAACTTATCACCTTAAACGCAATTAGCAGCAGCTTATCTTGATACACTTGATCATATTTAAATTACTAATTTAAATAATAGAAAGTGCAATTTAGTAAAGCTTTTAATATTAAAACTTTTTAGTCTGTTATAATTAAACTTAGCTCTATAACTTTTACTTTCTAAAGTAGTATATCTTAAATACCATACTCACCTCATATATATAAGATATCACTTTATAAGATGCTTTATACTTGCCTACTTTTTAGGAGTCCTTGTGCTGTATTACATAAGGCATCGAGTACCCTTGGCCCTTGAGATCATGCGATCCGGGGAAGCAGGGGCTGCAGTTAGGCCCGTGCAGAAGCTGCGGCTGGGCGTCTACCGGCGCAGGGCGTCAAATCTTTGGTGGGCCGAGCTTGACCTCATCGCGAGGAGCAGAAGCTCCATCCACCTCATCCCAGCTTCCAATCCCCATTTTCTTCCTTCGCAAAACCGAAGCAAATCACTGAAAGAGAATCTCCCCTCCACCCGCGCACCACAACGTTGATGCCCACAACCTCCCGACACAATTGAGACTTTTCGCCAAGGCCTCGCAAACATGCTGACGCCCACGAGCACCTTCGCCCTCCGCCTCGCCGGCCAGGGCGCCGCCCGCGCATCGATTGCCTCTTCCATCGCTCGCACCACCGCATGCCCGTACTCCACCGCCTCCATGAAGCAGCACCAGCCCGCGACCGCCCGCCCAATTGGCCTCGCATCGACAGCTGGTCCGATCGCCCGAGCCAGCGCCGCCTTCGCCGCGTCCCCTTCGTCCTCCATCGTCGCCCACGTCGTCCGCCAACCCTGCTCCCAGCGCTGCAACGCTACCGCTGCCGCCTCCTCCGCCGCGGCGCAACAAAAGTCCGCTCCTGCGCCGGGGGACAGGCTGGACTGGGAGACCTTTTTCCAGCTGCGCAAGTCCCGTAGAAGGTGGCAGCTTGGCTTCAGCGTCATTTCTGGATTGGGATCCTTTGTTGGTGGTGCTGGCATCTTGGCTACTGGCATTGCGGACCCGCTGGTTACACAGATTCCTCTGGATCCTTTCATTACGATGGGTCTTATGACGATGGGATTCGGTGCTCTTGGATGGCTTATTGGACCTAGCGTTGGCTCCTTGGTGTTCTACACGCTGAACAAGAGGTGGAAGACTCAGATGACGGTGGTAAGTGAACCCTGCTGCGTTTTTGAGGGATAAAGCTTTTTGCTAACGTGAGTTATGCTGCAGAAGGAGAAGGAATTCTTTGCCCGCATCAAGAAGAACCGTGTTGACCCGTCTGTCTCCTCTGTTGGTAATCCTGGTAAGTACACTTTTCAGAAACACGTCCAGCTCCCATGTGCTAATCTCTACCAGTCCCCGACTTCTACGGCGAAAAAATCTCAAGTGTCAAGGGCTATCGCCAATGGCTCAAGGACCAGCGAGCATTCAACAAGAAGCGTGTCAGCTTCGTGTAGAGTACCACTCCCAACGACCACCCACCACGGCTCTCTCTGCCTGGGACAGTTTCTTTAGGTTTAATCAGGATCATGGCTAGCGGGCGAAGGCCGCCCTCCTCTCTTTGTAGCAATAGGGGTATCGCGTAGGAAAAGTATGTATCATGACGACACAGCCCCCCTCGTCAGAACAAATTCAACTTTTTTATATCCAACCTCTCCTGTCGTCGCCCGCCCCGTCTCGCATCGCAGATCTCACGTAAAAGGCAGCGTGGGGTCCACGTCTTTCTTCCAAGCCCGCATACCTCCCTCAATGTCGCCGATGAATCTTTCCCCATTATTATTCGACGCCAGATCTTTCAGACGCCTCGTCGCAAGTTGTGAGTCGTTGCCGACTCTACAAACAAGGTAAATGGGCGAATCCTCTGGGAAGTCCAGTGGCAGCCACTCAGGGTGAGGCTTGACCCCCTCGCTTGACGGCTGCGTCTCCTTCATGAACCTTGCAATCGGTACGCTCACAGCGCCGTCGATGCTACAAATGTCAAAGTTTTCGCGCTCTCGCACATCCAGCAGAAGATGTCGGCCACCCTTCTCCTTGGCTACACGCTCGTACTCGGTCGCAGAAATGCGCTCTTCGGGCCCTAGAACATTGACCGGCGCGGTAACACCGCAGAACGACACATAGTCAAGTGATCCCGATCGCAAAGTCTCAAGAGACAGCGTCGACGTCGCAGAGCAAGCGAAGCAATCCTTCCTCCGGCCCCTCATACGGACAGACCTAAACTGCCCAGACGGCGCCGCGCCCGAAAAGATGAGAAGCGAAGGCGCAGCCGCAGTCGCACTTTTATCTGTCATATCCGGATCGACAGCGCCCGCGGCAACGAGCTTAATCGCCTCAAGAGCCTGCAGCACGCCCATGACGCCGACGACGGGCCCGAGGATGCCGCCTTCGCCGCAGCTGACCACACTGTCGGGGGGCGGCGGCTTGGGGAACACGCAGCGGTAGCACGGTCCGCCGCCGCCATCCAGAGTGCTGCCCTGCGGCGTGGCCGGCGAGTTGAGGATGATGAGCTGGCCGTCTGTGCGGAAGGCCGAGGCGGAGACGAGGGGTTTCTGGAGGAGGACGCAAATGTCGGAGATGAGGTAGCGGGAGGTCGGGTGATCTGTGCAGTCGAGGACGAGGTCGTATTGTGATACGATTTCTTCGGCGTTGGTCGGTGTTAAGTGTGTTTTGTGTGCGTGGTATGTTACTAGCGGGTTGAGGCTGGGGATGTGTGAGCTGGAGATGTGGGCTAGATGGAGGAGGGTTTACGTTACCCCCTTAGGTATGTGATTGCGCTTTCGACCTTTGAGATGCCGACTCTGTCGGTTGAGTGAGCGACTTGGCGGTGGAGGTTGGAGACTTCGACAACGTCGCCGTCGACGAGGCCGATGGTGCCGGCCCCTGCTCCGGCGATGTAGGCCGCTGCGGGGCATCCCAGGCCCCCGGCACCGATGATGAGAATCTTTGACTTTTTCAGTCTTAGTTGACCTGCGGGTTTCGTTTAGCAAAGGTCTCAAAGCCAATGTGTTATTTGTTGGAAGCTCGCCTTTGATGCCTACTTGAGGGATGATAAGTTGTCGCCCATATCTCTCATAATCCTCGGGTTGCAGGGGCCATTTCCAGGGTTGAGCTGATGCTGATGCTGAAGTTTGCTCCTCCTGTGCCTCTTTTTCTGCGCTGGCTAGCTGCTCCTTGAGGTTTTGGAGGTCCAGCTCCGCTTCTGCGACTTTGCGCCGCAGCTCTTCGACTTTGCTCATTTTGTCGTGTGACGTGCGGTGTAAGTGAGCATCGATGACTCCCGAGCGCGGAAATTGTCTGGGCTCTGGTGCATGTCGGAGGTTCCGCCCCCGATCTCCGACCCCGCGATTTCAGAGGGCCCACACGCCTCTCTTTTCGGCCCCACCACGAATTTTTGATGGAAGCTTGGGGCGTCCTCAAACTCTACCGGCCAGTTGCATCCGACTTTGAACTCGAATCCATTCAATCTACAACTCCTCAGAGCCGCCCACACTTCCACACAGTCAAAATGGTAATGAAATCCCTCCATCATCCTTCATCCCTCTGAAATACCAAAAGCTAACGCCTCGCAAGGCACCCACAGCACCAACAACCTCCCTCTCGGCCCGCGAAAAGCGCATGGCCCGCATCCGCGGCGACATCCACCCCCTCGCACCGCACAAGACCCTCCGCCCCGAAGCCCAAGTCGACGACGGCTTCCTCACCAACAAAAAGGACAAGCGAACGATGAAACACAGCGCCTTTCTCAGCAAAGTCGCCAAAACCGCCCCCGGCAGCGGCAAGACGCTCAAGCGCCGGAGGCCGAACAAGAAGCTCGTCGCGACCATGGAGTCGCTCGCTGACGCGCTGCCGGACTTGGACGAGGGCGCGCAGACGCTGGAGCAGTTGCGCGAAGGGAAAGTCAGGCATAAGAGTTTGAAGAGTAGGCCTGGTGCGCTGAAGAGGAAAGAGAAGGTTGTTAAGGCTGAGGTGGCGAGGTTTGGGGCTAGCATGGCGGCTTTGGCTTCGCTGCCTGGTGCGAATGCTAGCGCGGCGCCTGCGGGTGATTCTGGTGCGATGGCGGTTGAGGGGGCGGGGGTGCAGGAGACGACGACGACGACGACGAATGCGACTTCGAATCGGTGGGCGGCGTTGCGGAGACACATTTCGAGCACGATGGAGCAGAACCCTGCTTTCAGCACATAAGATTCAATGGTGGTACATACGCTACTACGAACGGCAGAGAGGGATACCCGACGGATTTGGTCGAAACGGCAACTTGGAGCACAGCGCGCCAAAGGCATGATATCTTCACCGACGGAAGGTGGCGTCTCCGTGTTCTCTGACGAGTTCTTCACTCTTGCGGCTTGGGCCTATGTTCAGATGGGATTCTTCCGTGGGACTATCAATGTTGGGATCGTCGTCTCTGATCGCAAAGGACATTCCGTGACGCGCAAGAACTTCTCGGGCTCGCTTTTCCCCTGGATGAATCCTCTAGAATCGAAGCTCTCAGCCACAGATGCGCTCGAATTCGCCAAATATGTCGATAGCAGCGACAGGTTTATCTCGGGGGTTCTTAGAGTTGCCGGAATCTGGATGGCTCTACATCGTGCAAACCCGAGTCAAGTATACGCATACTAGTGGAGAGGGTCCACGGAACTGATGCTGGACTTGAGCTCCAGTTGGTCCAATGCTACGATGTTCAGGCTGCAAAAAGGGGTCAACATGAGAGCGTTTTGAGGGACACCATATCAGCGTCAACCCGGCCGAGGAGGACCAGCTGAATAGTCAAAAGTTGATGGACCCCTTGTGCTCCTTATTAATGGGGATTGTGTCTACAACAAAAGAATATCAAATTGATTTGATTTGACGTGGTTTTTGTACTCGTTTCGCGAATGACATAACAAGAAGATTTCGTTTGCCATTCATTGCATTATTTATTCTAGCAGGGATAGTGGTCTAGCGTTTCAAGGGTAATAAATCAGCAAATATTTTTGACGGCGATCTTGTGAGCCGACGTCATTTTGTCCAGCCTGAAGGGTGCAAACGCGTCGCAATAAGGTAATCTGTACGGCAAAAGGAAAAGAAAGTAGTCAAACAAATCGTCAGGCCAGTCCAGGTTGACTGTTGCATGGTTTGATGAGCTGGCTTTCTCCAACGGTCTGGAGTGGCCCATGGACAGCATTTGTGGATATCTTGGCACGGTTTGACGAAGGGGTGATGTCAGCTAAGGTCCGGGCATGGGGGCTGAAGACGACACCATCGCCAATCAGCTGTCGCTCAAGCGCATAACTTGCCTCATATGCACAAGACTCTAGCAGTCTGGAGAGCGTATCTGTGAAATTCTTCATGGTCTCGAGTTGAGGTAGGTGCGGCCTTGCATCGTCATACTATGCGGCCGGCAACAGCGTTCTACAGGAGGGAAAGGCTCGTTTGCCTAGAACCAACGTCACTTGGGGAACTTGAAAGGAACTGTGCAGCTGAGCAGGCAACAACTGCACCTTTTTATTCTTGAACCGCTCCTTCCCACTAAGTGTGTACTTCATGCAGTTGATATAAACCTCTATAAAACTCTCGTCGTCTCTTCATTCTCGGATCTATTCCCCCATCATCCACAAACGGCCATTTCCCATCTTTCAACTTTCAACTCCACATCACCACCACTTACACAAGTTTCAACCCAAAACTGACAACATGGCCGACACCAACCCCGGAAACTTTGCCAACCGGTACGACTTCCGATGCAATAGAAAGGCCATGATCTATCTTTGACTGATTGCTGACCGAATAAAGTCCCACTGAGGAGGTTCGCGAGATCGCTGCCAAGGGCGGTCATGCCAGCCACGGCGGCGGCATCCCGCAGGAAGTACCAAGCGGCAACACGAACCCTGGTAACTTTGCGAACCGGTATGTTCTTTCTTCCATGAGACATTCGTCTTTGGGTATCAGACATTTGACAATCTTTGACAGACCCACGGAGGAGGTTCGTGAAATTGCGGCCAAGGGAGGTCACGCCAGCCATGGCGGCGGAATCGAGGCCGAGACCCACTCGGGCACCGGCAACACCAACCCCAGCAACTTTGCCAACCGGTAAGCTGGCTTCACATGCCCTCCTATTTCCTTTTAATGTCCCGGCACCCGGCATTCGGCTCCTTTCCACTTCAAGCTTAATTCAATCTTTGCCTTGCATGTGAATCTCTCGTCTATGATCATCACTAACACTATCGCAGACCCAAGGAAGAGGTTCAAGAGATCGCAGCCAAGGGCGGGCAGGCAAGCCACACCGGGGGCTTCGCCAGCATGGATGCCGACAAGCTGCGCGAGGTTGCTTCCGAGGGCGGCAAGGCATCGTCCGGCTCGTTTGAGCCCGGCTCTGAGAAGGCGCGCGAGGCGGGACGCAAGGGCGGTCTCGCGGGTGGATCAGACTGAGATGTTTGTTATCGCACGGTCGTACCCAGTACCATGATGTCTTCAGCGTAACAGCACGAAGACTCTGAGCGCAGCAAGTCTGCCGTGCCACTGGACCATAGGACGAAGCACAGCTGTACGATATCCGGAACGCAAGAGGATGGACATGAGACATGATTGATGGGCAAAAAAGATAGGACTGTCTCTACGACAGGGTCCCCCCAACGAAATACCACAATTGAGATTCTAGGATTCTAGACTTCTGACCAAAGACGTTGCTATGTTACCATTGCATTGCCCTGTCAGGCGTTTCGTCCCACTTCCGGGCCGTGAGCGGATAGCTCCGAGGTTTTGCGTGCTTTCGTCGCCTCCCTTTGCTCTCATCTCGGACCCCCCGCCCAATCCCCCGGACCGTTCAATTAGGTGGCAGGATAATAGGTACTGCAAAAAACGCACCATTTCCAAAGTCAATTGTTCCGCGACCCCCCTCGGCACCTCTCATCAAGAGTGAACCTACCTAACTTGTTCCGAATTGAGTGTGCTGTGACTGGGCGCAGTTGAGATACATTGAATGCTCCTTTCCCGAACTGAATCGACCCTTTTCTTCGTTCTCCAGCGGCACCCCCATGTCTATCCATGATCCGCCAGCCCTGCGAGTGGGTTGGTCGGGCTGCTGGATAACTTTGGCGCTCTGGGGGCAAGCCACGTTCGGAAGACGCCGATGCAGGTGACGAGCGTTTTCCCTTGCCTATTCGGCTATTCCCCGCCTGCCGTCCATTTGAATTTTTTATCATTCTACCGCGGAGGAAGGGTCCGGACTCAGCTGTACCGTTGTGGGACTAGGCTCCATCACCGATGCCGCGAACGTTTTCGTGTGACTCTATTCTTGTGGCGGTTAACCTGCGTACGTGCTTTTACTCATGGCTAGGTGAAGTATCAAGCGCCGTCCCTACTCCTAGATGGGCATGGTCTGGTACGATTGATGCCATTGGACTTTTCCTTTTCGTCCCAAAAGGGGTTGCGGCGGAAAGTGCGCCAGGTGGGTGGTATCGCACATTCGCAGGGCCCTGGTACGGCCATCGTGATGCCGCAGCACGGTGACGTAGACGAGGTGAAACTTGGTGTGCTTTTCCTTTTCTCTTACTTGTTTGCCTGTGTCTTTTGAGTCTTGAATGCCTCACTTTTCATTGAGGCCACGAGGAGAAATAGAGATGGCCATACACTCACTCTCTTGCTCGAATTCGAGTGCTCTCATCCTGCGATCCATTACTGTTCCTCTGAAGATCAAGAGAGAGTGAGGGGAAAGAGGGAGGGTCTGTAAGTGAGACTTGACTGTGAGAGAAGGTTTTTTTCTGTTAGAGGCTTAGCCATGGGCTCCCACCCCCTCCGCCTTCTCCAGTTCCCCAATGGCGACTCCTACTCCCTTCACCGTCTCGGTTCATTTGTCACAGCCAGGCAGAGCTGATGTTCTTTGGTGGGAATCGAAACCAGAATCGGGGGGGGGGGGACAGCACTACCGCAGGCAGACGTAGAGTTTCTTCAGATCTTGGGAGTTTTTCCTCTTGTTCTTCTTCTCGCGTACCTTACCTTGCCTTAGACAGCACCTAATTACCTACCTAAAAGACAGGGATGGGCGGATGCCACTGGTAATCAAGGTAAGGTAAGGTAAGGTATTGCAGATGATCGGCCATCGAGAGACTAGCACGTTTCGTTTTTTGTTCCCTTGGGACGTATGTAAACTCGTGTGTTCCCCCCTTCGTCCACGTCCACGCCCACTGTCCCTGCACAAGAGCTATTGTTTCCTTTCGAAGGCTTGCTTTCCTTGCTATCCTCATTGCTCCTTCCTCACGACTTGCACCTCACCAAGAGCACCTTCTGCGAGAATCTCTCGGTACCTACCGACCCAGTCCCTGGTACTCCCTCGGACTTGGTCAGTGCTTTCACCTCTGTACGATGGCCGCGGCAGTCGACATTCAATCAGCAGCAGCAGTAGTCCCTCACACGGGTATCAGCCGGTTAAGCAATTCAAGGTATGCTCCACCCTCGTTCTTACTCTCTCTCACATTCTCTCTCTCTCTCTCCTTTGATTTGATTCTCTCTGCCTGCTTGCCCAAGCCTGAACAACGAAATCATCATCATCGTCATCCCTTCCCTTCTGGTGGGTGCGCCGGAGGCACCGTGGGATGGTGGGGTCGCCTTCCGAATTGGGTCAAGGGAAAGTGGCCCTAGCTCCTCGACTCCCCACAAGTGTGGCTTGTCGGCACCTCGTCACCTCGCATTTTTCGTCTCTTTTCCTCCTCTTCACAGCCTTTGGGCAGTGCTGCGCCACTCTTGGGCCACGTCTCCCCCTTCATCACTCGTCACTCGTTGGTTGTTCAAGCCTCACTTCCCCAGCGCCTCTCAGCGCCTTTTCTCATCCGAGCTGCATCTCACCTAGGTACCTACGGGGTAAGGTACCTTTCGCACTGCTGCAATGCACCGGCAGTACCGCAAGCCCAGCCCCCATCACTGCACCTGCACCAGCCCAAGTGGTCCCCCCCCGTTCATCGTCTTTCTCTCGTTCACTTCCCCACCGCACCGTCGTCCATCGCTCCGCTCCGTCTGCGACCTGTGACCAGGAAGGATCCTGAAGTTTCCCACCGCCCGCGCGAGAGACACTGGGAAGAGAGACCCTCGTCCCTCTCCCCCCGCTCATAAATCCCGAGCGAGAAAAAAAAGCAAAAAAAGAGCGGATGCGAAAAAGGGCCCTGAATTAATTTTTTTGATTTTATTGCTTGGCCTTGGCTGATTATCCCCCCATCCTCCGTTTTCTCTTCCCAGTCTTTCTCCGATTGATCCTATTCCCGGAACTTTTCCCTCTTCTTCCTCCGTCCTTGTTCTCAATCCTCTTTCTATCCGTACCGATTCCCTAGGTTCTCACCACATTGCAAACACACATCCCCCGTCGTCAACCTGCATACTTCACCTACCCCCAAACACCTTTTGGGAAAGATCGTCGCTCTTCTCGAACCGAACCTACCTACCTGCCTACCTACCTAAGCACCCTCTGACGCAACTCCCCGCAAGCAACAGCCGCTTCCTACCCTTTCGCTCTTCTCGCAACCAACAACCACCGCCGCCCCGAGCGATCAACTCCTCCCGCTCCGGCTCAACATCGACGACATCCTCCATATCCTCTACCGCATCGGCTTCAGCAGCATCGCCAGCAGCATCACTTCAGCTATCCCCCTCGACCTCCCCGACGAGCAGCACCAAGTCCGGACACAGGTCCGAGTCGCGCTTGAGCATGCCTTTCAGGAAGATGGCGCGTCACTTTGGCGACACTGTAAGCTCCCTCTTTTTGCCTTGCTGCTCCTTCTTCGTCTTTGGAACTGGCTTTTGCCCCTTGCCCGCCGCTGCCGCACTGGGAAGTGAGGCCTGATGAGGTCACAATCTTCCTCCATGGTCCTGCATTCCAGGTCGGACGACAGCCGCGGACGGGCAAGCACATGCCCTCTCGTCTCGTCGCCTGCCTTGAAGTGCGGTGGTGAGGCTGGCAACGGCGGGGGGTACTTCGGAGGGGGCTGTCCTGTTTCAGCGCAAGCGCCAGTGAACTGACCCGAATCGCGTCCTAGCTCTCCCCGCAGGCACCTTACTTGTCGTGTAAGTCGCACTTCCTTACTCCAATGTTCCGCCGCAACTCTCGCGGTGTGGTCCTCCCATCCTGTGGTAATCACAGCCCGGCTGACAGCTTCTTTTGGACGATGCAGATCACGATATCCTCCGTACGTAACCCTTTCGATGGATGACGAGGTCCCGGGACCTGCCGAGACAGCGGGTTCCGGCAACTTGGACCTCTGCCTGAGCTCAATCAGAAAGGCACTTGACTTACTCGCGTTGCTTGCAGTCACCTACGAAGACATCAAATCACTCAAGAACGACTGGTTGACAGATAACGTACGACACACCTACCCTCCTTGCGCCTGCTCCTAGCTAACGAGTGAATAGAACATTGCATTCTGGGAAGAGTGAGTCCTAACCACTCCCAAAGCCAACAATAACCCCTCCCTTCCGAGCGACTCCCCTAACAACCGACAACCGCAGATGGCTGGAACGCGAAGTCCTCCCCAAGTATCCGCAAGCCCGCATCATCCTCCTCCGGCCCTCAATGACCTTCCTCCTCATGAAGGAGCCCGATATGCGCCAGATCCGCTCCGCCCTTCCCGACTTCTCCAAAGTAACACACATCTTCCTCCCCATTAACGACGCCCGCAACGTCGCCCAGGCCGAGGGCGGCTCCCACTGGTCTCTGCTGCTCGTCAGCGCAATCGACGGCGTCGCCTTCCACTACGACTCCCTCGGCGGCGCAAACTACGCAGAGGGCCGCCTCGCCACCCATAAGATGTCCGAGATCTTAGGCCGTCCGCTCCGCTACCTCAACCTCGACGACTCCCCGCAGCAGGAGAACGGCAGCGACTGCGGTGTGTTTGTGTGTATCCTCATGCGCCACCTGCTCATCAAGCGCCTGCTCAGCGCAAATGCCCGCGAAAAGGTCAGCATGAGCATGGCCAACAAGCTGATTGACAGCCACGGCGGACGCAAGGAGATGCTCAAAATTATCGAGAGCTTGCGCAAGGAGGGCGAGCGGAGGAGATCGTAAGCGCCAAACCCTCATATTTCCCCTCTTTACTGAATTTGCGCATTGTGTTTTTGGTCTCTGCGGCTTGTGGATGATGGCAGTGTCATCGTCCTTCCTCCTGTACATGTACTTGTGTCTTGATGAAGCGTAAAAACGTGTATTTTCTCGAGGGTTCCCTGACACCCCTTCTTTCAAAAAGGAGAAGCGCATCACCGTACTCGTCAAAGACGCCGCCACGGATCGAGTAGTCAACAATAGGTCCCCTCCCTACCGCCCATTACAAACTCGAACGAACGATGCGAGATTGTGACTTATCATCACATTCTTGCCGACGACTTATCTGAATGTTTCGATATACGATATCCACGAACGAATGCATTGTATTTTATTCAAACGACATAAGAAAAGGGGGGGGGGGGGGGATGTAAGCATTTCGTAAGAGACGACGGAGTCATGAGCGCTATCTACCAACACACGCCCAAGAAGTCGACCGAGTCGAATCGACCGCCCAAAGTTCGAACACCGTTTCTGCGACAACGGTAGAGACGGGACTGTGAAAGGCGGATGGGGTTGGTGAGAAGATGAGCGTAGAAGGGCCGGCGCCGATGAAGAGGATAAGACCTGGGCGGGGTGTCATGAATATGGCGGCGTTGTGGACTACTTTGGCGGGTCATGTTGGAGTAGAACCGGCGCAGACAGTGTGGTTACAGTAGAGGAGGAGGAGGGGGAAGAAAGGGGTGCAGATCAAGATAATGCAAAGGCGAGGCGTTTTGGCGTGCCAATGAACGGTTGATTAGCCAAGAGAGAGATTATTGATCTTATTCTTACTTTCCTATGATGCTTCTCGTTTGTTGGATTACTTACTTTGCATGGTTCTGACCTGCTCCTTTGGGTGCCATCTACTCTTGGCTGCGAGTATATCCACAATCAGAAGAATCCGAACGTACTCCAACGAAATGTGTTCCTGGACTAAGCCGAGTGGAGGGACTGAACTATAGGAATTCGTCAAAATGGTGTTTGGTGGCAACGTCACACAGCATCGCTCATCCATTGCCATCAAGCCTTGACGAGTGATAACGTATCACATCATCGCGTGGGACCTGGAAATCAAGCCAACGGAGTAAGCTGTATCACGCTAGTTAAGAATCTCTCTTCAAACCATCGTTCCCCGCTGGATCATCGATGTGTCGCTCAGCGCTGACCAACCCAAGCCCAATAGACCATCCGCAAGATGGCAACGAAGTTGTCTCCCGATGTGGTATTGAAAAACCTTGACCTCCTTCTCCCCTTGCAAATCCATTCCCATTACCAAAAGGGGCCATCATCCTGGTGGGGCTTCTTCTTCTTGTACAATTCTCGCTTATCGCGCGCGACCCGGGCTGCCAGCTTGTTGAATCCTGCCTTCGTAATTCCGTGTAAGGCTCCACCTCCGCTCATTACTGACGGGGCGACGGACGAAGGAGCATCGTGAATCTCCTGGAGGCGTTGACGGAATGCCAATGGCGTAGTCGGTACATTACTGTTCGCGATCAATGGGGTGTCCAAAAGGGACGGGACTCCCAATCTAGAGTTGCCGTAAATGCGATTGTAGTAGGAGCCGGTGGTGGGCACGACAGTGAGGTGAACCGGTCGATCATTGCTCATCGTGTCAATGGGCTCCGCCCAAATTCTGGCCGAGGCGGAGCGACGTGAAGCGCTCGATTCAGTGTTCAGGGACTGGTCTGCGTCACCATGGATTCCACCATCATCAACGATGATCTGCTGGCGGCTTGGTTAGCGTTGTGTTCTTTCTCTTCTCGCTTCTTGTTCTTGGACTGAAGATAGGCGTTCACCTTTCGCTGGTCGATCAAGCCAGTGCTCTGATAGATCAGGTCCGCAGTCTGCTGAGTGTAAGGGTCAGTGCTGTCGATATTGTAGTGCAGCCATTCCTTTTGCGACTGCTCAGTGGTGTAGGTCCAACCAGCAGAGTACCACATCTGGAAGGCACCCGACTTGGGATCTTTGCGGTGACGAACCTCTTTTCCTTGGTCAGGATCAAAATCCATGTACTCAACGGCATCGTTCCAGTTGGCGCTTTTCTCCCAAGTGATAGGCTTTTGTCCCTCGCGAAATGCGTCGAGCTCTGCCTCTTCCACCGGATCATCTGAGTGGGCATTCGCAAGCCATGCCTCTTGATAGCGCTGATCTTCTGCCTCGGCCTCTTCTTTGGTCTGGAAGCCACGGGCGTTCTCTGCGGAGATGATATCAACGTTGAACGAGGGGGATGTAGGCAGGTATCGGATATGAAGAAGATCATCGAGTGAGGCATCGCAAGGGTCACGGCAGAAGACAACATTGTGCCCCTCGGGTGAACCGCTATAAAGAGGAGATCCGATGATACACTTGCGAACAAGCACAGCTGACTCGATATTGGAGAACGAGATCTGAAAGCTTCCGTCGTCAGCGTAGACAAAGTGCGTAATGACCTCGGCGAAGGTGGACGCTAGTCCGGCTCTCTTGAGCACGGTATGCAGATGCATGACGGGAAATTCAGTGACGGCAAGACAACGAGTACTTCCCTCGCGAATCATGGCGACAATAGAGTCCTTCAAGGGGAATGAGTCCGTATTGGCAATGCTGATGTGGACTCGAACCGAGTTGCCATCAGCCGTGGTGAACCCGATTTCGCGATCACGGTTCAGGCTGTACCGGTAAAACGCCTTGGCGTCCTCCGGAGAGGTGAACTCAATGTACGCATGGTTGAGGCGATTATCACTAGTTCCCATGGGCAGCGCGTGGGCCTTGAGAATTCGACCACCTCGAATGTGCTCAAGAATACGCTGGACGTGAACCTCGTCGGGGAAACCAGTCATGATGATAGTCCTGGAGGCCACACCTGGCATGCCGTCGTTGGCAGTTAGCTTCTGATCAGTCTCATTTCGGATATACCGGATCCCGTATTTCAACATACCCGGCACCGCTGAAGGGCGACGACTACCAGTGGCACGCTGATATGCCCGCAGCACACGTTCTTTCTGGAATGGACTGTCCCAGATGTTATCGCTGCCATCACTCCAGTCGAGACCAGTCCCATTATCTGGGCGAGCTGCAGTCTCGATTTTCTGGTTGTCAAGGTATTGAATGGGAGGAGGAGGATGCTGCTTTTTGGCAGAGAGTTCTGGAGGGTCGGGCGTGATGAGGGCTTCCTTGAAAACGTAGGGTAACTCTGGCCTCGGAGAAGTCGCATGGTTGGCTCGATCGATGTTCAGAGGCTTGGCAGGTGTCTTGAGAGCCGGGAAATGGTCCTCAAACGAGATCAAGGGCTCGTCATTAATGCCAAGAATTGTCGGGAGACCAGAGTTCATGTTTCCTCTATCATCAAGAGATCTGTCAAGAGAGACTCCAATGGTAGCGAAAGATTCCGTCACCTCTGGATGATCAGTAAGAAAGCCGCGCATGAAAGCTTCATACATCTTCGCTCGCTCGACAGCGTTAAGAAGGCAATTCTGCATGGCCTGCATCTGGGCAAAGAGAGGTGCATTGCTTGCGACCTCTCCGGCATGCTTCGTTTTGTACTCTGTAAGCTGTTCTTGAGTGTGGTCAAGATCATCTTGGAGCTTGCTCAAGGCCTCTTGATCCTTTTTGCATCGCTCATTTTGCTCAACAGAGTAGCTCTGCGCGCGGCATCTGAGGAGGTTGGCCTCCTTGATATCCTCCTTGAGCTCGTTGATTATGGCCTCGTTCAAGTTCACTTTGTGCTTCAGCAATTCGTTGGCATATTCGAGGCTCACATTCTCACGTTTGAGGACTTCCTGATCGGCCTCGAACTGCTTGAGGCGAGACGTCATGGCAAGGAAGTCGTCTTGGCGAGCATCTGAGTAGGACGAGAACGACTGCTTCGATGACAAATGGTCTCGGGTTGTGCTGCTGGGAGTAAACTCGGCCGAGGACGGGTCTAACGACTTGCGACCAGGACCGAAAGACTCAATCTGCTTAGTGACGGCGGAACTCGTGATCGTGTGGGTGTGGCTGGCGTCAACATCAGTAGCGTTAAGATCTTTGGAATCGTCACCGAAATCAATGAGAATCTTCGAGTTCGCTTGGGGTAGAGTCGGACGAGTAGGGGCGGGCGGGCTGCCGGCGTCGTTTTGGTCATCATCAAAGCCATTGTCAGTCGACGCGTAGACGCTCGCTTCGCCGTGTTTATCCTTCTCCTGCTTGATGACTCGGTCAAGAGAGCGGGGATCGTATGTGTCAACCATATTGTCGGCTGTCGTTGCGTTGTGCTGGTGGTGGTGGAAATTCAGACGGTGTTCCGAGGCTCGGGAGCTTTCAGCTGAATTTCTGCCGAGGTAACTGTAAACGAGAGATGTTAATGAATGTACTGACGATGTTTCTCTTGCGAAGAAAATGAGAAACGGATTCGAGAAATGAATGTTGAGGAAGATGCGGAAAAGGGGATGGGTAGTACTTCGACTTCTGTATCGATTGGAAATAACGATTGAAATTACCACTTGCTCTACCAGCTTTTGACAGCTGAGTCCTCGAAAGCGGTGATGTAGAGCAAGGAAGGTCCGGTCGAAATGTGGAGGAGAGGAACTTTTAGAATCCCCCCCGGGGAAGGCGCCAGCGGGCTTTGGACCAAATGGAAGGATGGAGCGAAGATGATGGAGAGAAGGAAGGTGCGCAAGAGGGCTTGGACGCAGGGCAGGCTCTGGGGGCGGTGAGCAAGCAGCGATGGGACATACCTAGCTGAGTCTGAAAATGTTTGTGCCATCTTGACTGAAAAAAGTCAAGAGTAGTTGTAAGCAATGAAGTAACCGTGAGGTGATTCTTTGCGTCCAGTGCTGTTGCCTGTTGACGAAGTAGACGATGTCGGTGATTAATCGAAATGATCTCGCTTGAAGTGTGGTGACTGGCTTGTATAAGGGTGATCTATAGGGGCCAAAATGCGCTTTTGATGCTATCAAGAACGCCGAAAGCAAGGCAAAATTTCCGTCTCTTTGTCTGTGCTGCCGTCAAAGTGGTGACGTTGTAGGCGTTTCGTGGTAGGAATGATGTGGGATTCTGATGAGGATCGAAAGAAGGCTCGACTCGGATTCGGACTTGGCCTAGAAGGAGAAAGAGGCGCTTAAAGTAGGAGACTTCAGCTGACCTGAGATACATTAATGATGCTCAAATAAGGGCGAGGGAGTGAGACTCTCGCTTAGGTAACTTACCCGATAAGTGTGATTCCGAAGCCGAAATCACGACTCAGCACTAGTAGACAAGGCCTTGAGATAGAACCGAGTGAATAGCGGCAAGAGTGAGGAGGGAAGCTAGGATATTCAGGTACGTGAATGTATTGTTTCCAAGCGGTGGCACGGATGTAGGGGGAGGAAGACTCGAAGAAGAAACCAGAGGAAGAGATGCCCTCTCTTATAGACCTTCTGCAGAGGTAGACTCGGCAGAGCAGGAGCTACCGTGGAGAAGGGGCGGAAAGTCGAGAGGGATGAGTCTGGGAGGAGGTTGGTGGTTTGAAGGATTAGAGTGCGAGAAGGGAGAAAGAATAATGGCCCCTTCTCATATAAGTCCTTGCCAGATGTCAGAGAGAGGGAGAAGCTTCTGAGGAGGGGGAGAAGAGAAGAGAGAGAAGAAGAAGGAGGTGAGGTAGAGGAAAAAGGAGCAAGAAGATTGATGAGCTGAGAAAAGAATCAGATCTTAATATCCCCTTGGCAGCCGGGCAACCGGGGAGCGGAACTGAGGCTATGCGGGGACACTGGTAGACCGAGGAGCTCAGGAAGAAGATCAACTTCGGTGGAGAATGCTAGACAGAGAATGTAGGCCCGTGAAGTGTGAGACGGAGCAGGCCAGACGTGAACTTCGCATGTAGTAAGCTGTAAAAGCATGAGGCAGAGGCCATAAGGTCTAGACCAGACATGTCAGAGAAAGCAGACGGAGACTGGAAGAGAGAAATTGGACAGGGCACAGACAAGTGCTGCACAAGGATCTGATATTCCCCTCAAGAGGGTTGGGTTATTGCTGTGGGAGAAACTGGTAAGCTTTTGGTATTGGGTAGTCTGAGTTGAGTGCAGTTAATCCCAAAGGAGACCCAAAGAGTTGGGAAATACCGGCGTTGAAGCGATGCATGTGAGCTTGGGCAGTTCGGTCTCCAGGGTGAGATAAGTCACCAGAAGGTAAGTGAAATGTGGGCGGATGCGATGAGGTATACATACTATGAGAAACCCACGGTCTCGGTTTACTGTGACTAAAAGGATCTTTCTGAAGGTGATCGAGTGAGGGGGGGTCAAGTGAAAGAGATCAAGTGAAGGGAAATCGAGTACATGTTGTGGCTTGAGGTAGTTTGTTACAAAGACTCCAACTACCTACACAAGCATCATCTGGAATGATGCAGTTGAATGAGGACAGGCTCAGCTGAAATGCAATAATCACTGAGCAATACTTGAATAAGTGACAGCGTTCGATTTGCTAGCATTGGACTGGGGACTATGAACCTTATTGATTATTTCTTGACAGTTTCCAAATGATCTATGAGGATTATCTGATTGTGAATAGATTCGTCAGAAGAAATAAATGATGGTATGAATGTAGACAGAGCAATGCTTGACGATAATATTGGGTTACAGCTATAGGTCGTAGACCTAGGGCGCATGATGCGACTTGACTGCACGCAAGCAGGATCATATGCAATACCGCAAAGCATCGTATTCAATCTGGTATCTTGGAAATGATGAACTAACGTTACGCAAGGAAAAGGGGTATACATGCTAGCCCAACGCCGTGCTCCGATAAGTCGATAGCCAAGGGAAACCTCCACACCTTATATCCACATGCATTGACCGACTGTCTTATACTTCAATGACGAAATCCCGAACCATGTTGAGGAACCTCTCACGGTACTCCGTAGGATTGGCAGTGATGCTCATAGGGCCGTGGCCGGCAAAGACATTGTACGACTTGACGAGTCCAGTCATGGCCTTCGCGCGGAACTTGTGCTTGGCCCAGAAGAAGTCGAGGACAATCATGCGGTAGGTCCAGTTGCCGTCAGCATCGGTAAGGCCGGTGCGCCAGGGAGGGGCGTCGGATTGAATGGTGGGAACGTCGCGGGGTTCATCGAGAACGTTGGGCCCGGGGTAGCGAACCATGAACAGTGAGTAGTCGACGGCGTTGTTCTCGGCTAGGAGTTGGGTGTCGGCTTGGAGAAGGTCAAGCAGCTCCTTCTTCTGGTCGGGCGTGACGCGGATCTTGTCTTCGAACTCGTCTATCAATCGCTCCTTGACGCTCTGTGGTGCAAGGTTGCCGTTGGCGATGTCCCGTTCGGGGAAGAAGTAATCGTTCGGCTTGAGGTCGTACGTCTCCCACTGATCCCTTCGGTGATCGGTCTCCTCCTCTTTCTTGCCGTACATCAAGTTCTCCATGATGATATGGTGCGTCGGCGCCATGCCAAGGATGCCACCAATCGTCGCTTTCGCGGTATACGCCATATCGGTGATGCGAACCAGCAAGCTGTGCGGGTGCTCCTTCGTATGTGCAACGTAGGCATCAAATAAGTCGTGCGTGAAGAATTCGTGCTCGAAACGGCGGGGCAGCGACTTGATAAGAAACTTGCCGTCGGCCGTCGTAAAGAAGGTCGAGCCGCTGTACCCCAGATCGCCGACGGGCACGAGGTCGGATTCGCGGCCCTTGCCCTTGGCTGCCTTCTGTGCGAGGTGGAAGGGGTTTGTGTACTCGTCTTCGTCAAAGTGCCAGACATTGTGCCGGAGCTCGAGGAAGTCTGCGGCACGATATCGGGCGAGAGGAAGGTGGAAGACGGAGAGGAACGAGGTGAAGACGCGGAAGATGCGCTTTTTGAGGCTTGGTTTGTCGGGGTTGTTGGAGTCGCCTGATATAGCTGCGAGGATCGAGGACGAGATGGAGGTACTCCGAATCTGCATGGTGGCGGTTGGAGGAGGCCGAAAGGCCTAGGTAGGTCTTCGAGATTCTTCTCGCGACGGAGTATGGCGGCGTCTAAAGGGGATTATCTCAAGAAGACCTGGTGAGATTGTAGGTCGCTTTGGAAAAAAGACGTTGCAGGGTGAAGCTTGAGCTAGGTAATCCGTAGCTTGTCTTAGGTTTGAAGGGATGGGATGGGAGCTTGACGGGAGCTTGTGCTAGGGGGACATGGTGGGGAGCTATTGACGTCACTTTGCCGGGAAGGGCGCCTGCAACCGCCAATGGCCTCAGCCACCGGAGCAAACGTTCCTGATCAGCAACATGGCAACCACCCATTCCATGACTGAGGTAATACACACATGATTACTCTTTCTATGGATAAATGATCGCTTGGATCTCAAAGCGAACCTCGAGACAGAAGTAAAGAAATAATCCTCTTCTTTTTCAAGATCCCTGCTGCTAGACATTTCTTGGTCAAGTTGGTCACACGAAAAATGCTGAAAGAGATGCAAGAATTGCCAGCTTCAATACTGTTTCTGATTTTCTTTTATTCTCTGGACAAGCTGACCTAGATCTTCCCAGTGACACCTGTTTGCTAGACTAGGTACTTTACACCAAAACAACCGGCTCCCAGCTGGGCTCAACGGAGGCCCATCCATCCAAGGAAACAAAGCCGATCCCGAGGCGAGAGTAGAGCCCGCTCGTACGAGTTGTAATCAATACATAGAAGCCGAATCCCTGGCTTTCTGAAAATATCGTATTGTGCTCCCAAGTACCGGGGAACTTGAGGCCAGCAGCGATGACCACCATGTAATGGCTAGTCCCCATGCTCAGGCATTTCAAAGCCCAGTGCCTGTGCATGGGTGCACTAGTACCTATCTTCGCGCCATCGTTGCCGTAAATAGTAAGTTGAATGTCTTCATCGTCCCCGCGAAGATAGGAGCCTATCCGAACTCTGGCAACGGTTGTATTGAATACGAGGGAATGAGGGTGTTCTTCTGCTCTGACTTGCGTCCTGCCATCAATGTCGATGTGGTGGCGAGCCTCCGTGGGACTGTGAGGAGACCGTGCCCACAACTCAACCACACGGCTCCAAGATGCCTGTTGTCGGGGGTACTTGTACTCCGCTGCCTGAAAAGGCTCTGCCTTGGGTTGAAAGAAGGCTTCGAGGTCTCTCTGGAGGTCTTCTTGGTGTACAACATCATCGATTCGATCTTCTGGAAACCAAACCTTGCCTTCACTTACGCTTCTGAGCCTAGAGGATTCAGTAGAAACTGGGTCGCAATAGAAGAAGGAGATGAGATGTCCAAAGTGAATCTGGTACATTGGGTCCAACCAATCCCCGTCAATTCTGCCACCGAGGGATCGTTGATAGATGACAGACCCCTTGCGAGTAGCCCACGTCCAAGATGGAAGCCTCAGTCCTTCCGCAGTGCGATATGTAATCCCCAAAGGAGAGCAAAAGGACCACAAGAGGCTATGTGCCAAGTACCTCTCCGGAAGCCCCAGCAGCATCTGCGTTTTGGCCCGAGCAGCGACAACATTGCCGACTCCAGCAAAGGCACTCAACACGTCTTCTCGACGGCCGAGTGTCCGCTTGGTGTACTGGTCCACGAGTAGCGGATAAAATCCGAGCACCCCATCATTGCTGTACTCGTCGGATCGTAGACCCTTTTCGAAGCCTCTTCCACCATAATCCTTAGTTTCCATGGCGTTATCTACCTGTGTACCCTTCTGTGGCCGATAGTGCCTGATGTCAGGGTATCTATGAAGCTCAGAACCCTCATGGAAGCAGCTAAAGTAAACGTGCCCGTTGCTGAAGAAGATATGCCGCCGGGAGAGAAGCTTCTCCTGAAATGTCCACGCTCTCGAGTTCCACTCGCTGGCACTTATGACTTGGTTCTCGCTGAGAGGAGCGATGCCAACGACGGCATGATCCATGGAAGAATTTCCGCCTGAGATGGTCCTCTCTACTGCTTCGGGCACATGCTTGATGAATTGCCAGCAATGGTTCTTATGGGTGGAGATGTTTGGCCGGGTAGTAAGTCCAGGTAACCCAGCACCAACACCATTCGCAGCTGCAACAATGGTGAATTCCGCGAGTTGATAAATGTCGTTCATAGCGTTGATCTGCGTCATCTTCAGATCTTCATCGTCCTGCAGGATGCACAGGCGATCAACCCAGAGATATCGCTGTCCCATGTTCCGACACAAGTGAATAGCGTCCACGACGACCTCTGGCAAAAAGTCCGGCAATAGAGCATCTTTTCGTTTCAACTTTTCTGCGTTCAATGTTGTCAAGTGAAGGTCCCGATCCGCTGAAGCAGTTGCAAGCCGCCATGTATAACTCAATGCCACAAACGGAGCCTGGATTTTTGGTTGGATAATCCGTCTGCGCTTAGTGTCGATAACGTGGAAACCTTCAGGGAGTTTTGAATCTGTCAAGGGATCGTTGCACTTGGATCCGTGGTATTCATGACAGCAAGACAACCAACTGCGAAGGAGGCTGACGTTGATGTATTGCCGATCCCAGAGCTCTGCTGACTCAAGTTGGCTTCCGTCTTTTGTCCCGTACTTGAGACTAATCCCCAGAATCACAGGTTGATAACCAGGGTTTGTCTTATTATCCGCCGGTGATGTGAGCCCTGAAACACAAATAGCCAAGGCGCAGCTCTCGGCGAAGGCCGATGTCTCATGCACTCTATTGAAAACAAGTGTACGAGAACTAGGGTCCGTCCTACGACTTGGGAAGAGCCCACAGATTGCGAACTTGGTGTCGCCGTCTGCGCCGACTACACTCCTTAGTTCTGTCCCGATGAAACTGCAAATAATGCATTCTAGGTTATCGGCGGTGCTCCTCAACGAACGAAAGTTCAAAGACTGAAAGCCGCAGGAGGCAGATACTGATTCATCAAAGTCGGGATCGAATGCCGAGACGTCCACATCTTGTGAAGCATAGTAGCAGAAGACTACATGGAAAAAGTCATTCCATGGCTGGCAGCCATGGCAAAGAAGGGGATTAGGGACGGGATTACTGCCATCTGAACAGAAAGTGCAATCTTCCAGACGGCCAACACTTCTGCCGTATAAGTGGGTATACATGCTTGATGCATTCTTTGGCGCATGGTAGGGTTGTCAAGTCGTCAGATGATGTCTTGTACGGCAAGTAGGCGAGAAAGAAAACGCCAGGCAGCCGTCAGATGAACCCTCTTAAACACCAGAGCTTGTGGGGTCGCGGGACTTTGAACCTCATTGGTCAATGATGAGTGGATAGACGGGTGAGCGAATGGCATATTGTGAAGCTCATCCGACCCATGTAAAATGGTAGGGAGCGTTGACTTACAGAGCTCAGACTTGGAGATATTACACAAGGCCGTGCTAAGAATCAGATGTTCTTACTTTTACTTTTGAAAATTTGGTTATATTTCGCATGTGAGTATGCAATTCTTCAACAACGCCTCGAGTGCAAGCATTTCTACAACCAAAATGTTCCAACGCCCTACAACCGATCTTGGCCTTTTCTCACAGCCAGTCTGTAATTATCCCATCCCCTTCCACCTGGCCTAACAGATATCTCCAACCGTGGCAGTCGCAGTGAAGATTCCATCGTTGAACTCGAAGCTCTTAGTGTTTCCGTGAACGCATTCGCATTGGTAGTCAATCTGCGTAAGGGTGGTGTCGTAGTTGGTATTGCGCAGTGTTGCGCCTCCAAGGCTGGTGCATTGCTTCTTGAGCTGCGACTCAATGTGGCTTACAGTGCAGTCTTTCGGGTAAGAGTGATCCGCGGGAAAGATGCAGCCGCCGGAATATTGTAGCTTTCGAGGACTGCCGTGGGCAGCCATGGCCAGACCCGGAAGAAGAAGAATAGTAGAGATTTGCACTATTTAGTATTAGTACGGAGGATACGGTCTCGGACGAAGTTGATGCGTTTACTGTTCGAAAGTGAAGTATTGAGTAGCCGTGATTCTTCGGTCAGTTTGGGCTCTGAATTTATGATTCCAAGGAGGTCAGTTAAAGACAAGCAGTGGAATGTGTCAGTCAGATTACGGAAACAATGTAGCAATACCGATCTTTATAGGTCAAGTGCGTTGTGAATTATACTCGCAGAAGGACTCTGGTGTTTTCCTAATATCCGTTTCATTACTTGCTATCTCGCTTCTAGTCTAGGGCAGCCCTGAGCAGAAACCACAAAATGATTGTCATAGGCCGCTAGCTTGGCTCTATTAAAATCTCTAGGCATAGTCAATGGTCTTGACGTATAAGAGTCTAATTGATTGATACGAAAAAGTTTCGAAAGAGCGGTAGAGTGGAAATTTGAGTTGATGGTCTGAAAAGCCCGACGGGATCGCCGCCAAGGCCCGGGCCCGACCGCCCCATTCTAACTCAGGCCGCGGCGCCGTTGTTTCGGGGCGCGTTTCCAACCTTGTGGAAGAAAACGGCTTGCTATCCGAACTCGCCGGAATCTACGACTGTCGCAGCAAGGTGTCTTTGAGCTCCATCACACACCCTTTTTGACCTTCACCTATGTTCTGATTTGTCCTCTTGTCACGAGTCACGGGTAGTCATAGCCGAAGATGAGGTCGGCAGCCGGTGCAAGTAGTGCTGAGTGAAACCTCCCGTTCTTTCAGATTCTATTTATCTGCATTGCGCTAGTAATTCTACAATCAAAACATTTAACCATCCCTTATAACATCTATGGTCTCCCGTCTAGTGACATCATTTACAACTTGCTTCTCAAGTCCTTTCTCTCATCCTTCTTGAACAGCACCTTACTGTTGGGGTAGGGGTCGAAGACCACGCTGTTGAGGGGGTTGTCCTCGCTGGCGCGCTTGAACATGTCCTCGTACACCTTGCCGTCGTAGCGTCCCAGACTGCTATCCAGGACCCAGTCGTCAAACTTCCAGGCATCGACCAGACGAACTGCGTGGGGACGGATCTCTTCCAAGAGCGTCATGACAGCCTTGGTTCTTGCCAGCGTAATCTGGCGGACAGTGACGGCCGCGGAGCTGTAGAACTCGCTGGCCTCCTGCTCAAGGGTGTTCAAAGCATACAGCCTGAACAGCTTGTGCAGCAGACCGACGGTGTCCTTGTCGAGCTTCTCAGTGGTAGCCTTGTCGTTGAGAGCCTGGTGGAAGTTCTTGACGACCATGTACTGGGCGTGCGCGGTGCTGAGACGCCAGAAGTCGACGAGAAGGCTGTTCCAGGACTGCTTGTCTTCATCTCTGTGGCGAAGAGCCTCAAAGGTGAGGAAGGACACACGCCAGGCGAACGCAGCGACGAGGTCCTCGTCGGAGCCAAGAACGTCAAAGGCGGCGCCGATGTCGCGGCGACGGAGGAACTCGGTAAGAATGCGAGTGGTGTCGTTGTTGCCGGCCTTGCCCTTGAGGACAGAGCGAGCAGACTTCAACAGGTAGCGAGATACTTGCTGGGTGAGCATGTAGTTATCGCCCTCCCAGGTCAGGGTTGGCAGGTAGTCGGCGTACCACGAACCGATACCGCTGAAGGACGAGTATCCGTGACCTCCGCAAGCGCGGCGGCAGATCTCGAGACCCTCACCTGCGACTGTTGAGCCGTAGGCCTTGAGGGCGCAGGAGGTGGCGTGCAAGTCGGCGAGGAGGTCGGTGCCTGGGTTTAGCTCCTCGGGGCCGGGGTTTCTGGTTCCGTCGCTAAGCTTGCCGACGTCGCCCTTCATACGTTTCTGGTTCTCGTCGTAGAGGTTGATCATACCGCGACCGGTGAAGTGGAGGGCGAACGTGGCTGCCAAGAGGGGCAACAGACGAACCTGCACCATGGTGTAATTGAGGACTTGGTTTTCGCCCGGCTCGCCGGCCGGTGCATCGCGATCCTGGAACTGCCGACGGACGGCGCAGTAGCGGGTGGCGATGGTGACGCCCTTGGCCAGGACGGAGCCGGACTGAAGGACAATGTTCGATCGCACCCATGTGAGGGTTCCGTAGATCAGGGAGGGGTTCGCGGGACGGCTGTACTTGCTCGTGTTCGGGTCGATGGACGAGAATCGGGCGAGCATATGGTTGTGCGGGATCTTTACGTTGTTCAACAGCAAGAAGCCGTTGTCCATGGTGTTATAGCCGAACTTGGGGCCGATATCGCCGACATGGACGTTCGGGAGAGGCTCGTGAGTCTTCTTGTCGCGGATCGGCACGACGAAGGGGTGGGGTCCAATCATCTTGCCGTTCAGGATCAGCTGGGCCATGACGACGGCGTGGGTGGCCGTCTTGCCCAAGGATCCGATCCACCACTTCGAGGCCGTAAGGTGAGGTGAGTGCAGAACGAAGCTCTTATCAGTTGGGTCCCATGTCGCAGTGGTCTCCAGGCCGCGAACGTTGGAACCGTGGCCAAGCTCGGTCTGGGCGTAACATCCGAGGATCTCGTAGTTCTCAGCAGGCTTGAGGAAGAGCTCGTGCTGCTCCGGAGTGCCCTGCTCGCGGAGGGTGACGAGGAACATACTGGCATGGAGGCCATATGGTGTCGGCTCAGCAATGAGGTCGTTGGCAACGATGTAGTCTTGCTGAGACCAATTGTGCTCCTTGGTCAACTGGAAAAGTCTCTTGCCTCTGGCCAGCGCAGCCTCGATACGGGCATTCCGGCCACGGAAGTAGTTTTGCGTCTTGTCAAAGACAGGCTCCTTCTTCAGGATGTTTAATATCCTCTCGCTGCGTTCGAGAGCCTCATTTGTGAACATGAACGACGCGAGCTGGTCGACGTTAAGGTTGGACTTTGCGCGCTCCTGAGCGAGGAGCTCAGTGCCCTGCGGGCCGGACGGCTGAAGGGCCTTGACCCAATCCGGGGTATTCGGCATCTTGTCTTTTGTGTGTGGGGATGTGAAGCTGGGGTAAGTGAAGGACTGGGGAAGATGGTCTGGAGAAATGGAGGCTGCAGATGGGATTTTGTAGGATATGCTGTTCTTGAGTCGTGAGCTGTGCGCTGTCCAGATCTAATCTAATCGAGGTTTCGACTTCCGACTCGGAGAGCAGCTATGATGCTTTGATGGGCAGTGCCTCGGCAATTACCATATTTAGTTAGACTACAACTCTTGGTTCGCGTCGAAACTCCACAAAAAGGCTCTCGAGAAACCCCTTATTCAACCAAACGGCCCACCCAAACCCAAAGTTGTCAGCTCCCGATCATCGGACATGCTCGGCGCCGACTCCGACTCCCGAGGGTGAGGGCACGCCTAGCCGATTTCCCTCGGTTGGTCTTCTTCAGTGCCGGGTGACCGCTTCTAGGCCTCCGGGACACGCGGGGTCTCACTCATCTCACCACTCATCACTGTTGCGCGTGCCTTTTGACACCAGCTCATAGTCCAAAGCCTAGCCTGACATCTGTGGCGAAAGCGAGATCGCACGTGTTGATTTCCGTTTGACGTTTGACAATGAACTAGGCTGGATACTTAGTTGGGAGAAGAGTTTCGTTGAAATCGCCAAGCGGGCGCAGGGAGGAACTGACAACTACCAAAGCCTAATGCAACTTCAAGGCACCACGTTCTACTTATCCTTCCAGAATTGCAAACCTTATTTCTGATAGTTCATCTTTCACAAGCCAGAGATCCAGAAAAGGCCCCGTCAACCATAGAGTCCTCCGTGAGTCGCCACTGGGTGAAGGCTCATGTCAGGTTAACAGAGCACCCAAGGCTACCTCATATGCCAATGCCATCTGAGTCTAAACCACACCTCTTCGAAAATTGACATTATCCCTTCCACGGGGAAGAAGTACTGACCCGCAGACATTCGACCATTCTAGCCGGATTTCATCCATGTCTGGGGCGCTTGGGTGATGGATCCAGATAGTCGGATCTTGATCCCTGCCACGACAAATGATGCGTCATCCAGCACCGACACCTGACAGATCCACCAGGCTTTTTGGCGGGACCAAGCACCCAAGAAACATGTGAAATTGTCTGCTTGAGTCGTGTAATTTAGGAAGCTCTTGGAAGAGCTGTTTTACTTGCGTCGACGCGGTTTGATCATCCGCTTGAGCACAGGAGGTGCTATGAAAAATGTCAATAAGGCTGTGCGGCTCAAAGAAGGTGCATTTCTGCGCACGTAAGACGCCCATCACTATCTCCGTTGTTGACAGGAAACTAACCATCCTTGAGTGCCAATGTCGCCAATCCCGATGGCGAGCCATGCAGAAAATCTCCATTATCCCGAATCTCCGAGAGGATGCTCATTCGAGAGCCTGAGACCCTTAGAGTGAACAAACTACAAGGTGCTTTCATGATTGGTGTGTTGGCTATGGGCACCGTGTCTGCGCTTAAGCGGCACGTTCATGTTGATGCACTGTACTATGAGTTTGCTGGAGACAATGAGCAAACATTGGCAACCAATGTGAAGCTGATGGAGTCAAAGGAACGAATCAACAACACCATCTAGAGCCAAGAGCAAACACCTGCATCTTCAAACCCATCAGCTTTCAGCTTCTGCAGTAATCTTTGGGCATCAACCCAGTGCGCTATCAATGTGCAACATATCTCACTCCCAGCCTCGATAAATCCATCTAATTCCGGGGGTGGGATAGATGTTTGCTACCCTCAACAACTAGCCAGTCCCTGTGGCGTCATGATCCTTGTAAAGATCAGTTCTCGGTTGGCTGAAGAAAATGGATGAGCTGCCAGATTCACCGGGAAGGGCCGTTATTGGGTGACACGACGACTGGGTTGATTACTAGGACTATCTACTATCAAAGCAAACACGATGGTTACTCCGTCGGTGGCTCCTGTCTAGATTCGATAAGACCCTGCACGATGGAGCATCGCCGAGGCCTCGCTACTGAATATGTGATTGAAGGTGCATTTCTGGATCCTCGATGTCTGGGTAGGTAAGCAGCCTGATGTGGCCACGTTTGTTCTATGCCTTCGGGAATGGAGACTCAGAAGTCCGGAGGGGATGGTACGGCCAGATCTACTGCGTCTCATTAGAAAACCAGGTTAACATGAGTCGCAGTTCACTTAAAAGGGCCAGCCTTTCCCGCGATACTTGGAAACTACTACTCTTGGGACATCGCAGCAACACTGACTGCAAGCCCTCTTCTCTACCTTCTTCACCCTATCAGTCAACTGACTTGTTACCTTTCAACTCAAAATGGCCGTCACGGAGACCCCAATGGCTAGACGCCGGAGCGACGACCCTCCACGTTCCCACATGGTGGGACGGCTCCATCCCTCCGGGTTGAAGATCACCATGGAGGTCAACAACTACTTCCTCAACAACTGGCCCTTCCCTGACGAGCGAACCAAGCTCCAGTTTGTTGCTGAAGGACTCCCGACATGGCACTTATGCCAGTACCCGACGGCCCGCGAGGACCGGGTCGGGGCTGCTTGCCGCTTCATGGTAATGCTCTTCCTTGTTGATGGTAAGTGGATACTTCCTTATGCCCTTGTCCGGAGCAGTTTCTGATGCTTTTGGATTTGTAGACTTGCTAGAGCACCTTTCTCTGAAGGAGGGCTCATCATACAATGAACGATTGATCTCCATCGTCAAGAGCGAGACAGCGCCTGCTCAAGACTCCCCGATCGAGAAGATGGTTCTGGATATCTGGGAAGATATGAGGTCCATTGACAAGAAGCTCTCGGATGATATTGAAGAGCCTACTTTTGCGTTTTGGCGGTCTCAAAACGACAAGGATCGACTGGCGAAGAAGAGTGTGGCAGAATATCTCAAGTATCGAGAGCTGGACGTCGCTTCTGCGTAAGTCTTGTCCCAGATCATCTCAAGCTTCCATTATTAACCTCTCACAGGGTACTCCTAGCCACTCAGCGATTCCAGGACGGAATCAGTCTCAGCAAAGAGGAGCTCGCCTCAGTTGCCGATCTCGAACTCAACTACACGCACCACGTCTCCGTCATCAACGATGTCATGAGCTGGGATAAGGAGCTTCGCGCTTCTAAAGACATTGCTGCCGAGGGGTCCATTGTCAGTAACATTGTGCAAACTCTGGCTGACGAGAGTGGCCTTGACTACGATGGTGCGAAGCGGATCTGCTGGGTCATGATCCGGGAGTGGGAGAGACAGCACGATGCCATGGTACAGCAGAGGCTCCAAGAGGGTTGCTCAGATGCACTGAAGACCTACATGGAGGGTATCGAACTTCAGATGAGTGGTAATGAGTTGTGGAGTCGAACTACGCACCGCTATAATGCTCCTCACCTCAAATAGTTGTATCTTAGATGTAGTTTCCTTGAGTCAGGTAGTTCACGTCATATCATTAATACATGTTATCTACACGATGTCCTCCCCTACCTTCCGGTCAGAATCAATTCGGAGATTGTCGTTCAACTCATGCAGAGTCTCCACGAATCAGAGCGTCCGAAAGTAACTCGAGTCTGCAAGAGGAATTTTAAGTCTCTTTCTATCTTATTCTTTGGAGAAGGTTGAATAGGGATCGCTGGAAGCAAAACCTCGCAGCATCCACCTATGACGACCGCCAATGTACCCTACTTAGATGTTGTTTGGTAGCAGTAAAAGTTCGCTTCGTCATCCGGCTGTTGACCTTCGTGCCAAGACTGGCTTGGCGATGCCAAGATATGTCAGGTCTCGTTAAATTCGACGTCGTTCAGCTCACAGACGACGACTACCTTAATCAATAAATCGATCGCTGGATGGGGCTCTTTGACTTTTGTTGATCTTATTCCTTCTAAAATCTTAGTTCCGAGTGGTTGGGGCCGAAATAATTCGACAATCTATACCCGGGTAAAACAGCTCCTCGTGTTCGGATGGCCGGCATCATACCTGCGTAGAGGCGAAGGTACAGGTTTACCCGCATATGCTCACAAGCCTACTGCGCCCTTATTGTTGGGCAACGCATTCCAAATTATGTACCCTTTATTAGAACACCCCTCACGCTTGATCGTGCAATTCGTGTCTTTTCACAACGAGCATTTCGGTATTAATTACGAGGACAGACTTGAACGCGCCAAATTGATGGATATAAAACATTTGCACACAATCGGTCATCATAATCTCGTGATATCAAGTCCTTTCCATCCCATTCATTCGCAATCGCGCTCTTCCTACCGCACAGGAAAAACTTCCTCTACTCAATTCCGTCCAAACAATGGCCTCAACTGCAAGGACGCGTCTTCAAACTACTGCCCTTGCATGAACACCTGGCAATCGCCAATCACACCCTCTTTGTCCTCTGTGAGATGCCTGGGCCTCGACGGTAAAGGTCTGGTTCCCGGATGCTGCCGGTACCTACACGCTGAGCCAAGGCGAAATGCTGATTTGAGGAAATTTCCCCAACGTTTACCCCGGACACCCACCCCCCGTCTTGCAGTCAAGGGCTCAACTCTACATGACACAAGACGTTTCCCCACCGAATAAACAAGCCATTAGCGGACGGAAAGCTTCAACTTGAGTAGACAAGCTTGTTTCTGGCCGGAGTCTCCTCTTTTGCGATGCACTTGGGTTCGATGGCGTTAGCGTGAGCAATCTCACCGGTTCTGGTTCGCAGTTTTCCTTTGGAGCAGGGGTTCCTCTACGAAAGCCGGGTGAGCATCGGCAGCCCAGCTCGAGGGGTCGATGAGCTCCAGTCCAGCAAGAAGCTGCGATTCGCGGAATGGCCATGTATTCTGGTCCGTCCATCAATGTTACCTTCTTTTACCTCGAATCTCATATGTCGAGGACTTGCTTGAAGCTATGCCTAAAGTCCGTAAGCGTATTCCGTAACCCGTAGAGACTGAGCATCATCTCGTGATCGTAGTCATCCCTGTTCCGTAGACGGAAAAGCATCCGATCGAGAGCTGAGAGATCTTGTATAAGAAGATGGGCAAGAAACATGGTTTCTCGGTTCTGGATTGCTCGGCGTCCTCCATCCTCGACCTTGAACCCTCTTGGCAGTCCCGAAAGCTCCCCTTGATACCCTTTCATCGACCAATCGCACACAGACTCGCAAGATGAAGATTACCTCTGCCTTGGCCACGCTTTTTGCCCTTGCGGCTGCGACTCCGACCCCTACCGTCGACCATGTCGCCGAGAAGGCCCACCTCGTGAAGCGAGCCTCTATCTCAGACAAGGCGACTCTCGGTTATGCCACTTTGAACGGCGGGTAAGTTTAAGAGAAAGGGGTCTGGAAACAGAACAGAGCTAATGAAGTTGTAGAACTTCGGGAGGATCCGGTGGCACGGTCACCACTGTATCTACCCTTGCCGAGTTCACTGCCGCTGTCAACGAGAAGGATACTACCGCGAGAATCGTGGTTGTCAAGGGTACCATCAGTGGCACTGCCAACGTTCGCATTGGTAGTAACAAGTCCGTCATCGGTGCATCTGCTGGTGCAGGTGAGAACTTTTCGCCCCTCGTACTTTTCGTACACCAAGTAACGTCTTTCTTATTCTTCCAGGATTCAACGGAATTGGACTGCACGTCCGTCGCATGTCCAACGTGATTATCCGCAACATCAAGTCTACCAACGTCCTTGCTTCGACTGGTGATGGCGTGAAGATTGAGGTGAGCAACTTTCCCCCCCGTGCCATAGTGTGTTCAACAATATTGATGGATCTTCTCTCCTTAGGAAAGCACCAACGTCTGGATCGACCACTGCGAGTTCTCCTCGGCCCTCGTCTCTGACAAGGACTACTACGACGGTCTCGTGGATGCTTCTCACGCTGCCGACTACATGACCATCTCATAGTAAGTCTTCGACTCAGCTGAAATAGGAGCTACCTGCTTACTTCATCAGCACATACTTCCACGACCACTGGAAGACCTCTTTGATTGGACACAGCGAGAACAACGGTGCCGAGGACAGCGGTCACTTGCGCATCACCTACGCCAACAACTACTGGGCCAACTTCGGTTCCCGCGGTCCGTCTCTGCGCTTCGGCACTGGCCACATCTACAACTCCTACTACCTCAAGTATGTTTCTCATCGATGCTTAGCTTTAACATCAGCACACCCCCCCACCTGGGCTTGAAGATACATATAACTAACAACTTATGTCTAGCGGTAATTCTGGAATCAACACTCGCCAGAACGCACAGGTCCTGATCCAAAGCAACGTTTTCAAGAACGTCACTGTCCCCATTACCAGCCAGGACTCCGACATCGTTGGCTACGCTGTTGCCATCGACAACGACCTTGGTGGTGCTTCCAACTTGGCTCCCGTGGGCACCATGAACGCCAACTCCCCTCCTTACTCCTACAGCCTGCTCGGCTCCGCCAACGTCGTCGCTACTGTCCCCGGTCAGGCTGGCCAGAAGCTTACCTTCTAGAGAGCGAAGTAGCGGTTTCAGGAGGCTCATCAAGGTTTCGGAAGGCATTGAAGGCCTGAGAAGCTAAAATTGTACATAGTTGGTTCCGAACTTGGAATCAGTTTCTATATGGGGACAGGGAGAAGCCTGGAAGCACATAGTATTTACTTCATTGTATATATAACTACTGCAAGATTAATTGTCACTCTGAGAGAATTCCCGTACTTCCTTCTTGATGCGGTCTATGCATTCATTACGATGATGTATCATCGCACCAAAATAAGACATAAGAAGATCACGATATGGGTTTGATAGATTTGTAATCGTTGGCACAAACCAAGTCGAACTGTTTGACATTGTGCAAGGGTGCCGCTGGCAATGAAAACGCGCTACCAACGTATGTACAGGAGTTTTGAAGGGTATCTTCGTTCCTAGTCTTGTGTATGTCGCTCCCAGCTATTTATGTGTCTAATCATGCTAGTGGTCATGTGTCCTGAGTCCTATGTGACATACTGATCGAGACCAAGTGCTCGATCAGTAGACACAGCAGGATCATCATGTCACTGCCGCTCAATTACGCACGTCATTTACCAAATCCCGCGCAGCTCTTCCGGCTGACTGGCGGGGAAAAATCAAGCTCATGAACATATCTCGCACTCTTGACTCGTAATGCTTCGTGTTTGTCGTATTGCTTTTCGGACGCGCGAAGTGATCTCACACGTCATCGGACTTGCCAACGGCGTGGCGATCGTTACCGTTTTTCAGGTGACGGCGTGTTGAGGATAGCTCGCAGAATTTCGGGCCTGTGGAATCAGTTCCTTCATACCATCTTCAGCTCCTCTTGTGTTGCGGGATCTGCCGGAGGTAATTGAAGAGGCTGTTGAGGCGGCGGGAACATCAAAGGCTGCTCAGCAGCCATTTTCTCGGCGACCTTTTGCTGTTCTGCCTTTTGCTGATTCTGTTGTGCTTGAAGTTTCTGGAGGTTCTCGTGATCCTCGACCTTTTGCTTTTGTTCCTCTGGGGAGAGGGAGTTGAAGGCGGCAATATCTTGATCCCACTTAATGACACACTCAATGTTCCAATTGCACCTCTCCACCTCGCCGAAAATAGGGTGCCTGAAGCGAGGGTGACGACTGGGCCAGTTTGACGCGTGGTAGTGGTGCTTGATGAGAGCACCTCTGGAGTTATGGTTCCCAGAATCGGAGTGTCCCTGGCCAGCGGCGAAGGACTCGACGTTGCGGACGAGAATATTGCTAACAACTTTTGACTCGTCGATGTCGTGGAATGTGTCCCAAGTAATCGGCCCGGATCGAGAACGCGCGCTCATGACATCCAGGACGGCTTTGGTGAATGCAGAAGGGCCAGTGCCGCTGATCACCTCGTCAAAATCAAGCTTGACTGCTGAGATGGGTACACGTTGGTTCTTAGCTACATCACTGAGCCACGCCATGATGTTTTCGACAAGCTTCAGCATAACAGGGTGACCGGGTCGCGACATAAATGTCCATTGACAGAAGGACATGGACTTCTTGCCGAGAATTGGGTGGTCTTTGAAGTTCGGTTGGTCAATCTCGACTCCAATCACAAGGTCCAGGTCGGCCTCGTTGTATCTTTCCGGGATCCATCGGCTGACAGGTCGGAGGTCCTCGACATCAATATCGGCGTAGACTCCTCCCTCGGCATACATGATCATGTAGCGGAGGAGGTCAGCCTTGATGATGGTGGCATTCACGTTGCGGTACATGTCGACGATGTCCGGGCGATCGAACCCGTCAGGGCCATAGTGTTCCTCAACGTACTCCATGTCGTTGTTGTCGGTGAGAACTTCGTACCGGTACCCGGGGTTCTTGTCCGTCCAAGTCCGCGCAGTGAGAATCTGCTCGGCCTCGAATGAGAAGGGTGCAACCTTCCAACTCTGCCATATCTTCTTGGGGAATCCACGAGTGCTTGCTTTTGAGTGACGGCCGCCACGCTTCGAGAGGTGTACAGGTTTGGGCATCGATCCGAACAAGTCGATGTTGAGAACGAGGAGGATTATGCAAACACAAGCGATATACAAGGGCAGACATCTCCTTAGTTGTGTTGGGACTCTGTTTCTAAACAAATTTGCCTTGGTCGAGCCCGTAGGGCTCAATGGACTCAATGGACTCATGATGGGTGAAGACATGTTGGCCGAAGTCGTCCAAAGAAGTGGAGGTGTTCGACCGAAGAAGCTTTTGAACCAAGCTTTGGGCAAAGATGCGACGAGCATAAGATGATAAGAACAAGGCGTGTGGGATGCATGTCGAAATTTGAGGAGATTTCTCCATGCAGGCACACAACCCCAGAGTATCCTCATCGCCGAGGCGGGGATTACCCTACAGTTGTTCCGACCAATTCCCCCACTCTCCTCGCCTATCAGTCGCACATCATTGTCACGAGCCGGGTGCCAGGGTAAAGAAGGAAACGCCGAGGTCGCCAAAGTAAAGTCGCATCGTGTTCATCCCGTCTGTGCCTTACTGACGCCACTGCCTTGCCTCAGTTATCTAATTAAGTTTTGGGACCTTCTGTGAGTGTGAGTGGCTGTCCTTGCTGTTCTTCGATACGAGCAAGGCTGGGACTGCAGCTCAACGGTTCCTTTTCTCATTCGTGCAGCCGGAAAGCGGCGAACAAGCCACCATCTTGCTTTACAAAGAGTCAGACAGCTGGAGGATCGAAGCCGTTCAGGCCAGCGGGGATGTGATGAGGACCACTCGTTGCGGCCGGCCGCATTTCGCGCCATAATAGCGCCGGGACGTTGAGCTTGTTTGAGTGTCTATTGGGCCGATCCTGGCAAACGGCACCAACGGCTACGATAGTCAGGGGAGGCAAAGGCGGTGGAACCTTCCCAATCAGGAGGGTTTGCAGGAGGAGAATGAAAATTTCACGAGGGGACTCTTACAATCTCAACTTCTCAACCGGCCGAGTGCGCGAGTCGGAGAAGCGGTTTGTGTGTCGGATGACAATCCCAAGCTAGGCCGACTGAATGCTACGCCGCTTGTGATAGCTGCCAGGGACGCCCGGTCTGATTGCAACCAACGAAGGTAAGAATGCGTCACGATGAGGGAGATGAGTGATATCGCCCCTACGCCGCTTAACTTTGATCAATTTGTTGTTGGACTTTGGAGTCTTAGCTTGGCTCTCCGCATTCTACCCCGGTCTATCCCCCGCATATTGGACCAGGAACCCCCGGAAGGATGGTGGACCTCTCATCCTGGACTTAACGAGCCACCCCGCATGATGTCTTGGCTCGACCGAGGAATCTTTGTTAGGTTCAGCTGGTTATTTCTCTTTTCCTGGCTTGTGAAACTCTGGACGAACGACTTGTTGACAGCAACGAAGTCTATGGGCCTTTGACTTTGCGCAGAGAAAGCAACGCAAGGTTCAGTCGATCAAAGATCAACGCCAAGCCGGACCAAACCCGCCCAAGGAGCAACCTCCTGGCTGACGACTGCCGACGAGCCCGTGCAGGATCTGTTGATACTGAAAAGAACCCGTGCCTCTTTTCCCAAATCATCAAAATTTCCGGAGAGGCAAGGGTCGAGAACACCTCCTGCAGCATCACGCAAGCGAGGACACCCAGCGTCCCTCCACGACCGTAAGCACGCAGCGGAGTCAGCTTGAGGCTGAAAAGATTCCTCTTTACACTACTCATTGTCTTCAACAAAGTCTTCAACAGCCCAAACATGTCTCCGCGAAACGAAGGTATTCTCGACAGTCATGAGTGGGATGAAGTCAAGCCTACCTGGTGCGACAAATCCAAATGGCTCGCAGAAGATAGCGACTGGAAACCTGCTTCCCTCATACGAACCAGGCGGCCATCTCGACTGAATATGTCCAGCTTGAGTTCCTTCTTCTGGCCCATCAAAGACACCAAGAATCCAGAGAAGCTGCGGCCCACGGCATACCTTGACGGCCTGCGCGGTTTCGCTGCCTTCTTAGTATACTGGCACCACAACCAACTATGGGCCCATGAGCCTCACGTCCAGAATAGAATTTTTGAAAACTCCTTTGGATACGAAAACAAATACCACTTCATCGCTTTCCCCGGCATCCGTCACTTGTTTACTGGAGGCCACTTCTCAGTATCAGTCTTCTTCATCATCTCCGGCTACGTTCTCTCCGCTAAACCTCTGAGCTTGATTCAGTCCGGAGATCACGGAAAACTCGCAGAAAATGTCGGCTCAGCATTATTCAGGCGATGGCTGAGACTTTATCTTCCACTGATGGCAACGACGTTTCTTTACATGACCTTCCTCCACATGTTCGATATCTGGGTCGACAATATCGAACGTGCGCCAACCTGGAGAGATGATGTCTGGCTCTACTATTGCGAGCTAAAGAACTTCAGCTTCGTCTTCACCACTGGAGGCGGCCCCTTCTTCAGCTGGAACCCACACCTTTGGTCCATCCCAGTTGAGATGAAGGGCTCGGTCATCATCTACACGTCGCTACTCGCATTCTCTCGATGTACCAGAAACGCCCGGCTCTGGTGCGAGGCTGGCCTGGCATTCTATTTCATGTACATTGCCGACGGGTGGTATGGAGCAATGTTCGTCATGGGCATGATGCTTTGCGACCTTGACCTTCTTGCGAAGAAGAACGACCTTCCCAACATCTTCAAGAGATTGGAACCCGCCAAAATCTTCATCTACTATCACCTTTTCGCCGTCTCGATGTATCTCGGCGGTGTCCCGTCTTACACCGGGGACGTCAAAAAGATGCGCGACAACCGCGGGTGGTACTATTTGTCCTTCCTCAAGCCGCAGGCCGTTTTCGACTACAAGTGGTTTTATCTCTTTTGGGCCGCCACCTTATTGGTGTCTGCGGTCCCCCGAATCTGGTGGCTGAAGAGATTCTTCGAGACTCGCTTCTGTCAGTATCTAGGACGAATTTCCTTCGCTCTCTACTTGGTTCACGGACCAGTTCTGGGGACTCTGGGCGATCGACTATACACAGCCGTTGGGTACCACAAAGAAACGGAGCGACAACATCTCGCGCACCTGGTCGATAGGTTCCCATTACCAAAGATTGGGCCCCTCGGCTTGGAACCTGCCTTCCTTATTCCTCATGTGATAATACTGCCTGTCACTCTTTGGATAGCTGAGATTGTCACGAGGTTCGTTGACGAGCCTAGTGTTAGAATCGCTCAATGGCTCTACAGAAAAACCTTGCCCACAGCGCCAACAAAGATTTGAGATAGGCTGAGAGGGATTTGGCGTTCAGGCACATGTATTTCGGGACTGCCGAGACATTTATGGCATCTAGTACGACGTAATGATTAGTGTAAACCACTTGTAATTGATCAATTGACAACACTGTTCCATCGCACAAGACTAGACCAAGACGCTCAGACAGACCACGCTCTCAATGTCACGATGCAATCGGATTGGCTGCCACCCAGAGCCATGGACCTGAGCCATTTCTAGTTGAACTCTAGAGCGTGTCCAATATGCAGCGACGATGGACTTGCCACGCGGGCCGCCAGGCTGAGCCCGGTGCTGACGGGACTGAGTCCGCCACGCGCTGTCTAGTTGACTCAGCCTGCAGCGGGCAAAATTGGAGGGGTGGAGGGTTGCCCATTCCGCCCGAACTTCAATTTCTCGTGTGTCTGCTCTTCCTATCGACTTGCAGCTATAACACACCCAATGACGCTGCAAGGGCGGATGCTTTCCCCGAAATGGAAGTGGTGTGGGAGCTCGTGAGGGGAATAGGATTGCAACTCAGGCCAGGGGTTCGCGCAACTCACCGAGGCAATTCACATGCTCACATGCTTAATGGAGCGAGATTGCAGCCTACCACTCTGCTCGAGGAGCTAATCTTTGATCACACTCGAGAGTTTATCTCAGGAACACTCCATCAATAAGCTATGTGCGTGCATCCTACTTTACCTGACCCTTCACACTAAAAATGTGGGTGGCTGGGGTTGACTAGCAATAGTCGGCCGCGCTTCACAACTTGTAAGTGAGGGGAAGCTGGACGCTCCAACTTCCATGGTCGTATTTACTTGCTCGTCCGTCGATCCCCATCACGCGGCATACATCTCCCGAAAGCTTCCCCGTATTTCCACTCTAAGCTTCAAGTCGACAGCCTTGCATCCCAGGTCCCCCACATCCCTTTGTACTGCTCTCTGTGATGCAATCGTGATCCTGGAGCTCGGCCAGCACATGTTGTGGAGCAACTTCACGCCCCCAAAGTCCCAGACCTGCTCTTTCACGTATCCTCACTATCGAGTTCAAGCACGGAGAGTCTCCCTACGCAGTCACCGCAAGGTCATCAGTCAATAGGACTAGCTTGATCACTTGAATCTGCATGCTGCGACCCAATTCCGACGTGCCGCCCGTTCCAGTCGCCTGTGTCTCGACACCTCGGCGCATGCGGACTGCCCTCCCACCTCGCGATGATAGCTAGGGACTTCAAGCGCGTCATCCTCATTGTAGGCCCCTTCTTGTTTCTCGTCTATGTCGGTATACGGTGTCTCGACTTCAGAGACTCTGCTTCGGGGTTCAATACCTGGTTCGATCACATCTTCGCGCCCAACTGGAGACAAGACGATGAGCTGAAGCCGCACTACCGGCCAGCTCCTTCGGCTGCGCCGACGGAGGTTATACAACCTGTAGAAGGTGTGCCTGAGCATCTGCCCACATCGAAACAAACACATCACGAGATCTTCTCGACGTCGACGTTCAACAAGAAGTTCTTTGCCATACGATTCGGCGATGAAGCGGCTATCAATCCCAACATTATTCCACATCCCACCATTGAAGGCACCTTTGTGATTGTAGCGCAAAAGCAGAAGACAAACCATGACGACTCTGAGCACGTGGAACTCGTTTGCAATGCCACCTTCACGCTGGAAGGTCTCGTCTGCGTTGACGCGCCCACGGTTCTGCCTATCGCAGCCACCAAGAGTGGCGATGACAAGTGCCCACCAAAATTGGCCTACATCGCTATGAACGTTGGGCCCCACGATGCGAGGGTCTTGTACGGACCCAAAGCACCCTTCATCGTATTCGGTTCCAACTCAATATTCGCCTGCTTCGGACAGTTCATGCAGGACTTCCGCACGCTCGGGGACTGGGGCTTCGAGATGTCGTTGGACCAAGGGTTCGGACTCGGAACGGAGCTTCAACGTCCTCCGCCTTGGGGTACGATGGAAAAGAACTGGTTTCCGTTCTGGGATGAAGAGGGCGCAGTCTACGTCCACCATGACGTGGCGCCGAAGCGCGTCTTTGCAAAGTTGAACACGGACGGCTCCGTGGGGCCGGATCTTGCGCCGTTGGCTGCCGGTGACGAGGCTTGCATGAGCAAATACATGCCGAAGCTGCCGCCAGATCTCGAATCGATACATCAAGCGACGAACTCGCTGAGCATCACGTTTTGCAAGCGCAGCAATCCAACTTGTAGTGCCACTAGTGACAACACCTTTCTCTTTACGGTGTTTCAACACAAAACCTTTTATCAATTCCATAGCGAGTACGAACCGTACGTAATGGTGTTCCGACAGAAGGCGCCGTTTGAGGTGTTCGCCATGTCAAAGCGACCGATATGGATACACGGCCGAGAGGAAAGACTTGATGGAGGGTCCGACATGTTTTATGTAACTTCCATGAGCTGGAAGAGACAAGATCAGAGGTATCACGGTTTCTTGGACGATGTACTATTCCTCTCATTTGGTATAGAAGATCAGAGGGCGGGCGCCATTGATGTCCTGGCCGAGGACCTATTGGCTGAACTGGGGACTTGTTTGTCAGCGTGATGAATTTGATACATTTTTAGCACAGCGATTGATTAATGCGACATCCCGATGTGAAGTAGGAACAAGATACTACATCCGCACTTTACAGGTTTTGATATTACATTTTGATTTACTTGAACAAAATAGTGGCTGGTGTGTTCATTCGGACAGCATAAAACGGTGATCGAAGGAAATATACCAACTGTAGGCATGCCGTAGGAAAGCCTTTTAACTAAGGGTGGCAAATTGCATTTAGACAATCATGGGTCCGTCCCGGCTTTGTCTCACTTGAATTCCCTCCCGAAATCAGCCAACGGTTGAGTCCCTTCATAGCGTTGCCTCGTGCGACAATGAATCCGGGAATGCCCACTCACAAAGGTCTGCAGCCGGCCCCCAACATTCCACATCTTTCATCAGACAACGGACTTCAGGCAAAACCATGACAAGGACCCCGTCCATCACGGCCGCCTTGAAGACAGTAGCTCTCCATGCAACTGATCAGGAGGCCGTGTTGGGTCGGTATCCCAAGCTTCTCCTCTAAACCCATGAAGCCGCGACTGCTTGAGCTGGAGACAAACGATGTCTAATCGGCCGAGATGGAGTTGACGCCTTGAGACTTCCGTGTTCCGACCCGGCGCCACTCAGAGTCCAGTCTGGATACGGCAGCAAGACCACCCGTTCCGCAAACGGAAGCATCTCATAACATCATTGGTCTTAGTCTCTGCCACATCCAGCCGCCCCATCATATTCCTAGACTAACCCCAATCCATTCAACAACGACAATGCAATGACAAGCCACGAGGGCGTCATTGTAAGCCATCTAAATGTCAATCCAGACCGGAAGCGGCACTTTGCCCCAGAAATTTGTCAACCATTGTTAGGCGTCAGAAATCTGGCGTTTCTGCAGAAGCCATTTCTCGCCTGTCTTCGCCTTATAAGTGGAATGTGCCCCCTGTAAACGTCCACGTGCATCTTCATCCGGATTTCCACCACATGATTGAGTTTATGCCAAGCTCGGCGAGATCCCCCGACGCCGTGAGCACCGTTTCCGAGCACCCCCTGCGAATATATATACCCAACACATAGTGACCCAGCGCGCCCCCTTCGCGCGGAAGCCCTAGGATGTACAACCCAAACGTCAGAATGATTAGCCCCGATCATTCCCTCACGTTCACGAACTTAGCGTCGAAGACTTTCGAGCTCACGCAACACAATGTGCCGACGTCTCCCGATATACGGATGATCCAGGACATTAGTCAAGCCACTTTGACGCCCAAAAATGGAGAATCACTGATGATGTGGACAAAAGGGTGTTACTTTGGCAAGAGCGGGTTCGACGATGTCATGCTCTGCTGGCAAGAGCTGGAAGCCCTGACTTCTTTCTGTATCGGCGTCGAGTCTCCCGAGCGCGGCTTTTTCAAGCCTATTCAGTCTCACTGGAAAGTGAAGTACAACGACGGCAATACGATCAAGGATTGGTTCTTCCCTTCCGAAAATCCATCAGATCCGTACACATTCCCGAGCACAATGGATGTTGATATTTCCATTACGAGTCACTCGGTGAAGGACCAGTTAGAGCTCAAAATCACGATCAAGGACAAGGCACCAAGTGCTGAGCTCAAACCATAGGAGTTTGTAAGTAATACCGTAAATAGTGCTTCCTACCACAGTCCAAGCTACAGCGCTAACAATCAGCTAGGCGAAACGGTTACGAACTACAGCACGTCGATCCTCAAGTAGGCATCCATCCGTACGGCTTTGCAGGATACGACAACCAGGCATCAAGCAAGATGGTACGGGAGATGCGCAGAGATGGGGGATGACTCAATACCAGCGTTATTTGCAAAAAGTATTTTGGGAGGCGATTTGTTTACATGCGATGCTTCGTACCTTGTGTTTCTATTAGTTCGTGAATTTGTTCAGTGTATTAGTCTACTAAGCTCTGTAGAACCAGTCTCGCGAATAGCACACTTTGGAGTTTCAAGGTATACTTGTTAATTCTCACCTCGCACATCTACTTCTTTCTAGCCCTAGCATCCAGGGCCCAGCTATCACCGCTTACTATCGACGTGAAATGGATGATTTCTTGACGTTTCACTGGAGTTCTGATCTAATTTTTGACTGCAGGTCCGGCCCTCCAACTACCTCACTTAGCTTGAATTACGTTGTCCTAATTTTCGCTTGTCAATATATGAGGTAGGATATCTCGCTCACATGTAGAAAAGTCTGGCTATTACTTCTATGTGTAGTGACACTTAATCATATCAATATTCGCCTCACTCTTCTCACAAGCCTCTTTTTTTCATAACAGAGTCTGAGTCACAGACACACAAACACAAGGCGTTTCATCTACTTCCTCACAGTTCTACTCTTGCCGAGATTCGGTCCGTATTGTTCTCTGGGACTTTTGACAAGGGGCATTCGTGCACTCCAGGAGTCAGGAATGATGGGTACTTATCACGGGATGGCAGTTGATGCAGGTCAAGGTGCGATCAACTTTCTCCGTAGGACTTGACAATGAAGGATAGATATCAGGCAACCACAATACTCCCCTTGAAAGCTATTCGCGCTACCTTACACTGAAGCTTCTCAAGTTTATTCCTATCGGAGCTGTGGGACCCTCATAGGGCCAAGCTATTGCCTAGTTGAGAATCGCAAGTTCGCTACGGAGTACATGGAGGAAGCATTTCGAATCGGTCGTCTGTTTTGTAAAACCATATGGCCCATGTAATGTATTTCTCAAAATTCCTCAACTATCCCATCGCCGTCACTCCATCGAACTCAAAGTCACTACCCTATTTCCACGTGTCCGGCTTGTATCTCTCCGACAGCCATCACCCTTGCAGTCAATCAATCCTTGGTCTTCCTTCTAATCCGAAGCCTGACCCCATTTGGTGGAAACAATGCCTCTGTCAACCAGTAATTCTGCGGCCGCTTGCCATTGTATTCAGCCGGGAACTCCACATCGTAATGACCCAGCACGTAGGCGATAATCATCTTCAACTCAAAATCAATCAAAAATCGACCGGGACACGCGTGCTTTCCATGTCCGAAAGGCAGATATTCGGGGCTCGTGGTGACAAAGCTGACTGGGGGCGCCTTCTCGTCCTTTGCGGCCGCATCCTCACGCATGCGGGCGAAGCGGAAGGGGTCGTATTTCAGCGGGTCTTCTAGAACCTCGCCATCTGTCTGAGCAGGTTGTCCAAGGAAAGAGATCAGGGTCCCCTTGGGGAGATGGTATCCGTCGGGGGTCTTGAAGCCGTCCACCAAGACTTTCCGGAAGACGGCACGGCCGCCGAAGGAATTCAGGCGCAAGGTCTCTCGGGCGACGCTGTCGGCTTTAACCATCTTGCTGACTTTGGCTTTTGTCCAGTTGTTGTCTCCATCGGCGTACAGTACGCGATCAACCTCGTCTTTAAGAGTTGCAATCGTGTTGAATTCTGTGTCTGAGCCCAAAATGTTGAGAAGCATGTTGGTGGCTTGAATACTGGTCTGATGCATGGATCCAAAGTTGGCTGCGATCAGTCGGCGCGTCATCATGTCCAAATCGTTGAACTCTTCTGGTCGGTGGTCCTTGGCGTAACGAGCCATCATCTGCAAATGATCTTGAGGCTCGATGTGGTTCGGATCGTTGCGTTGGTACTTCAGGGTTTCGACACGCTCTTTCCAGAGAGGCTCAAACATCTTCTTTAGTCTGTTGATCTTGCCGTGTATCGTGAAATTGACTGCCCTGCCGACTATAGGTCGAAGAACTCGAGGGCTGGCTCCGGATGCGCCGGCGTTCATGATGAGCTGGTTGATGATATCGAAGTTGAGGTTGAGGTAGTCCTCATCTCGGCCTACTTTCTGTCAGTTTGATGTCTATGCAGTCGTCTCGCTGGAAGATACTCACAAAGACCCTGGCCCGGACCGATGGTGAAGCGACTAGCTGCCTGCGCAACAACCATCTTCAACGACTCAAAAAGGTCAATTTCTTTCCATTCCGGGTCCGTTCCAAACCACTTGTCAAAGGCAACGCCGAGCTCTTCGTTCATGGCAGCGCAGATGTTCTCCAGCACTGCATTCATCTCGGTCTTGACTAGGAGTCCTTGCCACGCATCCACGACATATCGGTCGTGGCCAAGAGCCCAGTGAACCTGATCGACTTCTGCAAAAGCGGTGCTAGGGTCCAGCTCGGACTCTGGCTGCGTCTGAACCCATCGCATCGAGCTCGTGGGCATGATGATCTCATGGCGAAAACCGATGCCTGGGATGATTACTGGCTTTCCTTTTTTTGCGTACTGGGTCCAAAGTTAGCGAATGGGGGCAGAGACAAGTGCCAAGAATCGGCTCACGTTATCGTAGGCCTCACGGAAAAGACCCTGACAATCGGTGTAGAACCGCAGATACGTGCGGATGCTGAATCGTGTGGCACCATCAGGCTCGCCAATGAGCGGGATGCCCTTGGGGTACGGGATGCTGAAGAATGCTCTGCTGATAATGTACAACAGAGCCACGGACCCGAGCGCGAGCAGGCCGATGCCTGACAAGCTGGCAACTGGAGGGAGAAGCTGCGATATGGGCGCCATCTTGGGCCGTGGAGTGAGACAATGTCGCTGTCGTGATGATTTGAGCAAGAGAGATGTGAAATGTAGTTCACCACATGTTTGTGGAAATCTGGGCGAAACGTGTGAGCTTTAAAGGGGTCCCTAATTGCTGACATATTCCATCCCATCTGCTCGCTAGCCAAGGTAAATCAGACTGGTTGGAGCTGTAGAGTTGGGGAGGTGGGCCTCACAGGGAAGCCAAACAGGGATGATGGTCCTCTTAGCGCGCCCGTTACCACGTAGTCATTGGGGGTAATTTGGATGCCTGGACTTCATAGGGCTGTCTCGGATCCAATGGGGGCTATCTTTTGCACTTTGCTGCTATGAGCCTCTCTTTGTCGTATCGCATCAGAACATGTCCGGAGACGCTCAGTATGATAATATTATTACTGCAGTGACTCCAACAGAATGGATCCTTAGTATACCTACTTATGTCAGAAGGTTGGTGGATTCTTGAGTTCAAGTCTCAGAACACATGCAGCGCACATGTTTGCGTTACACATTCCTCAACCAACTTCACTCAGTCGCCCTTCTCATTTCTTGATCAAAACTAGCAAATACCTCTTCTACTCGCACTTTTGAGTCAATATCTGTCTCGTATTTGCCTATCCTTATCCCGTCAGAGCCTGCCTAGACCCCGATCCTTAGCGCGATGTCAGCTCACGGAGTTCCCACTCCGCACTCTAGCGCGTGTAAGCAGCCACTCCACCGTAAAAGGAAATCCGCTTTTTGTGACTTATCATTGGGCAAAGACAATCTTCTACTGATTGGTTCCATCGGAAAAACGTCGATTTCCAAATTGTCGGGTTGCCATTGTCAAAAACACCAGGGGTAATGCAACCCTGCATCTGACATGCAGCTATTGGGTGACGCAGCATCATGGGAGGCCAAAAACCATCAAAAGCCTCATTTTCAACCACACCGACAAGTCCACCAGCAAAAGATGGACGATCTGGGAATCGAACCCAGGACCTACCGCATGCTAAGCGGTCATTATACCACTAAACCAATCGCCCAACTATGATCTAGCCCGGACTTGAACCGGAGACCTTCAGTGGAACAGGGGGAGATTCGGTGAGAGATCTCGGACTGTTAGACTGACGTGATAACCAACTACACCACCAGACCACCTTGTGATGGTCAGGTTGCGGGGTGGGTAGCTTCATGTGTGGCTCCCACGTTCCCGATGCAGAATTTCGTGAGGCGAAGATGATGGTTGGGCACGAGCTGTGGAGAGCACTATGACTAAGTCCATGAGACCTAGGCGAGGGTTCACTTTCGTACGTGGACTGAGTCGAGGCCCATACCGAAGATTTCTCTGGGAAAACATCCAAGTGATCCTGACACAGTCTAAGCAAGAAGAGACCCCGTATGCCCGTGGATACAGCTGAAGATGTAATTTCGTTCACATCATCACGTGGGCAACAAGCATACCAAGCGGCTCATAGTCTAGTCCACTTCATTCGAATACTGATATGGAAGAACGCTATGCTATGAATAAAAGAAAGCAAGCACTATAATCACGCCTTCAAGCTATCGCAAGGGATGTTAGAGGGCACCCCGGTCGGGTTAACAAAGTAGTCGTGGTACCAGTACACCTGCTGCTCAGGCTTGGTGGACAGATTCGGCGCCTCATCGACACCCTGAGCCGTCTTGAGAACAGTGTACTGCGTCTTGTAGCTAAAAGTCAAACTAGTCAGAAAAGTCTCCCTCTTGTTCATCCCTCAGTCGAACGTCATTAAGAACTTACTAAATCTGCGAGCAGTTGCCTGCCTTGAAGTTATTCTCAATGCGCCCGTGAGCCTCGTATACAGTCGCCGTCGCATTATTGTCTGCGATGAACGTTGTGTTGGGGAAGTGCTATCCCCACCCCGTCAGCCACGATGGAGAAGAAAGAGGAAAGAATCACTTGAAATACACGTGGGTTATTTTCACAGTGGATAGATAGGGCTTCACATACAGTAAGAGACATGCTGCCATCAGTAGGCAAAAACCGCTGCTTGCACTTGGTAATGGCATCCGCGCCGACGCAGTGGATGCTCAGCGTCGTCTGCATGCCGTCCGCGGTGAAGAAGTCGGTGTACGCCGTGGTGGCGGTGGGATCTTCTGCGGGAGTGACGAGGCTAGACAGCACAGATGTCAATACATGGTTTCTTCAAAGTTGAACGAAGGGGGCTTTGTAGTCCTAGGAGATTGTGCGTGCAACATACGCATTGAGAAAGGCCTTGAACTCGGCTTGCACGCCGGGTTGGGGGTCGTAATCTGTGAAGTCAATCGCCGCGACGAAACGAGCGACGAGGAGGGCGGGAAGGGCAAAGTTGAGCTGCATCTTGGGATTAAAAGGTGGAAACGATTTCCGAAAAGAGTGACTTTTGTGAGCGCGCTTTGAATTGAGCGGTGATGCTTGACGTTGGTTGATAGTGAGTGAGGCTCTCGTGAAATGGGGCCGGTGGGATTTTATAGACAATTGAAAGCAAATCGGTAGTCCAGTGGTGGTAGGCAAGTCAGTCAACACAGGGCTGTGTCTACTATCAGCGTTTCGCACATAAGGTATTCATGCAAAGAAACTATTGTGGAAACCATATAATCATAATAGCACAAGCGCCCAGCCTCCTAAGTACGGCGAAAGCGAGAGGCTCTTTGAGTGGGCAATATGCCAAACACTGCACTTTTTGCGGCCGGTTCACCCCTTATTTCGGCCCAAGTTGACCGGTCCGTCCTGAAACCTTAATAAACGACCATCTGCAGATGTTGCGGGATCCATAAGGCATCTACCAGACTGATCACCCACACAAAAGTCCCCCCAGATATACGGGAAAAGGCTGGGCCCGAGCTAGGGTACACCCTGCCGGACATGGGATGAAGGTTTCCCAGGGCCTCCCGTTCCCGCAGAGCGCCGCGCCGCCCGCCCCTTTTTCTTTTCTTCGGAGCATCCGGCTGGGCCGGTGCCGCTGACTGGGGAGAACTGAGCGACTGTGAAGAGCTCCATGTCAGGAGCGGGTCGTGGACCGGACTCGACGTGAACGAACGCGGGGTCTTTAAAGGGCAGGGTAAATGTCTTGAAAGTCACGAGCTTCAGCATCCATTTCCCTCTCGAGACTCCATACCTTTTGAATCTCTCTCTACAGCCCACCCAGTCTTTACCGCAACGCAAACGCCAGCAACATATCACCAAAAATGAAGCCCTCGACAACCCTCCTCCCCCTCGCCGCAAGCCTCGTAGCCGCAGTCGACATGGCGCCCTACAGACCCTCCCCCGGCGTCGACGTCGCATTTGCCGATTTTGTCTCGGAATACTACCTCACCTCGGAAGACAAAGCCGCCACCACAACCTTCACAAACTTTTGGCCCGCGGACGGTAAGATGATCCTCGCGGGGCGGACGTTTGAGGGGTCCACGGCCATGCTGGGCGTTAAGCAGTCGCTTCTCCCGCCAACCGGGAATAAGTCGTGGTGGCATCTGATCCGCGGGGCGACGGTGGGCGGGGAGACGGAGACGGATAAGACTTTTGTGGCGGAGATTGTGGTGCAGACGACGTATGTTGGGGGGAACTGTTCCCAGGCGTAGTAAGTTCTTTTTCTTTTTTCTTTTGGCTGATCTTGCATTATTTCGAGTTCAGTCTTTTGGATAAAGGTACTGACGATTGTGGTAGTGGGAGCGCGGCGTTTACTGTCCTCAAGGATGCTCAGGGTACCCCTAGATTGGAGCCGCATTCGGAGAGCTTGAGTATCTATAACCTCACTGTCTCGACGACGGATTCGCCCACGGATATCCCGTGCAGCAGTTCTTGAATGAACAAGCAAAGAAAATGATCTAGCGTAGTTTAAGACGAAATGGATTCACGATGTAGAGACCCAAATTACTGAAGTTGAACAAAATTCTGTTTCGTTCATCGCACTAGATACAGTACGACCTGTATCTCCAAGCAACAAAAACATGTTCTATCGTATCATATCGTAACCAATAATGCAAGTATCGCTCTCTAAATGCCGTAATGACAGGTTTTGCCCCTCCGTCCCAGTGTGCCGAACCATTCCACACGTGAATTTTGGTGCCCCGAGCCCCAGTAACGCCGCTCAAAAAAAAAAACAAGATTGGTCTTTGGTGTATGTTGGAATACCCGCCGCCAGTGTTATATACGTTCGCAATATAGAATCCGGTCGTAGAATCGTGCCAAGGAAATAAAAAACAAAAACAATGAGCGCACTAAATGGTATCGTAGCTGGTAACATGTAACAGAGAAATGGAAGTATATGCAAAATAATAGTCCGAGGAAGGCTAGTCATGAACGACAGTGACAGATCACTGAGCCTTCTCAACGTCTCTGGTGTTTGTGTTCTCCTCAGGTTGGGTGGAGATAACAATCTCGGGCGCAGCAACCTTGGCATCGTCTGAGCCCGAGGAAACACCAGCATCCACGGACGCAGCGTCGGCCTCGGTAGTCTTCTTGCGGCGGAAAGCGGCGCCAATGGTGGTGAAGAACCTGCCAAGGGCGCGGTACACAATGACGACGGGTCTGCCCACCGTCTTCGCAATCTTCTCGAACCAGGGGTCGGGGAAGAGGCGGATGAGGACGGCCATGGGGAGGGAGACGGAGGCAAGGACGACGGAGACGGCCCAGTGCTCGCCGCTGATGCCGCCGGGTGTGATGCGGAAGGCCTTGCCGCCGACAAAGATGATAGCGACCTGGGCGCCAACCATGATGCAGTTGATGACGATGAAGAAGTAGTTGCGGTGCACGCCCTCGAAGATGTTGAACTTATTGTCCAGGCGACGGTTGTTGAACTCATTGAAGATTTGCATCCACACAAAGGTGTTGAAGATCATGGAGTCGAGCTCGAGCTGCTGATCCTCGTTGTGGGCGTCGTAGCCGAAGATGGCATTGCCGGCGAAGTGGAGAATCAGGGTCGCGGTCAGCTGGAAGATGGCCTGGCCGATGATCATCTTCCACATGTTGATTGTGATGAGGGGCGCCTTCTTGCCCTGCGGCAGGCGATCGAGGATCTTCTCGGTCGGGGGGTCCGTGGCGAGCGCCAGGGCGGCGAAAGTGTCCATGATGAGGTTGACCCACAATAGCTGGACGGCGGTGAGGACAGATTCCATGTTGGGGTCGGAGACGGCGGTGATGAAGGCGAGGAGAACAGCAGTGATGTTGACCGTGATTTGGAACTAGGCACATTCATGTTAGCTTCAAATGGTCAAAGAGAGTGCGTAGGTCTACATACCTGGAGGAACTTTTGCACGGCGTCGTTCACTGCTCTTCCCCACTTCAGGGCCGTAACAATCGAGGTGAAATTGTCATCCATCAAGACGATGGAAGAGGCCTCCTTGGCGACCTCAGTGCCGGAAATACCCATAGAGAAACCGACGTCAGCAGCCTTAAGCGCAGGCGCATCATTGGTGCCATCGCCAGTAACAGCAACGGTTTCACCAAGGGCCTTGAGGCGGGTGACCAAGACGCGCTTATCCTCTGGCGAAGAGCGCGCAAGGACTTGTAGACGAGGCAGCATCTCATTCATCTGCTCGACAGAAAGCTTCCTGAAGACGGGACCTTCCATAATGAGACCGCCCTCGGTGTGGATGCCGCACTCGGTAGCAATGGCCTGGGCAGTGACAGCGTTGTCACCAGTAACCATGCGAACGACAACACCAGCATGCTTGGCCTTGCGAACAGCTTCGGGAACACCGGGGCGGACAGGGTCCTGAATACCGACGACACCAGCGAAGACAAGGTCATGGAGGACATCTCCGAGATCGACATGTCCCTCGATGGTTGCGTTGACGCCGTGGGGGGGCCATTGAGGGAAGTCTTGGTAGATGAGAGCGATGGTGCGGAGGGACTGCTTGGCGTAGGCGTCAATAGTCGCCTCGAGGTTGAGGCGATCGGATTGTTCGAGAGTCGAGATGGAGAGATCGTTGACGTTGACCTGTTGGCTACAGTATCCGAGCAGAATCTCAGAAGCACCCTTCACCACAAGGCGGTAACCATCGTTGCTGGGAAGCTTGATGACAGCACCCATGCACTTCTTGCTGGAATCAAAAGGCATCATTTGAGCAACCTCTTCGTTGGCACGAGTCTCGGCCAGTCCCTGCATCCCGAGGTGGTCCTTGGCGAATTGGAGAAGAGCAGTTTCAGTCTTGGAACCAATGAAGGTAGCTTGACCGTCCTCTTCTCCCTCAAAAGCGGTAGAGTTGATGGCGACGGACTGGACGATGAGCTTCTTGGTGGCTGCAGGAAGTGATTGAGCAAACTCGACGGCGCTGATGGTCTTCTCGCCCTCAACCGACTTGGAGAAGCTAGCAGAGCCAAAAGTGCCGGCAACAACAGTCATCTTGTTGGTGGTCAGGGTACCAGTCTTGTCGGAGCAGATTGTCGTAGCGTTACCCATCGTCTCGCAGGCTCTCAAAATACGGACCAAGTTGTTCTCCTTCAAAAGTCGGGTGGTAGCAAACGCCAATGCCAAAGTGACAGCCAGCGGAAGTCCTTCAGGAACAGCAACGACGATAATGGTGATGGCGACGATCAAGATATCCATGAATGTGGAAGCCTTCTCGGCACCAGAGCTATTGTTGGAGCCCAAGCCAGCCAGGAAGCGGATGAGGAGGACGACGAAAAGCAGAAGAGCAGCGCTGCTACCAAGCTTGGCAATAGCCATGGCGAGGCCCTCGAGCTTCTTCTGCAAAGGCGTAGCCTCCATCTCAGTGCGAACCGACATCATAATCTTTCCGAAGCTGGAGTTGGTACCGACGGACGTGCAGACAAAGGTGCCAACACCCTCGAGAACCTTAGCGCCAGAGATGATAAAGGGGTCGAGGTCCTTGGACGCGTTTCCGGATTGGAGGGCGTTGAAGACAGCATCGCCGCCAGTCTTCTTGAGAGCGTCAGACTCGCCGGTCGCCGAGGACTCGTCGCACTTCAAATCATGGCCACTGATGAAGATACCGTCCACGGGGACGAGATCACCAGGTTCGAGGTGAATGACATCGCCGACCAGAATCTCTGCAACATTCAACATGTAAGACTTGCCGGATCGAATAACCTTAACCTCGCGGTCCTCTTTCTTGGCGTTAAGCTTGACAAAGGCTCTTTCTTTTTGCCAGTCGTTTAAAGATCCAACTAAAGTAACGATAAGAATAGCAGCGATAATTGCTACTCCCTCGACCCAGTCAACCGGTTGACCTTCTTCGGGGTCATGCTCGGCACCGAAAGTTTCGTAAAGGCCAAGGGCCAGCGAAATCGCGGCGGCGACTGTAAGCAAAATGATAACTTTATCGTTGTAGGCACCCCACATGAGTTTCCACAAGGGTGTCGCCTTCTTGGCAGGCAGGATATTTTTGCCGTAAACTCGGGTTCGGTCAGTGAAACCGTTGGCATCAGCATGGTGTGTTGTGGCTGATGGCTGTGCACCGGATGTGGCGAAGGAGGGCTCCTGGTGGCCGGTGGCCTCCTGGAAGCTCACTCTGCCCCCAACTCCCACCTCATCTTGAGATAGACCGGCTTTGACGTCTGTCTGTAATCCTTTTTCGATGCCGCGCAGCCCGCCGAGCGCGAAAAAAGCGGCCAAAGATTTCGGGTTGAGTAGTTTGTTGAGGTGCCCAGGGCTAAAAGCAAAAGGATTGTTGTCGACGACGAAGTCGCCTTCCGTCCCGGGATCGGGGTGAAGAGCTGTATCCGGGTCTTCCGTTAACGCGGTGGAATGCATACTTGTTGCAGCGCTGATTGCTGGAGTGAGAAAGGGATTTGAGTGCGTCGATATGGGTGACGGTGTTATCGCGTCGTCGTTGTCATTATTCCCGCGAGGAGTGCGGGTGTCGACGCGCAACTGGGGTGGTGCGAGAGACGCCATTAGCACCGATGCAGAGTAGTCTTGGGTTGATGCTAGGACTTTCTCATGGACGATTGAAAATGATGTTGAGGAGAAGGTGCTAGAAAGAGGAAAGAAAAGATGTTTGCAATAGTGAGAATTGGTGGCAGAAGTTGGTGTAACCTCCGGCGACTTGAGAGTATTAAGAAGGGTAGTAACACACGAGCTGTACAACAACAAGACTCTGGGCTGTGTAGGAGGCAACTTGCGTACGGAATTGCCTTCGCGTTCCTTCCAGGTAGAGAGAGAGCCTCGAAGGCGTAAGAATTCCAAAACGCTCAAGTGAAGAGCGCCGTGAGCCTTGGCGTCAAACTGCGCCTTTAGCCCCGTCAAAAAGAGTTTTTGTTTCTCAAGTGTACACCGATGCCGTCAAGTCAGCCTGCGTGCCAGCTTGTGTGGTGACTTGGGCGAGGCAGTGCAGAGAGGGAGAGGGGTGTTCGGGCGAGAGGCGATAGTCTACTTTCCGTCTGAAGGCGTGTGGAGTTGTAGAGAGTAGGGTGGGATAATCAACCTTGAGTAGCCGTCATGTTTGAGAAGGCCTTGAGTAGTCCTCACACAAGAACGAGACTGGTGATGAGGAAGAAGAGTTTTCAAGAGCGTTAGAAGTATAGGTCGATGCCGTCTGAAATCTTGGACCGACGAGACTGAGGGTGGCAGTGCAAACGAGTGTTCACAACGACATGCCCTTCTTGGCAAGTCAAGAGGGTAGCAAGTCAACCGAGACCCCACACAGAGAATGGACAGATTGGTCAGATTGAAGCACAATGATACGTGCTTGAGAAGTTGCAAGAAAAAGGCGCGCTTGCTTGTTGACTATCACAGTAGGAAGCATATGTTGGTCTTGGCGGTCAAGTAACAGGACAAAAAGTCTTTGCACGACGTGATCAAGAGGGGAAGGAGCCAAAGGAGAGGAGGAGCTCCGATGGAGAGATAGGTAATGACGTGCCGGGGGGAATCTCTCATCTTGGGTTAGATTAGCAAGACTACGTAGCTGGTGCAAAGGGGAAGCCAAAGGGTGAGAGGGAGGTAACCGCCCAAGGTCTGGGCATTGAGGCTGTGCAAGAGGGAAAAGTGCAAAAGGTCCCGATGAGGGAATTAAATTGGAGCATCAAGAAGCGAGCTCTCTTCAGTGGAAGAACGGCCTGAGTCGGGACCATCCTAGAACCGCTGTGCAACAACGAAATGGGAGTCTAAACCAGGGGGGAGAATGGAGATTGACAGCGTGTAATGGACTCTTGGCAACATTGGTCATGCCAATGTTTGAACCTTGGCGTTTTGTTGATGCAAGTGCCGGGACCTTATCGCGTTTGTCTGTCCTGTATTCCGAGGTATTCGTTTCCATTCCGGCCAGACTTTGCTAGACGAGACCGAAGTTTACCACATAGATGGGGGGTATTGCGCCCGAAACTTGAGTGGCGTGCCCATCCTTCGGGTCCCAACAGATGCGGTCCAGTATCGTGCCATTCGGCCGCCCGGCGGGGGTGGCCACCATTAGATAGACGCCGTTGGCATCCGTGCTGTTCCCGTGTCCGATCGGTGACCGGCCGTAGTCTGAATGGCGTATCGCTCTTGTCCTCTTGATACTGCCAAGGGATGAGGATGCATGCAAGCGTTTAGGGAACGAATGCAATCGGGTGCTCGTCCTTTAAATTCCGGTAGCTCCATTTCTCTCTTGCACTGGCGAAGAGAGCCACCATACGGACACTGCTGTGGTAGATTGTCGATGGCTTCATCAACCAGCAAAACTCAAGGAGTGACCGACCGGTGAAGAGCCGAAGGTACACGGCAGCGGCGTCTTACCAGTCGGTGTCAGTGGTAGGAAGATTTCCGTGGAGGGTGGTCGGAGAGGTTTCGGACTGGCAAAGTTTGATGACGGAATGGGTGCATGAATCGGGACATTGTCCGTCCATGGTCTCAATGATATCCGGACTCTGTGCCCCATACTCTGTACTTGGAAATCGATACCTTGGGGGCCGCCACAAGGGGATGTCGAGAACGAGATCCATTCGTATCATCCCGTCCGCCGTGGGGTTGTTGGTTCAAGTCTGGGCGGCCAGGTCAGCATCTCGGGGTGGAGTTTGAGAGGTAATGTGGGAGAATTGAAACGTGAAGCTCGAGGCGAATCAGTCGACCGGGAGAAACAATAAGCTAGGGATGATAAGCTCTTGGCTGAATTGATTCGGAGTCGTGATGTGAAAAATGGAGATGGGGAAGGATCAGGAGAGGAACGGAGCATCAGAGTGGAGAAGAGGAACGGGAGAAAAGTCAATGAGGAAATCAGAGTTTGTGAAGTGAGAAAAAGCAGTGAACAAAAAAAAATGTGAAGACAATGTCAAAAAGACAAAAAGAGGAGCCAAGAAATGAGGAAAAAGGGCGGTCGCGATGCACAGTCACAGTCGAATCAAGCTCGGAGTGGAGCCCCCGGGGTCGTGGGGGACTGCACTAGTCAGCGCCAAGAGTGGCTGTGGTGAGCACGTTCCAAGGGTTCCATTGGTTCGCTTAGCTCAAGCCGAGGTGGATGACCCATCACAAGACCCACATCGATTCCCATCAGAGCAGCTGCAGGCAGGGGTGGCACGCACCTACCTTCCCGTGCAGCTGGTGGCAACTGCTCTTGCTTGCTCTTTCCTCAATCGAATTTCAAAGTTCTGGAACATCTTCGGAAATCCGCCGGACTGGTTGACCAATCAAAGACCACTGTCTTGGATACGTATCGCCGAATGAAGCTGCCTTTCCATGGAAGTCTCCAGGTCTCCACCGTCTGATCCAACTTGACATCCTGCAACCTGCATCGATGCACACCACATGGCTTGCACCACATCACAGTTGAGCAACCAGGAAGCTTCAATATCCATCCTGGTCTTTCAAACAACCTCCATAGGCCTTTGGTTTGGTCCAAAACTCTTGGCCAGCATCACACCAATGACCCCAGCGCCAAACGCCTTGACTCGAGCAAAATATCCAGAACTAACACCATTTAGCGCCGTGTTCCCTTCCTGTCGGCCTCTCTACTTCCTCGTAGATATCCCGATATCTGCAATGTTTCAAGCATCAACTACCGTGGTCGCGGGAAAATGTCAACGCAATTATCCTGGTCGACGCATACCCAACGCGGGGAACGCGGGGAAGCTTGTTGTCTAGCCAGGGAGTCTTGGCCATGATCCCCTGAACCAGACGGCTTAGCTTCGACTGAATTGCATTCAAGTTGTCCAGCTGATCTTGAAAGGGTGCATCGTTTGAAGCGTCCAAGTCAGGAATCCGTCCATCATCAACGATCAACATGGGGTTTTCCGCCAGTCTACGGTGTTTCTTCGTGGGATAGACTAGCGCCGCGTTGAGCTGTCCAGTCCTACAGTGTGACAATGCTATGCAGGCGAACATGTCGCCATGTCGTATCTCGTCCATAAAGGAGACATTATCGCCTTTGCGCATGTCAGTCAACGAATCTGGCTAACAAGGTCTTGGGCATCGTGGCTGGAGTCATTGCCCTGTTCATCTGCGATTTCTCGCGTCGCTTATATCTACTTCTCGTTAAGCTTCGTTGCTTTTCTGTTACCGTAGCGTCGACGCGGACGGCGGTTCTCGCATCACTTCGCTCAACGCGCCAAGACATTGGTAGCCCAAGGCTGACCTGAGGTCCTACTCATTCTCGCCACGAGGCTGAGTGCCGGCCAAGATGGGCTTCAATCTCCACGCAGATGGGACAAATGACCCCAGTGAAGTCCGCAATTGGCGGATTCACATGATAGCAATCATTGCCTCAATGAGTGCTATTGCCAGTAAGTTTCACTTCGCCCCCAAGCTCAATAGAGTCGGGACAGGACCTAGGCTTACACAGCCCAGTGGGTTACGACACCTCAGTCATAGGTGGCACCATGGCTCTGGACTCATTCCGCCGGGATTTCGACCTTGCGGATAGCTCGCCAGTTGTTCGTGATACTCTCCAAGGCAACATTGTCTCCACGTTTCAGGCAGGATGCTTCTTCGGCGCCCTGCTCATGTTCCCCATGGCAGAATGGCTCGGCCGCAAGAAGGCAATCATGATCTCTGCCCTGGTCTTCCTCGTTGGCGGAACTCTCATGACAGCCTCTCATGGAGAGATTGGACTTCTGATTGCCGGAAGAGCCATCGCCGGCTTGGGCATTGGTGCAACGTCCCTGATTGTCCCTGTGTACATATCGGAAATTAGCCCCCCGTCCATTCGTGGCCGCCTCGTTGGGCTTTTTGAAATTGCATCACAGGGAGGAGGGATGTGCGGCTTCTGGGTAAACTACGCGGTGGATCGTACAATTTCAGACTCAACGCAAACGCAGTGGATTGTGCCCCTTGGCTTGCAGTTGCTTCCGGGAGTCCTCCTGTTCTTTGGCATTTTCATCTGTCCCGAGTCGCCGAGATGGCTGGCAAAGAACGATAGGTGGGAGGACGCCAAGAAAGTCTTGGTTCACATTCGCGAGCTGCCAGCAGACCATGACTATGTCAGCACCGAGATCAACGACATTAAGCGGCAGGTAGAAGACAGCAGCGCGAATCGTATGACAAAGTCTCAAATGTTCAAGCGCTTGTTCGAGAAGGGCTCTCGCAACCGCATCGGCATCGGTCTGCTTCTGATGGCCTGCCAGAATCTGACAGGCGTGAACATCATCACATACTGTGAGTAAAAGAAAACGTTCTTCGATCTGAGTGCTCTCTCGCTGACCCTAGAGAACAGACTCGCCTCGCATCTTTGAGACCCTTGGCATCACAGGCACGAGCACCAAGCTTTTTGCGACGGGCTTCTACGGTATAGCCAAGACCCTGGGCATGGTCATCTTCACCGTCTGGCTTGCCGAAAAGGTCGGCCGACGCAATGGTCTCATCTGGGGCGCCTTCGTTGGATCCCTTCCAATGTGGTACATAGGCGGCTTCACGTTTCTTGCGGACCCCGCCGGCCAGGCGGCTGCTGGTAATACCGACCGCAATGCATGGGGGTACATCGCCATGGTTTGCGTATATCTCTATGGCTTGATTTACTGCGCCACTTGGTGAGGCTCCTTCTGCTCCAGGTAATTTGCAAATTGAGGCAGGATAAGGTCTAATTTGTCGTACAGGCAAGGCATCACATGGCTGTACTGCAGCGAGGTATTCAGCCTAGACATCCGCATGCTCTGTGTCGCAATCACGACCGCAGACCAATGGCTATGGAGCTTCATCGTCTCGAGAACTACGCCTTACATGATTACGTCGCTCGGCTACGGGACTTACATGTTCTTTGGTGCTCTCATGATCCTTATGGGCGTCTGGGCCTTCTTCTTCGTACCCGAGACCAAAGGTAAGTTTCGCTCCGTCGTCCTCCAGCTGAGGCTACCGTAGTCAGAGTTTTTACTATACCTGGCCTCTTTCTTCATCGTCATGATCATTGTGGCTGACGCAGGCGCCTGTGCTAGGTCTCACGCTCGAAGATATGGATTTACTCTTCATGAGGAGCATGCACACCACGGTCTGGACCGCGTTGCGAGAACGCAAGAGCGTCAAGGATGTCTTGGCGGATACTTCGCCCGCCGCTGTCTATGGGACTAGCTCGGAGGAGAAGGAGATTCGGTTAGAGTACGTGGATACTGTGGAAGACAACATGAAGTCAGTGGCAAGATGATAGAGGGACGGGAGACGTCTGAGTTGGTAGGTGAATCCTTTGCTTCCTGGCGGAGGCCTCTACTGAGGGATCTCGTTGGACTCTGTTATTTCGTTCCTTCTGAGTGCATCGTTCAATCAAATGGTCCGGTACGTTGTGCGAGGTACTTTCGGGTTGCCAAGCCCCGCTGTCGACATGCACTGCCCAGCGCGGAATGTGCACTGCCACCGGTAATGCTGCGGTGTGACGTAGTTTGTAATTCTTGGGTTTACAAGAGCGAGTAATCCTCACCGTTTCGTGGTAAAATTCTGGCTGACTTGTGGTGTGTCTCTTGTGAGGTGTGAGGGTCTTGGCTCTACATAGGTTGGGAGGGAAGCGCCAAGCCTTATCTCAGCGAGGCGCAGTTCACAACTTGCAGTGTTTTTGAGTGGTTGGGAGCCAAGGAAGTCCAGATAGCTGCCACACCAAGATCAAATAATTCGCGCCTTTTCGGCAGGCCGATTTCAAAATTTTCAAGTACTTTCCCTCATTTCTCGTCGGCGTATCGCGGTAAGAGCGTTTCTCATGTATCGAGCTAGTAGACTTGGATTTTTAAAGCGTATGCCGTGAAGTGTGATTGGTCGCTCTAGGCCTACTTGGCGGCCCGATTTCCAACCTCGCAACTTTAATTTGTCTGCCAAAGGCCTGGTGAAGAGGACGATCTTAGCATCACCTCTATCGAACGGGCCGAAGCTCGCTGAAACACACATCAACTGCCCGTCTTGAAAACTACGTGGCCAGGCAGATCTACTATTCTATGAGAAAGGCACTTCCGCTGGCTGTGCCATTTACTAGCCTGCATGACATCTCACGCAGATTGTTAAGTCGTCCGAGGTTGCACGCAGTGCGTATCTGGAGCCATCTTATGTTACATCGCCAAGTCGTACATGTAAAAAAGTCGGCGTTCTCGGTGACGCCTGTTGCCGGCGGGATTAATTTTCTCAGACTCCGGCCCCGGAGTTCAAGGGGCCTTGCCAAATACCCCGTTTTGTCCGATTGAAACATTGAACGGTCGGCTAACACAGCCTCCGCCCGGTTGCGCGGGGCCGGAGATTACTGCTGACCTTACCTTACGACTGCGGGAACGAGAACGAGGGTGTCACAGATTTCGAAATTCGTCGTCCTATGCCGCCATGTCACATCTTCTCATGGGCACATCAATGTTGATGACAAAGCGCGAGGAAACATTCGTCTGTCGATCTACTTCATTCGACGCAGAGTTATCTCGTGGAGTAATAGCACCTAGGCTACAATCATTCCATTGAGTCCCGAACTTCGCCAGGTACCCCTCTGATAGGACCCCTTACTGCTTGGTACGAGCAGATGGAGGAGCTTAGGTCAATAGCACCGAGAGTATGTATCTTCAGAACTTGAAGGAATGGAGAATTATTGTCATTATCATGCAGTCTGTCTCAGATGACCGTAATTATCTCCTTGACTGAGCTGCTGAAAAGCGCTTTGGCAACACCAACATCATTCCTACCCCAAACATCAAAGCAACCCAGCCTCTCGTACTTGCCCTGCTCCAATTTCGACTCTTTCAGGACCAAGAATGTCGTGAAGCGAGGGTATTCCGTATCCTCTACAAAAGCTTCAACTAACTCGCTCGGTAGCTCGCATGCCGATGGGATGGCCGCAACAACTGCTTCTTCATCGTCCGCCTCGACCTTCTTCCCGTCGTCCGGCCTCTTCCACGACATCTTCACTGGCTTGCTCAAGCCCACAATGGCCCCAAATCCCCCTTCCTCCGGAGAAAAGTCCCTCGTCCCCAAAAGCAACACCACAACTTCGCCAAGATTAGATCCCCAAGTCTGCACCAAGCCGTGTGGATCATCGGGTACGAACTCGATAAAGACATCATACGGCTCAGTGAGACTCAGGAAGCAGGAGTCCTTGACATCACCGCCGTCGTAGATACCATACATGATGTACAGCTGCAGGCCGCGAACCAAGTGCCCGTCGAGCGTGACAAAACCAGAAGAAACCTGGCCCGTCGGTTCGTTGGCGTTGACGGGCACGACGTCGACATCAATGACCTCGGCGAAGGGGATAAAAGGCGTCCAGGGCCGGCAATAGAGGTAGGACATTGGACCGCGTAGGTGCGCCCAGCTCCAGGTGGGAGCTACATATCCGCCCGACTGGTGCCAGTCTTCGAGGCGGTTACGCTCAGCGAGGATCTTGTCCCATGCTTCGCTGTCTTCGTCTCTGTCCACGCCAATGTTTAGAATTCGCCGGTGGTTCGTGGCTTTCAGGAACCCCTCCAAGTCTCCCGGCGTCGGCGGTTTCCACGCAAGCCCCTCAACCAAATCGTTCTTCCAGAGTCCGGCCAAGTACTCATCTTTAACATCAGTATCTTCGCCAAAGACATCCTGCATGACGCGCTGGAACTTTTCGACGAGACCTCGGAGAGCTGGCATCTTATCTGTCTCGTACGCGAGAGATCGTTTGGCGTATTCGCGCACAATATGTCGCCAGTGTTCGTACAGCCCCTCTCGGCTGGTAATACCGCTAGGCGCTAGTTCTCGAGTTGACATGTTGGATTCGCGGCGGCATTCGCACTCTGTGAGGGTGTTGCATTCCCATACCATTTCTTCCTCGGTGAAATGCAGGACTCGAGGGCTCATCAGGCGTTCTTGCATTGTCCACCCGCGTTGGTCGATTGGCTGGGTCATGTCTGACGCCCGGCCAGACAGGGACGCGTGGCTTGACCGCTTGATGTAGACTAGATTATCACCTCCGGGATCGTAGTACGTCTTGTAGTCGAGCGTAGATAGGGTTTGGTCCGACTGGAAGAGACCCTGGGTAGCTGCGTTGCTCCCATCGGCGCTCAGTGTGAGTGTTGCGCCAGAGTACACCGCACACATGAGAGCCGCTTCGTGGGCCCAGTCCTCTACAGAATCTTGAACGATACAGAGCCGGTCAACCCAGAGATGGCCTAGTCCCAAGATTTTTGCAGCATGAACTGCGTCTCTAATCGTTTCTGGAAGATCGCTGATTGAAATGCCAAAGTTTTGGTGGTTCCGGTAATTGTCTTTCGTCGTGATGAGGCCCGGTCCGCCTGGGCCCCAGCAGTAGCTCAACGCAGCGTATTCACCTTCAATACCCTTTGTTTCTTTGAGATAAACGCGCGAGGAATCCTGGCCTTGCAACGCTATCACTCGAGATGGTAGGAAATGCGGCGTAGTTGCTGCACACTTCGGATGTCTCTCACGGCAGCTATCGAGCCACGATTTGGCCAGCTGGAGAGCTTCGTCGGATCCTGAGCTAGGTAGCACCTTGCAGATACCAGCCTGCCAAGTTCTCCTGTCTTCTTCTTTTGAAGTAATTTTGCTGACGGGAGTCTCATGAGACCAGGCTGTGAGAAAAGTATTAGCACTTTCATTGTGACAAGAAACAGAATAAATCAATTCTTCGCGCGAAAAGGACTTCTTACAGATGGAAGTGCCCACGAGCAGTCCTTTTTCCATATCAGAAACATTTTGCCCCCTTCTGACATACTTTTCCCCGCGCATAACAAACTCTTCTTCAGTCGCAATATCAGAAACAACAGAGATATCCAACCAATCCCGCCACTGTATCCTGATCCTGATTGTAACTTCATCATCGTCGTCAGGAGGCCACTTGACGCTCTCTGGGGGAGATTGAGCGAACAGACTCCACACAAAAGTACAGAATCCACAGCTCCTAGTATCCGCGACTTCCTTCAGTGTACCGCCCTTTACTGAGAATTCTTTGTAAGGCCCACGATGCATGTCAGCCGGCTTGACCTCAAGTCGCTCGACATCTTCGCAGACTAAGCATACGGTCGGCTGTATTTGCACCAATCGATGCGCGGGGTCGTGGTCGATGCCTTGATCGGGAACGACAACGCATGATGAACAAAAGTCTGCCTGCGTTGTTTGACAGTCTAGACACCAGTACCGGAGGCCTGATATCAACTCGTAATCATCTGGATCGTTGCGTAGTTTTTCGCACCTATCACAAATTGCGTCGTTGTGAATTGGCGGATCAAGAACGAGGCGATTGCGGAGGGAATCCTGGAACTCGTATAGAGGATTGGCGACCTGGGGATTAGAATCCTGTAATTTTTGAGTGGCTCTCTCGCGGAGACATAAGATGTGCCGAGCCTTGACCCAGTCTACGAGTGACATGATTAAGCTATGTCGTCTCGGTAAGCCGCGCTGAGAGGTTGAGTCTAAGTTGCATGTGAGCTCCCAAACAACATCACTCAGCCTGTCCTTTATTGAAGTTTGTGCCTTAAGTGCTGGGAGGAGACACATTACATTTCGTGCCTCAGCCTCACATACGCTCCAGGCTCCCCATATGTAAGTCCTCCATTCTGACTGGATGACAACGTGGGCCGGGCAGGGGGCCCTGTGTTGGAAACATCATCATTGCGACGCTGGGCTGACTTCAAATCTTCCGCCCCACACCAGGCAGATATCTCCGTTGGAGGAAATGGATTCTGTCGAAGTTGGACATACTTCTAGTACTCAAGATCTTGCGAAGTCGTTGAATTTTGACGAGAGCTCCACAAGCACAAATACACTCACTTAACCACATGCTCAAGCTTCATTCCGCCAGCGTCATAAATTTGAATGTTGAGGACCTCGCAATGATTTGGTGATTGAAGCAATAGATCTAACTACACTCCCTGAGTACTTAGTCACAGTGTTATCAGTTCAAGATCCAGAAGCGTCATCGTCTATCCGACAAGGGATTCGTTATGCAATTCCAATGAGAGGTCAAGGTCCTTATGCCGTCATTCATTAAAGATATCAATCTTGGTCTAGTAGCGATTAGTAGAGGTAGTATGAACGATTGTCGTATCGTAGGGCCTTGTGCAAACCTCGAGATCAAGGGACTATGTTGGTAGTCTTTAGACTAGCGCGAAGAGATATCACATAACTGCTAGAGGGCATCAGAACGCACACATGGCGAATGATCTAATAATCCGAGCCTATTTCCCTTATATCCGCCCATGCATAATCTCGAAACAGAGTAAAATTGAGAAAGGCCGGGACGGACGGATTGACGCTATCTAGTAGTTAATGGGATATAGAGGGAAAAGGACGTAAGGTACAAGACTAGTAATGTATCAAAGATGTGCTATCATCGTAAAGATGCGCTCAGGTCGTAGAGTTATGCTAGTGTTAGAGCGATACGGTGGTGAGTGAAAGAGAAGTGGTGGTGTAGCGGAGAAATGTTGAAACTGAGGGCGATAACCTGGAAGGTAGGGTAGCTCTTCCGGCCAAGAAAGAAAAGGTTGAAGTCAAGCTCGACACTAGACCAAGGGAGCTTAATCTTTTCATCTAAGCTGTTCCGTCTAATGTCATTCTGGTCCAAGTTTGCTTATGCATAACCAATTACAGTGGAATCCATCAATTCCCAGCACTTACATGATTCGCTACCATGCCATTGGTAAGTTTTCGCCCGATTACACGGACCGAGGACATCTGGGCAGGGAAACAATGAATCTCTCCCATCGGATATTTCTTGCGGAGGAGAATGTGAAGCAAGATAAGAGAAAATTGCCTTGCCACCAGGTTTAGTCCTGTTAAAGATTGCATATGGGAGAAATTCCGAACTTTTGTCCTGGATTCTATGCCGTAGAAGTTACATCCGGGTAGACCGACGTTGCCAGTGGGATGGCACAGTTGAGGGCTGCCGGATCGCAACGTGAAACACCTAGGACGCCCTATCCTCCAACGAAGCCATGAATGACTTCGGGACTTCACATTTCGATAAGCAAAGTGGCTGTGCTCCTATATTGGAGCATCGGAAGTAAGCATGAAAAGAAAGCCGCAATAGACTTGATTGAACGACCTGAGTAGTCAGTACAGACGGATGAACCCCTACGTCTGAAAGAGGAGTCAAACGCTGCAGAGCTGACGTGGGGTTTGGACTTCATCTGAACTTATTAATACTCGACTGTGTCATTGGTTTGACGCTAAACTCTGTTCTAGACCAGGCCTAGTAGATCCTAAAGCTTGTTTTAAAAAATCCCCCGCAAAGCACCCTGCGGAGGCGGACCCCGGAGTGAGTAAGGCTTGGTCCCTTACTTTGGGGTGTTACCACAGCGTCGGTCTCGGTTCTCTTGCTCGGAAATCGAGTTGGTCTCGGTAGCTCGGCCGACAGGTTGCCTCGACTTATTGGTGATTCACGAGATGTGGACGCGAGTAAAGCTTCATTGATGTGCGTTTTCAGTCTAGCTCACGGGGCTCGGCTGTGGTTTCGGGTGATTGGCCCCTGAACAGGGGACGAACTGGTTTGTCCTCGAATCTCTTTCGAGCTTTGGTTGAGGAGGTATATCATCATGTACAGCTGGCGATCAAATCTTAATTCTTTGTACCAACTGGTCTCTTGACAGTAAATCCGTTCTTCGAAATCAATATTCTAGCAAGTCAATGTGTCGGGTCCCTTTCCAACTGAGGCTCTTCGGGCCGTGGCTCGCCGCCGCTACGGTCCTGGTCCTCGGCCAGGACGCAGCAGATAAGGCAAAGTTTGGTGACCCTATCAACGTCCTCGGCAGTGTAAGTGCCCATCATCTACCAAAATTCCAATTTCCCATCTGCTAAGTACTCGGCCTATCAGATGGAAAGAACCGACCAAGACTTCCAAGATGGCTTAGCTCTAGATCTCTTCTCGCCCAAAAACCGCACGCTGGTCGTCCAACAGAACCTCATGCCGCTACCGGGCAACTTCGTGACGGGCACCACGGGTGGACCCTTCATGGCGCTGCAGAACTACTCGTACGTCATCAGCCTCAACGAGTCGGCAAACGACCTCATCGCCAAGATCGAGATCCCCTACGACCCAACGGCGCTCGCCTCGATCGGTATCCAGGAGAGCAACACGTATGTCGGTACATTGGCTGGTGATAAGAAAAGCTGGATCGTCAACGATGCGACGCGCAACGTGCACAGAGAGGAGAACAATACCCGCATTATCAAGATGACGTCGCTCCAGGGCGAGTATATCCTGCTTGGACGGAAGACGGAGGATACGGCCAACGAGTTTGTGCAGTATGGCCAGGGGGCTACAAGGACGGTCAACGTCACGGCGGGAAACCGACAGGAAGCTGAGTTCATCGACGGCTTGCGGCTAAGTGTTGTGCCGAGTACCGACATGGGCATCAACATCGACATTGTCAATGGAATTTCGCCAAAGGCTGTTCCGCCGGGGTTGGTGCCGGTTAACAGCTTTGCTTGGGTTGTCAACTCGAGTTCCCCTGGTGCGCCTATGCTTGCAGATATGAAGTTTCCGTGTAAGTGCTTCTACGAAAGTACCCTCAGACATAGGCGATGTACCCTTGGACTGACAATCTGTCCCTTAGTCAATCCTTCTATGCTTTCCGCCGTTCGAGGGTTCGTTCAGCCGGCCCCAGTCAGGGTAGCGAAGAAGGCACTTGGAACCACCGCTGACGTACCATTCCAACTCATGGCTGGTGAAATTATTGGGATCTTGCCAGACAACTCGGTTACTATTCCGAATGTGACCCAAGTAGACGGGCAGTACGTACTACTTATGGTATCATAGGTTGTATCATAGATAATGTACATAAGCGTCTGTTTCCTACGTGAATAGTGATCATCTTTGACGTACAAGCCGGCTGGAAGGTGTCGAGGCAATCGATGTCGTGTAAGCTGTAGCATATGTCTCCAAAACCTGGCAAGATCTAGGAAGGATGTTGGTCAAGCATTAAACATTGAAACTATGTAGGCATGTAATCACACTCTCTCCTTCCTCAAGCCCCATCTCATCCCACAACCAACATGACCATCCTCCTCCCCGCTCTCTCGGTCACAAAGACCCCCTAAGCACAAAGCGTCAAAACAACATCCTGATCCGCCGTACAAACCTTAACCTGACTTCCCCCCGGACTCACTCCACCCGCCCACACAATAGCAGGACAACTCGCAAGCCGACTCGCAACAACAATCTTGCTCCCCTTGAACCCGTCCCCAAAAACGGTGCTCAAATCATACCACACGCCGCTGCCGTCCAAGTTATACGCGTAAACGAGCTGCGGGGCACCCGTGTACAAGCCGTCGCGCGCGCGGGTGACTTTGAGGGCCCGGCCGCCAGTCGTCGGGTCCCGGGCGAAGGTCTCGCTGTATGTGCCACCCTTTGCGGCGAGGGGTCCCGCGGCGCGGACGTCGCCGCCGACGGACCAGAGTGAGACTTCGGTTGCGCAGTTGTTCACGACTGTTGCTTTGCCGAGGGCTGCGGTTTGGGTTGCCAAGGCGATGAGGGGGATGAGGGACTTGAGTTGCATTTTTGAAGGCTGGTGGTTTTTGGTCTGAATGGGAAAATGGTAATCAGATGTTTGGGGGTCAGGAGTCTGATGAGATTCGTGGCTTGACTTGATCGTGGTAATATTATGGTAATGGGCTTGAGGCTGGTGCTGTTAATAGCGCTGATGTACGGATCTATCTATGATTTATATGTTGAGCCGGTGACCGCCTTTTCACAAGTTCCCAGTGAAGTCATTGTATGCTGTCAAGAAAAGACAACAGGTCTCAGCTGCCGGGCGACGGCACAGAAGCTAAGGCTCTAGATACGAGCGCCGATCAGAATGAAATGTCACGATGTTTCCTAAATGAGCCTTCATCACACCTCTCTCCTCTGAGAGCGTCTGCCCTACATCCTCTGTCAGAAGGAATTTCTGACTAAAGATCATCCCATCCTACATGAAATAGACTTAAAGTCCAAGACAAACCCCAAAGACACGGGCCGATGTGACGATGCCACGATGTCAAGGACGAACACGAACTTGCTGCTCGGCGAGATGAATTGATTGATGACGCTCGCCCCTCATTCGGGAACCTTGAAATGATGATCAGGAGGTTCGAGACATACATTTAAGCATGCTGAATACGAGCTTTTCTCCTCACATCAGGTTGCCTGGCAGCTGCATGCAACATCGGTTACGGAGCCCTATTCAACCAGTCATGTCGTTGGTGGTCCTGGGGGAACACGGGGAGTTGGTGGGAAACGGTCGGTGGGCTGACGTGAAGCGTTGCGTTTTGCTTGGGTTTGGGGGAGTGACCTCGTGAGTGATCTGCCGTGTGCTTCCCCGCATCCCTTGGCGCGGCTCATCGGAGACATAATTGCTGTGAGCTGTGGAGCTGAGCTGAGCTGCCGTCGCCGCCGCCGCACAGCGACTTGTGCTTGTGTCTGCACAGCTTACCCCTGCTCATCCGCAACAAGCCGCATAACAAGGCGAGTAAGGTAGAAGATGAAGGGCGGGGGAGAGCTACGGCCGGGCGGGATGGGCATTTTCCTCTTTGTCGGCCAAAATCGTAACCCTCAGCCGTGTCTCGAATGCCGATGAACCAAAAGTCAGACACTCGACGATGGTCAGACACGGTTTAGCCCTTACTTCCGCTTAGCTGTCAACGGGGGCGGGCAGATCTGTTGAGAAGAAGCGATGTTTTCGCCTCAACGAGATGAAAGGACTGCCTCCTGGATTTCAGCCACAGTTCTCACCTGTTCGAGTAACGTAGCAACGTACATTTTCTATCCAAGATAGCAGAAGACAAATTTGATTTAGTTCTTTGGTTGGGTATAGGTATTCATAATCCATCTGTCCATTGCGCCAAACACCAGCCGAAACAAATGTCCCAAGTTTGAGGAAAAGGAAGGAAAAAAGAAGTGGTCCATATCCATCTGTTCGTGTTGGGTATCAATGCCTAAAAGCAGCTTCCAACGCCTCGCTGTCGTCTCGTAATTCCATTTTTCGAACCGATCAAAGATTGCTCTTTCTGCCCCATATATCCTCGACGAAGCTAGGTGTAAATAGTAAAGTAGAATAAAAAGTAAAATAGAAGGAAGTGGGAAGAAGGGACACGCGAGAAAGATTTAGCGAGATCCAAAGGTAGGCATCGTCGACTCCTCCTTCTTGCGCTCGCGTTTAGCGTAAATCAAGCCACACACATTGCAGAGCGTACTGGGACCGTCGGGGCCGGGTCGCCATTCCGGGGTATCAACGCGGTGACACTTGTGGCACGAGAAATCGATCGTCTTGCGGCGATGCCTGCGCCCCCCCGGGGGACTGCCGCTGTTCCCGGCATGGTTCCTGGAAGCGACGAGCTGTTGCTGCTCACTGCTTCCCTCGCCCGACTTGCGCTTATTCGCATTGGGGTCTTCCCTTTGAAGAGTCCTGATCTCGTGTATGTCGCGGGCGATGCTGTGCGATAATCTTGACATGGCACGCAAATCGTCTTCGGTGGGTAGAGCGTGGTCGTTGGTGGCCTCAAAGCCGGCTTCCGGGCTGGCGGCATTGTAAGAGGGGAATCTACCGGTCAGGCGAAGTAATTGCTGAGCACCATGGCGGATCTGAAGAAAGCAAAAGGTTAGACGGAGGAATCACTGCCTTGGCCGAAGAGCGTGAAGTTGACGACGAGATGTGCAGGTACTCATGTTCCAATGTAGCAGGCAGGTGGGCCCGATAAGCCCTCCCGATAAGAAACGGTGAAGGGGGGAAAGGGGGCCATAGAATAGACTCACGCGCTGATGACTCTCGCCCTGGCGAAGATGGTTCCAAGAGACCCTACTGGGGGACCCAGGATCGTCTTGACCATCATTGCCGGCGATGAGATGCGTCTCGTTGGGGTTTATCGCAGTCGGGCCATGCGTGCCAGCGGGCGACGACCCTGATCTCGGGGTGGAAGCGGATCGTGGGTTGGAGGGGCCGGAAGGCATCAATCGGAGCGGTGGCCCAAGGGCCGGCCAAGCACGGAGGGTACGCACACGGCAGAGAGGGGCCGGAATGCCCAAAGAAGAGACAAAATAAACAAGGCCTGGAATCGACGCGGAACGACTAGAACAAGCCCGGGGGTCTAGACCCGGAGCGATCGGAGCAGGTCCGCAGACGCAGAGGTCATTTACCTGGACGGTGCAGTAGCGGCAGCGGCAGCGGCAGCGACCACCACGGCGGGCTGGTGAGATTGCAGTGCCAGAAGCACAGGCGGGTTGTGCGAAGCAAATGGCAGTGGTTGTGTGGTTGCCCAGGATGTCGAAGAGAGCCGATAGATCGGTGGTGTTGGAGCTCGATCGTCGGACATGGAGCGAGGAATCGGGATCGAGAGCGATCGAAGGCGGGTGAGTTTTAAGGGGGAAAGTTGGCGTCGGGCCCTTTATGAGAGAGGTGGCGAAATGTTTTGCGGCTTTTCCCATGGGAATTTGCTAAGAACGGCAAGCGACAAGGGGAAAGAAGAGACGGCAAAAGATGCTAAAGGCAGCGGGGACCTGGAGGGGCAGGCAGTCCACAGCAGCACGGGGAGGGACCACTGTTCATACTCGCTGGAGCGGGGGGATTGGACCCTGAAAATTGAGAAATTCGGTTTTTGGGACGCCGACGGGCCCACCTCGGTTCGCCGTGATGGAGTCACGTTTCTCCAAGGGGGTCGGGTCTTCGGGGTCCTTCTGGTCTTTCTTACATAAGCGACAACTGCTGATAAGATAAGCATCGGGTCATTCTGAACGGGCCTTTTGCTCCGGTGCCCGGTCGCCATTGGCGGACCACCCTCCGGAACAACCCTCCGGAAGACAACACCCAGCCCGGGCTCCGGCATGGAATGGACGGAATGATCACGCAGGTCATCAATCTGCATTGCGCATTGCACGAATTCACTGCCATTCCTTTTCTCTATCGATAGGATACTATCAGAATTACTACACTATAGACGAGAATATCTATTTCCACCTCCCGACAGCGGATGACTTCGTCCCAACCTCATAACTCGTCCCGATCCCATTCAGGTTTGGGGTAACTTGCTGATCGCTTCTCGCAGACCCACGACTCCTTCTTGTCCGCATCACCACCAGTGAACTTCACAGTCGCAGGATACGCGCACAACGGCCTCGTCGGTGCCGTGCTATCGTTCCCTCCACTCAACTTGAACCCGTCCATCACATCGGGCGTCTTCCCCTCCTCGACCCATGCCCGCAGCGTCTCCAACCCCTTCAGCGGGTAAAACGTGCCATTCAGCCCATAGCAGTGGTACACCCCCGGCGCCTCGAAGTGGCGATAGTACCCATCTGCCGCCTCGTCCACCGCCAGCACTCGGTCGTAATAGTCCCTAGACGTGCGCATCGTCACACACTCGTCAGCCAGCCCGTGCCAGCTAATCATCTTGCGCCCCAGTCTCTTGAATTCTGAGAGGTCTGGATTGTTCGCTCCAATGATGCTGTCAAACTCCCGCCTGCTGGTCTCGTACGCCGCTTCCAGATCGGCAAACGTCATGCTGCTCACGTCGTAGCTCGGATCCTTGTGGACGAGGTTGCGGATCCACTCCACCGACATCTGGAATGGCCGACCAACGCAAGGCGAGTTCGTTACACTGCAGTTGGTATTCCCGAGCCCGAAGCGGCCTGTGAAGGGTGCCCCTTTCGGATACCCCTTCGACAGCCAAAGCGGTCTCCCGTCCGCGCCGTGCGGGCCGCGCCAAATCTCCCGCGCCACCTCGGCCGCCTCCGCCGACATGACCATTTTCATGTTCCCACAGTCGAGCTCCTTGCCGACCACACTCGCCGGGTCAAACGGACACTTATCCGGGTCCGCGATGACACTGTCCTTCACGCCGTCCAGCTCGTCGCACGCGTCAACCGCGAACTGCGTCATGAGAATCAGCTCACAGATGTGTGGGTACACGCCCATCTGGTTCATCACAAATTGCGGCCAGTACGTGCTGATGATGAGACTCGGCTGATTGACGGCCGGCGCGCCCGAGAGGATGCCGTCGTAGTCGCCCGGATACCGTTGCGCTTCGATAATGCCCTGCCGACCGCCCGTTGAACAGCCGCTCCAGTACGAGTATTCTGGCGTCCGAGAGTAGTACTGCGCTACAATCGACTTTGCGATGACGGTCATGTCGTGCACCGCGACGTGGGCGTAGTTCACGAGCAATCGCTCGTTGACCGTGCCATCCTTCTTCAGCGCCCAAGGCGCCTCTTCCCACGTAGTATGATCGTGGCCGGCATCCGTCGAGCTTGCTATCCCGCTGTCAGTTCACTCCAACAAGATGATCGGAGAACCAGTAATAACACCAGTGAGGAGAGAAATCAAGACCAAAACGTACTCGCATATCCCTGCGCCAGCGTCGCCACGACCTTTTCGCTCCCAAACTGCCCGGCTGAGTACCCTCCTCCTCCGACGCCCACGAACCGTTCGTTCCACGCTTCAGCGGACGGAAGCCATATCTGCACCTGCGTCACGTCGTCAAAGCCCGTGTGGACGTATTTGACCGTCACATTGCAGAAGCTGACACCGGTTGAAGGGATGGCTGCGCGACCTTCTGGCGTCTGGGGGTTGAACGTCAGATCTCTGACCGCGGACGCCGTTACGCCCACGAGGTCTGCGCCCTCGAGCTTCTTGGGGAATTTGAAGGCGCCGGGCGAGCACGGCTGTTGATTCGCGGCCGTGTTGCTGGACGGTGTCGCGTCGCTTTGGGCTGATGTTACCCAGTCTGCTAGGCGCAGCAGCGTTAAGAAAGTTGATAGACTCCTCATGATTTGATTTTCAATGAAAGAGCTCTCAATTACACAATCGTCACCAAATGTAAACAGGTCGACTTAAAAGAGACTGTCAAATGGTTATCTAGGTCGGGTGTGGCGGTGGTTGGTAACTGAGGCGTTCCCGCTGGCTCGGTGCTCAGACCTCGAGCATGACACACAACGAACACGTCGGGTTGATGCGTCACGGTTCTCCAACAGCTCAGACGGAATTTCGGAGAGAAAGAAGGCCCCGTCGCATGAAAAAGAAAAGTAAAGACACACACAAGTGGATTCGCGATGTGGTATTGAGGACCTCCGAGAAAAGCCACTGTCAAGCTAAGAAGCCCAATGTGGTAAATGCCATGGTAGATGTGTGGATGAGTTGGCAACTTATGCGGCCGACCTGGCGCGCGGGAACAGTTGTCCGCCTTACAGCTCGAATTACCCCACAAACGGGCAATGAACCTAACCTTACTAGTCGTCACATGCGAACCGCCGTGTTGGCGCGTAGATCCAAGACAGTAGCCCTACAGAACGAGCCGGCGGCCTGCAGAACCACGTCAGCCTTACTGACTTGGCAACCATGTAGACTATTGCAAGCCTTGCGCTTTCGATCCCAGTCTTTCCATTCTACGACTTATGTACGAGTAATTCTAGTAGCACAATTTCACTCGAGGTGAGATACTCCCCGAGGTAAGTAAGACTGTAGGGTAAGGCAGAAATATTCCCGGGAGCTTGCTCGGTTCCGGAAGCTCGCCTGCCAAGTCCGCACGGCTCTTTAAGTGGTTCGGGTTCGTGCTACATTGAATGCGATAATTGTTCAAGCTTTAGGCGAAGTAAGAGACAAATCTTCTCCTGTTCACGCATGAAATATTGGGACTATTTTGAAGAGGCGATCCTATCGGAAGCTATCCTCTCTGTTCGCCACATCCCGCCACGAAGTGTGGCGGATTCATCAAACTTTGACCATTTTTGGATTCACATTTCTTGTCAGGAAATATTCAGTTTCGTGTTGGCAATGATTTCCTCGAACTTGACTGGACAAGTACCAGATTCGATCTCGCTCCATAAGCCAAAAATTTTCACCTAAGGGATTCACTTCCAGAGACACGTGAATTGTCTGCTTCAGAAAAGTTATGTTCAGTCCAATTCTCTATCCCATCGACAACGTCAGTACAAACGTCTTCAGTGTATCTCTGTTTCGATATTGATATTTGGTTTTTCGATTTTGCAGGAGTAACGGATACAAGATCGGATCTGTTTATCATGTACTATAATCTCACCGTTGTGGCTGAGTAGACGACCTGCCGTCTTCCCGCCCGGGCGTTGCGCCATATAACTGCAGGATATGGCTAGTGGCACGGCTGGACGGGATGCCTTTTCTAGCAAGAGCTCTATACGGGTTAAACGGTCCTATGATAGGATTAAAATAGTATATACTATCACGTATAGAGAAATTTGCAAAGGAGGGGCTTTTTTACGCACTTACGTGTCTTAAAATAATCAAAAGAATCAGTTTACCACAATTTCTTCAAAAGCTACGTACTTAAATGTATGTACTGGCTTCGTCTCGTAGTTGATAGGATACTCTCTACACTGTACTTTCGAGATTGCGCCCTCCTTAACGATATGGCTTTGCTGAAGGGAATCTCATTCTCCAGGTTCTCCTGTAAATGAGACAGCTTTCTTTACTTACCTCAATGAGGAACACGCAGATAGTAAGAACCTAACGTCCTTGTTTCTCGCTTCATGAAGAGCTCAAAGAGGTCTTTGTAGGTGCCATCACAGGGTGACAAAGCCCAACCCTGTTCTGGCACTATTATTACATAGTTCTTGTGAAGAACTAGCTGATTCTCTCCTTTGAAGTTGGATCAAGATCATTGTGCAACTACATACGTTTTCTATTCATTGAAATGGTTAGCATCAGCAGCCTCAGAATGTTGCAGCTGCATATGAAGACATAAGACGCTCTCCATCCCCTGTTTCAAACAAAATCAGCCTCCAGACAAACCGGAAAACCAATACATCACCTCAAAACGAGTCAGCATCAATCCAGCTTTTGCTTTCGGAAAATCCAGTTCCCTAAATCAACAACACCCCTCACTCTATTACCTCAAAATCAACAAGATGCCCGGCGATAGGCAGAAATCTCTCATTGGCAAGGTCGTTGGCGGCATAAAGATCAAGATGGACAGAATCACCAACGGAAAATATCAACGCCACTTTTGTGCGTCGCGCCAGATCGAGCCCTCGCACTGCCGCCGCCTAGTCATGATCGAATGCACCTACGACGTCCCCATAGGCCGGAATGAGTTCAACGACATAATCACCAACTGGTTCGATCCGCACCACGGCACGTTATCTATGGAGCTCTACAAGAAGATGGCCAGCATCGGCGTCATGAAGAAGCACTCGGACGGCAAGCTCACCTCCTTCCGGCTTTTTGTGCTGTTTGGCGAGGATATTCCCATTGAGCAGTGCATGAAGCGTGGCGATCCGGATATTTTGCCCGATGTTCTGAAAATGTTGTTCCCGTTGAGCAGAGTTCTCACTGCGAAGCGAGAGATTGTTACGTGCGATGTGTCTCGGGATGTGTTCGATTCTCATGTCACGCTTCACGAGACTCGGTGTTGGAAGGGTATTTGGTATAAAGAGAATGGGGAGCCCGAGCCAGCACAGGCAGTAGGAACAACGTCGATGCTGGAGTGGAAGGCATTCCGGAAGAATATATGCTGGCGGCCGAAGTATGGTTATGGGTCGTATTAGAGTGCGTTGGTTTGTCTGGTTCTTCGGTCGCTCCATAGAGATCGAGCGTTATGTTTGGGGCATTAATTAGTGGGTATCGAAGGTATGAGTCTAATCAATCTCTAAAGCGAACTTCACTGATCCACTGTAACAATGCTGTCATCATAGTGTGACTGTATGTAGCATTTGTGGCGTAGTATCAAAGTTGAAGTGGAACTTCCAGTTTGCAAGCCTTGACTGCACGGCCATTCGGTTCATGGTTGCATAGAAAGACGAGTCGGTCCCCGTTCGCTGATTTTCATTGAAGACGTATACCGCTGTGTCGCACACATGCTAGTCCCTGCATCCGTGTGAAGGCACGAAGAAACAGCACAGCGGGAATAGCAGACGCTCGTAGGATCGCCCATCATCCCATGTATCTGCGGCTGATCTATCCCACCGACAGTCCGTTGTAGAACTGAACCAGAATGCTTGTGACGAACTTAGAACACTCTCAGAATATGAGGTAGTCCGGATCCTAGTTCTGACCTCACCTCATTGTGTTCAGTCTCATATGAGAGCTGGCCCAATTGTTACAGTCCTGAGAAGAGCATCGCCCTGCTAATTTGGTTACCAACAACGACAAAAACCAAACTGCCACTGGTGCAAGGCAGAACAATGTGCATATCATTCAAACGGGTAGCTCCTTTCTGTGCCTCGTGCAAAGGAACCGAATAAGGGGATTCGATTGGGCGTGGGGCTGATCATCCAATCCATGAGGTGATGTTGACATTGGTTCGTGTTTCTACTCTGTGCGCGCTTCGTACTGCCGAGTGGGAAGACTTTGTTGTTGGTTCCAAAGTCTAAATAGCGTCAGGACTTGGCTCTCACTTCGAAACGCTAGGCGGTACCAGAGATGACGGGATGAAACCCCTAAAAGAGGTCTAGCCTCGATGGAGAACCAGCATTGGCCACGGCACATTGCCGTTTGGAGAATTGTTGTGATCTTCAATGTTTCCAAAAACGGGTTTTAATTATTTTGCGGAGTCGGCATTGCAGGTACATGATCTAAACATGTGCTGAGAGTAGGATGTGGCTCGCGGCTGGCACTCTATCTCATGACTGCCTCACTTCTTGGACTTTTAAGTCGCTAGACACCAAGAGCTCATCTCTGGGTAGGTGCCATTCATCACTTGCTATTCTGACGAGTTATGATCCATGTCAAACGCTCCGAATAGTTCTGTACTTTATTCGTCTCAATCGGACTTACATGCGTCGTCACTAAATATGGTATCACTCCTCGAAATCAGTCTGATAACTGTAGCCGCCCTGCCCTGGTATCCCAACTCCCGCATGCGATATGACCTCTTGTGCGCCTCAAATCATTATGCTCAAAATAGCCGACGCCGTTCTTGCTAAACTTCAACCCGCATTCATACAATTACGTCCAAGTTGTCGTTTCAGTCGTCACCATCTCAAATCTCGTTCATGAAAAACCTGGCCTGGCTAATACCAGAAACGTCTGCAATGTAACGGAGGCGGGCTCTCAGATATCGTCTCTGTCTTGGTGTAGCGTAGTCGCTCTTCAAGGCCATGGCCAGGGGCCACATGACAATGAGTCCGGCCTCGCCCTTGAGCGGGTCGTCTGGCTTCGTCGTGCCGCAGGGAAACTGAGAAACAATAACGCCGTACCCGTTCCAGCTGCAAAAGTACGGAACCGCCGAAACAATGTCGTCAACACGGGCGCTCGCAGAGTGTACCAGGTCTCCGTACTCATCGTAGTCGTTTAAGCCTTCTCTACCAGCCGATGCCAACCACGAGCTAGCGCGGATCATTGTCGTGATGAGGTTGAGGTGAGATGACCATGTAACCAAGTGCAATACAGCCATGGGCAGGTTAAAGAACTTGAACACTTGACCGTCGAACGTGGGTTCGGTGTCAAGCTCTTCATCGGTTCGGTCAAAGACCCATTCAGCGACTTCGACCTTCCACTGTGGACTCGGATTTTGGCGGAGCTTCTTGAACTCTTCTTCGAGTTTCCGACACTTCTCCAGGAGCTCGAGCATCTTTTCCACAGCCTCTTCGGTAGGCTCTCTCGCGAGGGCAATGATGCGGTCGACACCCTGCTGAAGTTGGCTGCAGAGAAGGTTGATGTCGACTGTGGCGCGGTTTGAACGTTGAACCGCCTCGTTGTACAGTAACCATGAATAACCGGACATTTCTGAGTCCTTGAACATATTCTGGACCGATATGCATTGGTTGCGTGTCATCGCGAACATTTCCCGACCTTCGTCCGTCTCTAAGCACTTCTGGCCGCGGACTTGAACAATCTTGGCGGCGCCCTTCAGATGGCTGATATACTCCTTCATTGAATCTTTTGACATTAACGTCTAAAAGATGTCAGTATAAAGCTGCGCTAAATTCACGATGTAAGCTTACCTCGTAGAACGCCAACATAAGAACGGCCCCCAGAGTCTGATCACTGTCGATCTCCTTGGGATCGGCAATCGCTTGACCAACCGCTCGTAAAGCAGCCACATGGTGCTCTTGTGCACGAAGTAGGGCAGGTCCTCTTGCTCCTTTCGACTGTCGCATCGCCAAGGCGGCCATGGATGTTGCCTTAAATGCAGTTGAAAGGCAGACTGAGATCTCGCCACGCCCAAGAAAACGTGGCAGAAAGGCGTAGTAGCCACGAGCTGTCGGTGTCAAAGGTACGTTGACAAATTCGGAGAGAAAAAGACATGAGGCTTGCTCGTCGAGCGGATTGGTCAATCCTCCTGGTACGTTTTTGAAGCATTCGATGAGGTCCCCCTCCTCATATCCGATCTTGAAAGGGGACGAGTTCCGTCTTGGTGGGCTTAATGACGTTGTCCTATCACAACAGTATCCGGGTGATCCGTTCTTTGCTTTTATCGACGAGTCGATGGACGACATGTTACTATCGGTGCTATTCGTTCTCATCTTCTTGAGTTTGTCGGCGGACTTTGACGAATCGCGAATGACGGGACCATACCCTGGACAATGTCTCTTCGACTTCGTGCATCTCATGCAGAATGGCTTTGCCTCGTCGCATTTGACCTTTCTTATCCTACACAACTTGCATCCGCCCGAAGGCTTCCCCGTGTAGACCATGTTGATGAAGTGTCGTATATTCCGGCAGTACGTATGATTGAATGAACAAGGAAACCGAGGAAGATCCAAGATTAGAGGAAGGCGGGAGATGAGCTGAAGAAGGGGAAGGGAATCAGAGGGCAGACCCTGCGTCTGACTCGAGCAAGCTTTCGAGCTTGTCGCCTCCAGGGTTTTAAACCAGAGAGCCGGGAGATCAGTATCCTTGGCACTCCTCCGACACGGACCAAGATCAGAATGGAGTGTTCCTCAGGTCATGTGATGAGACCAGGCTGCTTCTGGTCAGGGTTGCCGCTGGAATTGCTATTACAGACTTAGGTGCTGGCCCCTTAGGTAACGGGTCGCGTCCCTCCCGTCCGCTTGAGCACGAGTGTCCGAGGACGGCATGCGCATGATGTGATGCCGGTGCGCTCGGTTAGGATGCAAGCCAAGATCACAGATCCCATCGTGTTTTGCATCTGGGCTATTCAGAGCTTGACATATCCTCCGCGGAACATTCGTTTGGATCTGATGCCCAAAGTTGGGAACTAAAGCCCTCGCTTATGGCTCACTCGGCTGGGCGTGCAGGTGTGGAGGGCACCCAGGGACAGGAAGATTCCAAAAGATGCTGCGGCTTGGGTCTTCGGATCATCAACAATCGCTGCAGGTAATGACGAAGCCGTGCGCACTGTCATTGTGTGACAGGAACCAAATGCGGCATCGTAACGCATGTGCTCTTTGACCTTCCCACGGTCTCGGTCTCGCACGGAGAGAGACGACGTTTCAAAGACACTGAGAGTAAACCTGCTCAGCTCCCTTTTTCGGTGTTAATATATCGGCCGAGCGCCCTGGAGTTGTTTCGTTTCAATGGGTCTCTGACGGATCCGAAAACCACTACGCTTCATGATCCGAGCTCCATGGCGATCTGCTCCATCTCCTCCCTTCGTCCAGCTGCTCGAAGAGACGAACGTTGAGTCACACGGGGCAGCTACAAGCACTTGATGTCTGCACAATAAGGATGACGTTGGCCATTTTTGGCTCGCTTTGAACAAGGAATTTCCTATCTAAGTAGCGGAAGGCAAAAGCTTGTCTTGGTCTGGCCCGGATGTCCTCCACAACCCGGCCGAGCATGCCGTCCGATCAAGAGTCGAGGAAACACTAGGAGAGAAAGCTTCGATGTCAAAGGAGCTTAGTACGACTGGCGATACTACTAATTGAGAGGGCGATCAGACGTAGCCTGTGCAACCTGTGCAACATGCCCAATAATCCCCCCACATACCGGGCTTGGAAAGGTCGAGAGAATGTTTGACCGCGTGCATATGTCGAATTGAGCGAATAAGTGTGCAGTTCAATGACACCTAGACGTAGAAGGAAACGCTGCGCAGCTACCAGACTAACACCACAAATTGGAAGTTTTGATTCTGCAAGGGCGTGTTCAACTTCGACTGAAAGGTTTTTGTCACATAATACTCTAATTCAGACAAAATATTTGAAAACGAATGTGTTTGGTTCTTTTAGCATCACTCAAGTGAGGGTAGAAAATATGAATGAATCGCGAACAAGTATTTGGCCAATACCGGTCTCGCTCAACTATTTTGTAACGACAGTCAGATTATACCGCAGGATACACAACAGTTATTATATGTAGGCTGGCAGAAAAGAACTATTGCCGAGTTGCTTCGTCCAACATCGCAGGATCGCACGTCACAGTGATTGTCTTCAATTCCTTAGTTTCGATTCGCTGGCCCGACAAAGTCTTTAGCGCCGATTTCTAAAGGAGGGACTTGGAGAGTATCGATAATGGTTTCTTTGAGTTGCCTTGAGATCTTTGATTCATCGCGTACTAGTTGACATGCGGTTAGTCAACAACACAAAGTTCTCTAGATCTTTGATTAGAGGATATATCATTCCGTACAATGGAACTTATCAGACAGATAGTGCCCATCCAACGATTGGCATTTTCAAACGTAGAGTATTCTCGGCATCAGTTGATCTTTTTGCTTGGGCCGGATGGAGGGACTCTTCCCTTTGGACGTGCAACCCACTCCGGCTTATTCGAGTTTTCCGACAAGGATTCCATGGCGTTCTTCATCTGGGTAACAGTGAGTAAGTACATGGGACCAAACAATCTAGTTCCATCATCGTCGGTACTTACCTGGAAGTCACGAAGAAGCCCGTCATTCTCAGTGATCATGATACGAGGCACAGCCTGCACCATCACACCCATCAGCAAAAGCAAAGCAATCTCAACCCGCATCATAAAGAGTTGTTGTAGTTGACACTCTCAGACTATGATTATGTTCTTCATAGATACATGTAATTATTAGTGGACAGGTCATGTCCTCCTCGCACCAGGGCGGGCGGCACTAGGACTGATCTATATAGACCAAGGTCCATTGAGCGTCATTGTGATACGGCTAATCAGATGTCGCTCGGCAGGAATTTGATATCGAACCCGAGGAACTTCAGTAATCAACAAGTATTTAGTCAAACGAGATATCGAATTGTATTTGGAAATGTTAAGCTTAAAATCTCCATGCAGAGATACATGCATCGCGTAGCAAATTCTCTGCCTAGTCCAATCAGAAGTTGTCGTCGGCAGAGTAACTCGGATCCTGCCGTGAAGCGGAACTTTGCAGATCGGAGTTTTCAAAAAGCTCCTAAGATCCCGTATTCTCGACGGCATCAGATTTTTTCGGAGGGGGTCATCCTAGGTCGCATCGTTAAGATAGGCAACACTGGCCCTGGATGGAGGATCTTGATAATGCCTGTATGTCTCTGAAATGGAATGACGTCCGGCGAGGATGACTGATCACAGGCCCGACAGCAAGGGCAGCTCGTCAAATGTTACAGGCCGCGTAAGTCAAGTGTATGCAAAGCTGTACACAATCAGTCGCGTCTGGATATATCACATCTTTTTCAAATAAAGGCATGTGCCCAGTCATAATCGGTAGTTCGTCGTTCGACGATTAGCATACGATAGAAAACATTTCGGATAAGTAGAGGTGTAGGTTTGAGTTGCGGTTTGCAGTATTTGCTGCCCAACAACCCAAATACACAAAACGCGAAATTGAATTAGGATTCTCGGTTTTCTTAGCCGTGTGAAACTCTGCATTAGAAAGTTGCGGCCCTCCGGAGGGGTCTTTGCTGGTCTTATTCGGTGATAAAGTTTAAGTCCCGGGAAGACCCCCACGGCATGATTTGGACAACTTTGAGTTGTATCTAATCATGGTTTGATCCCGCCCGGGAGATTATACATCTCAAAATTTTGATTGGGTAGAGTCTTTTGACTGCTCACAGCTAAGATTCAGGAAGATTACGCGGTTCTACGGCGGATGTAATATGATCTGGCGGAGTTAGGTATGGGGTTGTCCAAACTTCAGTGAGATGGATCGCGCAGGGGTGCATAGCTGGCCAGATACCCTAGGATTACCCATCTTCAGTCGGCTAAACTTTCACTGTTTAGCTCTATCGTTATATGTGTACTGCCTTGATGACATGATGAACAGCGTACCCTCCACGGGTTGCCTTTGGCCGTTCTGAAGCTGACTTTCTGAGATATTGTAGTTCTACATTTGTGGGGCTGCAGAAGAGAAAATCTACATATACATCGGATCAAATGAGGCAAAGCACTTTCAGAAGGCGTCTCCGCCAAGTCTAGATCGAACTAAATGATGTGATTATTATAGCGGGGCAAGTTTCTGCTCATATGCCAAGTGTTCCTGACGGCACGGGCATAATGCCACCGAAAAGAACAGCCGACTAACACCAAGACAGCATCTTCAAGCGATTCTCTTGCGAGTCTAATCATCTTTTACGCGTTGAGTCAGCCCTAAAGATTAATCGACCGCACAATCTGCCCATCGATAGTTCAGGGTCGATGAACGATTTGTTGGAGATGGTACCACAACAACTCCAAACTGGGAAGGACTTCGTCCAATCGATATCAGACCAAAGTTCCTACAGGACTCGGACGTCACTCTAGCCTTGACTGTTGCGCCTGTCGTCAGATTTCGATTTCAAGGCTGCGATTATTTACTGTGTACGGATGAGATCCTAATACGGTGGTTTTCGCCTTGCTTCATCCAACGGCTCTCAATCCGTAATGCGACAGACACGCCGGAATTCACTCAAGCAGCAGCTCTCTGGTTAATACCAATTTTGCGTTGGCCTCGAGATGAGTAGCAAGATTTTTTTTACCAGATTGATTTTCTTGGGTGTCCTAATTCCTACTTTCATAATTCTCTTGCCGTATCTGTACTGGGTACTGCTGCTCCAACCTGTGGAAAAGACCTACTCAATTCGCATTTTAAGCTATGATCCGCTGATGATATATGTCGTTGGGTTTCTTTCGTGGGCAGAAAGAATCCACTTCATCCATCTCGGGTAAGGTCTTCCCTCTCCTTCAAGTCTTTTGCGCTAACATGTTCTTCGTAGAAACCCGCTGTTTGAGAGATCCACGGTCTACATTGACGGCGAACAAGGAATCGACACGGATCGAACAAGCAGTACCGCTTATCTCCCCGATGAAGACATCCTCGTCCAGCGAGTAATCAAACGCGCCTCCGAAATCCAAGGCTACACGGACGGGGATCACCATGAATCGTTACAACTGACGCGATATGGCGCCGGCCAGCTCTTCCGTCCCCATGTGGATCCCCTCGAAGACAGTAGCAATGATACGTCAACACATCGGTTGACAACAATTTTCGCAACTGTCGAAGCGACATGCAATGGATGTGGGACTCAATTCCCAAATCTTCACATCAATTGGACAATGGAGGATCCAAGCTGGCGTCAATATGTAGAGTGCGAAGACATCGATGCTCTCACAGTCAAGGCTGTTCCCGGCAACGCATTGTTCTGGAAGAGCTGGACGAACGCGAGGAGGCTTGACCCCAGGACACTACACGCTGGCTTACCTCCCGAAAACGGTATCAAAACTGGTCTTAATATCTGGACTCATGGATAAATACACCTCGGCCCTGCAATACATTTTTCTTCACTTATTTAGCTCCATGACACTCTGCACCTGACACAACATAGAATGCAATGTCATGTTTAAGAAACCAAGATTGTATGTACAAGATGACGTGATTCTGAACTCAAACCCTCTTGGACTCAGTCAAACTTAGGTGCATTGGGAGTAGTACTGGTTCAATACTGTGCAGGTCGATCCAGAAGCACAAACAGTCCCACCAGTCCATCCTTGTCCTCCACACTGACCGTACTTGGATACAGTTCCAGTGCCACCACTCGCGGCTGTGGTGGTCGTCGTTCCGGCTGTGGTAGTAGTGACAGGTGCCGCGGCAGTAGTAGTCGTCCTCAACGTAGTCGGGCTGCTGCCGCCGCTTCCTCCGGGCAAGGTCGCGCTCGACGTGGCGGTGATGCGGGCAGTACTTTGAGCAACGGTCGAGGCAAGCCCAGAGACGAGGGTGGGGCCTGGAACAGGGTAGACAAGAGGGCTCGTGTAGAGGTTGAAGAGGATGCCCGGGTCGTCAGACTTGTACAGTGCCGTGCCCTTTACGCCGGCGGGGGCCAGGGAACCTCCTCCTGTGACCTGGAGGTTGAAGCACTGCGGGTATGCCTGGGCACCGTTGACATTGCCGCCAGAGTGAAGAGCGATGATTTCATGGCGGAGGACGTAGTTTCCAGGTGCGAGCGTTGACGGGATCTGAACGGTCCAGGTGAAGTTGTTGGCCATGAGGACATCGTCAGCCCACTTGCCGTTCGTGAGGGACATATCAATCAGACCACCAGCGTCAATTTTGAAGAAGTTGAGGGTTGTCTTGTCGACCGATTCGCAGTCGCCGGTGCACTTGGCAAGGTAGTCAATCACCGGACCCTTGTGTGACTCTGGCCATGTGTTCCAGACAAGCTGGATGTTGGTGCCAGCAGCGACGGTGGCGTGTCCGCCAGCCGGGCTTCCATTCTTGTGGCAGATAATATCGCCTGTACCGAAGTTGACAGGCTCGACGAAACCGTTATCGGGGGCATCGATCTTCCAGCCTACTACGGGACTCGTTGGGGGCGAGTATGTGAATGTAGGAGAGTCCCAGCCGCGGTAAGCGACGCCATTAGCCACGAGCCAATCCACGTGGCCATGAGCCGCGACAGTGGCCGCCAAGGCGAGGAGAAGAGAAGAAGGAAGAATATTGCCCATGGTTTCGACGACTCTGTAGATTGCCTGCGTTTCCGAGAGCCTGGATGATGAGCGCTATCTAGTTCAGGCAGAATGCATTTCAAACAGACGAGGAGCGCGCCATATATAGTTCTGCATTGGTAGTCACAGATGGCATGTCGACAGCGTCGGGATCACGGCATTCGATATTAATTAATTGGCACGCGAGCCAAGATCTCCAGTTGACGGTGAAGCCCAGAATCAGAAATCGTGCCATCGTGGAGTAGTCACACTGACACGTTGGCGTAGCATGCTAGGCACAACTCCCGAGTCACATATTAGACGAGAACCCCGGAGAACTTGATTCTTCTCCGCATCTCTATGGTCTCCCACATTCCTCCTTGCTTGAAAACCCGGCAGGCGCCTGTCACGAGCACATAAAAAGGGGGCGCCATGATGGAGTGCATTCATCCGTAATGCCTGAATCGGACGCTTGGTATAGTGACACCCAACACAAGATAACATGGTTAGGAGCTCACAAGGCGCTTGTATGGTCGATGTGCCGGAGGGAGGATATGTGTGGCCCTGAAACGTCGGTAGCGAGGAGGCGCCATCGGAAAAGAAACCTGCAGAATTAGGAAATCTCGGTCGGCTGCCACCGAGAAAATGTGACGGGGCACAGGAGGGCCGGGGTTGCATCGGGGCACCGGAGTTGGAAAACCGTGATGATTGGTCGGTCAAGGGAGGAAAGGGTTAGCTTCACTTGGAGAAAGTCCAGTCATGTTTGCATCCTACACTCCCTTCCGTGCTTAAAATTGATCCTTCTAAGTACAATGGAACTTGGAGGAAGAATTTTGACGGCGGCATGCATGCGCGTGGACAGTTGACATATAAGTAACGAAGTCCAGTCGCTCTGGAATGACAGAGAATGTGATTTGCTTCAATGTCTCTTACACACCGCTTTGGAATCAGAGAGGAAGGTAGGAATCATGCCCTGAAGGCTTTGCTAAGTCTTAAGTACTAGGTAGTATCGGTTATGACCCTGTCGCGTTACCCTCTCCTGCTCTGAGTTTCAATGGCCTTCTGCCCAGCATAGAACTACAACTGTTTTTATTGGAAAGAACCCGCCAGATGACTTACCAGCGTTTCCTAGCTAGTTCATTTTCAACGAATCTCTAGGGATTGAAATTCTGCGCTGCACTGCCGGAACGGAAGCTTACTCGGTCTTCTCGTCGCAGTTTCATCGGGCCAAGTCGCCTAGATCATAGCCTGCGATGACGGTGGAATTTTGAAGCCAGAACCCATTCACTAAGGGCAACCCCCGATCTGGGCTGACATGATATCAAGCAACAACGGCTGATGATGCCAAGAGTATATAAAACAGGATCTAAAGTGAACTCCTAAAGCCTGCCTCTTCATAATCTATAGGCGTTGAAGTTCTCATCTCACATCAACCTTCGGAACTACGTTCTCTCCCACTCAAATAATGAGTCTCGTTGACGACCGTCGCCTTCCAGGTTCCTGACCTGGCACCAAGGTTCCGAGCAAGTTCTCGTCCACAAAATGAGGACTTACTATTCAAAGATTACCAGCACCCTTAGGCTTTAGCAAGAGAGCAACCTTTCTATTTTCATAAGCCCTTGCCGACGTCCCGTAGTTGGATCTCACAGGCCCAAAATTGGAATCTAATCTGTTTGATCCGTTCATGAAATCTGGATCTCGAAATTTGTGATGAATTGGTTCACGAGAGCTTAATAGATCGAGCGGCAGGTAGTTACGTCACTTGAAGTCCCCGGAATCTGACTTGGTCGCTTATGTTCTTATTTATATGTGTACTTTCTCAGGCGCAAGTGGAATTTACTTGCAAAGCATCCGTAGGCACCTGCTCCGGGTTGCTAAGGTCCTAAGCGGACTGGTATTGAGTTAATTGACGGAATCTCAAGAGACAATAGAGATTGGATGTTGGAGGAATTGAGTCTAAAGATACCAAAAGAAGAACTGAAGACACCGCTTCAATCACTCCAAGCGTCGTGTGAGTACTTGTACCATCAAACTCGCCTCGAGTGAAGAGACTGTGACATGGAAGCTGAAACCTCTCCACGATGTCAGGATATCTCATACTTACGGCTACAATATCATTTAAAGCCTCAATTCTTCTCTTCACGGTTCCAGTGAAGCTTGATCAAGGTATCTCCACTTCCTGGTGCTTCTCAAAAGTTGTCCTAGTCTCCTTCAGCCGAGACTCTCGAGTCGTGTTCCACCGTATGCGCATGCACTCATCTGCCTAATTCATGAATAGCGTTGAGAATCTTATGTAAGATTCCTGAGTCCATCATGAGATTTGTGAATGAGTGATGGCCATAGTCATAAAACAACGCACATCTCCCTCCTGAACCTCTCCTGAACGGTGATCGAGATGACTCATGACGTAAGTTGCGGATAGAGGCAGAAAAACTCCATTAAACTCATTTCTAGATCATTTCTAGAAGCATCGTGACTAATTGGCAAATCCCATTTTTGATTGAAGATCCGGGACAGCGCACCGAAATAGGCTTTGAAACTAACGACGTGTCCTGAGGTTGCAGTGCTAGACCCCTGTCAGGGGGCGGTTTGTCACCGTGAGACAAATTAGAGTGGTATGAGCGGCCCCTGCATCAATGCGATCTCCGGGCCAATTTTGTTTACTTCACGTGATCTGCGGTGGGGGATTTCCTCCCCCCTTTGGCTCTGTGTTGGAACTCCGATTTCGAAAGGATTGAACACGACAACCTTACCTTGCTCTCCCAAAAGGAAGGGGTCAAGCAAGTCCGGAAACACACCATGTCGAGCAAACATGAACGGAACACCGACGAGTGGAAAGGCCCGCGGCGGCTTCCCTCCGTCAGGGAGAAGCTGTCGGGCTTTGTTCGGCGCGGCCGGGAAAAAGCAAAGAAGACAACATTGTCTGTCTTGGGCGAGTCACGACAGGAGCGACCTTCCCTTGATGAGAGCATGAAGGCCTTGCCGCGAGTCCAGGTGTCGGATTTCGGGACTTCTAGTCTTGAGATTGACCTGCAGTCCCTCGAGGCCTTCCGCATTGCACCGTCGCAGCCCGCGAGGGGAGCGGAACAAACGAGGCAAGTCAAGAAGACTTCTTCGCGGACCTCAACAATCACGCCTATCGCCGACATGTTTGCTAGGAAGGCGACGACAGCTGCGCTCTCCACGGTCGACATGAGATCGCTCAACAAATCCTCGCCATCACTACTCACATCAGTCGCCAACAGCAAGCCTGCCGAAGCACGTCGCCCTGGCCAAGCTCCCTCCATGTCGTCTAGGGCGGCAGCTGCACCAAGCACCGCATCAAGCGTGGTAATCATCAATAACAGCTCAACCGGCCAACCTCAATCACACCCCTCGAAGCCATGGCCACCACCAGAGGCCCCTCGTGCAGCTGCAGCACCAACTCGCTCCCAATTCTCTACGGCATCAACATCGAATTCGACCCAGCCCAACAAACTGCCGCTTCGCGAACCGCCACGACGCGCCGCCTTCGTGCCGGCCTACATCCCGTCACGGGCCGCCTCTATCGTCACGCCAGCAGAGCCTGTCATTAGGCCCCACCACCAAAATTCCGACGCCGTTGCCAGGCAGCAACGGCTGCAGCACAACACGGAAAAGCGCCACTCGAATCCCACAGGAATGTCCTCGTCGTCAACGACAACTGCGACCGCCCCCGCGCCGAATAAGCTCCTCCTCGCAGAGATTGTCAACACAGACCGGAGACGGTCTTGGCAACCGGCGCCGACATCGGTGCCCTCAGCATCGGGAACACCAACATCGTCCGGCCCACCATCCGCATCCGCCCCGTGGCGTGGTCGCGACCTCGATGGGAGCAGCACCAAGAGAGCATCGTCGCGTATTGCCTCGGACCGCCTCGCCTGGATCCGCGAGCTTGAGGAGGGCAAGAAGAAGAAGTCGACGATCAATGGCGATCTCCCCGTCCTCAGGAACATGCAGGGCAGTGTGGCAGACAAGCTGGCCAAGTTTGAGCAGCAGAAGCAACAGCAGCAAATGCAGCAGCAGGTCCCACTCACCAGGTCCAACTCGACCAGGAGCCGTATCTCGTCCGTCGCCGACACTACCTTCTCTTCGTACAACGGCCCGGCCACCGCCCGATCGTCGCTCGACACCTGCCGCACGTCCTCTGTTTTCTCGCACTACGATGACTCGTTCCGCGAGAAGATGGAGATCATCACAGGAGCTGCCAACAAGACGGCCGACGACGAGAACGAAGAGAAACCTGCGCTGAACAAGGTCACGTCCACTTTCGTGTCAATCGAAAAGAAGGAGCCCACCGCGGCGCCCGTCAGTCAGGCTACGGACGAAGAAGCCGCAGAAAAGCCCGCCCTCAACGACGTTGTCGTGCCTGCCTCGCCGGCAGTGGAGAAGATTGAGCCCACCACGGCCGATGTTGAGATTGAAGCGAAGCCTCCTCTGATCGAGGTCCCGACTATTTCTGTGTCATCGGAGACCGAGAAGACGGAGGCCACCACGGGTGATGCTCCCGCTCCGGCGGATGTCCCTCTTCCGGAGGATGTTGAGGTTGAGGAGAAGCCCACTGTGGAGGAGATCCCGTCTATCTCTGTCTCATCGGAGAAGATGGGTCCCATCGCGATCGATACTGATCTTGCTGCGGATGAGGCAGCCGAGGAGAAACCCGCTGTGGCAGATATCTCTGCTGCCACTGCGCCAACCAGCGAGATCATCGAACCTACCTGCGTCGACGAGCCTCAACCGATCTGATTCTGATTTACTATTTTACTTGGACGACAGAGATTGTGTGTCTCCATTTTGTTTTCTTGTTTCATTTTGCATCCATGGAGATGTAGGCGCGCAGCGCACAGTTTGATACCAGTAGAGCTTCTCTACTCTTTTGCATGAGATCCCCCACCCCATTCGCAAAGACAATTCGCTGAGACCAGATTCTCCAGCGCTGGGTTTTGTTAGGAGCGTTTTGTTATTTTTCCCAGGTTTGGGAGTCTGCATTGTTTCTTGTGTAGCTCTGTAAGATGATAATGATAAGATGTCTATAATGATGGAAATTTGAATTGGTCCGTAATCTCGGCGATGTTACCGAATGAAGTTACTTGAAGCCAAAATGTGAGCTTCAGTGAGAGAGAGCACAAGTGATGTTGTGCAGTTATGGCCGGACAGTTGTGTACGCGTGCATTGAGCGTGTATCCATGAAGCTATCGTGGTGGCATGCATTTCTAAGCATTTGCTTCTAAGCGTCAATTGCTTCTAGCCGATGCCAATCACAGCGAACCACTTTTATCTCCATTTAGTCGCTGGCATTCTCTAATATCACCACTGGCATGCATCTTCCTCGATCAAGGTCCTTGCTGACTCGGGATTTCTGACAGCTGAAGACTACTGCGGGCTCACTGAATCGCCTAAAGCACCAATCCCGAGATGATGCAAAATGGGCTGCATGAACGTGACCCGCCTGTTGGAACATGAGAAGACATCTCCTTATCGTCAGTTCCTCGACAAGAGCACATCATGTCATAGGACTGGATGACTTCGACTAACCAAATATCCTCGCCTGCAGCCTTGACATGTCGTTCTTCAACGAACCATCACTTCACTGTCAAGATGGGGGACTGGCTTATCAGCAAGCTCCAGTGACATTTCGCGACAAATTACCTTGAGTGTCCGGATAAGAAGGTGGGGGCGTTCCCGAGCTATCGGCGCGCTCCGCTCTGCTTGCCCCTCAACGACTCGGACCGGTCCGGCGGTATCCAATTCCGTCAATGGCCGGCCACTGCCCGCTTCATGCATCAAAAGTCAGAGGGCAGTGGTCATCTCTTCTACCTGGCCGTATCTGAGTTGACTCCTCCAAGATTGTTCTCTTGTTGGTAGGACTATTGACGTCTAGAAGTTGCGTCGTGCTAGAACTAAGAGTCAAGACCTCCCATTGGACGGGGGTACGCGAACATCAAAATGGAGGAAACGGTAGAGAAACACCGGCACGACCACCGAGGGCGAAACACAGAGAAACAAGCTAGCATCAGCCCTGAGATGGATCTTCGATCTTCACACGATCGCGCAAGCATCGAAGCTTTTCCCACCGCCAGTCAACCTGGTCACCAAGACACAGTTCAAGCCCCAAAGACAGCGGTGCACACCAGTAAGTCTAAACCAGCCCATGAAACTCTTCCTGCAATCCCATGAAAGTAGGTCCTGATGAATTCAAATAGCCGATGAGCTTCATGACGATGAAGGCGAGTATCCCGAGGGCGGCTTCCAAGCCTGGATGGTGGTGGTCGGCGCGTGGTGCGCCATGATCCCTCCCATGGGCATCCTCAACACCATATCCGTGCTCCAGGGCTGGCTGCTGCAGAATGAGCTCAAAGGCGTTCCCGAAAGCAAAGCAGGATGGATATTCTCGTGTTACGCCTTCTTTATTACGGCCTGCGGAGCACAAGTTGGTTGGTCATCCTAGGAGTGCTACAGGCCCAGTAGAGACTGACGATCGAGTCAACCGCAGGACCAGTATTTGACGCATTCGATATCAGAGTGGTACTTATGCCAGGCTCTATCGGCATGATTGCTTCAATGATCTTTCTCAGTCTGTCGACAGGTAATCACCCACACCCAGCTTTCCATCATCAGCGCTCTCATGCAATGAACCCACTGACACTCATCGGCCGACTTAGAATTCTACCAAATGCTTCTTTCCTTCGGCGTCTGCGGCGGCATCAGCGCCGCCTTCCTCTTCAACCCGGCCCTCTCAGCTATAGGCCACTGGTTCTGCGAGCGCCGCGCCTTCGCAACCGGCGTAGCCTGCACGGCCGGTGGCCTCGGCGGCATCGGCTTTTCCCTCATCATCCAGTACCTCGCGCCCCGCATCGGTTTCCCCTGGGCCATGCGCATCATTGCCTTCATCTCAGCGGGCAGCCTGATCATCACAAACATCTTTCTACGTAAACGGCTCCCGCCCAAACGCAAAGCCAAGGTCCTTATTGACTTTCGTCTTCTGCGTGACCTCAAATTCGGGGTCGCAGTGGTAGCTATCTTCTTTGTGGAGTTTGCCGTGTTCATCCCGTACTCGTATATCTCGTCCTACGCCATTGAAAAGGGACTGGGCTTGCAGAAATCATTCCTCCTCAACGTCCTGCTCAACGCCGGCGCGATACCAGGGCGTATGTTGCCTGGATACATCGCCGACCGTGTGGGCGCCTTCAACACCATGTGTGTTACCTCCCTCTGCTGCGGTGTTTTGATTTTGGGATTGTGGCTTGCCGCCGGCGACGTAGATGCCAAGATCATGTCCTTCACCACGCTGTTCGGCTTCTGGTCTGGAGCTGCCATAAGCTTGTCGCCCGTGTGCATCTCTCGAGTCTGTAAGATTGAAGACTATGGCAAGTCGACGGGCATGGCGTACTTTATTGCGAGCTTCGGTGCGCTGGTTGGCATCCCATTGGCGGGTTTCTTAGTGAAGACTGGGAGCGAGCCTTATCGAAACTTGATCATCTTCGCGGGGGCGGCGTATATGGTTGCATTTGTTGCATTTTGCGGTGCTAGGGGCATCGCGGGTGGTTGGAAACCGGCGTTGTTCTAGAGGAGGAATCGTAACTCATGTATGAACTCCAATAACTGGGAAGTCAAGCTATGAGAAGGCATACCCTAGGTGCCACACTTGCGCAAGGTTTGCAACCCTTGACGTTGTTCGAAATTTCGACCACCATCGTCGACCAGAATCATTCCACCATCAATCATCGTTGGGTGATGTTCGGTCCGAAGTGAGCAATATCATCGCGAGCAGATTTAGTCCCCTCCCCTTCAATGACCCGTACACATACCATCATTATCATGATAAGCTTTCGATGCTTTCCGACCATGAAATGAACGGAGAAACAAGTAGAATAGTCGCAAGAACAGTAGCAATACAAAAGTCATAAAGAGAGTAGCACCAGCAGTAGCAGCATTATCAGGAATGGCAAGAACGTAGCTTGGGGCAAACTGTCTCCCACTTGCTAGGATGATTACAGGTAAGAGTTAGTAGTGATAAGAGAGATATGCACATGTTTCTCGCAATCTGTCGTCGCATATTCATACCAACGAATGTGTTGGTATTCCTATCACAGGGATGGTTCGAACCGTGGGTGACGAAGAGGTCAAAATCTATATATATTTAACTTCTGCGTAAGGTGTAAAAAGGAGGTTCTAACCGGAGGTTGGGTAGACCGTAGATCTCGTAAGTATGGTCTGTAAGTGGCCCCTGCGCGGGCCCCTTGCCTCGAGGTCGAATTGGACTTCCAATCCGACAGAATGTGCTTACCTAGTCAAGCAGTTCAATCATTTCGGCTGTGATTGGAACTGCATCTTGTTACTCACAACTTTTCTTCGCGGGAACGCCGGACTCCACCAGCCGGAGATGAGGCTCCTTTTCGCCATCGCACACCAAGCCTGCAATCTTCAAAGTGGGCTTTGAGATGACTGCAAAATTGGCATTCAAGATCGCGACGCTCAATTCTGTGCGAAGGCTAAAGGGTCAATGTGCACCGGATAGCTCAACTGCTTTTGGCTACTTCTCTGCCTGCATGTGAACTGGTGGACGAGAGAGTGCTGATGACCAACAAGTGGGTGGATCAAAACTGTGCTTGATTCCCTCCAACCTTCTCAGACCCCTCTTCTTGCCGAGTTTTGATCCATTAAAGTACAATCGCCTCTGGAATGCCCGCTTAGCCCAAAATGGCACTCATTTTTCAAATGGTTGTGGTGGGAACATTTCCGACCAAAGCCCGAGATTGACTAGATGTCATGCATTAAAAGGATGTATGTGTTAATCGGGCTTGAGTCGTGTACTTCAAGTTTGCACCATCACTAACACCAGTTCATGATCACTCAGTCGGCGCTAGGCCAAAACTCACAAATAAGCATGGCTTATCAAAAGTTGGAAGAGGGTCGCGGCTGCCTAATCTTGGTAGAAAACATTCTCGATGTCCAATCAAACATCACGTAGCCAACACCACCAAGCTTCAACAAGACGATGATCTTCACTTGAGATTCTGTATTAAAGCAGTCCTGTCGAACGACTCAATTCCAGACTCAATAGCCTACTCTTAAATCCTTGGGCGAACACAGAACGTATTCTAGTGTCTCGAAACTCGCACCTTACCATGGCAGACAGCGCTCCCAGAGAAGCTGAGGCGGAACGCCGCGAGGCTCTCGACATCCTTGACGCAAAAGCCTCTCGATTAGTAGAGCAAATCAAGAAGAGCAAGCATTTCATCGCCTTCACCGGTGCAGGTATCTCCACCTCTGCAGGTGAGTTCCGGATTCCCTATTCCGAGAAACGAGTTGCAAATGGGGTGTCTCAACGTTTCGGTGCACACTGCACCTGTACCTCGGATTTGATGCGATCCAGAGCTGAAAGATGGGCGCTTTCAGGAATCCCCGACTTCCGCGGACCCGAAGGTGCTTGGACACTCAGAGCCCAGGGAAGGCAGAGAACCGGCAAGACGACGAGCACACTCCAAGCCATCCCTACGCAGACGCACATGGCGCTCGTTGAGCTGCAGGACCGAGGCATCTTGAAGTATCTTGTCAGTCAAAACTGCGACGGCTTGCATCGCAAGAGTGGGATTCTACCCGTACGTTCAAATCTTTAGCTATTTCTGCTAGAGGAGACGGTCTTGCGATTGTTCACCCTGTATTGATACTTGTCTTCCAGGAGAAGATTTCCGAGCTTCATGGCAACAGCAACCGCGAGTATTGCAAGGATTGCGGCAAAGAGTATCTTCGAGGTGAGTATTGCATTCTCCTTCCCTTGGGCCATTAATGCCACACCAGTTGCTGAGACCGGGACTAGACTTCCGCGCCGTGGCAACTTACGAAAAGACGGTCCGCGATCACCGCACCGGCCGAAAATGCGCAGTCTGCAACGGCACCCTCCTCGATACCATCATCAACTTTGGCGAGTACCTCCCCGCAGAGCCCCTCGCCCTCGCCCGCTCTAACGCCAAAAAAGCAGACCTCTGCCTCGCCCTGGGCTCGTCCCTGACGGTGCCGCCGGCATGCACGATCCCCGAGACCGTTGGGAAGAAGAAGCGTACCAAGACGAACCCCGCTGGCGGGACTCTCGTGATTTGCAACCTGCAGAGCACGCCGCTTGATCACCTGAGCGAGTCGCTGCGGTTTTGGGCCACGACGGACGATTTGATGGTCAGGGTTATGGAGAAGCTGGATATACCTATTCCTAGTTTCGTGCTTCGTCGTAGGTTGGTCATGGAGGTTGAGATGACTGCCGAGGAGAGGTATCAGATTACGGCGAGGGGCGTCGACGTGGACGGTACACCTGCGACGTTCCTGCAGTCTGTCAGAATGCAGGGTAACAGGCGCGTCGCAAGGACCGAGCCGTTTACCATCCCGTTCCGGGGCGAGCTGGCTGCTGAAGGGGAGGTGAAGGTGGAGCTGGAGTTTATGGGGCACTATGGCGAGCCCAATTTGGAGATTGCGATGGAGTACAACGGCGAGGAGAAGCTTGAGAGGATGTATCTGCTCGAGTATGATCCTTCGATTGGGGCGTGGACAGTCAGTAGACAAGATGATGGAACTCTTGCTGGGCGGGGTGGCACTGCCGAGACAGATGAGGGCATGGAGGATTCGCTGATGATCTCGGCTGAGGAGGCGGGTGTGCCTAGCCATATCATTGCTTCTTCTGCGGCCAGCGAGATCATCGACCTCACATCACCATAAGTCAGTGCGATGTTCAAAAGCAACGCACACGGAGGAATGATATGCGCGCTTGCAAATGCACATGTTCGCCATTGGCTCCGGTAGACCGACAAGACTCCTCGACTTTTCCTGTATTGAGGACCTTGTATTCTAGGCGGCCCACAGAATTTGAAGCTTTTGCTGCTCAGGTTTTTGAAAAGTGATGTCTTGACGAGAATTATTGAGTCACTTGCTAGGTCTTATGTGAATCGCAAGGTTGTTACACCTTGTTGAACTGAGGACCGCGTGGCCCAGTGTTGAAATTAATTCAATTTCTTTACGAGCAGGTTAATGGCTTGTAGGCTTGCTGTCCACTTGCATTTCCTCATGAGTTGCTACTTGAGGGCCGTAGTGCTTGCGGCCGTGTGCATACCTAGGTAGTCGACCAAATCAACTCGTGAGGGGAAAAAGCATAGGTAGGGTATTCGCTCAACACATCCACTGGTAACCAAGGCCAACTGTGCATAAGCACTCACGAAGGCAGCTGGTATGATAGTAGCGGTAGTAGCACCCTAGAGAAACCTCAATCAAGATATGGCCCAAGAACTGTTCCATCGTCTCCATAGTCGCTGTAAATGAGCTGTATTACTCGAATGATCGCTGGACCTGCCAAGACCCATGACTTGTTCCACTCGAAATTCTTTCTGACATACTCGATTACTACTGAGATGTTTCTGATCATGTACCCGAGATAGGTCCGTAAACAAGGCCTGGATTCATTCCTGCATCATGTATCCCATCAACTGCTGGGCGTCACTACATCCATCTCGAGCCTTCCTGCAAGACTGAGTCATTTTGAAGGATTTTACAGGCGGGTTTAAGGAATACAAGATCGAACTGATACACAATACCTCTTTACTACTTATAAAGTATATGTAAGATACATCTAGGCCTTGACGCTTTCTAGCAGCTGATGGAACATTATTACTTGGCAATAAAAAGTCGAGCAACCCTAGCGATCGACGGATGCATATTGGCTGTGTTGATGTGGAGTATGGAGTATGTCGAAATGTGATGGAGAGACGTGGTGGTGCAATAGGGAATACGTGAGTAGCTGAGAAAAGGTTGAACATGGCCAGATTCGAGTTTGCTATCCACCAGGTCGAGGCCTTGTTCGGAACAGTTTACACCCGTCACATTGCGCAAGAAGTGTTCCCGGATGCCTTTGCGCAATCTCGTGCACCCGCGAATCTGGTTTCCTCGGCCGTCGACATGGGCGTCGTTGTGTAAACGCGAAGGACGCTGGCAAAGATGAGGTCGAGTCGTCGACCGGCTCCGAAGGTGTACTTTTCGGGGCCTAGTCGACCGAGTTTGAAGAGGTTCTTGCCTTAGACCAACTTACAAGCGAAGGTTTGGTGGGTTTTGCGGATGTGGCCGGACTGCCACCTAGGGTATGGCTAGTAGAAAGGCTTTTGATACTGTATGCTACAGATTCAGCGTAAGTTGCAAATGGTCTGGAGCCAGGAATCGAGATCGGGTAACGTAGCGTCAAATCTATTCCTGGCTTGCCTCCATCAGCTATAAGGCCTCTTCCTCTCACTAGCAGCCATCTTTAGTCGATTCTGCTAGATCATTGCTGAAGGCTGTGGATACGAGTTCGTTGCTGTTGTGGTCTGAGAAAAAGCAATGGGGCCTTAGTTGACTTACACAACATCCAATCATTAGATTAAGATGTATGAATCGACGTCCAGCTAGCGAAGTAGAGCCAAACACTCGGGAGCGACTAACAATCACAGCGGGTTTTGTGTTACTGGCCTGTCTTGTTGTAAGTGGTCCATTGATGGAAGCTAGAAGGCTTCGGGCCTCTTAGTCTTGGCCTGCTTGGCGTTCACGGAGGGAGTCCCGCGGGACCGAGGAGATTTAGCGTAATGAACGGTAGTCGATGGTGCAGGGGTGACTTGACGTCACGGGACGACACCAACACCATGATCTGATTCGAGCGACATTTGTGTGAGAAAAAGCAAGTTCAATAGTCGAGAAGAGAAAGCCGAGGTACCCGAAGAATAGGCTGCAATATGGATGCGAAGGAAGCGTTTCCCAGCTGCACCTCGTGTTTGCCGGCGGGTCCGGGGATTCAAAGAAGCCAAGAATTGAAGAAGAATGCAGCGCTGGGGGCGTCCCTGAAGAAGTCTCAGTCAAGGCTCCAGAGTCTAGACCTGTGCAGTTGAAAGGAAATGTACACTGAGCTAGTCTTACATCGCAGAAGTTTGCACGGGAAGACTTGGCAGTGCTCAATCTATTCAGGCGGCTTCGTGGCGGCCTGGCATGAAGCAACGTTGCGCCTGTCTGCGGGTGCAAGGGAGTTGCTCGATGGCCCAGCTGCCAGCTGAAGTTGACCACTTGGCTGTCAATTACCTGCTGGGGATGTGTAGCCAACCACGGGATTTCGGTGGGAATTCCATGAATGAACGAGGAGCACGTGCGAGGGTTAGGTGAGGCCTGATCGACATTCATGGACCTGGCCGCGGAAATGGCGATGGGATGGAATGTTGTGCGGCCCAGCTTCCCCAGATCTCAGTCAGACTAGTGCAATGGCAAACCAGTCGAGTGTCGAGATACGTGTATCTCCAAGACGTGATTAGTACTTGGACCACATAGTGCATCGACAGGCCGTGGAACTACACTGAAGGCATGGTTGACTTGCGGTGAACATCGTCATGCAAACGCTGCGATTTGCTTCAATTGCAAATGTCAAAAGCTTGCTTTGGCCAGCGAAGATCAGTCAGCACTGGGGCGAAGCGATGTGATGCACGGTGGCGGGAACCCCACGGCTGCCGCCGGAAGTGAGGAGATTCTCGTATCCATCGTGAGATTTAGGTCAAGAGACGATGTGACGATGCAGCGCTGTGCCGCAATAAGGTGACTCAGCTAGGTGGTTGGTCGGGCGAAGACAGCCGACGATGAACCTTACCGTAGGCCAGTGATGGTGGGTTGATACTGTAAAGTGCCGAGAGTCTGGGGAGAGAGTTGAGTGTGAGTAGTAATAGTTGGAAGGTGGTGGGATGGAGCGGTGGAAATCCGCGCGAAATTACCTCACGAGCGTCCATCGTCATATCGCCTCGCCAAAGACCTTTTCCAATGAAAATGTCGAGTGAGCAGAGAACAAGAAGTCGAGTAGCAACCCTCATGGCAAGTTGGCAACCAACGCATGATGCGGCGGCGTGAGGGGAAATGCGAGCTAGCAAGCGGCGAGCTGCAAGGAAGAGAAGACGGAAAAGGGCGGGCGAGTAAGGCGACGGGGTGCAGCAATGTGCATTAGCCGCGGCCAGGGTGCCAAAAAGCCTCAAGCTTGATTTCTTTTCTTAGCCCCATGGCCGGAAGTCGGTCATTTAGGTAGGTAGTCAGTTGGGTGGGAAAAAGCTTCGTGAGCGTGTTCGTAAGGCCAAAGGGGAAGCAAGTTGAGACTCCAGAGCGCCTTTGTCGTGTCCAAATTGGGATTAGTGGTGGAAGAAACGATCGGTGGCTGGCTACCTTACCTTGCCGTTCGGAAAGTTGTCAAATGAACGAGGGACTAGAAGCTGATGAACATTGTCCCATCGTATAATAACGACTAGCATTAAGCTTGAATATCGTGGTGGGCAGTCGAATACATGAAAGCGGAGTTGGGAGTTGGATGTCTTGCGAGGAATGCGGGAGAGAGAGAAGCCGCATAAAGAAGTCGCCTGGGATGTATACCTAGGTACTAGCATAAATCCAAGATAGGTACCAACTTGTCTGGTATCCCAGGATGCAAGCAGACTCCGAGGCCACGAAGAATTCCGGAGTAAATTGAATAAAAAGAAATAAAAAAAATTGAGAGAAGGCAAGAGCATCTAGGTTGGCGACTTCCGTGTTAGCCGAGCTGTGCCCTCCTGCGCGAGGAAGGCGCGATGTTTTTCTAGAGTTGGCAGTTGCCCAGCGAGGCAGCGAGGCCCCACCGGATAGAGCTGGTGATGCCCCACTCATCCATCCTAAATCGGCCAAGGCTGTCACTGATTGGCTTTGAACGGTCGTCTGGGTCATTCGACAGGCTAGGCTACCCCTGGCTAGAGCACGCTAAGCGAAAGCCACTAGGCAGGGGGGGGGGGAAGGAACAAGATGGGACCTTTTGGATTTTCCGCTTCTTCTTCCCACGCGAGTTGTCATTCCAACCTCGAATCCACCCGTCCACGCCATGATCCATCCACGCCGTCGAACCGCACCGTTGGAGGCGGGCAAGCGAGAGAGACAAGAAACAAACTTTGCAAGTCTTCAAAGAAACATCATCGATCAACCCCACTTTGGACTACCTCTTGTGGATCTGGCCGATGCGCCGTCGACAAACGTCGAAACGACCGCCCAATAACCGGAGCAACGCAAGGGTTATCAACTTGACAACCTTCCTCCATCGACTCCGCTTCTCCTCATGGTCGAAGATCCTCCGGATTCTGCCAGCAAGTCATCCACCGTGTTCCTGGTGCCATCTCCACCGTCTAAGATCATCACTGGAACACCGGGCCCTTCGCAGTCACTCCCATCTCTGATAGACTTCGTGCCCTCCGTGTGGCTTCCCTTACCATGGCGACCGTATCTCGCCGTCGATTTCCGCCCGTCGTCTGCCAGTGCCATATCCCTGGGACCTCAAAGTCATGACAAAATACCACACTAGATACCGGTACGAGCTGACGGACGCCGCCATCACCCACGCGCCATGTACCCAAATTCGACAAACCACCGACGGTTGACCGGTGACTGGTCGACCTCGAACTCGCCCTACATGGTGTGCGGGCTCGCTAGCAGACCACCGGCGCAACCTTCTGCTGACTGGCAGCTATGCCATGATGTAGCCCGGCCTGACAGCAAGGGCACTACTGTTACCTTGCATATCGACATGGTGCCTCATCTCGTGCCATGGCTGGGTGGGAACATGGGTAAAAAGGCAACCAAGAGATCAACCACAAGCCGTGCTGCGGCTCCAGCTCGTATTCCGCCGGGTAGCCCGCCCTGGTGGGATGGATGGATGGATGATGGATGCATCACTCCCCGCCGTGGCCCGACGTAGCCTCCAGCAACCGGCAACCATCCACACCCTCGTCTGCTTTCTGATAAAGTCTCCTTCGCTGCGCCGAGAGTATGGTTCGTGTCTCCTCTTTCTCTCCTTACCCACGGTCGCTACGAGTAAATCGTCCTCTCGCTCCAATCAACTAGTAGACTTTCAAAGTCACTGTCATTCGCTTCCAAACACCAAGAACCAATATGCGTAGCCTCTACATGGGACTGGGCGCCATCGCTCTGGCGTCCGTCAATGCTTGGGAATACCCCTTTTGTGTACGTCTGCTCACACCCCTGTCTATTTTGACCATGTCATTCCATCCTCCCCATTCCGTCCCATTCATCTATACCGCCAGGCTGTGATGGAACGAACTATTCCCCAACAGCTATATGCAGTCATGAGAACTCCCAACTGACACATCACAGGAACATGATGGGTGCTACCGCAACCTCATCGATGAACGCTTTGCTGAGGAGGCCAAGGGCTTCTGTGTTGAGTTCCTCCATGGAACCACCACTGCTGCCGCTGCTATCCCAACGGACTTCAACAACTGCGCCGGAGATGTCAAGGCTGTCTCCTCTGCCTGCTCCTGCATCACCTACAGCTTGAGCACAACCGTCCCTGCCACCACCAGTACCTCTGCCCCATGGACCACAAGCACCCCTGCTCCCCCGACCACCGTCAGCACCACCGAGGCCACCAAGACTACTTGGTCTTCTTCCAGCGAGGTTGTCTCTACGAGCACATCCAAGGAGCACTCTTCCTCTACTCCCGTCACCTCCGAGGCTAGTACATCGTCCACCTGGGTCAGCAGCACCAAGGTTCACAGCACCTCCACCTCTTCCGAAGACTGCACTACCTCTTCCACCGCCGTCAGCAGCACCAAAGTCCACAGCACAAGCACCTCATCGGAGGATTGCACGACTTCCACTGTTGTCAGCAGCACCAAGGTCCATAGCACGTCTACGTCGACCGAGGACTGCACTACCTCCTCGACTGTTGTCAGCAGCACCAAGGGCGTCTCTACCTCTACCAGTGAAATCGTGAGCACTACCAAGTACCACAACACGACGACTCCTGCTACCGAGGACTGCACAACTTCCACAGCGGTCAGTAGCACCAAAGTTCACAGCACGACGACCGAGGACTGCACCACCGAGACAACCGTGAGCACCAAGAGCCATCACTCCCACTCCAGCAAGCCCACGACTCACGTCCCTCCTCCCCCTCCCACCACCACCGAGGATTGCACCACCGAGACTGCCGTCAGCAGCACCAAGGGGGAGAGCACGACGAAGACCTGGGTCCATCCTCCTCCTCCTCCTACTACCACCCCCTATGCCAACACGACGAGCGCGAAGCCTCCTCACACCAAGACTAGCACCACCAAGCTGACCACGTCCACCGTCTATACCACGACCGTTGAGACCGTGACAAGATGCCCGCCCAGCGTCACGAACTGCCCTCACACTCCCGTCACTACAACCAAGACCATTGCCGTCTCCACGACTATCTGCCCCGTCACGGAAGAGTCCACAAAGCCCGTTCCCACCCACCCTGTTCCTCCCCCAACGACCTGGACGACTTCTACTGTTTACACAACCAAGGTTCACACCATCACCAGGTGCCCTCCCGATACCCCCAACTGCCCTGAGGGTCCTCACACCACCACCGAGACTATTCCTGTCTCCACCACCATCTGCCCCGTCACAGAGAGCGTGCCTCACACTTTCACCACTGTGCACCCGGCTCCCAGCAGCCCTCCTCTTCCTCCCCCGCCCGCTGGCACTCCTCCTGCTGGCACTCCTCCTGCTCCTCCCGCCAGCACTCACCCGGCCCCCCCTGCCGGTACTCCCCCGGCTGGCACTCCCCCGGCTGGCACTCCCCCGGCTGGCACTCCCCCGGCTGGCACTCCTCCCGCTCCGCCTGCTAGCACCCACCCTGCTCCCCCCGCCGGTACCCCTCCCGCCGGTACCCCCGCGCCCCCTCCGGCTGGCACCCCTTCTGCCCCTCCTGCCGGCACTCCTCCTCCCGCTGCCACCACGCCCGTCGCCACGCCCAGCAAGACCACCACTGGCCCGGTTCAAGTCACCAACGCTGCTGATCGCCTCGGCTCCGGCATCTTGGCTGCAGCCGCTGGTGTCGTGGTTGCTGCTCTGCTCTGAAACAAACCATGGGCATATTTAGTGGATTTAAAAGCGAGCTTTTTGTTTAATGTGTAATTCATGGAATTTAACGTTCACACGACACAATGTGGATATGAGATATGTAATGTGTGTTCATAGCGATAGTCGTACATTACAAAAATTGAATAATGCTGCTTTCATGCAGCCATGTTGATGATATCTTATTTTCCCTTTTGGCTTGCTGCTTATGACTTTTGGACATTATCCTCCGTCTTTACTGCAATGAACCCCCTAAACCCAAGGCGAAGTCCTATCTCTTTCTACGACAACCTTATCACGCACTTTGCTTGCGTTCTTATGAAGATGCCATGTGTTTTGATGGGCATGTAGACTCCTTTTCTCCATCTTATTGACATCTAAGCAATTTTCGACCAAAGTTTTGGGCTGATGTCAGTATGGGGGCTTAAGGCTTCATTCAGCCGTCGTTCGCAAGGAGCGAGACGTTTTCATAATCTCTACACCGATCTACAAATATGTTCACGGTGGTCATCCAAAGCTCACGGGGAATGACATAAGCTCGTAGAATAATCTCAGGGCACTAGTCTTGATCTCATGGATCCTTCTCCGTATTTTATACCTTCTTTCCGCTCTTCCTAGTTTGGTCCCAACGGGGATTTCCATCGCTGCCCTTTGTAACCTTCCACTCATCATCGTAGTGATGGAACTCCGAAGGCTTCTCCGGATCTTCAGGATGAGTGCCCTTGCCGGCTAAAAAGTTGACCTGAAGATCCGGCATTGCTTCCGGCTTGATCACCTCGCCGGGTAGCTGTCATGCAAGTTAGTGTCTTTCCTATACTTATGTTTGCTTAAACTGGACCCAGGGATCCATCCAACTTACAGCCACGACTCTCCAATGCAGATTCTTCTTCACGTACTCAAGAACGTGCTCCGCACCAAGATGTTTAATGTCGGTCCATTTGTCCTCGTCAATAGCCCTCTTCAGAAGCTGCAGCGTCAAAGGCACTTGTCCCTTTGAGAGCTGTTGGACACTCTGCTGCTTGGTGCAGTTGGCGCACGCCACGCCGCTCTTCTTCCAGTTCCTGGAGAAGCTGTGGATGCTGCCAATGTAGTCCTCGCTCCAGAGATTATCTTCGGGGCGTCCGGAGGCCTTGCGGTTGTCGGTACCGAGGAAGAAGTAGATGATGAAACTTCGGCCTCCGAGAGCGTAGCGGTTGTACAGGACGTTGATGATGAAGTCATTGTCTAATCCAGCAATGTTCTTGTGAGAAACTTCCTTCAGAAGGCTCCTGAGGACGCCGTATTTGGCTGTTAGCCGACCGATGACCTCCTCAGGGGTGGCGGTTGGGGCATTGGACCCCGCTTTCGGCGAAAGGTCGTCGTAGGTGTACCCCAGCTTCGTCCAAGCCTGCAGCGCGTCCGAAGTCCAGTGCCCAAAGTTGGTGTCGGAATGGAACGGGTACAATGGGGCGTCAGAGGCGGGGTCACTCGTGACGTTCTGGCCGGACCACCAGGGCACGGAGTTGAGCGACTGGAATATCGCAAGCTGACGGTCCACGTTGCAATGATGCAGCCAGAAGATGGGGTCAAAAGCTGCGAGGCCGAGGTCGGTCATGTGGCCGTAAGCGTACTTTGGCGGAGGATCAGCAGAATCTACATCCGGCGGCGGCGGGTTTTCGGAACCAAGGGGGGGCATGTTCGGAGTCCAGCCCACGCCTCCCGTGAAGTCGTGAATGCAGTTGTGCAACATCTCGACAGAGAGATATGCAGCGGGACCCTGGCCCCCATGGGCAGTTGTGGCGAATTCTGCGAAATTGTCAAAGTTGGTCGGGACGAATAGCCTTGAAACCTGTTCGGCAAAGGTTCCGTAGAGACCTCCAGCGTTGGTGACATTGGCCCAAAGTGGTTTCTGCAGTGCAATGTTCACGGCCTGGTTATTGACGATTCCGGAGACCTGCTGCGTCGTGATGGGGTTGTCGAGACCCCATCGGCTCGTGGCATACGTCTGATTGGTCTGGAACGGAGGTCATAATTATCCCATGGTTAGCTGTCTGAGAATATATATGGGCTCGTTTCGCACTCACAGGCGGCTCATCAACGATCGCAAACTCCCCAAAGGCCTTTTGATCGGAAAAGAGTGGCTTCATGGAAGCACTCTTGAATTGCGTCATGTTGGCCGTGCTGAACTGGTACAGCGGGTTCCAATCCTCTTGTGATGTCCCATCTGGCATCTGAATAGTAATTGTCGGAGTGCTTGCAACGTCAGGAACACTGGGGATGCCGGCCCAGTCCCAGTACGGCATACGCCAGGCGTTTGCTTCGGTCATCCACTGCTGCTGAGCGCTGGGTGGGGCTGCAGGAACGATCTCTTTCGTCATGATTTCCCAAAGACGCTGCTCAAAGAGAAGCAAATAGGCGCGATGCCATGTTGGGAAGATCAACGTGTTGTGTGGGCAGTAGAAGTCAGGAGTATGGTCAGGGTAGTTTGGTCCATAGGAGTTGGTCACCTCGATTGGGATAGGATCATTATCCCATGAGGTGGCCGGAAGGCCGTGGATACCTGCAATGCGGTAGTAGGATAACTGATCCCTGAAGTCCATGCTCTGGAAGGCGCGCAAGGCCTGGATGAAGAGAGAAAGCTGAATTGGGTTATGTTTGGCCCAAGCGTTGATCTCACTTCGAGATGGTGGGGGACCGGTGCCCTCAGTCGGGATGCCGGTGATGGCGTACGTCTGGAAAGGTGCAGACATATTGCTTGGAGTTATTTGGGTGTTATCAGGATCTTGAGAGACGATGTGAGTTGTTTGGTGGTTCAAGGGAGTCTCCTATGGTTCTGATGGATGGTACTTATACACTTCACAAAGCCAACTACTGACTAAAAGCCCTCATCATCCCACTTGGACTGACGAATCTCAATTCCAGCTTGTTCAGCTCTGCCCTGAGGAATTCTTGAGGTGAGTCTTGCAAAGTGGCGAAGACGCCTCTCCATACCGCACTTCAACCACGTCCAAGTATGATCTACAGGAGGGATTCGCGAGCTAGAATCAACCTCTTGTGATATGAGATAGGTCATTCGAGGAATGAGGTCAGCGCTTCCCACGGCTTGGCTGGTTTCTGACAACGTGGTCGCGAGTCTCGTACCAGCGGCTTAGCCCATCCCGATCGCTCCCGCAGGCGTCTTTCAGAACATTAAGGTGATATGATGTTGAAGATACGGATTGTACTAATAGCATGACTGAAAGAGACACGTGCTGGCCCGTGAGTTTCGACGCTTCCTTCTTGCATTCCTGAGCCATCGCTGCCGGTCCCCTTGTCTCACCAGCGGCCCGTTGTCCGGGCTGTCAATCTTATCCGGCACGTCGCGAGGTGAGACATGGAGTGCGGCTGAACGACGCGGGGTCAAAAACATTTGGCTCTGTAAATATTGACGAGCATGCATAATTCAGTCCTGAATTTGTTTGCATTTCCTACGAATGGGAAAGGAGACAGGACTGTGCGAATCTTCCATCGTGTTCTTGCCAGATCAAGCTTACAGCAGCCCATGCTGCTCCGTGACGGACTCACCTCCGGCTCAATTCTGTTTGTGAGTAGTCTGGCATGGCAAGCGAAAAGACTCACAGCTCAATTTACTCGGTTGGGAATGAGGGGAAAGTTCTTCGACGAGCCCTGAAAAGAGTCCTCCCTCCAGACGACGACCGTGGCCTGCTAGCATGAAGTTATTTACATGGTGTCCTCGACGCAAGTCTGCCGATGACTGGGAGCACAACGACCCTTCAGAGTTGCAAATTTACCTCGAAGCTATGGATAGCGCCATATCGGAATGAGAAGTAGAAATCGAAACCGAAGATCCGCTAGAACATGAAGACGAGTCCAGTGCCTCCTGGGAGGAGTGAGATTATGTGCGGAGAGTCTGGAAAAGGATGACAGCGAAGTCTCTTGGAGACCTTAACAAAGGAGAAAGGAACATTCCGAGGTTTCGAGGAGATGATTTCAGGTCACCCAAAAATTACGTTTCCAGTGGAAGGATCAGGCGAAGTCAAATGCAAATTCAAGCGTAGCAAGGTCTAGCCAGGAAGAGACTCGGAGTGAGACGTGCATGCGAAAAATCGAATTTTCTGGAAATGACTGTCGCTCATTCAAGAGCACAATTATAGCGAATGGCTTGCAATGAAGGCTTTCTCTTTGTTCGCTTAGAAGGAGGCAACGATGCACGACGGGGATATTGCCTTAGACTAGGAATGAAACACAAGCTGTAAATATTCTTCAAGGAATCTTCGCTTTCGAAAAAGTACAAGAAAAGAGTAGGGAAATCGTTTCCATCTATTTCCAGACTCCAGACAGCAGCCTGCTCAGATATAACTATGATACTCTCGAACTATTTCACTTGCCCAATAGCCTGGGAATTCTCTCTAGCAGAACGCAACTAAGTCTCGTCGTAACACTACCAGCCAAACTTCAGACGTATCATCATGGCTCCGCAAGGTAGTCCCGGTGAATCTTCTCGCAAAAGATCACGTTCGCCGGAATTCAACGATTGGGAAGGCCGCTACAATCTACGCAGCAAGGTATTGCCGTCAAATTTCATTTCTTATCGACGCTAAACTTCGACACATCATCCGACTGAATCTCCCTACTGCCATTCGTTTGTCAAATGGTCTATGCCTGGCCACCGAAGCAGAAGCTAACTTCTTTAAGAAGGTGAAAGTGAAAGATGAGTGGGGTTTCTTGTAAGTCTCTACGTCAACGACGTAGGGTGGGCCCAAAGCTGACGACAAAGTCCTAGAGCACTGCCACAAGAGGTGCGGAACATGGTCTACGGCCTAGCTTTCGTACAAATTCGAATCACTGTCTATTGGGATTCACGAACTAAACGTTGCCGACAACGTTCAGACCTCAGTGGCTCTAGCTCTCTCTTACACACTTGCAAGACAACTTACGCCGAGGCCAGAGCTATGCTGGATTACTCGGCTACATTCGAGATCGAGGACATGGAGTATCTCGAAATGTGGCTGAAGAAAATCGGAATGAGAGTTCTCAACCTACGCGTTATCAAGTTGACACGGTCATTCCAAGCGGCCTTTGTGCGAAAACTGGGGATTGAGAACTTTCGAGTGTTGAAACAGAGGGAGTACAGAGCTATCTCGCGACGTGTTGCTCAACTTCTCAGCGGCTGCCAGCATCTTGAAAGTCTGGATTTGGGCTACCTTTATACCACGAAATACCAGAAGACCACACTCATCGAGTATAAGGATAACCCTAGGGATTGGAAAGTTCAGGTACGACTTCTGACTGAGATGGTGTTTGAGGATATGTTGCTCCTCTTGGCGGGGGTTAAGTCTTTCGGAAAGACTTTGGATCAAGTGGTGAACTTACTTGAAATTCATCCCAAGAACTTCGAGTCTATTACAAAGTATTACCATCTGAATAACAGAATGCCCGAGCGAGAGGCAGCTCGTCACATGAGGGTACTGGCTAGGAAGTTCATTGGAATTTGATCATAGTCCGGTCGAACTCGTCTAGAACAGGGCACCCATATACTGGATGAGGAAAAGGGGGTAGGGACAAGCTTGGCTTCTTGAAGGGCGAGTGGTGTTCCGGTGATTGGCTTATCATCGATGATGGTTGGAGCTGTACGTGACAGACCAGATTTGGTTGCTATCACAGGTGGGGTGGATTGTGCTGGAGTTGGACAACGCCGAAAAAACACATCAAAAGAACATATCATCCACGCGGGTTGCAGATGATAGATGGGCTGGAAATGGGTGTGATGGTTGAAGTCAAAAGCAGTATAGCTATTGGTTCCTGTTTCCCACATTATCGGCAAAAGAAAATGCAAATCCGAAAAAATGGCACTCCGAGGCGACACATGAATTCAAACAGATCTGGTGTGTTTAATGGTTGGTTGAAACAACTCCGTGGCGGAAGCCGTAGGTGTTTAGCGCATTGGCCAACAATATCTGGCCGGAGTTATGCAACGATCTCAAGGGAATAGTGCATGTGGCTTAGATTATCTGACTACGTTAGTCAGGTCGTAGAAATAGTATGGCTAAAAATGGCAAGGTGTTATCAAGCAAATACATTGTTTGACGTCAAACAAAACACACCTCAACATTGGCCACGAACCCTAGCCTAAGTAATGCGAACGTTCAACAGTAGTTCCCATTCACACAACGTCTCACGCCAAACCTTGAGAGGTCAAGTGTAATTTGAATGCTTGTCAGAATTTATAGGGTATCAAGACGGGACGACTGTATCTAAATTACAAAGATTGTATGGCCAAAAGACTCGTTGTATGAATGCTGTGTGGTTGCATCTCCTTTATGCGACTCAATGGTTGGTCTAGTGACATTTGGTAGGTCGATTACGAGTTGTCTAGCGGGAACTAGGCAGTGCCTTAGGCCACGATATCGTCATGCTTGTGTTGATATCGATTATGCCAGCTCTTTATTTATGCCAACGTGGATAGCATCGCTGGGTGTCCTGCACCGTGGTATGATGCATGTGGGTATTAGTTGTGGAGTGTTGGACCCTACGTTTGCGTTGCGCCGTTGTGTCTACTTCGGCGTTCGCGGTTTTTCGTGATGTTTCTAGCGGATGTGGTATTATTCCGACCTAGAGTTAGACATATCAGTTTTCGGCTGCTTATGAGTTTGCTCTATGGAAAGGGGTGATTACCTCTCTTGTGACATTAAGGTGTTCACCGGTGGTTGATCCAGTAGATGAAGCCGCCCACGCCAAATATACATGTACCAGCTGTGCACACAAGTTAGCCAAAGTTTCGGTTCCAGTCATGAAACTCTGGTACAAGTCCACTCACCCACTGCCAGTGTCTCTAGTACAGTGTGGTCGACACTTCTCTTCATGATCTCGTGCCCAACTTCCATCATCCCCTCCTGGATAAGCCGCGTATCGAGAACAGGCATGTTGAGTAAGTGGGTAGATCAAAAACCGCGATTTCGATGGGTCAACTAATGAATGTAAATGTATGCAGCTGATCGGAAAAGACGGAGATGCGCAACGATCACCGGGATCAACGACTTGAACGAGGTCTTTCTTTTGCGGACGAACTAAAACAAAGTTGTGGTTGTGGGTGCCCATATATCATCAAATTTTAGGTCTCTCCGATCGCGTCGGGCCCGCATCTCAACCATGCCGATGCGACGGGGAGTGGCCGGGGTTCGTGGGATAATCACCAGATAATGCCAAGAGATTCGAAGCGCCAGCCTGGGTCTGTATGGTCATTCCCACACACGCGGGCTTGGGAATGGGCTCATGTCATCTCATTTCGGTTTCAAAAGGGGGTGCAGCAAATGCGAGAGGATTGCGTTATCACGGTCAGAGGAGATGGTCCCATTGACTAAAAGGTAGTTTCGGGGCCGTCCTTAAACCGTGCTGGTACCGGGCCTAGGGGTCGCATTCTCGTTGAAGAACCCCACCAATTCATCTGTCACCTGGGGTTTGTGGATTTTTCCAACCTTGATTTACGGATCTGCGAACCACTACCGATGACTACTGAATATGTGAAATATTTTCCTTATACGCGCTGTCATCTACACGTCTAAGAAGTTGAATGACCCTCCAACCAACGACTCTTTCTACTTTCACCTCCCCATCTAACTTTTCTTTCTACCTTCATGTTTTGGCGTAAGCACAGCCTCACACCATAGTCCTGCGACTTTATCGCGATGTGAAGCCCAAGTGAGTCCATTCTGAGGCGAGAACAATGTGGCCCCCCACCGTTTCAGCCTCCTGAAACAAGGAGGATCTACGGAGAGTTGCGTGAACCCCTGCCCAACTGAATGCCGCGTCGGCTCATCTACCCACTCCGTCCGCCGGCCGGAGCATTTCATTACATTAGACGGCGAGGGGTTCCTCATCGTCCAATGTGAGGAACCAACCCAGCGATCACGTTCCTCGGTCGTAATCTTGCAGGCAAGTGGAAACGAGCACCGCTTTAGCTGCATTGAATCTCCAGGCACCACTAGCCCAGGTTCGTCGTATTGAAATTTCCAAGTCCGACGCAAATGCTCAAATGCCCGTTGCTGGCTCATCGCAATAAACTTTTCACCTTTTGTAACGCTGGTAGCCAAGCTACACATTCCACTTGGCAGCTGCGGCTCCCCTGATGTGACAAGCCGCGACGTCTTGGCCAAGCTCTTGGCCTCGTATCTTTCAGCGCTGCCACGTCGGCACTTACGTGATTTGAGACGACCCAAGAAATGACGGCCGCAGGAGACTTCATCGTTGTTTTCCTACAGTAGTACATATGATTGGTTAAAGCGCCAATTTTCGAAGACCATCAATCGTGGCTCTTGCTCTTGTCGGCCACATTTTTTGAGATAGAGTCTGGAATATCCTCCCCTATGTTCCCTTTACGAAAAGTGCAACGGCAATACGCGGAAATTGTTATAGTCTAATGCAAAGCTATTCGAAGGTATGAAGAATATAACTGATACAGGACCAATGTGAAGCGTGATATTACTACTTACCTACCGTGATTCAATTCATTCTCTTTCTTAAGAGACATTTGTCTTGAAGTTGCTTACGAATATCAACTATGAGCTGCGTCCTTGGCCATCAAATGATTACTGACCGTAGTCTCCATTGACTTGACTGAATCTATGCATTTTGAAGCATGCAACTTCACATAATCCGAATTTCACCTCGGTGAATTGTTTGAGTTCATGAAACCCGTATTGAGGCTTCAAGCTTTTACCAAGACTCATGGAAACGTGACGCCCGACCTTTCGTTTCTCACTCCGTTGTTGTAGACAATCTTCCCAAGCGAGTTTCTGCTTAGAGTCCCGAGATGACTGGTTGAGTACAATATCTTGACTGATAGCGAGATCGATAATATTGCTGCTTCAGCCATTGCAAAAGCATCGCAACACAACATTGCATTCACTCGAACTACGCCGCATACGGTAGGCCATGCACACATGACCATCGTTCAACCTCCTCTTAGCCAGTAGCTTTCTCCTGTTCTCCAGTTGTACTAAAACATCCTGAAGCAAGTAATTCCATTTCCATTGAAATAATGTGCTCAATTCCCTGGCACGGTTTTTCCTCGTCGAGCTGCGACTCGGAGGTACACCTTTGCAATTTAAGAGTGACCATAAAACCAGTCACCTATGTTTTAAACAGTGTGTAGGCTCACTGGGACTTCTTACAATTATGCACTGAGGTAGGGAACCCTGCTGACCTCAGAAGTCAATCCGAACGCTGTTGATCTCAAGTCATTTCTTGCTCTTTGGTTGGATACTACTGTTACAGCGCCGCGGAGATATGGCGCTCTTTAAAGTCAACTGCCATTCATTGATGTTCTGTCCTGAATGACTGGAAAAGAACTTTTAAGCAAACCCCAACCCGAGCAGTGATACCATCACTCTATCTTGTTTACAAGTGGTGATCATTTTCAAACTTCCCTCATTTCCACTGGAACTAGTCTGATCACTCGTTTGAAATTCGGCTGATGAGTTGACTTTGTTCTCGGCAGTGACCTCAACTCGTAAGAATCAGAGTAGATACTTGAGATAAGCAACTCGACCAAGTCATTTACGGTTTACCTTGGTCGAATTTTCTCTACGACCCCTAGGTTGTCTACCTATTTCCCAAATAGAAGACGTCCTATTCAAAGTTTGACGAAGACTTCTATCGAATGAGAGTAGTTTAACGAAGATCTGCCGATGACTTCGAGCTCAGGTGAAAGCATCAATACGATTCGAGCCCCCAGAAATATACTGGAAAGGTTCGTCCTATGTTCCAAAAGAATGAAACGTACACTAAAGGATGGAGAAAGATCTGCAAGCTTGTTGAAGTCACCCACCAGAAACATTCCTGAAGCTAGAGAAAAGTTGAAAGTGTAATTCTAGATGTCAATTACTCTGGCAAGATTAGACTTGATGATTCATGGTAAGTTAGCCTTTTTCCCAGCCAAATTCCAACCACCGACTTGCAGTCGTGAGTGCATAGTTACGAGACCTTAATCAACCAGGTAATTTGGCCAGGTGGCTTAGGAGGCGGCAACTGACAATAAATAGAACTAAACTCAAATAAATTCCTTGAAGTATCATTGAATAGAGAAAGGGCAATGTGTACTAAGAGATGAGGGCGTAGCAGAGGGTCTTTGTTTTTGGTTGAGCCAGGCCAGAAGACATGCATGAGGTACTTTACTGAAGTACTGGCAATCATCAATGAATTCGGCCGCGCCGAATGCTTTGGGTCACGAGACACGCGGAAACTTTGCATGTTGTCTTTAGATAGAATTAACTCATGTAACTCGTTGAGATTGCCATTCGGCTTCTCCTATGTGCTGTGCTCCTTGATGTATCCTCTAACGACCTCTCGCAAGTCACTTTGCGGAAGTTCCAAGATCTTGTTTGACTTGTCTTCTTCCTTGATAGCATGGCCGGGCACGTCGCCGAACCAGTACTTTTGCAAGAACTCCTCAAAGGGGAAACGACCTCCAGCCTTGAGCTTCTCCTTGCCCTCCTTCTCTGCTTCGTCGGCAGTCTTGTGCTCAACTGTGAATTTTGAACCTGTCTCCTCTTCGAACAGCTTATGGAGCTCGTTTTGTGTGACTTCGAATTCGACGATGTTGATGTATTTGTTCGCAGTTTCGGCAGGGTGTTGAAGCACCGCGACGATGCCCTCGGCCAAGAAAGAGAGTGATGTCGTGGAGACTTTTTGGTTTCCAGAGTCGAAGATCGTGATACTCTTATTCTCAAGTGAGATCCCGTAAATTCCTCGTGTGATACTCTGTTGGGATATGGTTAATTACACCTTCAGACAACATGAACTGTCCAAAGCGAGAACTTACCCAGTCGAAGAACAGACTCGTTCCAATACCAGTCCATGTGAAGCTTGGGTTCGCCTCCGTCTTTTTGATCAGATAGTCGACGGCGGCCGTCTTGGACTTGAGCCAATCGCCGAGTATCTCGCCTTCCAAGGTGCGTGTGTTGAGACCGTACTCGGATGGGATGAAGCGCTTCACGCCAGCGGCGATCGCCGCATCGATGAGCGGGTCTTGCGAGCCGGGTACGATGACTGCAACAGTGGAGATGGCAGAGATAACAGCATCCTGTCCGGCAAAAGCAGCCGTGAGAGACTCAACAGACGAGAGATCTGCCTTGCGAACAGCGACACCTGATGGAAATGTGGCGGTTGAAGTCTCGCGGGAGATGGCTGTTACTTGAAAGCCCTTATCAAGGAGAGCTTTGACGACTCGCAGGCCGACAAGGCCGGATGCCTAGATTCAGATGTGAGCTTTGGGCTCATATTGAAGAGTTGTCGAACCAGTACTTACACCAACGACGGCAACTGTTTTGATGGACATTTTGAACGGTATTCGATATCGAACGATTAGTAGAATGCAGCAGAAGTTCGAGAGGTTGACGGCTTCGCAGCCAAGGCACCAGATCTCTATTTATACGTGAAGATAGAACCTACAAACGTGGGAAGTTCTACCCCTCCAACCCCTCTATCCCCGTCATGAACTCTAAGGTTTGCGCCATCTGGCATGCCGGTTCTGGTTCCGCAGAGTGCAACCCTACGCGGGGGCTCTATATTCAAGCTTCCCGAAATACAAAAGGCAGTGACGATTCCCGCAACGACACCCACGCAGTTGCCCTTGCATCATTTCAGATCGACGATATGCCGCTGGTGGCCCTGGTAAAGCCTAACAAGGTGGCATGAGACCCCATATAGTCCTAGTCTATGGGTCGAAGCCCGGGTGTCCTTGTTGGGTGGTAATGGCGAGTCAGGTAGGCCGGCTCCCACTTTGTGCAACCTGTTATCTACCTAGACGGCTCCCACTCGTCACTTTCTACCTTCCATAAGTTTATTGAAGAGTCGAGTTTTGAATAACTTGGCACACTTGGGTCACTCTCGGTTTCTCCATGCGGTTTCTTCGCCATCGGGAATGGCCGCCCGCGGTACCTGGCGGCGGCACCGTGACAGGGAGGAAGTTTTCGACTTTCCGTCCGCGGACATGCTTGAAGATAAACTGCCGCAGCTGCAATCCGCACAAGGGTCACGGCTGCGGCCCGGAAAGAGATTCAGCTCCTCGGAATCCTTTGTTGCTGTGACGTAGCTGGTGCTCGCATTGCCAGTCTTTCTCACGAGATCTTTCGTCTTTTCGCCAGCCCCGAGAACGAGCGTGGGCCACCTATGTCAAGTGATAGGCCTGTCTTCCGAAGGTTAGACAAAATTGCATTGCTCGTAGATCAAACACTTGAAATGGGCAATCATATTTCTGTACAAGCTTCTGCATGTAACTGATAAGATGTATGTACAACATAGCCAAGGAGGCACCTTAAACCGCCTTATTTAGCTTCCAGCCACCGGCAAACCCGCGCGCAATGCAAATTGTCACACCACTAGCCGCAAGACAACATCCCGACCAGATCCAACCGCTCAAGTATCCATGCGACCTGGACAGCGCACCAGCAATGGGCGATCCGAACAATAGTGCCACAGACATGACAGTAAAAGCCATACCGAACCTGGTGCCCATGTAACTTTTGTCAGCCGTAAGCTTGACAAATGTGGTCGGCTGCAAGCCGAAGAACGTTCCGCTGAAGAAGCCGTACACCACAGTAACGGCAATAAGCGAAGCCTGGCTGTTCGTTGCCGCGAAGCAGAAAGCGGCAATAGACATGATGAAGACGGCGCTGGCAATCATGTTCATGATGCCAATGTAAGGCGCAAAGAAGTTGGGGATAATGCGCCCGACGATGGAAGCACCATTGAGCATCGAGAGGAGGTAGAGCGCCACGTTTTCACTAGCCATATGGTTCTCGAGGGCGTAGGTCTGCACGTAGACGTACGGCGTGTACATGCCCAGGAAGAGCAGACAGCAGGCGCCAAGGAAGAGGAGGAACGGCAGGTCGTGGAAGACGGACTTGTCGACGAGCGGTCGCCGCTTGAGAGGAATCTTGAGCTTCGATGTCTTAATGACGAGGTTGGCTACGCCAAGCGTCACGAGCGCAATGAGCGCGAAGACGAGGACCGTCCATCGGAAGCCAATCTTGGGCTGGATTGCTCGAAACATGGCCGGTAGGACAAGACTGCGAAACGATGTTAGTCGACTCTTATGTTTCTATCCTCACGCTCGTCGAAGCATCACTTACCCGCCAACACCGCTGCCGTTTGCCGCGATGCCATTGGCAAGTGCCAGCCTAGTAGAGAACCATTGTGATGGGAGTGCAACTCCCAGGGTAGATAAACAGCCTGTTCCAAGGCCGATTATGAGACCCTGGCAGAGGAGGAACTGCCATAGGTTCTGGCAGAAGGCTTGGAGGATGAGCCCAATCAGCACCAGGATGGATCCTACCACGAGCAGGTATCGTGAGTAGCCCAGGTCGTAAATTGGACCAATAATGAAACCCAAGAAGACCATAAGGAAATTCTGTAGAGAACCAATAGTTGAAATCTCAAAAGCGGTGTTATCGCTCAGGAGATCAGACTGGTAATAGGCCTGAAAGGCGCCGAAGCTTGAGATGAGACCTGGAATGGTACCCAGTCAGCGGACTACTTTCTCAGAGGACGTCGTCCCACGTTGGCGTTGCCGCTGCAACAGCATCTCACGATGGTTGCATCGCGTAAAACGCACGTCTGAAGATCGATCTTACTTACCCCATGTGTTAAAGTAGATGAAGAAAGACCCGAGGATGTGGAGCCATGCCTGCAAACCACCGTCAGGAGGTCCAGCAGGGGTTGTTGTTGACTTCTCTGCAGTAGGTGATGCTTGAGATGATGTCGGTGGGCTGTCGCTACTGCCGGTGTTGTCTGTTGCGATGACAGAAGTATCTATCGCGGCCTCGCGTGTGCTATTGTCCTTTTCCGGGTCTCGTGGACCATCATTCGAAGTTGAAGCCATTGCCGGCTAAGGAGATCATCTGAATCCAATCCCGTCCTGTGTGAGCGGCTCAGGGCGGGATGCCAAAGTTTATCCCAGCTTCAGATGGTCTGAAAGATTGCAATAGCCGCCTTATCAGTGCACCAACGCGACAAAGTAGAGAACGAAAGAAGGTTTAAGTGATGAAAGGGGGTGTGTGAGTTAGCATCAATTGGACAATGCAGGGTCTGAGTCGAGAAACGCGGTTCGGCAGTAAGCAAAGTATTCCCGAGCTACGTCTTCTTACGCTCATCTAAGCAAAAAATTGCGTTGTCAAAGGCCCCTTTTTTCCATGGGTTGTGGGGTTTGCCTTGGATTTTTTTCTTCTTATTCAATCGACCGACTGATAAGATGAGCCGATGGTCTTGTATTGATTCAACCCACTTCCCTGTTCTCAATGCAACCTTTTATTGTTGATGTGATCGGGTCCCCCGACAGTACCCGCTCCACGCCGCGGCATCTGCAGGAGATCGCATCCAGACGTGGCACTTTGGCGGAACAGAATAGAGTTAAAATCTACGTGCGTCGATGGAGAGATTCTTGACAGTTGGTTTGGGAATTACTACCTCTTAGCAGTGAATGATGGTATAGTCAACTTTGTCACAGCACGTATGGGACGCGATTCACTCCTCTCTTTGCCTCCCAGTATGATGGCCAAAGATCATTGGATTGCACTGGCGAAAGCGAGACCTCGGCCGGCGCCCGGGAAGGATCATCAGAGGTGCGGAATACAAACCGGCGACAGCGCCAATTTAGGCAGGCTAACCCACTGATCTGCCGCGCGCGTCGGGTCGCCACTGGAGCAGATTCCAGGGTTATGCTGGCTAGACGTGCCAGAATGCAACGGGTTTGACAACCTGCCAAAATGGGCTGACAACCCATCCACAGATCCAGCTGGATAGTTTTGCCCAATTTGGGTCAGAAACTGGGGCCGGATCTGACCATGTTTCGGCCATTCCCCATTAACCATTGGTCGTGCGTTTTCGGCACCGGCCGTTGACTGCTCGATGTTGTCGTAACCAAATTGAGATGGTAGTTATTGAGGGAATGACGTACGGCCATCACTAATCGTAATTGTTTTTAGGTTCAAAATAGCCATGGTAGGCAAATGAGCTGGGCCGAATATGTTGATCTCTGAGGAGATTTGTTCAGCCCTGCATGCGGTGTCTATTTCATCAAAATTTCGTTCAAAGATAGAACTACCCTACACCTAGCATAGCAACTCAATCAAAGTCGCGAGGGAAATGGTAGTTGCGGAAGAGTGGCCAGGCTCAACCAACCCCGCTAGGATGACCATGGCAAAATCGCGACGACCTAGAGTTCAGGAAAGGCGAGTAACTACTCACTTCATGCCCGCATTTACACTACGCAGAGCAACACCTAGCGGTCGAAACTGTTCATCGTCTTCATCATCGTGTTTGAAAACGTCATAATGCAACTACATCATCAGGCTCGCTACTTGCTGTTCTTTGATGGCGTTGTGTACCTTACGCACTGAGTTCAGTGGCCATGTAATTCGTTGGAAAAGACTCTTGTTCAAATGACTTGAATTCCCTCCAAAATTTCTCCCAATTGAGACTGTGAGCGCCAAGTGACCTCTTGTCGTTTGTCGTCGAGAAGCTTCTAGAATTCTCAATTTCCTTGTGCTTACGCCCTAAGCTTGATCTGGACCCTTGATCGACTACGCTCCCCTTGGCGACAAGGTTGCATGACCTGGAACGCCTTATGTTGTTGCTAGAAAGGAATGTTCCAGTAGGAAAGAACAGCATTTACACTCTGTGGTTGGACGCGATCAAGAGTCTATGCATGGTCAATTGTCAGGTCGGCAACTTGTTGAAGTTGAGATGACAGTCGAAGGGCGTCGCTTAAGCAGGCAACAGCGTCTTACAACTTCTGCTGGCTTCTCCAATCGCTTGGATCGCTCTTAGCACAGGGAACTTGGACCATGGTGAAATCTACTCGACAGATATTTTGGAAGAATATCTGGTAGGTGTCAATAACAAGCCCTTGGTGTACATGATTGACGATTCGACACATATAAGTAGGAGGTACTAACAACTCGGAGAAACAGGAAATGACAAGAACAAAGCAAGCTCATCCGGGAACGACACAGCCTTTACACTTATCCTTCTCAACTTTCACAGTTCTGTTACAATGTCTTCAACATCAGTCTTATCGAAGACGCTTCAGTCCATTACCGACACCAAGATTCGCGAATTGGAGAAGCAGCGGACTCAATACGAGAGCCGCAAGACGAAGATCCTCGAGGAGGCCAAAGGATACGCCGACCAGAGCGGTCGCATCAGCTGTTTGCTTCACGGAGTCAAGGATCTTTACTCGAAGGGAGGCAACGACGATCCTAGCATCGACAATATCGACAATTTACTAGCTCAGTCCAAATATGACACGTCGGTGCCTCCCTCGGTGTTGCAGGCGTCTGAGGACCTGTTGAGGTCCAAGCTCGACGTACAAAGCCATAAGCTCAGCATGGCTCACCTGTACTCACGACTTGTCACCGAGTGGATCAATCCTGGAAGTCCCATGGAGGGTACAGACGCCACCGAGCCGTTGAAGAAAGACTTTTCATTCGAAGTCATCGACCACCAGAAGGAGCGTCTCCAGAACCTCCGTGACCAGTTCGAGAAGGTGGTCTTCACACCATTGGAGACCGACGAAACGGAGATTAATGCCTATCTGGCCAGTCTATTCAACACAAGAGAGAGTGAAAAAGCGCTCGAGGATGTGCGACAACGAGTCGCGCAATCGAGCAAGAACTTCCTCCAGAGAACGAGCCCGTTCAACAAGACCACGCTAAAGATGTGTATTGCCAGCCTCCTCCAGCAGGATCTCCTAAGCGACGAGAAACAAGCGATCCTACGCGAGTTCGATTCCAACGATGTGGTACTTCGAGAGATTGCCGATGTCTTGAACACGCGATTCGCCGACTTTGACAACTGGGAGTGGGACGCCGGCGATGAAGGAGTATCGTACCTCCCGCGCCAGCAAGCCAATGGAAAGTACCGCATATGGATGGACGAAGATGTGCTACAGGCAATCTTTATCCACTGGGTCGGTATCAAGGGCTGCGTCAGTTTGAAGGAGACCCTAACGAGGCTCGTTTCTCTGGACGGACCCGATCAAGTCTGGAGGTGGCACGCCGAGTCACCCGCGACTGAGAGACAAAGCCAGCGGCGAGCGTATTATCTCGACACACCCACACAAATCTCTGATGAATCCTCGCGTTCAGCAACAACAGGGTGGACCAGGGGTACTAGGGGGCGCGGAAGGGGTGGGAGGCTGGCATCTTTACGGAATCGCCAAGCCCGATCTTCCATCTCTGATGATACGGTTGCCGGTTTTCGCAGAAAAAACTTCATCAAGTACTTTTGCCTCGCCGCCCTGCCAAGCCAAGTAAATACGCTCAACGAAGGAATGTACGACGATGGAAGAATGTCAGAAGAGGATGATGATGAAGACGACGCTACTTCGTCTGAATGGGGGAAGGCTAAGAAACCGACTTTAAACATCAAGCAATTCCTTCTGCGCACGCTTGCAACTGAGACGATGATCCATCAAGCGCTTGACGGCAAAGCTGCCGTAGTGCAGTCTGATCTCAAGTGGTTCGGGGCCGGCCTGTCTCATACGTCAATTTTTGCCACCCTCCGCTTCTTTGGCTTCCCAGAGAACATAATCGCGTTCTATCGCAAGGTTCTCGAGACGCCAGTGAACCTGGGCTCGTCTTCAGATTCAGAATCATCATCGACCGAGCCTCGCATCAGGCGAAGGGGTATGCCAATGAGTCGATCGCCTGCAAAGCTCATAGGTGAGTTGATTCTGTTTGTGATGGACTTTGCCGTCAACCAGGAGACGGGTTTACAACTGTACCGCCTACACGACGACCTCTGGGTAGCCGGCGATCCAGCGGATACTGCTAGGGCGTGGATTGCCATGCAGCGTTTTGCCAAAGTCATGGGATTGGAGTTCAACCTAAAGAAGACTGGCTCGGTGTACTTGACCAACGGAGGAATTCCTCGGGATGAGACCATTGAAGGAGAGTTGCCCAAAGGTCCTGTCAGTATCGGCCACCTCGTGCTCGACCCAGAGACTGGAAAATGGACCATCGACCAGGCGAACGTGAAGGAGCACGTGAAGCAGCTCCAGAAACAACTTGCTGAGTGCCGGAGTATCCTCGACTGGGTTCGCACATGGAACAGCTGCATTGGCCGCTTTTTCGGTCAGGCGTTTGGAGAGCCGGCTTACTGCCTGGGCAAGGAACACGTCGAGAGCGTCTTGCGAACCTACCAGAAGATGCAGCACGACATCTTCACGCCATATTCCACTGAGAAGGACAACAACTCGGTTGCCGGCGCAACGAACAGCCAACTTAGCGCTGTCTACTACATCAAATCCAAGATTGAGCAGCGTTTCGGTGTTTCGGATGTGTCGGACGCTTTCATCTTCTTTCCGGACCAGCTAGGTGGCTTGGGACTTCAAAACCAATTCATACCATTTCTCAAAGTCCAGAAACATCTATGTGGGACAGGAGTGTCCCCAGAAGAGATGGTCCAGTACTTTTTCGATCGGGAACGCAAGGACTACGAGGACAGGAAAGGAACATTTGAGTCGACCAAGGCCATTGAGACGCGTGAGCTAGGGGATGATTACCTTGGCCGGTTGGACGGTCAATTTTTCAGCCCTGATGATGTGGAGACGTTCTTCACCTTCGAAGAATTCACCGAAAACAGAAGTACCACCAGCAGTCACTTGAGAGACCTCTACGAGCGTGTTCAGGGAACCCCAACTGCGCTGAGCCCCAAGGCTGACCGGCAGGTGTACCAGGCTGTGGAGGACTTGCCTATCCAATCGGCCAATTCGCGGTCTGAATTGCGGTGGGTAGTGCAGATGTATCATCAGGAGGCGAAAGATCGGTTCGATGGTCTAAGACTTATTGAAGAGCGATTCTTACCGCTGGGTGTCATTGACATGATGAGGCAGAAGGCCGTGAGATGGGGTTTGGTTCTTTAGGAAAATACCTAACACTAAATTAGTCAATGAAGCATGAATGATGTGAAGTCCTTGATACTATTATGTGAATCACGTCGCGCACATTTCTTCCTTTTGACTGCTGATGTGGTCCCGCAAGTATACATTGAGGTTGTGATGAAGGAGTGTCCTAGTTACAGAACCTTTGGAGTCATCTACCTACTTATGGATACGTAGGTCTTTTCCTTGGCCTTATTGATATGGAGGTCACCTGGACCAATGATTTTGCGAAACTTGCTTCTGGCTTCTGGCTTTCATAGTGAATGTGGCAGTGCCAACACGACATTAAGTCCTCATACAACTACCAGATGACGGAAGCGTATGAAGATGCAGTGATTCAGGGACTTTACTGAGCCTGAACATAATCTTCAGCCATTTCTCAAAAGGGGCTTGAAAGTCCCTCTTCCCACAGCCGCTAAACTGAAATCCTAGAACAGCACCCAAATTCGATTCAAAACTCGGAAAGAAGCAATCATCACGCAGCCAAATAGAACTGTACTTCCAAGTCAAAGCATCCACCCGCATTTTATCCAAGCAAATAGCAATACACAACAGCATGTGCAAACCAATTCCCATCAAACCTCCATACGTGGACGGGACTTTGCTTCCTGCTACAGAAGACTGGCATCAGCGACGGCGCCTGCGCACCGGAGGGCTCAGCAACATTCGCCCGCTTAGATCGGCTTGGGATTATATCTCAAAACAAGACTGCCGCTTGAATTGGTCAAACATGGGCACAATCAGAGGCAACGAACTCATCCGTTACGAGATTGGAATAATGGTTAGGGGAAATTGGGGTTTCAGAGGTCGCATCTCTTCGGTATGCTGACGGCATCCTCTGTTTCATTAGACGATACCAGACCTTCTAATGTAATCGAACCTGAGCGGCAATCTCTTGACTCTATTCCATGCCAGTGACGTTGCAAGGTGTATCACGGACGAGCTTTTTCAAATTCGACGAATGACATGAGTTGCAACACTCCAGTCATTAGGCTAGTGGATTCTACGTGTATAATTATTTACATCTATGCAAGCTGGCAGTCATATCGGCGACCCAATGTTCGGTTTACTTTCTTGGGTCCCAATTAGCATCAACATCGTCAAGGAGGTTCATAGTCTTGATCACATCGGCCCCGAGAATCTTCTCTAAGCTCACCAGCTTAAAGCTAGCTTCGGTGCTGGTACTACCATCAGGCAGTTGGTTCGCATCGTCGTGAGTAACAAACAATCCGTGAGGAAAGTCCTTTCCGAGGTGTGTTCCTACCGCAGTGATGCCGTCGGTGTTCGAGACAGCATCGATCTGACCATCTGACGACTTGGGGATTGTGAAAGTCGTCACATAGTAGTGAGGGTCTGCCCGGGTGTACACGTTGTAAGAACTGATGCCCTGATTGGACACAAGAATGTATCCTTGATCAGGTCTGACGCCGTAGACGAGGGTAACGCCCTCCACGTCGGCGAAGGTTTGGCCGTCGCCCACGAAAGCAATTTGAATGGCATCATCATCCGACGAGTCGGGCTCGGCACCGTAGCGCCACAGCGCAGAAGGCTCCTCACCAAGGAATATCCAGCCATTTCCCTCGTCCGTTACACAGCCTTCGACTTGACCCCCTGCACCGCCTGTGAAGTCGCGGACGAGAGTGGTCTGAAGAGTCCCGTTCGAATTGGAGGTCAACTCGTATTGGAGATAACGGGCGGACTTCTCATTGACAAAGAGATACTGCTTGCCGCTCGTGGGAGACTTGTACACACAGGAACCATAGACTTTGTAGTCTTCCGGCACAGGTTGAATACCGCCGGGAATGTCCTTCAGAGTTCCGTTTGATGTCATCTCGAAGATGCTTGGAATATGTCAGAAACTTTTCAAATAACTCGGGACTCCCGACTCACCAAAGTGTATCGTCGCCACGGCAAGCAGCAAAAGCAAGGTCGACAGTTCTGTTTCCAGCCTGGAAGCCGTAAATCATATCAACGTTGTTTGGTTCCGCCGCTGGCAGAGTCTGCAGCAGCTTGCCCTTCAGGTCGAAAACACCCAAGCCTGCACCCTCGGTAGACTTGGTCGTAGTAATGATGCGGGACTTCTCGGCGGATCCTGGCGATATCCAGATGGCGGGGTCATCTCCATCGCCGCCATTTTGGTCTGTTTCGTAAGAAGCCTCGACCAACACAGCCGAGCAGAAGAGACCTCCCCATCCATTCTCGCATTTGCATTGTTGTGGCCCAACACACTCGCCATGTCCAGAGCAGTTATTCATGCACTGGATCTGATCGCACTTGTCGCCGGTGAAGCCAGCGAAGCAACCGCATCCGAGAGCATTCTCCTGACAGTAGCCGTTGGAGGAACAGACGTCGCAAATCGGGGAGTGGGTACGGCTTTCGGTCTGATTCCGAGGGTCATACGCAATGTTGACATCTATCCCGAGGTCATCGAGAGCACCATCAAGAGACACCAATCCAAACCCGGCAACGTTGTCCGCTTCAACAGCAAAGCCAAGAGCGCCGCTGGGGTACTTTGACGTCGACCCCTGGTAGATGCTGAGGCCCTGGACTTCGATATCCTCGAGGCCACTCAATTTGATGTTGCCAAGCAGGTCGAACGGGTACTTGTAGACAGCAACGCTACTTTCTTGGGCGACAAACACGTATTCAGCGCCGGTAGAATTCGAGACATATGTTGCAACACCAGTCACATCTTCTGCAGCCTCGCCAAGCTTGGTGATTTCTGGGGCAATAGTCGATTCTTTGAGATCGAAGACGTAGACATCCTTGTCATCGTCGGCATTGATGACCATCTTAGCCTGAGATTGCACTACCGCACAGCCAGAGAATTCCGTTGGGACCGGGATGCTTTGAACCTGATCCTGTTAGTAAGAAATGAGTTGAGAAAATGAAGCCAGGCTCTCTCTCACCTCCACCAGTTCAACGGAGTCCTTGGCTGGGCGAACTAGATACTGCACCACCACGGTCTTGCCGAAAAGAAACACATAGTCGTTCAGACTCTTGGTGCGCCACGAGCACATCGCTGCCCAATCTCCAAGCATCGTCACTTGGGCTGATTCAATTTCCGTAAACCCTGGCATCTCGTAGACGCGAATGACGGAGTCCGGCATCGCAATCGTGAGCGCATAGTCTTTCCCCGTGACATTGTAGACCGTCGTGATGAGCTTTGTTCGACCGGTGGTCATGGACTTGACCTCGGCCAGTGGCGAGTCGCTGTCCAGATCCCAAGCGTGAAACCCTCCCGTGGCAGCACCTCCATCGTTTCCCAGAAGTAGAGGTTTCTCTTTTGAGTAGAATACGTTTGTCCAATCGGCTTCGAGTTCGCCACCGGTCAGGGCAGTGATATTGGCCTCGACATCGACCTTGGAGGCGGCCGTGGCTAGCCAAGGATGTATCGCGACGGCGGCGATGGCCGCGACGCAAGCGAGGTACTTGAGGCCCATGGCGGTTATGTCAAGTCGGAAGAGGTCTGCCTGACATGACAAGACATGCAAGCTGAGGGCTCGCCTTATGAGGAGAAACAGTCCATTTATCATGTCGTCTCATTGCAGCCCCCTCCAAGCGGGCGGACAGCGGAGGAGCAGGTGGCCCCACGTCCACAAGGCCGGGATCGCAATGCAAGTTCAGCCCCTCCAGGTCCCCTTCAGGGATGAGAGACTAGGCCACGACCTTTTACCGAATCTGCTTTCAGTTTGGCATTTGAAGGACAAATCCTGCGTCAATACTGTGGGTGATGGAACACTGATGGTTCCCTTCGGGTGAAACGCGTGCATGAAAGGGAGGAAACAATTGGTGGAGGCAACGGGACGAAGAATCCTTGGAGCTTCCATTTTTGGAGTCGTCCGTCTTGGCATTGGAACACCGTTGTACTCCAAGGTGAAGTCATAGGTCCGAACGAGGAGCTGGTTGAGAGAGACTCGACTCTTTTGATTCTGTCAGAAAAGTCAAATGCCATGCGTCCCACTATTCGTTATACTTTAATTGTACGGTGACATCGGGGGGGGCTTCCGAGGTTGACAATGGATTTCCGTTTTCTGTCCTGCACAACTTTACAATTGGCTCGTGTTCAATGCTGAGCCGAATTAAGCCGCTCTGATCCCGTCGCGGGCTTCAGACGCCAAGTCCCACGTTGTCATTATTTGTTTTGACTTCTCGATGTATATGAAATCTTATTGGCCGCAGTCTGGCTCGATAGAGCATTGTTCCATCTCTCGTATGGCCATCTTGAGCTTCGAAGCGCATGCAAGCGAGCTGGATTTGCGGCGGTTGCTTCCACTTCACTAGGTGAGCACAGACTGTATTCGATCTCTTGCTTGGCTTCATTGTCGGCCCATTGAACCTTACTACTTGCGCTCATGTTTTCTTTCCTGAATACAGGAGTCGCCTGAAAGATCGTCGACGCTGCCTATATTATCACTCCAGCCAGCATTACGGGACAACGCTCAAAATCCTAGCCACACTCGGACAACCAAAATTTGCATTTTATTCATGGCCCGCGGAAGAGGAAAACAGGGACTAGGTGCTCTGGGACTTGAAAACCTCGAAATGACCACATCAAGCAGACTTAATCAGCCTCAGTCGGCGGCGTCGGCAGCCTCCCTGTTCTCCCTTGTAAGATATTTGCAACGGCGATAGCCAGAAGTTTGCAGCAAATGGTTTCACGGGCGCGAGTAAGAGAGAAGTATGAAGTTTGAATGAAATGGTATTGGTGCGCTCAATTCCACCGCGGTTGTATGTTCAATGCATCTAAAGGTATCTGAAGTTCTATCATACAATAAAGAAATTTGAGCCGGTTTTTCTGAAAATCCCACGTCAGGTCCGTCGGCTAATGCGCCTTATGAAGAGGGAGCAGCGGTGCCGGAAGGAGGGCTGCCGCTCATGGTGCCGTTACCACCGGGACCGCCGGAGCCGCCGCCGCCGCCAACAGTCTGGCCGGTAGAGTGACCGCCATCCTCGTCAAGGTAGCCGGCAATGTTGTAGTAGTCGTCATCGGTGTAGTCAGCGGAGGCGTTGACACCGATCTGGATCCAGGCGAAGAGACCGTCCTGGAGGTCGTCGCTCAGATAGACGAACTGGGGGAAGGGGTCGTAGGAGGCATCGGCCTGGAGGATAGACCACATATCGTCGGCGTTGGAGGTGATGCTCTGCTCGTTGGTGTTGTAGGGGTAGAGCTCCTCGACGGCGGAGCGGATGGTCTCGGGCCAGAAGACCTGGCCGATGTGGCTGACGGGAGCATTCCAGACGGAGATGGTGCCGTTGGGCATCAGGGTCGCGTTGGTGTGCGAGAGCAAGTGGGTGTGGGTGGCGCGGCCCTCGTAGTGGCCGGGGAAGATGGTCTCGAACTGGGCGACACCATCGGCGTCGGTGAGCTGGATACCGCGGAGGAACGTGCTGTTCATGCCGTCGGCGGCGTAGTTGCCGTTGGTGGAGATGCCGGAGTAGATACCGGTGGCGTTGCAGTTCCAGATGTCGACGGCGACCTGGGGGATGGGGTCGCAGGTGGCGACGTCGACGTACTGGACCTCGAGGAAGACGGGGACACCATCGCACCACTTTTGCTCAATGACGTTGGAGCGCATGTTCTCGCCGACAATGTAGTAGGGGCCGTCGGTAATCTCGGGAGCCAAGACGCAGGAGGTGTTGGCGCTGAAGACATCCTCAAGGGGTGTGAAGATGCCGTTGTCGCTGGAGGCGGTCATGTTGTGGTTGACGGCCTCCCAGGCGGTGAGCTCGTCCGCATCACGGCGGTACTTGCGGGCAGCTATGGAAAGGTCAATGAATGTTCGGTCAAGTGTCTTGAACAAGAGTAGTACTTACGGGTCTTGAGGCCCTTGGCGGCGCGAATGTCCTTGACCTTCTGGGCACGGCGCTCAACGGCGCGCTTCTTCATAGCTTGAGCACCGGCAGTGTTGGAGCAGGCGTTCAGGGAGCGCTGGCCAATGGCGGCGACGTTGTCACGGAGCTGGATGTTGCGCTTCATGTGGTCATGGCTGTGGTGCTCGCCGGGGTGGGCAGAGACGCAGCCGGCGAGAGCGAGGCCGGCGGCCGAAAGGGCGGAGATGCGAACCATTGTTGATATTGTCGTAGTAAGACCGGGCTTGTAGCGAATGTTGGAAACGATTGTGAGTGTCTTTGTTGTAGAAGCGACTGTTGTTGCTGCGGTGGTTGCGGCTGATAGTGCTTCCAATATCTTAGATGTCCGGCTCCGAGAGCAGTCTTTATACAATTCGATCTTCGTTCGACATCCCCGCCGTCTATTCCTATCAACGCGTTCATCTCTACGTGATGTGGACAGCCGATGGGGACTTCGCTCTCATCCGATACCCTTACATGGGGAGCCCTCGTCACCTCCCGTCCCGCCTGCTATTTTCGACTCTTCCATCGAGAGTCTGCGGTCCATCGTCTGAAAATCTGTCCAACCAGGACCGCGCAAAAGGTCATACGCTACCCGTTGCCGTCGTGGCACGCAGGGGTTCCGTACTTCTGAGCCTCACATACACGACTTCGTTACCCGCCGGGGGCGCATTTTCAACTTTTCGAGTCAATGCGTCTCCACGCCAGTGCCTGTCCTTAAGCGTCCCTGACGTCCTTAACTCAGCCTCAGAGCACACGCCAAGCGGTTAAGAAATGCTTGGAGAAGCTTGAGATGGAAAGAAGGTGGTTCTAAAGCGGAACCCGGGGTCGATCCGGAGTGGGGACTTGTCCGGGAGCGAGCTTCGGGCCTCCCACATCCCGCTTCGTCGTTGGGGTTCCCGACATTGGCGGAAAGGCTTCCTAAGTTTGGTTCCATGACATTTGGGCCTTCTCAGGTAAAAGTTCCCAGGGGCACCGGATGACGAGGCCACTCTCCACTTGGCGGGTGGCGCCGCTGCGCGTTTGCGCAAGCTTCAATGAGATTGGACTAAATTCCGCTGACTTGAACAAAACATGCTCGACGAAGCTCGGGAGACAGTGGGCTTCAGCGGAGAGACCTTGTCAAGCTTGTTTATTTCCCTGGGCCACATCGGTCTGTGGGAGGGCTTTGGAAAGGGGCGGAGAAGGCTCTCGCGGGGCCCGAACTTTTCTTCCCTTTTTGTCTCCTGTGCATCAGTCAATGCGGAACACTTGCGGAATATATGGAAGACGTGAAAAAGTGACCAGAGAAAAAGAACATCTTCGAGATATCGACATACAGCTCGATTGACTTTTGACTTTGAACTATCTTTGTCATTGAGCAGACGAGCTGAGTGTGCATGCGTGGTGTGGAGCAGAAATTCTCCCACATTGAAAGAGAGTGTCGGAACTTTAGGCCTTGCGTAACTTTATTCAGGGGGGTTCATCTTGTCTCAACGTCCCGCGCCTCAGCCTACTACCGGTATGTAAACCAAACAAACATGAATCATCCAGCGAAGTCTACCTCCCTGTGCCCGGATTCACCGACACAGCGACACGTTGGCCGGGATCCCTAATTCTAAGACGAGACGAAATGGACCTATCTGGGCGCAGTCAATCAATCTGATTTGCCGTCATTGGCTGTCGGGCCAGTTGTGACCCTCATCCACAGTCGAGGCCTTGAGGGGGAGGGGTGTTCAGAGTCGTCACTCGACGCGTGTCAGTCGTGACTTGTCTAATTCCGGGTAAGGGCGCCCATTCATTCGTAATACGACACCACAAGTGACAACCGCACATTGGCTTCTCTTCATCTTCTTCTAAACTCGGTCTCCATCAAAACCGCATGCACCGTTGGGTCTAAGCCATTTCAGTCACATCTGGAAAGATTCACCGGACAACACAGGGAGCCTAGAGGCTAGGCCGAGGCTCTGTTCGGACTCCAGAAGGCAAGGCGAAGAAAAACTTGCGCATAGCCAATTTCTGTTTTGATTTGGATCGGCAAATCGACTGACCGCTGGGATTACTTTTCAGCGATTTCACATTCAGATATCGAATGAATAACGGCTACCAATCTCAGTTCTCCGTCCATTATCATTCAGGGTATGCAATTGACACTGCTATTCGTCCGTCAATCATGAATAGACTATCATTCTTCTATTATCTGAATCGATGCAGTTGAAAACTCAATAGTTCCGGCCAAAAATTGCACACCTCCGCAGCCAGACTTCTGTAAGCCAAATCTATTTTCCAGATCTGAGACCTATCACGAGTGACCGATCCCAACTTAGGCTGGGCAGCCTTTCGTCTCTTTTGATAGCCATTCATTTTCGACTTACCCCCGAATCTCTTGAACACATTTGCAACACCGCTTTCATGATCGAGCTTGCAAGTCACATCTTCTAGAACCCCTATCAACAATAGGGGATTTGCACGACCGATACATTCACTCCGAAAACTCTCTACTCGCCATGTCATTGACAACAAGCTACGAAGTCATAGGCAGGTACCGAAGTCAAATGAACCGTCTTACTTTAGTTGCAGCCTCGGCCTTCCCCTCATTGCATGAACATTTACAGGGTCAGCCTTTTTGAACAATAGCACACATATGCCAACCAATTGCCCAAGCACATTGACGAGACTCGAAATCAGCCTCGTGCAGTCCGCCTTTACCCCATGGTAGAAGACAGAGTTCGCCGACGGCAGGCTGATACTCGTGGGTGTGGGAAGAGGACAGGCTTCTGGACAAGACATAGCTCGGAGCCTGATGAGCCTCGATGGCTCAACTTTCAGGCCGAGGAAATCATCCAGGAGCTTCATTCGGCTGATTCTAGCCGCCAGCATGGGTGTCTTTCCGAATGGTTTCAATTGACACTTGGACCCTATCGTATCATGACTTCGTGCTATCAACATCACTCTGCCGGGTTAGAAGGGGAAAGTCTGAATACAGACTAGTTTCCATAAGTAGACTTGGTACTTTCTACTGTATTATGCTTGAGGCCTCCACTCTTCGAGAGTCTTGAGATTTGAGCTTATCCCAAGTAATATATGCGAAGTTTTATCTTCGTCTCGGTAAACCAAAATTGACGTGGGCATGAAAGACTCTGTGGAGTCCTGCAGCCTTGCATCCCGTCGCCTGAGGAATTGAAGCAAACCAAGTGACTACCTGGCTAACTCCTTCACACCTTACCGGTTTGGCTTCACGATGGACTGTTGCGATGTGATTGATAGTCGCTACGGGACTAAGTGGCCCGAGGGCCGAGGATCTGACACATCGTGCCATTTTCCCATCCGTTGAGACGTGAGGCACGATTCTACCTGCCTTTGCCACTATAGACGAAAACCACCTTGAGTCAGTACCCTTACTTCATTCTGTCTATGTCTATTCAGGCGAAGAACTCCCCATTCATTATCATTAGTTCGCCGCGCTTGAGGATCTTAACCTTGGGAAACAACACCCCGTGGAGATTAAATGATCGGGTTGGGTCAAAGGCAGCCAAGTCGACACTGGCCTTGAGGCTATCCTCAGGATTAAGTTACGAGCACCCATCAGTCAATCAAGAAAATGAATTTTTAAATAGTAGCTTGTAGATGTTATGGTCCTCAAACGCCTAGTCATGGCCCCGCGAAGGGAAACACAATGCGAACCTATCACGCACAAATGGCCTTTTTCAAATCAATGCTGTGATCGAGACTTCCTTCGAAGTATCAGTATAACCTCCCATTCGTGGTACTCAGGCTTTCACCCTGGGAGTGAGGTAAACATTGACTGGGCCCTTTTCCCAAAGAAGGTAGACTTGACTCTTCTCGTCCCAGCCCCTGCTTTCCTCCGATAGCTTCATGTCGAAGTTCCAAATCATTCTTGCAAGAATGAGACGCATTTCCGCGTAGGCCAAACTAGCAAAAACGCAGCATATCAGTATCGGACCTTTCGAGGATCATGCGGGGTAGTAGACGATCATGCCACGTACTTTCTGCCAATACAATTTCTCGGACCGACCGAGAATGGTTGGAACGCATCCTTCTTGTCACCAGAGAAGCGAGCGTCATCGAGCCAACGTTCGGGGATGAATGAGTCAGGAAGAGTGAAGTTCTCCGGGCTGTGGAAGGCAGGCCAATGCCAGACCTGAACCAGGGTCTTTGTGTGACCATCACGTCAGCATGATACTCTTTCTCGTTTCAACACTTGAGAAGGAATTGGAACTAGACTTACTCCGCTCGGCACATATTGACCCAAGAAGACGCCGCCATCGTCGGTGACTTTGCGAACGATTCCTGTCGGGACTGGAGGATACATTCGAAGGCCCTCGTTCATGACTGCCTGCATGTACTGAAGCTGCTGTGCGCTGACCATTTCAATGTCTTCTTCGGAGTTGAAGGTCGATCGAACCTCGTGGGTGAGCTTCTCAAGAGCTTGGCGGTTTGTGCAGAGGTAGTATGTTATCGCTGACAGGGCTGTTGCGGTAGTTTCCGAGCCGGCGATAATGAGGACCGAGGAGTTGGACTTGAGTTCTTCGAAGGTGAGTTTCTGGTTCATCAACGTTAGCATAATTGGACGATTGATGGTCAGCAAATTCGCAGTACCTGAGGCCCCTTTGTACGCAGCATAGATTCCATGAAGTCTGGTCGCTCAGTCTCCATGGCAAGTCTCATGGAAACCTTCTCTTGAGTGAGTGCCATATGCTCCTCTCGCTTGTTACGGATGTCGGCCGGGATGAAGTGCATTAAAATCTTCTCGATCGGCGGGAATCGCCGCATGCAGTTCTTGAAAGAGTTGCCCTTGATCCCGTCAAAGATGAGCTTGACCCAGGGATGGTAGCCGGAATCATCCAAGCAGTGGAATGGCTCGCCAAAAGCCAGGTCGCCAATGACGTCAAAAGTTGTCCAGTTATACCACGAGACCATATTCAAAGCCTCGGCACCCCCAGCACACTTCTCGTGGAGACGCTGGAAGAGCAGGTCCACGTATTTCTTGACAATGGGCTCTTGCTCCAGCATGGACTGCGCTGAGAAACCGTGCGACAAGGCTCGTCGGAATCGAGAGTGGTCTTCCCGGTTGGCGCCGATGATGCCATGCCTGCCATCCTGGGTGGCGACCGGATCCCTGCCGTGGTCGCCGGTGCCATTCTTGAGGTGTCCGTGGAGATCCTTCCAGGCGTCGGGGGAGTTGTAAGCGAGCTCGTTAGGGGCGACTCGGACGATGGGTCCGTATTCTTGATGCAGCTCCAAGATCTTGCGGTGTACCTGGCCCGAGAGGGTGCTACGAGCAAATGGGATTCGCGTGGCTGCCCAGAGCTTTGGTCCGGGATATTTGCGCAGAGGGTGGAAGAAGACGTTGTAAATGACAGTTCCGAAGAGATAAGTAATGCCCTAGATGAGTGGTCAGATATGGTCAGCATTTGCGACCACGGCGAGATTCGATTGGTCACTATAGTTGATGGCTTGTAAGTATACCACGTACCAGAGAAATAATCAGAGCAAATCCTGAACAGAGCGTATGGATGTTCAGCATATGGGCTGTAAAGCCAGTACTATGGTTCGACATGTTGAATAGTGTGAGCTCCCCGCGGAACCTGAAATCGTCAAGATGATGATAACAGACGGGACGAACTTGATAGGTGGCAGCTCAACAACCCATTTTCTAGTTTGGCACCAAAGCACTTTTTATTAACTTGTGCTTGATTTAAGCGACGGAATTCGGTTCAAACCTTGAAAGCCGAAGGCCCTGTGAAACGACGATCTCTTGCAGGACTACTGCGGGCAGCGGCATACCGTTACATACTTGTGGAGAATCTGGAGTTAACCTACTAAGTTCAGCGGAGTGTTGCGGCGGGCGCGAGCGTCACCGTGGTCGGATAGTCTCCGCGCTTTGCACATTTCGTGCATAACTCGCCCGGCTTGGCCCGGGTCCGGTGTACGTCGCCCCCACTCGTGATCTAGATCGCGACGCTTGCTATCCGTACAGGGTTCGGCAGTTGGAGGCTTTGTTTACCCCGTAGCGTTCGGGCACTGAGGCGGGGATGAAAAGAGCGAAGGTGTGACCGATGTCCACCAATGTCCGCCCAATGTCCGCGAAGATGATTTCCGATGTGCGTTTGACTCGAGGCGTCAACTGACTTTCACTGATACACTGATTGGTGCCTGTACACCCATTCTCTAGAGGGGGAGTGAACAGACATCTGGGGAAACTTCCTGATCGACGACTATGCCACCCTTAGGCTTTGGCTAGGAAAGCTATTTTTGAGGGCGGAGGCTGGCAAACTACGTCCTGAAAAGTCTAGGATAGCTGCCGAAATACCTAATTTTCGGGGCTATTCTCCGGGTACGTCGCGGTCTGCAGGCACAAATACTAGGTATGCTACTGCTTCCAAGTTGACCTCACATATAAAGACCTTTGTCGATGAATACCTACCAAGTGCCTTGCGTACATCAGCCAGATGTTGTTGTGCGGGCCTCTCGATCTGTCTCCCTCTGCATATGCGCCGCTTCATCCCTTGTACGAGCATAGCGGATCCGGTTTCTATGCAACCGCAAGGTCCTTGACAGTTCACCTCATGACGTTCTTGACACATGCGAGCTGCATAACCTGGTGTTCAGACGGTCTTAATTCCGCGCCGGATTTTGAAATAATTACGACCCGCATATCCCGCACCGGGTTTGGATTGAAGGTCAGAGCGCCTTGAGGAGAAGAAATCAGTACAACTTCCCCTTGTGCGGCGGCAAACTACAAGATGCTTCCCGCCAACGGATCGCTCCTCTCGGCTCCTTTTCGGCTCCGGGCCGCCGATGTAAACGTGATTTAGCGGCACGAGACTTGCGCCGTCCCGTCGATATTGTCACAAACGCTTCACTGCATGTGGTTTTCGCCTCACAGGCCACAAGACTTCATGGATTGCGTTGAACCTTCAATGTCTCCGTTGTATTGGCAATGTTACCATTCTATCGAGTGGACCATGGCGAAGGTACGTGCCCTGGTGGGAAAATAAGGAATCATTGATGGGCTTATCTCTATTACGGTACATACAAGTTGGGAACATACTTGAAGAGTAACATAATAGGTTTAGAGAAAAGCTGGACTTGATTAGGGAGTTACATACTGTGGCTATTCGCACTTGATTATACACGGCTACTGACAGTGTGCTAGAATTTAGATCTAGGCTTCGGTTTAAAATGTCTGGGACCGGGTGACGAGTATTAATCCACTGGTTGCTCTACGGCTGGTTTACAGAAGGCTTTACAGAGACGTCATTACACGCCGGAGTCATTGCGGCCATCGTGGCCGCCGTACTATAGCAGCCCTCAAATTTTCGTCAATTTTGCGTCACCTCAACACTACACATACCTCGAGAGTGATGAAGCGGGGGAAAGCATCCCTCCAAGGGTACCCCGGACCCATCCGATCCGCCCCGGACACCTGGCGGCCCCACAGCGGGACTCGGATGTGATGCCTCAGGCAGGGTGATGTCGAATGGCTGAACCCCTCGGCGGGGCAAGACCCTTGGACTGATGTGGTGGCGCATGGGAAGCTCCCAAATTCTCAGCCCACCTCATTGAACGCCACCCTGCTCCTATCTCTCTGTTCGACTCCCAAGGCCTTCCAGTCCCGATCGAAACATCGCAACAATCGACTATGGCGAAATCAAAGGCCGCGAAGAAGCGCAAGCAGAACGCGCAGGATGAGCTTCCGCGCAAAGCTCCGAAGACCGCAGCGACGACAATCACACCACCTGACAGTGACGACAACACCGCCTCAAACCTCGAGCCCAAGAGCATCCAGACAGTCATATCAGACGAGGAGCTCGACATTGCCATTGACACTCTTAACACCCTTGCCAAATACCCGAACCTTATCAAATCGAAGCAATGTCGAGATCTTCGCGTTGCCGTCTATGACTTTCGCCAGAACTGCGCCAGTGGCGTCAACAATGCCCGTGAGCAGACTCCCAGACCGCGCGGTATCATCATCATCATTCATTCGCTAACACTTCGCCCTTACAGCTGGTACGAATCTTGGTCTCACAGCACGAATCACCGGCGCCCTTACCGACGAGAAGTACGACGATGCGAGAGTCCTGCTATCTGAAATGAGAATCCGCGGCCAGGAACCGAAGCTAGGAGCGCTCTGTCGCTGGGTACGAGACCTGGATGTCATTAGTGGTCTTTCCACTTTGCCGGAAGGGGAGGGCGAAGGAGTTGCTATCCAGAGGTCAGAGAGAGAGAAGCAACGTCTTTTGGTTCTCGACGCCGTCTTGCGAGCCTGCGGCCACTCCGACAGCAACCCTAAGGCCATGCCCCTTCCCCTCTCTTCAACACCCGGAATCGCCTTGCAGGACACCTGGGATCTCCGCCCCGCCACGCCATCACTCCAGGTATACGCCTCTGTTCTTGATAAGACTATCTTCGAATCGGCACCGGCCAATCTGGCAGCGTCTCTTCGCGTCATTGAACGGACTCCCGGTCCGCTCCGGAAGCCGCCCAATCACCACGACGCACTCCTTTACACGACCGCGCTGAACACGATACCCCTGGTCGATGAAAGGCCACCAGTAACAGCACACGCACATCCTGTCGTACCAGGGCTCAGCCTCTTGAGAGACGTTCTCTCCGTAGACGAGTGCAAAGCAATCATAACCGCCGGCGAGACAGTCAACTTTCTCCCGGATGCCCCTCTTCGCGAAGATGGGGACATCAGCATTCTGGCTCACAACTTCTACTGGGTTGTCGACACCACTTTCCACGATGCCTTGTGGTCCAGAGTTTCTTCATTCGTTCCCCAGTCAGTCGACGGACGAATGGTCCGCGGCCTCAACCGACGGTTCCGCGTGTACCGCTACGTCCCCGGAGCTGAGTACCGTGCGCATATTGACGGCGCCTGGCCGCCTTCTGGCATCCTTCCCGACGATACATATGTCTACGATTCGTCGCCTGAGGAGAAGAGGCAGAGCTCACTGTTCACTTTCCTCATCTACTTGAATGACGAGTTTGAGGGCGGCGAGACAACGTACTTCCTCCCAGCAGCGCGGGAGGGTACGCTGAATGCGTACCCGGTGCGACCGGTCATGGGCGGAGTCGCCGTCTTTCCACATGGAGATGCAAAGGGTGCACCTCTTCACGAGGGTACTGGTGTGAGGAAAGGTGCCAAGTACGTGATCAGGACTGAAGTCGAGTACGACGTTAAGCCATCTGAGGAGGCATGATGAAGTACATATCAATCAGAATGACAACTGATTTCACATGGCATGCGGAGGCTCGGATATGTGGTCTCCGGCGTCAAGATCTGAACAGGCGTAACCCTGTCGAAGCCGAGAGCCGTCCGTGGATCTGAACCTATGTTTCGTGGTGATGTGTCTGCAATGCTCTGCTAGACCACCGTGATGGCACTAAGATGCCGTGAATGCAACTAGGTTGTTGCCCGACTCCTCGTTGCTGGATTGGAGGAGCCTATGGGCGAAGCTGGCGTGAATCACGCTTGCGGCATCGAGATTAAGCTTTCAGTTCCGCATCAACTCGCAGATGTTCCTGCAGATGCTTTCCGACAGAACCGTCAGGTGGCTAGCTCTAAGCTCTCCGACATCGCGCGGCCGGCACATATGGTGGACCAAGACCTAGCGCCACTTTTACTGTTTGCTAAGCCCATTGGGACAGTGTCCTCACCCTAAGCCTCTGCAGCTAGCCTAGACATTGACGAGGTTTCGACAGTGAGCTAGGCACGATTGAGGCTTGTCGCGCTCGTCCACCTCCTCGGCTAGACAGCCATACCGGCGGGCGTACAACATGAGTTGATGGCCAAGGGGCATGAGAACAGACCGTTTGATTGACCTAGGTTATATGCCTAGGGACAGTCTAGTCGTCCCCTGAAGGTGGACGCGATTGGATACAAATGGCAGGCACAGCAGAAATGCTTAGCCAACGGAGGAGGATGAAAGATATCTAGGTAGATTCGCTCAGAGATATACTTCGATTAGGTATCAGTTAAGCTTCTGAGCAGCTCATTTAATACACATCCTAAACATGTGTTCAGCTTTCAGGTCCTGGCCCTTCGATGTGAATCACTCCATGTCGATTAAGCCTCACGCTTCTGGGCCCCAACGTTGTTTACATCATTCTCACTCTCAACGCGGACATGGCATTCCTTGTCTTCCGGCATGGCCAGAATATTGGTGTACACGCGGCCAAAGGCGGACAACTTGATGATACCGTGCTTCTCGGCGATGACGTTAACCTCGATGGGCTGGGGGAGATGGAAACTCATTGAAGCAAACGTTAATGTCAGCGAGGGCTTTGCTGGCCGAGTAGGCCATGGAGAATATGGCGCCCTGAGAGATGACTGGTAGGACTTACAGGCAGGGGCAGCTAATAAGGGTGGTCCTCCTGACGTCTGCCGCGCGGGAGCGTGCCGCTTACATGCAGCCTTAGCGGCTTACTTCTACGTCTTCGCTCGACAATTTTCGAGCCTCTCTATACCCACAGAATCCGTAGCATACCCGGGGCCGGGCTGATGCGGGTCTCGAGCTCCGATTCTGGTGACCGGCGGGCAGACGAACATAGTGACTAAACAAACACTAGAATCCAGGCGGACAATGGTAATAGTCTCAGTGAGAGTAGAAGAGAGATGAATACTTGACAATTACATTGTGAACGACCTGATGTTCTTGGTCTGATGCGTCTACAGGATTTCATATTGACTAGCCCTGTTCGATCCTCCTTTCAGGTACACGCCACTCTTATAGACGTCACGACTTGCACCGGTGCATGCTTGGTATCTCCATGCGCCGTCTCCTACTACTGGATTCGAACCAACACCGGGTGGTCAGGTGTAACCGGCACGAGGCTCTAGCAAGTCAATTGTCGTTGCTTTGGGGATGATACCAGTGAGATGGCTAGAGCCTTCTTATATATCTACCTTACATGGATACACATGATGTGAATGCTGGCGGTGATCAGACCAATTGGACATTGCAGAATACGAAAAATTCCGTATTCTAGCTTTCTTAGCTTTTTGAATCTAATGTCAAAGACCAAGTCATTGAGCCATGGTCGACGATTTACAATAACTTTATTCTCTCAATCTTAACCTGAAACCTTGGTTCATCATTTAATCGTAAAATAGTCGCAAATTTGGGGCATGAGAAATGGTCCAAAAGATGGAATTTCAAGTCGCTCTTTGAATCCCAGCGCAAGCTGTATCTGTCGATATCGTCTAAAAATGCAGGAAGCGGTGACCCCTCGAGGCTCCTTTGCATGACTATACGTTTCCCTAGAAACCTTCGCATTGCACAGAAAACTTCTACCACACCGGCGCTTATAGGTTATAGAGACGATGCGTAAAGTAGACTTGGCGGTGAATCCATGTATTGAGCGGGTGTGTGGCGGGTGCGCCGCGGGGAGCCACTCACCTCGTCGAAAAGTCCACCACGTTTGAATTAAACCGGAGGCCTTTCTGGGGCCGACTTAGACGACAAATCTCTAGGCCGTAGATAATTTTGTATTGATATACAATTCTTGAGGGATCGGACTTTATGAATCTAATTGTCTTTTGTTGCTATGGATGCAATTGCGTTAATGCGAAAGCGAACATTCTCTGACTGGCATGATCAGCACTGATGAAGCTACCTATCTGTTGCGAGCTTTCTCATATGATCCTCACTCTCACTGAGCATGTATACTTGAACGCTGCCCTTTGCTCCCTTGAATTTACTACACGCCATTTTCTGCGAGATTCGTGCGTCGGACGAATTGCCAAATACGGTGCCTTCAATAACTCATGTTAATAGCGGAACAAGCGAGATTTTCTCGAGAATCTTCGGTATTGCCATGGCCCATATCGATGATCTATCTGCGCATTCTGAAATCAGCAGTCCTTTAGTGGTCTCGGGTTTGAAGGAGCCGGATGGTATCATAATGACGTTTGGCATCCGTTCTGTCCAACGAAGAACGCGACGAATATACTCGAATTCTCAAGCAGTTCCTTTTCTCACTGGACACCGATTAGCTTGCCTGCAGCCCTAGAGAACCACAGACGTCTATTTGAGTAGCACGTTCGTCCCGGGAATGTCGGGTCCCCGCAGGCAGAAGAGGGTCCCTCCGCCGCCACCGAAAGCCGGGGCGGGCCGGCAAAAGCGGCACATCGGCGCCGCATGCACGTGGTGGGCAACACGGCCTTGGATTGGCCACAGCAAAAACGGTTGCGCAAGAGCGAGTCGCAGAGATTTCGCTCTGATCCTAGTGCTTTGAATTGAGAGAAACGTTGTCTGTAACCTTACCACGTGCCTCCATGCAAAAGCTTGAGCCGCGCAATTTGTTCAAGTTTTCCATGAGTGGCGGCAGTTCGGCGGCCGATCTGTTGTCTGAGACCCAGTGAATCGGCAGGATTCGTATTTTGGGACTTACTGTCCACTTCTTTGGCTGTTTTGGGACGGTCTAATTCACGTCGTACGTTGAACAAATCAACTAGCCTAGGTAGTCTCTATTGTTGATATTATTAAGAGGCAGCACGTGTTGAAAGTTGTCGACGTATTCGCTCGTAGGGTTACAAGCATCACAGGTGGGCAAACAGTGCTGGAGGCAAACCTCAACTGCACTAACGATTCTCCCCAAAGTATCTTAGCTCATCATCAACAAGGTCGCATGGGAAAAGCCTTGGCAGCAGGCGGGGGAGCGCCAAGTGAAGTGAGCCTCCTAGGGCTGCCGAGAAGCGCTAGACCGCTTGGAAAAAGCTTAGCGATGCATCCTCTTCTTATCCGATTACAATTGGCTGTTGTAGGCAATAAGACACGCGACAGCATTTCTCTCAGGCTTACTCTTCCTATCTCATCGCAGCGTCATCTGTGCCACCTGTTCATCAAGCCTGGAGAAAGCGGGAAACGAGTCGAGAGAGCACATGAACTACTGCAGCTCTGCAGCTCTGCACGAACCATCAGGTCGCCTAGCGGATGGGTAACATCGGGTTCCCACAATCCCTCCACGTCCCCCTCCACTTCCTCTCCCCGTGCTTTGGTTCTTCAGAGTTCCTCCCCGTGCCCCCCAGGTGAACGGCGTACGTTGTGTGCCCGCACTCAGACCGAAAAGACCCAATGGGTGTATTTACTCCGTATGGAATTGCCTACTCCTCCCCCTCTTGCCGCATAACCGCGTCTTATCAGCATACAACCTGGTATTTGCCCACAGCTGTTATCCGGTGTGGATCTGTTTTCCCTCGAAAGACGACCAACAGACCACTCGTCTGCCTCCAAAGAATCGCTCTTGGAGGCGTAGGTGACTCGTGAGAGAGGGGAGAGGGGCCCGTAGAATCCTTTCGATTATGTTGCATCGGGGCAGGCTGCCCGTTATTGGGTGAACCCGGGTCCCGTCCGCCGGGGAACAAGGTAGGGTGGGACGGGACACCCGAGGCATTCCCAAGGTTTATCTTTCTCTCTCCGTCTGCCTGTCACAAACACTTACTCACCACAAAACGAAAGCAACCAACAGCAGAGCTGCTTTCGAGGGCGTGTGGTAAGTGGGGGGGAAGAGACACCGTAAAAGCAACATGAGAAGAGAGGCCCTCTAGTTGGCAGATGGTGCTGTGGCTGGCCCGACGGGCTTGTGATCGTCCGAATAAATACCATGTTGATTTCCCCTTGCGCTTCTTGACTCGTCGCGCCTATTCTTTTAACCTTTGCGCGCCGCTTCGCACAACCTCTCATCTCTCCTCTCCCTCTCACACATAACCTTCTCTGTGCCGTAATTTCTCGATCGCTCGGTTCATTCTGTCGCAGTGTCCCAGGGTCTATCTCCCTTTGACGCACTGAGCGCAGCTTGATCCCTTACACGAGAAAGCGCCGCGATAATGCTCAACTTCCGCAGAAAGAAGTCGGCCGAGTCCGAGGCCACGGCGCAAGAGGCTGTCACCGTCGACGATGCGCCCCGCCAACCGTTCCGAAAGGCTATCGTGCCTGTCATTGCCTGCGGTGCCGGTCTCTTTTCCGACGGCTACATCAACAACGTGAGCGCAACAGCCTTGCGCATGTCATTTTTGTAGGAATGGTTATTGACGCGGGGCATAGGTCATCGGATCCGTCACCACGATCCTCGCACTGCAGTACGGCGACCTCTACAAGACCTCCAACGCCAAGAAATACGTCGGCGACATCGCCTTTGCCGGCACCGTCGTCGGCCAGCTCGCTTTCGGCTGGCTCGCCGATCACTGGTCACGAACGAACTCACTGCTTGTATCGACTGTCATCCTGCTCGTCTTCACTGCGCTCGCTGCCGGGTCTTACTACAAGGGCGATGATATCGGCATGTTCAACATGCTGGCCGCATGGCGATTCTTTGTAAGTTTGTACCAGCTTAACACTTCTTGCTCCGCTTTGCCATTGGGCGCTCGCTCGAATCGTTTGGGATAAGCACACGCGCTCAAAAGACAGTCCAATTGTTAACGTCATCGCTATGGCATTTAGGTCGGCATCGGCATTGGAGGAGAGTACCCCGCGGGTAGCGTCGGCGCAGCAGAGTCTACCGGCGAGCTAAAGTCGGGCTCGAGAAACTTGTGGTTCATCATGTTTACGAACACCATGATTGATTGGGTACGTATTTCATTTTTTCTGGAATTTCAATTGCCTGTTTACTAATACCTTGAACTAGGGATTCGTTATTGGCGGTTCGTCCTTCCGCTTCTTGATGCTGGTGATGGTGATACTGATTCACGAGAACAGCTTTCGTGCCGTACGTCGTAGCAGCCGCTTGCCACAATGGCCACTACAGCACCATCTGGCGCACCAGCTTGGGCATTGGTGTGGTCTTCCCCATGTTCCTCTTCGCCCTCCGTCTCTTCGTGAAGGAGCCCGAAGCGTCAACCAAGAACTCCATGCGCTACGCAAAGACGCCGTATCTGCTCTCACTAAAGTTTTACGGTTGGCGCCTCTTCGTCGTCAGCTTGATCTGGTTCATTTATGATGCAAGTCCTGCTGAAATGGTGCATTCTGTGATGAAAGAGCCCGTGCTAATGTGTGACGTTAGTTCTCCGCCTATTCGTTCGGAATTTACTCCTCAACAATCCTGAGCAACCTCTACGGAGAGACGGCCCCGCTCACCACCATCTTCGGCTGGAACACGGTCATCAACCTGTTCTACATCCCAGGTACCATGCTCGGCGCCCCGGCCTCCGACTGGCTCGGCCCACGCTATGCCCTTGCCCTCGGCGTCTTCTTGCAGGCCATCGTCGGTTTCATCATGGCCGGCGACTACTTCAACCTGTCGCAGCCCGGCATGGTCGGCGGCTTCGTCGTCGTCTACGGCATCTTTTTGGCGCTCGGCGAGTTCGGCCCCGGTAACAATATTGGTCTGCTTGCCGCAAAGACTTGCGCCACGGGCATCCGCGGCAAGTATTACGGTGTCGCGGCGGCCATTGGCAAGATTGGCGCTTTCGTTGGTACATGGGGTAAGTCTCAGAACTGTTGATGGAACAAAATTCTCCGAGATTCCCCCACTAACAGGGTCTATCTAGTTTTCCCGTACATCCAGGCAGCTGCCGGTGACAACGCAGTCGCAACCGCCCAGTACCCATTCTGGGTATCCTCCTCACTCTGCATCCTGTCCGCCGCCCTCGCGATCTTCTGCCTGCCGCATATCGGTCAGGACACCATTGCGCTCGAGGACGCACGGTACCGCGCCTACCTGGAGGCAAACGGTTACGACACCCGCCAGCTCGGCATGAAGAGAGGCGAGAACTTCGAGAACACGGATGCTGAGATTCCTGCCGAGGGTCTGACTGAGACTACCAAGGGCGAGAAGGTGGCGGCTTAGAGGCACTCAAACAGAAATACCCATCCTGTCTAGAGTCGTGTTTGGAGTTTGTCATTGTATGACGGCTGGTGAATATGGATATATTCGGAATGTGCAGGGGGAGATGCTGGGGGTGAGAGATGTCCAGAGCCGCGATGATACCACTTGCGAATTAAACCTGCTCATAATATGTATTGAATAATGTCCAACTTATCGCCTGAACCGTTCTGCTGCCCAGGAAGCGGCCTTCTCTAGTGTACTGGGATACTTGCTCCCATCATCCTCAAGTCTGTTTGTTACTAGATCCATCGAGTGAAGCTCCACCCGCTGTGTCTTGGCGTACGCTTTGTAGCTGAAAATGTTGATCAGATAGATGGCAACGCCAATGTACGAAGTCATGAACGTAGAAACTGTGAACTTTGGGATGAAGGCATTATAACCTATCATGCAGCGTCAGCAAGAGTTGCGCAGTTAGTCCTCGTGTGACCAGACGACGTGGACTTACCATTGAAGGTGACAACCAGTATGGTCACAAACAAAGCAAAGTAAGAGCCATAAGGCTGCAAGGGCCCACGATACGGCATCAAACTCCTCGGGATGCCCTGAGCTTTCATGCCTCTAGTGAAGCAGATGTAGCTGGTCAGGACACTCACCCAGTTGAGAGTTCCAAATACCGTGACCAGGCTAACAAGATACCCAAACACTTGAGAGGAGCTCTTAGCGGCGTTCATATAGGCCAGAGCAGCAAAGATACTCGTAGCCGCGACCCCGTACAACGGAACACCCTTTCCAGACGTCCTCATGAATATCCCCGGCGCTTGACCATCACGAGCCAGGCCAAACAGCGTGCGGGACCCAATGTAAATATCCGAATTCGCTGCACTGATGACGAAGATAAGCAAACACCCGTTGACGACGTGCGGAAACACGGGGATATTCGCAATCTGCACCGCAACAACAAACGGACTCGCCGCGGCCCCGGTGCTCTTCTTCGTGCCGCCAATGAGCATTTCGTTGGTATACGGCACCGACATCCCCAGCACCAGTGCCCCCAACACGTAAAAGAAGACTATGCGCCACAGCGTCTGGCGGACGGCCTTGCGGATCGTCCGGCGCGGGTTGGGCGCCTCGCCAAAGGCGACGCCAACGACCTCCGTGCCGGTGTAGGCGAAGCAGGCCTGGACTGTCGCGGCCCAGAAGCCGAGGAAGCGGCCAATTGGTCCGTCAACGAGGTAGGAGCCGAATGCTCCTGGATCATGCCAGTATTTGAAGCCGATTGTTTCGTGGGATGGTTGGCCGCCCATGGAGATTGTGAAGCAGGTTAGGATGAGGGTTATGATTACGAGGAGCTTTACGGCCGACATCCAGAATTCTGCTTCACCGAAAAAGGAGACGTGTAGGATCTGGTGGTTTATTAGCGCGAGACTCGTTATCTGTTGGTTTGGAATAACTACATTGAGAGCTATGATGGCGATGGTGAAGGTTATTACAAAGATGGCAACGTTGAGGTCTGGTCTCCAATATTGTATGATGATGCCGGCTGCCGTAAGGTTGTTGGGGAGAACGATGGCGTATTTCAAGAAATAGTTCCATCCTGTGGCATACCTATTTCGCGCGTGTAAGTTATTCCATCGAACGATAGAAGCCTGGATTAACAATGTGGTTCAAGTCTCACCCCAACGCCGGATCAACAAAGCGTGTAGCGTATCCAGCAAACCCCTTGTCCGAAGGAAGCATCGTCGCCATCTCTCCCACAGCCGTCATGATGAAGAAAACGACTGCGCCAATGAGGGTGTACGCGATTAGCAGGCTCGCGGGCCCGCCCCTGACGAGGCCTGTACCCGAGCCGATGATAAGTCCGGTCCCGATAGCGCCGGCGACGGCGATCATGGAGACGTGACGTTCTTTGAACTCCCGCTTGAGTTGTTGTCGTTCCCTCGTAGTCTCTGTGGAAGTCCCCTCGACGTTAGAGATTGAGTGTTCCATGTCGGAGGGCTCTGCTGCTGTGCCGACGACATCGTTGGCGGTCTTGCCATATTTGCTGTTAATGTTGTCGCTACTCATCATGAAGTCTTACCCAGCCATACGGTATGTAGTATCCTGTGTAAGTGCTTGAGCTAAGGTACAAAAAAGAGAAACCTTGAACACAACAAAGAGGCCTAGATGATGTGTGAAGCTGTTGGGTGCCAAACATTGAGCTCTTATAGTTTACGTCCCACCGAGATAAGAATACAAGAATTCATCATCATCACGGACTTATCTCGCGATACGTCTTGTCAGGATAATGGAAGTCAAAAGAAAAGCATTAGACTCCTGCCTCGGCCCAGTGCTGTCTAATACGGAATCCGGGGAACTGATAAGAACCAACATACCATCCAGATAGCCCAAGAGACTAGAGCCTTTGGCGTGGAGCGAAATTGCACCAATATGCGGGGAAAGGGGGCCTCTTATCAACCCACGACCCACAAATGGAGGTCGAAGTCCGCGCTGTAGGATTCACGATCGTGGATCCTTGGGGTGACCCTGCAACGACATCAGATGAGTCCATATTGACTCAGTACCTGTGTCACACAAGCGACATATGCAGCATTTATTATGGTCTTTCACGCCGGGGAAGAGGAGTTTCGAGGGCTGAAATTCCGGCTTTGCGGATAAGAACAACAGGATTGCCCAATCACAATGTGCCTCCCTCATCTTGACCATTCGTCAGGCACTAGAGACGGACTTCAACCTCCACGGGCTGGCTCTGCCAATGATACGCCAACAACCTCATACGCATTTAATTCTATGGAATCATCTCGGGCCATAAACGGAATGCCGAGAAACTACCCTGGAAGTTGTCGCCGATATAGGAACATGGGGAGACGATAAAAGCTGCGTGGTCAAGACGGAGAGTTGAGTATATGGCACTGGACCACATCCAACCTCTTCAAACTTGTCTCTTCGCCTGTGCACCTCCTTCCAGACTCACCATGTCACCAAGCGCTGTTCAAAAACACGTGGACGATGTCTCAACATCCACCAAACTTGTCCCTGAACTCTCTTCAGAAGCCGACTTCTCTACCTTCCGGTCCCTGGTCCCTCTCCTGGCTGACCAGAACCTCACCTACCTCAATGCCTCCTACCAGCCCCCCTCAAACCTGATCGTCCACGGTGCCATCACCAAGTTCACCTCCGATTCCCTCTACGATCCTCATCCAAAGCCTCAATGGCAAAACGCAGTCGAGGAGACTCGTACCCTAGTCGGTCGCTACATCAGCGCCGATCCGTCCTCCCTAGCCTTCACCCGCGACACAACAGAGGCCCTGGGTTGCTTCATCCGCAGCCTCAAGTTCGAACCCGGCGACAACGTCGTCGTCCTGGACACGGAGCACCCAAATCACGTCTACGGATGGATGGCCCTCCGCAAAGCCGGCCTCGAGATCCGGCAAGTCCCGACCATACCCGCCGCGGAGGAAACTGGGCACGTCACGGCTGCCAACGCCGCGACCTTCGCGCCTTACGTCGATGAGCGTACCAAGGCCATCGGCCTTAGCTCCATCATGTTCCACAGCGGCCAGTGGAATGACGTAGCGGACATCTGCGCAACATACAGACCTCGCGGCATCCACGTCCTGGCGGACCTCACGCAGCAGGTCGGCTTCGCAGATGTGGACGTCCGAGCTCTGGGCGTCTCCGCGGCGGCGTTCAGTTTGCACAAGGGGTTGAACTGCCCGACGGGCTTCGCGGTTCTCTACGTCGATCCAGAATTCATCGCCGACACCGACCCTACTCCGCCCATTGTAGGCTTCGGGGCCGTCAGTAACGTACGTGCAGATCTGTTAGTCCCTTCAGATGAGGTGGTATATCACCCCTCGGCGCGCCGGTATGAGCATCTGAATCTTAGCTTGATCAGTGCAGCGGCCGCGAAGGCGTTTTTGACGTTTTATCTGGATTCCATGGGCCCCGAGCGTGTGCAGGAGCATCTGTACCGCCTGGGTGATATGTTGAGAGAAGAGTGCCGTGGGCTTGGGGTGAAGATTGTTGGGCCTTCGGGTCGTAAGGATCATGCGCCTCATTTGTACATCCTGGATTTGCATGACCCGCGGTGGATGAGTCTCTTGAAGGAGAAGGGTGTGCTGGCTACGCCCTATCGCCTGGGTATCAGGATTTCCTTCGGTTTCTACAACAACTCTTCCGATGTAAAGAGGTTGGCTGAGGCCCTAAAGGCGGGATTAGAGGCGGGTCTTCCTTTGCCCTAAGGACGTTCACAGGTGGATGATGCACTCTACGGCCCGTAATAGAACAATGATCTTACACACTGAAGAAAGTCACTCGTGTTGATGCCCGAAACCGCCTTCAACTTGCCGTTGACTCCGAAGCATGAACACTTGCTGGTGAAATTTCTCGGAACCTCAAAGGATTGAGCTGCTCGGGTTGGAGAGGACGGCATAGCTATCCCTACATGTGAAGTCTGCCATGGCGCTGAACAGTTGTCCTCCCCCAAACCTTTCAATGAGATGGAGGGTGGAAAACTGCGAGAGAGAGTCTCACACCTCAACGCGTGTCAATCTATCTCGCGCCTGGTGTGCCAACGCCCAGGCAGACGAACATTCGTCCAAAACATGCAACAAGTACTGAGCTTCTTCGGGTGTGCCGAATAACGACAGCGTCCTCGCCGCTTGCATGACCCCGTAGATCATCATCAGAGGGCTATGTCCAAGACCGTACTGGCTGCGGTATTTCCGGACGATGTGCGCGATATCTTCCGCAGAAGATGAGCAGTTTTTGCGGGCATTGTCCTTCAGAGCTGCGATGTTATGGGACACTGCTTGTTCGAAGTTCAGCGCAATGCGAACGCTGTGGAATAGTAGACTAACGAGCAATTGGATGTCAGCACTATCTCCCATGGTAATGTAACAAAAGGTCAGTTGGAAAGGCATTTGAACTAACTGAAGTGCTGCCACGCTCGGGATGAGGAGTGTGCTTGGTGGTTCCCATCTGTTCCATTTCGCACAGTCTGGCAACGATTCATACCAGCCACACAGTTCGAAGTTGAGGCTGTCAAGACAGGACTGGCGGCCAAGACCCTCCAGGCTGGTCCTGGTGGAGAACAACTTTGAGAGCATTTTCTCAATAACTCTAGAAAGTCGGATCTGCTCTTTGAAGCACGGAATGAGTGGGTTAATGGCACCAAACCCTCCGTCATAATCTGAGAATCCGGCAGGAAGCCAAGGCTTCATCTCCGGAAAGTCTCTGATTGTTTTTTCAGTCAGGGCGAGGTGGAAGCTTGTACGGGTAGTGTATCCTGGACTTACGGGAGTCTGTTAGTGGTTTCGACTTCTGCGTCGTCGTAGAACAGATAGACTGATCGTCCAAGAATCAGACTAATCAACTTGTCAGAAGTGTAGCATCCCCAAAAGATGCGTCGCCGAATCTCCAGATCCTCCTCGGTAGCTAGTGATGCATCGTGGGATACCCAATGTTTCGGGTCCCTTTGGAAACCCATGTCTTGTGCCATGCGAAAAGCGATCCCTAGACGCGACCGCGTTCAGCATCCCGTATGATATCTTGCAGCCTCTACTATCAGCAAGAACGTACCTGAGAATCCCCATCCCTTTGAGAGATTGCCCCTTCCAATCTCGTAGAAGGCTAGGCAGAGAAAGCCCTGCACGGTGACGATAGAAGGCTTCGTGAAACCGGAAACGATGAGTATGCTCTCAGCAGCGGAGAAGAACTGTTCGCTCGCATCCCGGTGGCGCTTCTCTGGTGACATGAGCGTACCCAAGGCACAGATAGACAGGAGCAGAGCTGATGACCAGTACTTGCTCTGAACCCGGTCACCAAAGTGGTCCCTTAGGAACGCTTCACGGTAGATGAACATGAAATGAGGGTACTGCCATTTGAAGAACTGCATCAACGCGTCATCAACCAGTTCGTCGTGTAAATTGATCCCGAAATGCTCCGCCACATGCTCGAAATTTGAGTCGGGACCGACCACATAATTCGCAGAGAACTTGAAGGAGGGTGAGGTGTTGTCCCGTGCTGGCACACCGAGATGCGCGCGATAGATACTCGTCGCTCCATGGTAGATGAGCGAACCTTCAATGTCGACCTGAAGATTCGCGCTACTACCTCGCTTGGGCTCGAGATCCTTCTCTTCACTCACGTTCACCGTTGAAGATGGTTCCGTGGCTGGGAGGTGATCCCCGAATGACACGGTCTGCAGCAGGCTGTCCCGCTCCTGGCTGGGCGCGGCTTGGAGCCTACCTATGAAGGACTCTAGCCATGCGACTCTATTCTCTAGGCTGACAACATATTCGTGAGTTGCTGGCCGTCGTTTACGGTCGACTTCTCGATACTCGCAAGTCTGTTCAGCAGATGCGCAGTTCTGGCATGGCTCCGTGCGTGAACATTTCAGCTGTGAGCGTAGAACACCGAGTCAGTGAAGTTACGACCGCTAAAGCTGCGGGGTTTTCAAGATGCCTTTCGGTACTGGCATCTCTTGCATCTGAGACTGATGTCAGCAGTCTCATTCATATTGTCTTTCACTATCAGGATCCAGAGTCTCACGAGATCTTCTTGGCGGGCTCTGATGGCATGATGCCCTTATCACGGTCGTTTCTTCTTCCGAAGATGAGTTCTGAAAGTCCGGACGGGCTACTCCGTCCATAGCATAACCTAACCAGGAGGCTAACCGCTGATAGCGCTTAGTCACTACCTTGGGTCACCAATGGGAGCATGTGCTGCACTGAGCCACATCCTGAACTCCAAAGTAAGGTTCGCGGCATCAAGAACTAACTAGGGGGCCCTAGCCAAATGGTAAGGGGGGCTAGTTTCGGGGAGCAATTGTCAACCTTCGTCGCAACCCCCCTTTCGCACTCTGCTACCTCTCATTTGTTTATTCACGATGTCTCGGTATCGGTATCGCTTTCCAGACGATGAGGTCAATTGAAAGCGAAGAGGAGATGGAATATAAGAGTCCACGAGCGGGACTTATATTCCGCTTGGGAGAATCAATTAGTTACTCAACAACTCTCCTTTGAACGTTCGATTGTGTTTTCCAGCGACCATCTTTTGACATTCTCTTTGTTCAGTCCCCAGCCTGAGCCCGTTATGAAGCGCGTTGAAATCACCGCGCCCGGTGTTTTGTCGTGGGTCGATCACCCGACACCCGTAGCTGGCCCCAAAGATGTCCTCCTCAAGATCAAAGCCTGCGGTATCTGCGGCTCCGACAGCCTGTACACGGATCATGGCGGTATCCCGCCCTATCAGGGCTGCACACCCCTCGGTCACGAACCGGCAGGAGAAGTGGCAGAAATCGGAAAGGATATTGAATCACCAGATGTCGATGTTGGCGACCACGTTGTGGTAGACACGATGGTTTTTCAGGACGGCCTGCTCGGGTCGGGCGGTGCGCAGGGTGCGCTGTGCGAGTACGTCGTCATCTACAACTACGAGCCACGGAAGCACCTGAAGAAGATTCCGAAGAGCATACCCTGGCACATTGCGGCACTAAACGAGCCCATGGCGGTCGCCCTGCACGCAGTAAACAGGACGAGCCCGAAACCGGGCTGCAAGGTTGTCGTTTTTGGCGCAGGGCCTATCGGTTTGGGCGCGGTTTTGGGGTATCGCAGAAAGGGAGCAAGCCACATCGTTGTCATAGACGTTGTCAACGCGAGGCTCGAAAAGGCTCTCAAAGTCGGTGCCGACGCCGTCATCAACTCAGCAGAGGCAGAAGACTTGGCCGCGAAGCTAGTCGAGTTACAAGGAGATGGAGCGACGGCGCAGAACCGTGGCACACGCCCTGGTACCGATATCTTTCTGGACGCTGCGGGCGCGCCGCCGGTCCCTGCGCAGGTGTGCAAAATGGCGAAGCGCGGCGCCACGTTTGGCGTGGTCGGAGTCCACAGGAAGCCAACTGAACTGAACTTTGCGCAGTTAATTTCTACGGAGCTGACGATTGTTTTCAGCGTGGGCTATCCGACTGAGATTTTTGAGGTGACGGATGACATCGTCGACAACTGGGACAAATACGCGGAGATCGTCAGTGATCAGGTTCCGTTTGACCAGGCATTAGAGGCGTTGGAGTTGGCAAAGTCAGGCAAGGCGAATAAGGTTGTCGTGGTTTTCGACTGATCTCAAAAGATGAATTCATGAGGATATTCCAGACGACACATTTATCCAATTGGAGCAGAGTTAACACTTGTGGCTGGTTTGGCCCTGTAGTTTCTCTTCTACAATGCGGTCAGTCCTGGGAGTCGCTAGTACCCGCCGACTACCAACGTAAAGACAACTGGAAGCTTCGTGTTCGCATTGGAGTTTTGCGCCAAAAGTCATTGGAATAGGAGACATTTCGGTATGACTGTAAAGTACGCTTATGGGTTCAATCTAGGTATTATGAACGAAAAGCCACAAACATGTTTATAGTTGTGAGCTGTAGTTAGCGTAACGTTAAACGACATATTATGATCAAATCATCAGTACCAGAACTATTTTACAACTTTCAATCATAGTCGTGACTACACAAAAGCTCAATCAATTGATGACACTGACAATTTACTTTTGGCACTTCCAAAGAAAGAACTTGGTGGTCTCGTGATTTGATGGTCCTCGAAACCTACTGAGCTTGAGAGTTTCTAGTTAGATGCATCCTTGACAGCCATTCATGAGTGGGCCATGACTGTATCATCGTCTGACCCCTATTGCTAAAGTACTTTATGTAGACCGTCGGTAAAATGAAACTATACGGAGTAGATATGGGACTTGTATTCCCGTACGTTTACCTTCTTTGTGCAATAGGCTCGGTCTTTGGCCCGGTCACGTAGCTAGATCAACACTTGGCAATGCTGGGAGTCACTACTGCCCTTATACGTGGGCTAGATAATCCACTACACTAATGGCTTGCCTTGTTATAGTCATTGCGACACGCACTATCATATTCCAAGTTTGACCCAGTACTAAATTACCAAACAGACATATGATCTTTACCCACACCATCATCTTCGATCAACTGGTAGCCAAAGCAGTGAGACAATAAGTAGACGTGACTTGTTCCTATATTCATGCAACTAGCCAATTGACATGACATAGCAAAACTTGAACTGTTTCCAGCTGGTGAGGGAGGCAAACGCTCTCGATATTCATCATGCCTGCCCCGTGCTGTTAGATCACCACGAACAAGCGTGGACAGAACAAGCTCTCACACTCAACTCCGCGGTGAAGCCTGGAGACATCCGGCAACGGAAACCTTTTCCTGCAACGCATTCTGCTCGTGTATATAACCTACGACTAGACTCCAGCACTGCGTCTTGTACCAAATTAACCATTTATAAGAGTTGATGAAAGTTGATGTCGCGCAAGTAAAGTGATGCAACTTGCAATCCGCCGAGTGCCCTATGTCTCAGACCGCGCTGTTGAGCCTGTTGTACCTCCAGCTCATTCAGTCCGCTTGTCTTTGTGGTTCTAGCTAGGTGTTTCGACTAGGGGATCAGTTGGTAAAGACTGGTCTTCTGCATGATCACAAAACAAAAACAATAAGGCCTACCGATACTACAGCGGCTCCTATGATGACAGCTTGACCAAAGACACAGCAGGCAAGTTGCGACCCCATTCTATCTTATTCAACTCGCTTTGAGTCAGGCGTTGTTAATATTTCTGTTCTATCCATTATTCAGGTTACCTGATGGATCCGGCAGAAGCAAAAGGTGGGACGTGATCACAGATCAGACATCATCACCCGTAACTCGAATGTTCTCACAGACTCACCACTCAGGCTTACGTCTTTCGAGACTGTACTGAGCCTCGTACGCGTATGATGACCACGAGATGACATTGACGATCGATCTTCTGAACCTTGACGAGCTGTAACTCGCCTAGATTGGTGGAAGGTGGGTTGTACGCCGAAGTTCCAGGCAACCGGCCTCAGTCAAGCCGTCTGAATGGTCACTTGAACAACTTCTAGACCGACTCAATCATACGAATATAGATCTTGAAATTGCGGTCTGGTTTCTGGATATGTGCAAGCCAGAAGTCCCCACTCTGAGTCTATTTCTGTCCTACCAGATTGGGGTCTTTACGCGATTATTTTACTTATCTTGAGCTTGGTTTGTTTTGTCACTTTGTCCTCCTCCACCAGCCTTCTCTTGAACGAGGCGAAGCTTCAGTGACGTCTTGGCACCTTACGTAGACCCCATGGAGATCAGTAAATTGACGATAATTGTTCGGAATATCTCGCGGTTGTGTTCTTCCACTGGGATTAAAATCTAGAAGCCCAAAAGTTCGTTCGATCATGAGAAGAGTTTAAAGCTTATTCGATGTTCAATTTCCAGTGGGTCTTGTGTTGACTTTTGTTTGTTGGTTAAAATTTCTTTTGGCAGAGTGCCAAGATGCAAGCGCATCGTGAGGCCCTAAATTTAGCATCACGTACCCGCAGCTCCCCTCAGCTGGCCTCGACATGGAGACACCGCGAAGCTTTGGTGCCTTTTTGGGCAAACGCAGAGCCCCCCGCTTCAATGCTGCCCCGCGTAGTCTCCCTACGAATAGAATCGCCCATGTAGCTGCAAGGAAGGCTGGGGATGGTGCTGATGTTGCGTGGAGTTGACGAAGGCTGGCGGAGACTAACAGCCAGTGAACAATCAGAACACCCGCAGAAAAGATTTCCGAGTGGTCAGACCGTCAGACTCCTGCGCCGATGATGATCCCAGTGGCAGGACGTGGTGTCGATCATCCGCAGCGCAGCGTCATTTGGGGGGCACTGAAGGGTAGGCTGGCAGGGAACACCCCCTTCAAGCCTTAAGAACGTGACTGGACGAACCGTAAACAACGAGATACTGGGACTACAAGGCTCCCCCTCTTTGAGACTATGCGCCAAGTAGAGATGTGAAACACGACAGCTCATGTTCGGATCTTTTCTTGCGCATCCTTGGATGGCGTGGATGGTGGAAGATCCAGTCGGATGGAAAGCCTTACGGGTATGGCTGCTGGAATGCGCGTTCTCTATAGTTGTGTGAGGAGGCGGGTTGGTGCGTGTCGCCGTGGCTCTGCTGTGCTTGGCGGGGATGTGCCGGCGGCGAATTTTCATCCTCTTAACTTTTACGTACGGGTATCTCTAGTAATCACCTTATTCGTACTCATGGAAGTTTAGTACGGAGTACAATGGATTGGCAGAAATCTAAAATAACAAAAGGTTTAATCGACGGGGCGTTTACCTTGGCAAGATCCACGGCTGATAGTTTCTGGAAGACGACGAGACCCCAAGCCCAGCACTGAATCTTGTTGGTGCGGACAAAGCGTACGCGTAGACAATTGTGCTCCTCACCATGGCGAATGGCACTATGTGAACTCTTGAGGGGCATTTCATGATTTCGTGGAGGTAAGGTAATTGTCTCACACCTGTAGTACGCATTTATCTTGTTGGCTGGTTGTTATGGCGCCACTTCAGTTGTTTGACACTTTGGGGGTGCTTGGCTGTTCACCCGGCATTGACCTTGCGTAAATACCATTACCATTTCAAGTTGCGGTCATGTCCGTAATGACTATGCTGTCAATTGTAGCACGCGACACTTCTCCGTCTTGGACTCGTGCCAAATTGTGACTGTCCACAGAATCACAAGGGGCCCTAGTCGTATCACATTAAGCTTTCCTGGGGATTCGGGGACAGCGGAGGGCAGGCTTCTGTCTTCGCTTCGACAAGGTGGAAGAAACATGACATAGGGCTCTGACGGGGAACTGAAAGGCCCCCAAGCAACACTTGCCGAGAGCTCGACTTTAGGTAATTAGCGTGTATTCAATTTAGACTTGTTCAGTGGGCTTTAGCAGGACGTTCATACAACCAAAAAAAACTACCGTCGAATAATGCCCGGGATGTTGAGTCGCCAATTGAGGCTGGGGCAGCTAGGGGGCTTCTTGGCTTCCCTCATCGAAATCCACTTTCGAATAGCTGCAATTTGAGTGGAAGCTGCGGAGATGGAGAACTGCCAGCGCCAAGATACCAACCAAGACCCAAGCCTCTAAGTGACGATGCGCGGTCGCTGCCCGAGACACGGCCGGATGCTTCCTACGTGGTGTGTCTGTCTGTCTCTTCTGCCGTTGATCGACTCTGTGTTGTTGATCCATGGATCCTCGCCCCTGGGAGGAGAGTCGCTCGAAACATTAGTATATATCCGGCATCATTCCGCTCTACATCCTGGATTCTCATCAGCATCCCAACACGATCAAAAATCACAACATTGCCTCGATTCGCACATTTCCCAGCCAATTCAAGCCTTAAATCGACTTCAGTCACCAAGAACAACTCCAACAGCCAAAATGCATTTCAACCGCGTCGCCATGTCCCTTGCTGCCGTCGCCTTCGTCAAGGCCGACCTCCAACTCGACAACGATGACATTCCCACCCAGTGCCAGGCCGTCTGTCGCCCCATTTACGACCTCGGCCAGGCTTGCGAGGTCAACGACGACCTCATCAACAATGACCTGACCGAGGATCGCCTGGAGGCCCAGTGCGTCTGCACAAACAACAGCATCAACGTCTCCCAGTACGCCGCGCTCTGCGCCAGCTGCATGGACCAGAACGTTCGGGACAGAGATGACTTGGATGGTAAGCAGATAAACCAAAACCCAACATCCCCCAATCTTGTCCCGTACTAACTCATATTGACATAGACATCAACGACATCCTGAGAACCTGCGGCTTCGCCAGCACCTCCTACGCCTCCACCGCATCCTATGCTTCCACTACCCCGTCCGTCTCAGCGGCGCGCCCCACTAACTCGGCCCAACTCACAACCACCATCACCCCCGGCGCGGTCGGGGGCGGATCCTCTTCCCCGACTCAGACCTCCGCATCCGGATCCGGCAGCAACAACGGCGGCAGCAGCACCACCCCGACCACGGCAGGCAGTCAGACTACCCAGACTCCCAATGCTGCGGGTATTGTGTCGCCTCAGGGTCTCGGCCTAATTGGTGCCGCTGCCGTTGGCGCTCTCTTCTTGTAAATTTGGGGATGAGGGAGGGTCTTGATGAATAATTTGGCATTTTTTTTTCACGAACGTCAACAGGAGTGAAATTTGCGTTACTGGATTTGGATTGCATTTTAAGGCGCTATGGAACATATACCTTAGCATTTACTGTCGTTTCAACTATTTACCACTCGTAAGGGTTTTGAAAAACCTGTAATCTCAAAGGTTTCTCGAATAATATCATTGATCTTTGCAAGTTTTGAGCCCTTCAGACGTTTGCCGAGTGAATTTGATTGTCGTCATTTTTGGGATCCCAAAGAAAGTTAAGCATAGATTGGGATATTCCACGTAAATTAGTGTTCTTACCAGCCATTATTCGTAGCTTCTGTTGCTGAAACCAATGCAGTGGTCAAGTAGATTGCCGACTGAATTGTGCTCATAAGTCGCAAAGCTTGATTTTGTGATATCGAATACTGCGTCTCTAGCCATACTGTGTATGATCGGGTCAAATACGGGCGCCATGTTTCGTCCCTTGGTGATGCTGATATGGCCAAGCTTCAAATTCCAACATTTGATCGATGCTCGCATCCTAGAGCTGCTAGGTATGTACAACGCCTAAATCTGTCAGTCACAGGGTAACCTTCATCATTTCCCGGCTATCTGAACTTACATCCAAACCCTCACTCAAGTTCAGGCCTGATTGATCTTATCGCTGCCAACGCAGACCCAAGAATCATATGGACCAGTGCCATTTATCATCTTGGGGTTGAAGCCCTTGTTGTCCAATAGGCAAATGTCATTAGACCTAGGACCTCCCTTGACGTAGTAGGCATACTTGCACTCGTCACCGTTAGAGAGCGGCCGTCTGCATTTATCCTGGCAGTCATAGACGGCTTTGAGGATCTCGGCGGAATAGTGCCCGCGCCTGATGGGCATGTCGATCTTATCGACGAAGCTGTCGTACCAACATAGCTCCCGGCCTCGGGTCGCCGGGACGTACTTGAATCGATCTACTACAACCGTCGGTTTCGAGGCAGATGAAGTTGCAGTGGGCGCCGAGGTGAGGGTTTTTGCGATGCGCGTGACGGGGGTCGGGTCTTTAGGGGGACTATCCGCCCGAACGAAGGGGACGAGCAAGCAGATAAGTTGTTTCCACCGCATTTTTGCCGACCTATCTTTGTGAATCTGTAGTTGAATTATTTGGAGGCTAAGCTTTATGTGGAGGAAGTACTACACGCGTGTACTGGAGGAATGATGTCGATGGCAATATGAACAGGATGCTTGGCATCAAGCAGTCAGACAAGTGCACTTTATATCATGGCGCGGGCCAAGTTTTCCGCTTCTCAATCTACTCTATACCTCGATGGCTGAAAGAAAGTTGAAACGAAACCCTCCCTTAAAGGCTGCTTAAGAATTGCGGAGAGCAACAACCTAATCAGTCATTAGCGTACCAAACTTTGAGATGGGACCTCGAGGTTCGGTTTACTTGCGGCTTCTTCTAACTTTTCAGGGAAGGCGGTAGTATTTGTTATATATTCTAGCAGTAGTGATAGATGATGTCCAACCTTTTGGCCTAGATAGTATGGTCGACTTCTTTAGAACATCCTTCAAAGTCTTCTTGTAAGAATATGGATCTCTGGCACGCTATCCGGGCAGCTATACTGATGTGTGTGGAGCGTCACCTAGAAATGGAGTTCGTTGCTATACCAAAGCATTTGATCGCGAAAAGTCATCTTCAAAACTACAACCGCTTACAAACCACATGGCCTTTTTACCCATCGCACGTCATAGGCTAACATGGAATTAGCTGAAGCGGGGGTATCCATCTTACGTTAGATGGCCCCTCTCCCAAAGTCCCATGTCAAGGCTTCAACTCTTGCACCTCAACAACAACAGCAAGACTGATCTCTGAGGCAAAGTAGCCAACATCTCAAGCGATAGTACAGGGTACGAGAGACCAGTCAAATATGGTGAGTCTTCCGCATCCATTCAGCGAGATCCCTCGCATCCAATTAACCTATGACCGGCCGGTCGACATTGAACGCTTGCAGCGACTCCCGAACCAGGAGGGGATTAAGGAAGGGGACATCTACATTGCCCGCGATGACTGCAACTCTGGCCTCGCGTTCGGAGGCAACAAGGTGCGCAAGCTAGAGTACGTCTTGGCGGATGCGATCGACCAAGTTGCGGACACGATAGTTACGACCGGCGGGACCCAGTCGAACCACATGCGCCAGACGGCTGCGGCTGCGGCAAAGCTAGGCCTAAAAGTGAGTTTTCCGCCACCTTTCTTAGCTCTCACGTGGTCTGACGGACAGAAAGGTTGCTCTCTTTCCAGTCACTGCTGTCCCGTCAGATGATGCAGAGTACAAATACGCAGGCAACATCCAGCTCAATTCGATCCTCGGCGCCGAGACGTTCCCGCCAAACACAAGCCAAGACGACGTCGTCTCCGCCCTCAAAAGCCGCGGGCGGAAGCCCTACGTGATCCCCGCGGGAGCAAGCACGCACCCTCTAGGCGGCCTAGGCTACGCAAGATGGGCCTTTGAGCTCCTCGAGTGGGAAGACGAGCACAAAAAGTCAATCTCGAACATCGTAGTCGCAGTTGGATCCGGCTCGACCTTGGGTGGCCTGGTTGCCGGCTTCAAGCTCGCGCAGCAGCTCGGCCGTGATGGTTCGCGGAAGCGACTGGTCGGATACTCGATTCTGAAGAAGCCTGAAGACGACGTGGCAGGGCTAGTGTTGGACATTGCAAGGACCGCGGCGAAGAAGATTGGGTTGGACCCTGCGTCGATCACGAGGGAGGACTTTGAGATTGACTATGATTACCTTGGGGGCTCTTACGGTCACCTTGATGAGCGGACGGCGGAGGGCATCAAGGCGTTGGCTAGGACGGAGGGAATCCTGACTGATCCGGTCTACACCGGTAAGGCGTTTACCGGGCTGCTGCATACTGCAAAGGCAGGAGGGTTTGATGGAAAAGCCACGTTGTTTTTGCATACCGGTGGCCAGGCAGCTCTGAGTGCGTATCCGAAACTGACGGAGTGAAGTCGGTGCTTTTGCGACTCAAGTCAGAGTCATCGCAGAATAATATTAGAGGTGGTGGATGTTTTGGAAAAGGGGTTTCATATTCTAAGTGGTATCTTTAGACAAAGGGAATAACATGCTTGTACGTCCTCACTCATTCAAGGCATCCACCTCACTCAACCTCCCTCCATCTCTTCTCCAACGTTCCAATAACATGCGTTCGTGATCCCGACCCATATTCTGCCATGATGGAGTTCGCCTGCTTGCTGTACGAGGCACCCTGAGCCTCAAAGTGATTGGAGAAGCCGAATCCAACGCCGGGCATACTGTAAACCCCCTGGCTCGGCATAACAGCATCCTTAACCTGCCCCATAGCTCGACTCGTCGAGCTCGCAACGTTCGACATACGCTGCTGGCCGAGCGCCATCTGCGCCTCCATAATCATCTGCCGGATCGTAGGCACCGTCTCGACATAGACGGCCCGACGGGCCTTGGATACCCGGAGTAGCTCAGATGAGTCGTTGCGGGCACACGCCTGGGCGTAGAGGTTGCGCATGCGCGGGCTGTACATTTCGCACATAAGACTTGGGGCCGCGGTCCCACCCTTGAGGGGCATAGCGGCAGCCAGCGTCGTGCCGCGGATGAACTCGTTGTAGCATGACGGGCAGATCGTGCAGTCCTGCCATCCATACCACCGCCTGTCGCGGAAATCTTCGTCGCGTGGGCAGAGCGGCAGGCTGGCGAACTCGAGGGCGTAGGACTCAAGCGGCTGGGTGTCGGCCGTGAAGTGGCACTCGAGAAGCTTCGCCATGTACGGCGCAAAGCGTGGGTTCGCCGGGTTGAAGCAGCACAAGAGCGTCGTGCCGGATGATACGCCACATTTGGGCACGAGAGAGGAGCTCAAGCCGAGAGGTTCGGCAACGGTCGACACGCAGGCGGCACAGATGCCGAACTCGGCCGGGTGGGACGGAAACGTATACCACGTCCCGTCTTTGATACCCTGCGGGCTGCAGAACTCCTCGGTGCAGGCCGCGTCGAGGGCCTTCCAGAAGATAGAATACTGCTTCGCCTCGGTGGCGCAGGACATTGCAATGCCAATGTTGAAGTGACCCAGCGCGCAGTAGACGAGGCTGCCGTACCGCGAGGCGAGGTTCGTGCCGGCATCGCACCATTTTCCTTCTTCGCCGGTGCCAGCCACAAAGTCGCAGTAGCACGCGGCGCAGACAAGGATACCGTCGTGGCCTGCGGCCGCGGGGGTGAACCACTTGCGGGAGGTGACGGTAACCTTTTGGCGCTTGGCGCAGGGGGGCATATCCATCCTGGCGAAAGCCTCCTTGGTGAAGCCGATCCAGTCGTCTTTGACGGCCGCTTCTTTGTAAATATTTTGAATAAAACGGGTGGAGAGGTCGCAGGACCAGACATCGTTGGTGGCTTGTCCCGTGGCCTGCTCAAAGTTGGCCGCGAAGCGGTACGGCTTGATATGGTCCTCGTAGCAGGCCTGGCAGACAACCATGTTTGGCACAGCATTGTTCTTTGGACGGTACCATTTCGCCCCGTCGCTTCCCTTGGCTCCATCGGCACCTCTGCAGTCCGGAACGGCGCTCCTGTGAAGGAGGAAGCTGACGAGGTCTTCGATGCGTCCCGTAGCAAGGGTGTTACGGAGAAGATGGTCCTTGACGCGGGGCTTGCTGAAGCGGCAGACTCGCGGCTTGTTGTCGTCGCAGATCTTGCCTCGGAAGTCGTGCTCGAAACGGGTGCCGACGAGGTGGTCCTCGTAGCACTTCGAGCAGATGGAGAAGTCGGGCGCAGTAGGGTGTGTGTACCACGTCGTGCAAAAGGTGACGGGGCTATCGATGCAGGCGACGACGCCGCGTCCTCGCTTTCTGCTGGGCGGGCTGGCCCTGCGGGAGTTGGCGCGCGGTCTGGTGGGAGACATTGTGAGTTCCTTCTTTGGCTGCTGCTGCTGCTGCTGCTGCTTCAGTTGCGGCGGCGGTCCTCGAGGAGTGAGATCCAACGGCGTCACGGGTTCAGGCGTCGGATTCGTGGAGGGAGGCGTGAAGCACGATGTGGTGGTGCTGGCGGTGAAGTCGGGAGTAGCAAGTTCGTCGCGAGGTGTCGACGGGGCGGAGTAGATAGTAGACAGCATCGGCGAGGGCGCGAAGCGTAGGTTCTGGAGCGTCTCTTCGAGGTTATCAAAGTCGATCATGCCAGGCCGCCGCTGTTCCGCTGCCCCAGTACTTTTTGCCTTTTCGGGTGGTGTAAGGACTCCATTGGCCGCACTAGCCGGGACACGAGCTGCGGCTGCCTTAATTTGCGCTGATGATAGTTGTTGTTGCTGTCCTGCACCCGCGGGAAAGTAGCCGGCGGTCTCCCTCTGTGGCGGTGTCGGCGGTGGCGGAAAGCTGGTAAGGGCGCCGGGTCCGGGGCTGCGGAGGTCGGCTACGCGGCCGACGCCAGATAGAGGGCCTTTCGGGGGTGCCGTAGGGCCACCGGCGCCGGTTTTCGGTGCTGGGCTCGCGGGAGGTGGGACGTTGAAGCTGGTGTAAGAGGGAGGGCTTGGGTTTCCTGTCCACTGCTGCACCGGGGGCTGAAGTTTGTGAGCAGAAACCGGGCGGACAGGCTTCGGTGCTGCGATTGGAGTCGTCTGCCTCGCGGGCTTGGAAGCCGGAGCTGGTGCCGGAGCCGGTACCGTCGCTTTAGTTCCCTTGCTCTTGGATGCCGAGCTGGATACCTTCTCGGTCTGGGGCCGCGAGCTCCGGGCCGGCTGCGGCGGGGCCTGTCGATGGGTCATGCTGCAGTCAACGGGCCGAAATGATGATCAAAATGAAATCTCCACTGCAGCTGAAAAACTTGACGATGGCTTCACCCTCTTTTTGGTCTGGTACGGATGCGGGATGGGACGGTAAGGACAGGCCGCTTGGAAAATTTCCTCCAACAAAAACAGCAGAAAACGCAGCGAGTATAAGAGCAGACAAGGAAAGGTCTTGCGGGAGTCATGCAACATTGGCCACCCGCTCCGGGACGACGTGCATGTTTAAAGGAAGCTTTCAAAGGGAGAAGAGTTGATTGGCATCAACGCTTCATCTCAAGAGAGCGGCGTCGAGTTGGTGCCCGATGGACGGAATGCCGGGATGTTCGTGGAGATGATCCACACCACCTCATGCCCGACTTGCAGCGATCGCCCTGGGACTGGGGGCTGGAGACCTCGGAGAGGAGACCAAGAGAGCAGAGGGCTTCCTTGACAATTGCTTGACTTGTTGACTAGTAGACCCGTACCGACCTCGTCTTCATTTCCCAATAGCATCGGGAACCTGTTTGCTGTTAGTGTTACGGAGACTCGGAGAGCCGAGGACGAACATGAGGCTTTCAGCTTTCAGGCCTCCGTGGTCAGCCATAATTAGAGGAAGAATAATTCTAAGCTGCATTCCAGGGCTTCGAAAGCTCGGGGATTTTTCCTTCTGGCAATGGCCTTCCTTCGCCAAAAAAAAAAAAAAAAAAAAAAAAAAGACGAACGACAAGGGCTTGGACAGGGGCTTTGGCCATGGAATGCTGTGAAAGCACGTTGCTTTGGGCCGTGGGAGTTTGATTATCGGGCGTCAAGAGTTGAGTGTTGTTGTTGTTCTCGAAGCTAGCAAGGCTGGAAAGCAGGCTTTTGTCGCTCGATTCCCCGTTCCGTTCGTTTCCCTTGCCTTTTCAGTTTTTCCATGGGATATTTTCGAGGTTGGGCTCCTCGCAGGGACACCGTTGGGATGAAAAAGTTGAGATGAACGGTCCCTTCATGAATCGCAAACTCTGCTAGTTTGACCAGTTTCCTCTCCGCACATACCACTTCCATGACTCTCTCCCAGAGATGAAGTATCCAGCGGTTCCCTTTCCTCTATACCCTTTACCTCTGCTCCTTGCTCACCTTACCCTGCCACAGCTTGGGTCAAGTGACCACGGCAACGAATATGAGTGAAGCACTGAGGCTCTCTGAAAGAAGACGGGTTTGAGAGTTGGCGCCACTCAACACTTCATCTGTAGCACAGTCCGTTGCCGTCGCGGGAAAGCGGAAGCGATCGAGGCGAGGCAAAGCGCAAAGGAGCACGCCAAAGCGAACAGATGCGCGGCGCCGGCTCATGCACAGCGGACCATCATCTTGGGAAAGGCAGAGCCTAGAACTTTCATGAATCCGTACCGTCTGTTAGAAGAGTGGAGGGGCCAAAGGATCATTTTAAATCACTCTGGGAGGGATGAGGGGTCGACTCAGACGCAAAGTACAAAACTCGTGGCGCCAGCGCTGCAAAGTCAGACTCCCACTCTTCCTTCGCGTCCACCACAAGGTGCTTTCTTTAGCACCGGATGGCTGGTTCGCACTTCGCAGTTCGCACATGCTTTCGTCTTGTTATCTGTGTGCTTGTCTGTTCTGGACGCGCTAGGACCGTTTCTTTTCGATGAAGGTAGGGGGGTAGGGCATCTGCTTGGGGGGCTAACTTGTCGAGGAAAACAGCCCGCCGAGCGTTGTCTTCATTGGCGGTCTTGGGAATGGTGAGTCGGGTCGACCGTCACAGTCGCATTGCATTCCTCGGGTGAGGCAGGCGAACATCCCGAATGTATGGGCAAAACACCACACCGTTGTTCGCATTCCAGTTCGGCAAGTCGATCTCTGAATATCTTCTCATGATCTTCTCTTCCTTTTACTTTGGAAGTTTCAAACTATTCCAACTCAACTGATTCCTCATGTTGGTTCTCATCTCAGAGGGCCACGAGCCAACACCGTCATGATCCTTGCCCCTAAAACCATGGCTCCATGGTGTAGATTGCTTGGACGTGCCAAAGCGGCCTAGTCCGTCACATCATCCCCCAGGCCCGGGAAATTATCACAACAGGGGCACCACTACTTCCGGACTCTGTTATATAGGTCCTTTTATTGATGGAGAAAGCCCAGCAACAGGGGGGAGGAGAGTTTCCTGAACGGATCATGGATTCGCGGGTAACGGTTGACTCTGTTTGCCCACTTTTCGTTTCTCTCTCTCGCCTTCATTCTTTCCCTTCCTTCACTCACTCTCATTCATTACGTTTCGCTTCAATTTCATTCATTCAATTGAAGGCGAAATATCCCACAAAGCGGTTCACTCTTTTCCCGCTCGACGTGTGACGGGCTGGGGTTTGGGATACGGGCAAAGGACCCCAATTCACTCGCGGCAGCGCAGCGCATTGCGCTTCCAGGGCGCGCCCACTTTCGCTCGTTTGAAACAAGGTCGCATTTGTTCGAGATACATTCGTTTCTTTTAAACCAAGGGTCCAGCCACAGCAAGGCTGCGAAACTCTGTCCTCGTCCCGGGAAGGCCGAGATAATGGTGCGGGATCTCGCCGTATAACCCAACCTACACGCTACGCCAACAGCCTTGCCACAGAAAGAAAGCAACTCTGGCAATTGTTGTCTGCAGGGCCTTACATCGGCAATTGCAAATTGCCAACCATTTGCTTGGGATCGAATAGGAATTGGGCAACACTGGAGAACATCCAACTGGAGGAACTCAACTAGAGGGATCGGAAACGCCCAGATCAAAGTGGCAACGGGACAGAAATCATCGGTAACAAGATGATGAACGACCGCCCTCCCCCGCCGGACGAACCGGACCCGATCGTCCCCCGCGACCTCAAAGCAAAACGCACCGTGCCGTCACCCCGCAAAGCGGCCACCATCCGGAGTGCAAAGGGATCTATCTTTGGCAAGGCGTCCATCCCCAGTGTCTACTGGGCCGGCGATGACCCAACGCCAATGAACAATGAGGAGTTTACGTTCTATCGCGAGGACACGCCGCCGCTTCCGGATGGCGCCGGCAACGATAAGGCTACTCGAACGCGGGGGGTTCGGCAGAGCGCATTTGATCACGACGAGGAGGACAGTGATCGCAAGAGGAAGCGCAAGTGCTGCGGTATGACGATGTGGGTGTTCTGGCTGCTTGTTGCTCTGATTATTGCGGTTGTTCTCGGGGTTGGCATTGGTGTTGGTGTCGGTATCGGCGCGAATCAGAAGTCGGACCAGAGCGCCGCGACGACGAGGTATGTGTTTTCTCTTGAACTTTGACATGCGCGCGGGCATCCTGATTAACAAAGCTCCAGCTCAACCTCGACGCCCACGCCAACTTCAGGCGCAAGCTCGACATCGACAACAATGATCGTGCCCACAATGTCCAGCTCCTCCTCCATGCCACGGAGCAGCAGTGACGCAACAGCAACGGCAACCGCATCAACAACAATACCAACCTCGGTTACAATAACCTCCACATCAACCCCGTCTCCGACAGCAACCTCGAGCGGCAACGCCATTTGCCCAGACGCAGACAACACCGTCTACAACGTCATCGGCTCCGACAAGCGCTTCCTCCGGCTCTGCGGGCTCGACTACAGCGGCGACGACGGCGCCATCGACATGTCCAACACGCAGGCTAGCACCATGGGCGATTGCATGGAGATTTGCGCAAAGTCGGCCCAGTGCACCGGCGTATCGTGGGGCAACGTCATGATCAATGGCGCCGCGGAGCTGCGGTGCTGGTTGAAGAGAGACTTGAAAAAGTCGCACTCGGCGGTGGAGAATTGGAACTTTGCCGTCCTGTTATGATGAAGAAGATTCTTGTAGATATTTTGGAAACAAACCTAATGATAATGTCAAGTGCGTAAGAGGCATGTGGGAGGAAACATTGAGATATCAGATGGAAGCGGGCGTATACGGAGTCAATATGGACAGCTCCAACGAGGGGAATGAAAGCATCAAGTGTGTTTCTCCTTCACATCTGATACTGCTTGAAAAGGCCGTGAAATCCCAGCAATGTCATAATTCTCATTACTTCCTCCTGATCAAGGTATCAACTAGTGCCAATAAAACCTTCCATTCCCCGCCTCCATCCCTTCCTACAGGTTCCAATTCTTCGGTCAAAGGCGCACGCCTCAAGTATCAAGCCAGCTCTTACTGGATAGCAGCAACAACGAACCCAGCCATAGCCGCCGCCGCAACAACAGCACCAGTCTCCATAGGCCTAGCAGCAGCATTGTGTGATCCGATGCCCCCCGACCCGCCGCCGTTGACCGGCCCCGCGCTGGTAATCTGCGCCACGACGGAGCTACACTGGTTCGTACCCGTAGGCAAAACGTCAACGGCGCCCGGAACGTCGCTGCAGGCCTGCCACAGGGCGCGGAAGTCGGTAATGTGCTTGTCCCTCCACGAGGTGTACGACGACGCGTAGGTCGAGTACGCGGAGCCGATGGACCCCGTGATGATCGGATCGGAGCAGGCGTCCGTAACAGTCACTGAGAGCGCGATATAGGCGGCCACATCGGCGGGCGGCGTAGGCACGCCGTCGGTAATCTTGGGCAGGAGAGAGGTTGCGACGGAGTTGCAAGCGTTGAGGTCGCGGCGATCCTTTATGGCTGCGTTGGCTGCTGCTATGGCTTCGCTGGCGCGGTTTGGTACGTCTATGGCTTGGAGGGCGTTTGCTAATGAGCAGAGGGCTGCGAGGAAGTAGGTTGAGGGACGCATTTTGAGTGTATGTAAGATTGTGTGAATGTGGGTGATGGATTGTTTCCAAAGTGTTGGGTGATGGACAGGTTGATATGGCTGCGGGCGATGTCTGAGCCGTGGGCACGGGCGAGAGGAGGCGATGGTGAGTGATGACGGTGATCTATGAGGTGAATGTACGTTCTGATGTCGTCCGGTCCTTAATCTCCTACTTGGGAAAGAGTGACGGTCGTCTTATATCAAATCTACCGACGCACTTGTGCCTCGAATTGTGTATGTGAGCTTGGCGGGAGGCTGACGGTCCGCCCTTTGGTTTCACCCAGTGAGGTATATGGCTAGATTCGTATACCTTCAGGAGGCCAACTGATCGTGACGATCCCTGAGATGCATGGGTACCAAGAACCATGTAGGCTTCTTCTGACGCGTCTCAAGAAAAGTTGCGTAACAAAATTCTTACCCTCATTCATTTGGCATGGCAAAGGCACACTGCCTGGCATCCTCGGCCCGCCCTCTCATCATCTCGTGCCGGGAGACCTGTAAAACACGCCCCTACACTCAGCCACCGCTACGCCGGACGCGTTTAGAAGAGCTTCATGGAGGCGGGACATTAGCGTCAAAGCAAAAGTGTCAGGAATGGGCGGCACTCTCATTGGCATGCGTGTGAAGGCCGGGGAATGAGACATTTCGCGCTCTAGCGTTGTGGCGCTGGGCAAATGTCGGTGCCTGCTCCCATTTATTGCTTCCATTCAGCCCTTACCCCTAGGAACTCTGTCAAATCTCGACGTTCTCATGTCAACTCTCTGCCTGGTGTGGCTTCTTCATGTCTCATGGGACATCTGCCTTGCCGGCTGACGGACTTTCCTCGTACGCCTCTTAGTGGGTGAAAGTGTCAACGCTTCGACGATCCGTGACACCGCCGGAAGAGGCAACGATGGGAACGTGCTGGCCAACCCTGAGGGCAAACACACGACGAACACCGCCATGTTGCTTTGACTGTGCGAAAAAGCTGACATTTTCTCTAAATCGAATTCAATCCGATGTCCGGCGTATTATGGCATTCCGCATGGTATCCTCCCTCCTTGCCTCAGCTACAATCATCCTGTACGTCATTCTGTGTACTCATTTTCCATCTTTTCGTCCCGGTTCTTCTCCAAGGTTCGCATGAAACAAAATTGTCCTTAAGATCCCTCTGATGTTCGGCTTTCTAGCTCGTTGGCTTCATACTCCCTGACCGCCTTCGAATGTCGTGCATAAGACTCAAATATCCCCATGAATGGGATAATCATTACGAAGATTGGGACCAGCTGGCTGTAAACAACCTCGTCCTCTTCATTATGGACCTTTTGGTCCATCTTTTTGTGCCCACGGACCCGATCATCGATGAGAGAATACACCCCAAATACAAAATAAATGGTGAGTCCAAACAGGACCCCAGCTTCAGACGCAAGACAGTACCAGACGACCAGAACCGTTGACTTCAGCGTCTTCAAAACTCTGTTTTCGGTCCACTGCTTGAACACCACTTCCGGGTTCAGAATATTGACTGTTTGACCTTGCTTGTCGATGAGGGACCCTCTGATGTGGTCCATCCAGAAGATACGACCACTTCGCCAGGTGAGGAAGATCTGTACTGCATAAAAGTAGGCCATCAAAACCATGTTAGTCACCATCAACCTTAGAGCCCTCCCTCCCTTAGGTTCGCTCAAAGTGCACTTCATCGGGCAGTTTGGTTCAATGTTGTACATGTCCTTGTAGCCAGTACCAAAGAACGCAATTTGTAGGAACGCAAATGTAGCGGCCATCAATGTGATCCGTAAGGCTCGAACGAGACGTGCAGCTGTTTCGGTATGCTCGCGACTATAACGATGCGGGTGCGTCTTCTTGACGCTGTCTCTCATGCTTCGAGTGACCGCCAGCGATAGTAGGTGGGAGTTGGTGCAAAACCACGCGAGATCAGTGATGATCAAAGAGTGGTAAATCGAGATTGTCCCGGTGGCTAGCTCGCTGAAACCGGCGACTAAAACTGCGAGTCCAGTCACAAGCTGAAGGTCGCTAAAGGTATTGACGAGGTCGTAGGCAACGAGAGATTGCAAGTCCGGGCTGAATCCCTTCCGATGCATGAAGTGCCGAAGAGGCTCAGAGATGCGTTTGCGAACATATCGGTCGACTGGATTGAAAGTCTGCCGTCGTTCATTGGTATGACCTACTAAGAGGCAGTATATCGACAAGCAAAGGGTGATAAAAGCAGTGATGGCGAATGCGATCAATACCTGGACCCAGTGAATAAGAGTAGGATATAATGGATCTGGAGTTCTGAAAGTCATGACTTACACCTTGCCCCGCGATATCTGGCTGAGGTTTCATATTCGGACAGAAGCAATTTTTGAAGTAGCGACAAGGGTTTTCATTGAAGGTGCGGACGTCCACTAGATAGGTCGCTGACATATCATCGTCGGGGTCATCGAAGCAGTCCACAAAAGCGTCTGAGAAGTACTCGAAGTTTGCCTTCATAAACTCCGTAATGTAATCAGGCGTCACAGCATGATCAGACGTCATAATGTATGATTTTCGAGTATTCAGATTGGACTTCTGATCAAACTTTGCCTTCTGCTGTTGTGGGTCTTGGTACTTGTCAGATGAGATAGCAATGACAAGGGGACCGGGTAAGGCATTTTTTTATAGCTTGGCATCAACACAAGAGTCCAATTGAGAGTTACAACCATATCACGACTTGAAAATTTTGTTGAAAGAAACTGACAGTTGCACAACGTGGTAGTGGCCAAGTGCCGGTAAAGAGCCGCGCGCCAGCGCCGGCTCCGGCATGTTTCAACGCCATGGCTCTGCCAGGAGAACTTACACTTCAGCTCTGGGCCACAAAGGCCCTCATCTAGAGGCTGAAGAAGGCTGAAGAAGGCTGCACTGCTTGCAACTGGAATTACATGCCTGGCTTCCGAGCTGAAATCCAAAGGACTATCATGTCTTGTATGTTTCTTTCTGCCAAGGACCACTTGACGTGAGCGTCGTATGACTGAGGTGATGATGGCCGGAAGCCTGATCCCGTCGGTGTGGGGCGTGTCGATCCCGGCCGGTACGTCCCGGGACGCAGGCAACGGCGCCGGTACCCAGGCACCTTCCGGTGAGGACCTTATCAGATAACTTTAGGCTACCCCTTTGGCCCTGTAGTCACCAAGCTCCGTCAAAGCCCGAGATTAAGGGGGCATTTACCTTGAGTAGGTAGGTAAGCGCCTCACTGCTTAAACTGGAGCCATCCTCCCTGATTGCAGGTTCTTTGACACATAGCCCCCACGTCTCTGGCCTCCGATCCTGGACCAAAATAGTCCCCACGATGTCAAGACTTGATCACGCATTCTTCTTGCAGCAACACTTTCCTCTTGCCGCATATTGCAACCGTGCATGCCGCAAGAGGAAATGGTCACATGATTCATCTAGCTTGATTCGATGCTTAAGGTCTCGGCTGAAGTCCTTGGAGGTGGCCAAACTGTTTATTTTGCCTTTGAACCTTGGTGTAAGTCGGTCAGAACTGTGGGATCATAAAAGTCAAATCAGCAGACGATTTCGCACCAGGTGCGCCTTGGTAGACCGCAGCGCGAAGAACACTTAAGTCTATAGAGGAGCAGAAGGGCTCAAAAAAGTCTTCCCCGCTCTGAGTAGTTTGTGTCTTCGGGCTTTTGATGCTACTAGCATATGGGTTGAGAAGTTCAGTATCTCATCATTGGGACTGTGTTGAAAACCTCTGACACATCCTGGGATGATATGCTTTTGGGCACTTGGGGCTGTCGACATTGTCGGCTTTGAGTGGAGTGAGGAGTGATCGAGACTTTTGTGTGCTTCTGATGGTTGGTTATCATCCAGGAAGGCTCGATATAATCTCCACCGTTACTAGAGTTTCAGGCTCGTATTTGGGTTTAGACAGACGGGAACGGTGATGAAATCTCGACCATGGAGCAGCTTTTTCTCTTGATGGAGGAATGCATCAGACTCGTGAGGTCGAAATTTGAGTTCTATCGTCTTACTCCTCGATTTCTTTTCCCTTGTAGTCTTTTGCGACATCACCTCCAGATGCCAACAATACATTCAACATGGCACAGAGGGGTCCGTCCATGCTGACAACTGCGGCGTGCTAGATGACATAGTGTTGCAAGTTCGTCACCTCACAGAGCTGCGCTGTTGTTCCACAATCCCGAGAACATTTTGAGAACGACGGCTGTAATGCTGCTGAGGCGTGCAGATACCCACAGCACAGTAGTGGCGATGCGTGTTTTTACTTGTTCAACGCAAGGTTGCCGTTGTGGTACACTTCATCTTTCTACATGTGCCAAGTACCTATAATGCCTAAGGCCCTAAGCCCGACACTGCATATCGGAGCCGAACTCGGCGATATCAAGGGTGCTTGGTTAGATACAATCTTTTGATCCGCATCTTAGACTATTCTCGAACGATCAAAAACATACATGAATGATACACCATCCACCAATGGCGTTTCTGATGACCAAGTCCCGAAAGCCTAATATGTTGATACAGCTCAACGTTGATAGCAATTTCTCGATCGATTGGCCAAAGCTTGTCATGTTATCAACTCAATTTCTACCTCGGTTGAGAGCTTACTTTCGTGTGACATTGGTCAATGGTTACAAAAGGCTCTTGGTCCCTACACTCTTGCTGAAGAATTGCCGGTAATCTCGACCTTTCAGTTTGCAAGGAATCTTTGCACAATGGCAGCAGTATCCCATCCGCAGTCGTACACTGGCTTGGAGCTATGGAACAAAGATCAAGATACCGTCTACGCCCTCAACCGCGGCGACCTCGCCAAGGAGCGCCAGAGGCTCGAGTACAATCATAAAAACATCTTCCTCCCTCTTTGCGGTGGTCTCTGTCCCCAGCAAATTCTGACACATCTCAAAAAGCAACAGAACCCCCGGGTCGCCGAGATCGCGACTGGCACCGGCATCTGGCTGAGAGACATAGCCCAGTTGCTTCCCTCATCCGCCGAGCTACGAGGCATCGACATGGACGCCACCAAGTTTCCGCCTTCATCGACCTTACCTCCAAATATCTCTCTCTTGCAGCACAATGCTTTGAAGTCTTTCCCAGAAGAAATGCGCAGTTCATTCGACATGGTACACATCAGATTGATTGGGTCTGGAATGCGGAAAGAAGACTGGGCGATCTTGGCTACTAACGCATTTACACTGTTACACCCTGGGGGATACATTCACTGGGAAGAAGCAGGCGACACGTCATGGAAGTGCGTCCCACCTAGCCACGCTTTCGACGAGTGGTCTAGGATTAGGTTGCTGTGGTCGATCAAAGTTGGCCGTAATCCATTGTAAGTCCTTCACAAAGCTCTCTGTTTAGACACAAGGTAGTCTTGGTATTCTCGTTCTGCGGGCATTGATAACCCGATACAGCATGCCCGCCCAACTTCCCCTCGTGCTTCGAGACGCAGGTTTTACGGATGTCGATGAGAAGGTCTGGAGCACTTTCAGCGTTGAGGGCATGATGCGGGAATCGATGAGAAAGATAGCCACCGAGGTTGCTAGGCCTGTAATGCTATCTATACTTGAATCTGGAGGCGTCGACACTCTCCAGACTACCCAAGACATGGACAGGCTCGAGTCTGAGATGAAGAGAGATATACAGGACGGGGCGTTGATTGGAGTTTCTTTAACCTGGTTCTGGGGTAGACACCCCTGAGGTTACACAAGAGCTGATTTATGTGTACTAGGTAGTTCGAGATTAGAAAATGTTTTTTCTCAGCCGCGTACCTGGAAATTAAAGATGGTATAAGTACGTTTTGTTCAAAGACTGGAGAAAGAAGTATGCCACAAAACGAAGGTTTTCGAATTAGAAGTACTACTGATTTGGATTCTTGAAGAGTCATGAACATGTATCAAATATCAACGATAGATACATTTACCTTCTTGAACAACACTTGGAATTCGTCTTCAAAAACTTGAGAAATACTGATACACTAAATGCGTGTATGATAAAACTTAGCTGACTTATCTTAGCGCAACGTCTTACTTCGTCTTTTCGACTGACACTTGGAACCACAAAACTTCAAAACATGCTTGCGGTTTGACGCAATGCAACTGCGCCGGGAAACAAAAGGTAATCGACGTTGGCCTGATTCGAACAGACGCTCCCGAAGGAACAAGATTTCTAGTCTTGCGCATTAGACCACTCTGCCACAACGCCGGTTATCCATCTTGCGGATGCAATGTGGTGTGGAGATGTGAGAGCCAGGCCAATGATGAAAAGAAGACCCCACGCATTGCAGACCCATGTGAAGTGAGGTGGGCGACGACAGTAAGGCACAGGCATGCTCTAAATTACCGGGAACAAAATTTATTTGAATCTTACATCTGTACAAAAGTGTTTCTGAATGGTATAATTTGACGTCTTATGAATGGCTATATCCCCGGTGTCATGGACGTACGACAAAGTTGTGGGAACATCGACAACTCTTCTAGCTGTTGGAACCCGTGATTAAGCTTGATTCCTGGCGGCCCGGTTAGTTCAGTCCGATTCATGCGTGAGCGAAGGTTGAAGCAATGGACTGGAAATTCCTGCAAGTTAACAAAAGAGCTTACGAACATTGGAGGTACTACATGTACCTAGACTGGCAAGGCTGGCACGCGTGACGCTGGTAAGCGTTTACCAGGTATGCAGCTTTATGTATCGAGCGTACTTTGACGCAAGCAAGAGCTCTGGATATGGAAGCAATATAATATGCAGGATGATGTCTCCTGTCTTAAAGCCGTCAGGGGAGAAATTTCTGCAAGGGTTGCGAGCAGAAAGAAGTTACCGGATGGGTGCTTCAGAAGATGTTATGGTGGCGCACCTTGTGATGTGCCAATACCGAAAACCTACTGAATTAACCCTCGACTTCACACTCTCAACCGTCTAGCGGCGCATTCGAAATAGGCAGAATATGCCTTTGGCACAGTAGCCACTCCAACGTTATTTCATGCCCGCCAACACCTTAGAACTACTCCCCAAATTCTCGCAATGCCATATATTCACCGAAAGGCACCTCAGGAGCCATATTGAACTTTGCTCACATATGAGCCCCGTTGAACTAACATCTGATATTTGATGGGACGAAATTCACTCCGAGACCCCTGGTGGTTCCGAAGTATGATACATCATACATAAAGTTGCAAGCTTCCCGCTTCGCTTTCGATTCCCTGGCCTTTCTCATAGATGTAGCTAAAATTCCTGACCTTAGGCACTTGTCATAGCTCCACACGATATCGGCTTCAACACATTCTCAACAACAATGCCGGCTGACAACTCGGATTAAAGCCCGCAGGCGAGACTCTCATACGGAGCACCCAAAGTAATGCGTCTTCGCCTCTCTGACGGAATATGCGCTCCCACTCTCGCCTTCTTTACAGAATCGGAGGACGTCGACACAAGAACCCTCGAGACTCATCTCACCAGAATCATCAAAGCAGGAGTAGCAGGCATCGTCATTCATAGCTCCATCGGCGAAGTAGAGCACCTGACAAGAGAAGAACGAAACACCATGATCAGGTGCGCTGCTGACACCATCCACCGAGAATGTCACGCCGATTTCAGTAGTCACAACCCCCCATTGATCGCCGCGTGCGGAACACTTCAACTCTGCAGGGACGCAGCTGAGAGCGGCGCGTCTCACGCATTGGTACTACCTACAAGCTACTATGCCTCTTCCCTCGACGACGATGAAATCATTATCCAGCACTTCTACGACATCGCGGACAAGTCTCCCATCCCGATTGTCATTCAAAACCCCCCGATGATGACAGCGGGACTGAAACCCACAGCTCTTACTTTGGAGGCCCTTTGCCGCATCGCGAAGCACCCCAATGTCGTCGGCGTCACTCTCGAGGACATTAACTTACCATATACATGTACAATCGCGCGGGCGGCATACGACTTGCCCGAAGGGTTCTTTGTCGCCGGCAGTAGCGCCAGATACATCCTACAGCACCAGTTATTCGAGGCGAAGGCGGACGGAAGTAACGGAAGTATCGTGGAGCTCGCTAACCTCGCGCCTTATACGTGTGTGCGCGTCAGGGATCTCTCTTGCCGGAGGAAGTTCAGTGAGGCGGCACGTCTGGAGGAAGACATCACGGCAGCGGACTTGTTCGGTTCTGTCAAGGGGATCGTGGGTATGAAGGCGGCAATCAGATACTGGAGAGGTTATGGAGGTGTGCCGAGGAAGCCCTACGCCGAGCTGTCGCCCAAGGAGCTGGAGGGTGTGGAAAATTGGATAGGTGGGCTGAACCAGGCAGAGACAGAATTGGAAGCGGAAGTCCATGAGATGGGGTTAACAGGATAGACATGGTCAGGCTCTTACTTTCCAAGACAGGTCGGATGGGTTCATTTTCATATTGACGAAGGAGTTGAAGCTAAGCGGCTTTTGGCTTCTTGTCAGTTCAAAATCTATAGTTCTTTCAATGTCAAGGTAGCGAAGGTAGCAGCACTACAACTATCAATGCCACTGTCCACATTGTGACTGGGCATATTGAAACCTCACATAATGGGTCCGCTTCCAAGGTTACAATATCACTGAAGTAGACCTGCGATCAACCTGCCAGGCCCACATACTTCCTATGTAGCCGGCTGACTCGCCTCATTTGTTGTATTGTTTCCCACGATGATCTGAATACCCGGTGCTTCCTCCGTTACGTCACGATGTAGTAAGATAACAAATGCTTATGTAGTCACCATAGGTTCCAGTTTCTAAGGGCAGTAGTATACGCCCGGCGACAATTAGCAGTACTCGCATTCCCTTTTAGCGTGGTTGGGGATGACCGGTCCGCGTAATGAGAGTAGGCCGCATGACGCTTGACGGACAATGAGTAGGTCGCGTCGCGGAATGTTGAAGAGTGGCATTAACCAAGTTTCGAAGAAGTAAAAGTAAAGAGGTGCAATATGTGAGGATGTACTGAGGACTCGATGAGACGACTGTTATTATCCTCAGGAGGCACCCATCTCAAGAGGAAACGCCGCGGGACACGAGGCTACGGCTGGTTGTCAACATCACACCGAACCACTACGACACGTGCTTTACTCTTGGACTTGTTGAGTGAAAATGCCGAACAGCTTGAATTCAACCTGTAATTTCAGCATCAGGTTATGGTACAGACTTTGATTACCTGATGAGAATCGCCAAGTGACCGCCGCGCTGAGTCGAAGAAAGCCGGTATCCGCCCGGCAATTACAACATACACCTCCGGGGCCAAGACAAGGCACGGACAACAGAGCCGATCAGGGAGGCCGAAATGGCGACTAGGAGAATGAGATTCCGGCCGGAGCCATAGCTAGGCCTGTCCAGTAGCGCCGTCGCAGCTGCAAGGGCCGTGTCAGATTGAGCGCCGGGCGCGAAAGACGGATGACGCGGCATCTGAAGGTGGGACTCCATACTCATAGCTGCGCTGCGGCCGGGGAAGAAGTGCACTGCCGATTCAAGCATAATCAACTTAAGACGGCCTAAAATTTGCGGGGATCGTAAGTACAGCAATCAAAACTCATGACGATAGATCTTTGGATACTCTGCTAAGGGCAGCACTCAACGAACGTCGCCTGAGTCAAGACTTCTAGCGAATCCTTCACTGAAGCGAGTGCTAGAGCCTCTGAGCAGCACAAACTCATCATGTAGACAAACTGTATAGCATGGCATGTAGTGAGTAAGCGCCAGGAGTCGACTGTCCTATCGTGAGGGCCGATTCTGCCCTCGGGCTATGTAAGTCTCACTTCGCGCTGATGATGTCTCTACTATGGCAGCCGGCGTTTGAATCGCAGACTGATTCCGTACGTTCCGTACGTTCAAATTATATCTGAGTCTCCTCCCTTGTATTCATACAGAAATAAGAAAGACTCGTCAATCTGATGTAGTAGTAAACACCCTTATCTTTGAGCCTGCTTGGTGTGTTGGCTTAGATACAAGTCTCATTAGTCCCAGGAGGTAGGTAATTAGATGGACGTGATGTAGGCGGCTTCCCGCATGAATCTCATCGGTCCTTCCACGCATCATCCACACTACACTCACGGTCAACCTTTACCAAACAGCTCCAGTCGATCTAGAAGCTTTCTTCCAGCCAAGCGCCCGGCTTCATGCCGGGCCGCGGCAACTGACGACATCCTGCTGCATCCCGAAAGCCAAAAGGTCCACCGTCCGACCACCAAAGACCGAAAATGAGAGGGGGGAGACTTAAAAGGACTTTTGCATGATTATGTCATCCTCACTCGGCCGATAGAATCGGTCACTGACCGAATCAAGCAGATGGAGGTCTTGGGGAGGCACAGCGGGAATGTGGAGGGGCCTCAGCTCCTGTTTCTCCATCTTTCATCCCATGAATTTAAAAATGCATTTCATCTCCCACATTCTCCGTCGCATAAACAGCTGGAGCCATGTTCTTCGCTTGTCTATCCGCGCCCATCCCCTTTTCCCTTCCTTGCTTCCTTCCTTCCTCAGAATCCTCACCTGTAGGTAAAATTCAAACGGCCCAATCTAACGGGCTCAGTTCCGTTCAGGAGGAGCCTAGGAGGGGGGGCCGAAGGGAGGGGGGGCCTGGAGCCTGTGCCTGGTCTGGCCCAGGTACCCGCTGATGGGACAAGGTTTAGCGCCCCTGACCCTGCCTCGGATCCACGATGTGGGCACGGGGGTGAGTTTCAATGTGTTCAGTTGATGATCGGACGAAGAAGGCGAGAAGAAGAAACGAGCCCGACGAGCGCCCTGCCTGGTAATACCTGGCCTGGCCGCGGGAAGTCAGTCTGCACACCGACAATCAGCCAAGCCGGGTACGAAAAGCAGACACAAGAGAGAACCACTTGGAGGATTGGGAATACGTTGGCGTATTCGAGTGACGCGCGCCATAGAGTGGCCCACGACCTGGGAGCCAAGTCGGGTACGACGGAGCCCACACGGACAACGGGCGTGGTCTGAAGTTGATGAAGAGATGCGCTGAGTGCCATGGCCATGAGACGTGACTGCGCAGCGAGTGCCAGAGTGATGCTATCTACGCGAAGGAGCTGGTAAGCTGAAGTCGCACCAGAGAAAGATCTCATTCTATGTGAGATTCATCCAGATTGAACGGCATTGTACGGAGTATCGCGGTACCGTTTACCAGTCGGTAGCTAATTCCGGGCGACGATCACTGATGCGGTCAAGTCTCGACTAACACGCTTCGCCCTTGCTGGAACTTCAGAGGGGCGACGGGCAAGGTAGGTCAGGCTCACTCAGCTCCAGTTCACATCAATAAATTGCCAACAGTCGAGATTGATCCACGGAGAGAGCTTCTCGAAACAGGCCAGCTACCCGCACAACAACTCCAATTTTTCCCAAGAAGGAGGAAAAAATGAAAAACGTGGAGAGCGACAAACATGATCTGTCATGCCCCTTTAGAGACAGGCAGCTTCCCGACGAGCGCATCGACCTTTGATTTCTCGCTTACAGGGACGTTCCAGGTCGTAAAGATCCTCATATGATCTCCCGTTGAGGTCATCGAAGATGCGAGAGGCCGAGGAACCGAAGATGGGACGAAGAATGGACTGTGATCTCTACCGCAACGACAGCAAGCCCGACTACGACAACGTGAACGAGGTCGACCGTCCAGCGAATCGAGTACTACGTACAGCAAGGCGGTGGGGGTCATACGGCGGAGCCGCCTGAAAGATGCGTGATGGCGCCGTTTCAGCCATCCCGGTTCAGGAGCGAGAAGGGTGAAGCAAGGATCATGTCAGACGGTGTCGTGCGGCGTGCACTCCCCCTCCCCATCTCTCTCTCTCGATTCGACCCGCGTCACTTCTCTTGGGCGTCACGGCGTCTGCGCAGGAATGTCAGCCAAAGACGGGCAAGACTCGGTCTAAAGAGTGTCCACCTAGCCTCACTCAAATTAAACAACTGGGCGACTACTGCCCGTTGTGGGAGCCCTGCCCGTCATCCGCCCAATCGCTGCCATTCCCTCCACATGGAGCTGACTGGGGGTCGTTGGCTGCCATGTTCCAGGACCATGAATGGATCACATCTCTAGACTCTTGGTGGCCGTCTTGGTCTCTTGGAAGGCTGTTGGAGGGTTACTTGCTGGTGTCCATCCGTACTCTAGAGTCTACGCAACACCGTCTCGCCCTGTACCTGACTGCCCAAGGCTGGCCTGAGCTTTTTCTCTTCTCGTGCGTTCTGCACCATGAGTCCATGACCATGCAAGGTACTATCAGTTCCCCTGAAAGCTTCGATCGCAACAAGCCGTCTTGCATAGATTGCTCCGGGTCCGTGGCTGGGTCCGGACTGGGTCGCCCATGACACCCACCACTTTGACGGCAAGTCGTAAAGACGGGTTTGCCAGTCGAACCGTATAAGACCATCCTCCATGGCCTTCAAACTCTTCTTGTCGTCTTCTCTGATCTGATCTCCTCGTCTCATTCCAAACTTGTCCGAATTTTCATTCACGTTCATTCTTTCAACACTCTCTTTACAGCTGTGCTAGACACAAGCCATTCTTTTGAAGCTTTTTACAGAACATTGCAAGACAAAATCCCAACCGTCAAACCCTCTTTTTATACCACAAAACAGACCCAAATCTACCGTGTAGAACTCAGTCAAAATGCAGTCCAACATCCTCACCGTTCTCTCCTTCGTCGCCGCCGTCTCGGCCCACGGCAAGGTCACCTCTCCCACTCCCCGCCCCGCCGGCGATGCCTTCAAGGAGGCCTGCGGCACCACCATGTGGAACACCGAGCAGTCCGACCCGTACGGCAACATCCAGGGCCTCGCCCAGCAGGCCGGCAGCAGCCTCGACGCCTCCAAGTGCGAGCTCGCTCTGTGCAAGGGCTACAAGTTCGCCGACAACTCTGCCAACATCCAGAGCTACACTGCCGGCCAGACCGTCGACTTCAAGGTTGAGATCCGCGCTCCCCACACCGGTGTCGCCAACGTCTCCGTCGTCGACACCACCAGCAACTCCATCATCGGATCTCCCTTGATCTCCTTCACCAACTACGCCTCCACCAAGACCGGTGTCGCTGCCAACAACACCGCCTTCAGCGTCACCCTTCCCGACTCCCTCCCCTCCAACTGCGGCACCGCCGGCAACTGCGTTCTCCAGTGGTGGTGGGACTCTGCTGAGGCCGGCCAGACTTACATGTCTTGCGTCGACTTCACCTCCGGCTCCGGCTCCGGCACTGGCTCTGGCTCTGCTACCCCCTCTGCTGCTCCCACCACCCTCGTGACCTCAGCCGTCGCTTCCGCTACCCCCTCCACCCCTGCCTCTGGCAGCTCCGACCAGGCCGCCGACCCCGTCTCCGCCACTCCCTCCGCTACCCCCTCTTCTTCCGTAAGTCTTATACAACCAACGTCCCATCTTTCCGAGGCTCTTTCATCATCAGAGTAGAGTTCGGATTGAAACAGTTGCAATGTGGTTCACAATCAGCTAACCTTCTCATTCAATAGGCCCCTTGCAAGCGCAACGCCAAGCGGGCTCTTCGCAAGCGCTTCTAAAGTGGAATTTAGAGTTTTAGAGTAGACAGTCGGACTCGCATCTGATACCCGGTCAGCCTTTTCGAGACGAGACGGAAGGGACGAGAGAAAAGACGAGATGACTCGGAAACTCGCCTTCCAAAGTTTCATATGATGGGCTTGACCCCAACAAAATCCTGGGATTTGCATGTTCTTGTACAAAGTTTCGCACACTTCAATGTTCAATACTTATTCTTCACCCATTATACCCTCCCTCTCGCACCGACATAATCGTGACAATCTGCGTCTTGACGTGAAACGTTGTGTCTCGGTTCCTGGCGACAATGACCGAATCCGAGGAATATGAAGGCGACGGGTTCTTCAATTCTTGATTCTCTCCCCCTCGTCTGATTTTATCTTTCTTGCGTAATTTGTCAGCTAAATTTTGTCGTAGGTTTACCGAGTCAGGTATACCAACGTCCCAACTTCCATCCCACCATCCATTATACCATACCACCACGTGTAACTCTCCTCTTCTTTCAGACCAGATGCACAACATAACCACGTCCGAACTGGCGAATTTTCGAAATGGCTAGTGTGGTCTGATGCGGAAGTCATCACAAGTCGTTCAAAAAAACTCCACCAAAAAAGACCATCCCTTACGACGATCGGCTAAGAACCAGGGGTGCGTAAGGCGAGGAAACATCGCGGGAATCCACAGCTGCAAATCATATCGCGGGGGAGTCGAAACTTTAAAAAAACTGATAGGAAGAGCTTTTCCCTTGCAAAGATCCCGCCTTGTTGATCGCTGCTAGTAAACGCCCAGAAGGAGCTTTGTTGCATTCGGCCGGCTGGGCACTTTGTTGCGGATAACAGTTTGCGTGGGCAAAGGCCGGTGGGAGAAGTTTAAAAAAAATCACCCAGCGCGCCAAGTTCAAGAGAAATTTGGAAAAAAAAGAGGACGCCCCAAACTTAATCCGTACACCCCTTCTCTGCGGCATCCGTCCGAAACGAAACATAAACTATCGGAGACGGGCGGCCGTTGGAACCTTGACAAAAGACCGGACGGGCAGGCTTCCCATGCCTCTTCCGATGTATCGGACACCGTCAACGACCGCCGACTAGCAGGCCACGCTGGCATTTATCAACTAGCAGCGGAGTGAATTCGAAAACGCAAGTCCTCTCTCTGTTTCGCAGATCCCGTCCGTCCAAAGCTTGGGACTGCCGCCCTCCATCGGTGATTGACGTCGATTTCCATCTCTTCTTCTGCCCGCCGGCAACCGCCGAGTCATCAGCTGTCGCAGCCCTACCGGCCTGGAACTTCGGACTGGCTGGGGAGTCTTGGCAAGTCGGACCAGCTAGCACCCGCCTGGGCGACGACAAGACACGGACATCCTGCAAAGGCCGCGACGGCGGCGGAATCCAGCCAAACGGCCGGGTCAGGGACGTTGCAGAGCGTGGGCGAAGATCGTCAGCCATGCCCGCCCCGGGGATGTGGTTGGGGTTCTCGAGGGAAACTTTGGATACCTGGAGACTACGCTCCAGTCCGGGACTAGGGCTGAAAGAATTTACGAACAAACGAAACGTTTACAGGCCTCCCGACGTCGATCTCTTGGAGAGTACGAGGCAATGAGTTCGGCAAATGAGGTCTCAGACACTTGGGTACCTTGCGGCGACAGAGTTCACTGAGAGGAACACAACTCCATGTACTCACCCAGCCCAACTCTGCAGCTTCTCAGACCTCCAAAGACGGCCGCTAGCACGCCAGATGGAACTCATGACCTGAAGGGCCAGACTACGTGGCTTCCTCAAGGCGTTGCATTCATCAGTATTACGGCATCGACGTTCACAAGTCGTTCTCACTTTACCTAAAATGAAACGACTCTCCCCGACATTAACAAGGCAAATAGCTAGCGAACCATGGGCCCCAGAGTTTGACTATCAGTTCATAGCGACGACGCCAGTGTAAGTATGGGGCTACGCCGTTGTAACGAGGCCAATTCATCGTGACCATAACATCGGTTGGAGATGCACAAGCCAGATTCAGACAACTCGCTTGGTCACCACAGGCAGAGACCACGTTCAGGGTGCTTGGGGTCAACTCGTCAGCATTACAAATCACTATGCATCTGCAACTCCAGTGTATCCGTAACTTACTGGCGACAATTAGTAAAAGGGTTGTGAAGCCTATCTTTGGCTCAGTGTCAGCTTCACCAGAGGGGATCGGTGCCTCACAAGTCAAGTATTACTCGTAACATTTGGAATGTGGCATTCGTTCAGAAGTACTAACGCGTGCCGTCTTCGAGTCGTGGTTTGACAAGCAAGTCAGCCGCAAGCCCATAAATCTTGGAGATCGCAGGGTACTTTACGCCAAACTGCGTCTTGGGTTGCAGCTCGTCGTCAAGCATAGAAAGGAGGCAGAGACAACCTTCAGGCACTGCATCTGGTCATGCTTGACTGCACATTTCCGTCTGAGAAGTCCGGTCATGCTGCCGGTATCAGTCATCATACTACTATGTGTGATGGAGGATTCTGGTTTTGATCAGACGGATGTATATTCAGTGCTTGTGTCCCAATATTGCTGGTCTTACTTGCCAAACTCTCAGAGTAAGGTAAGTTAGTAAGGATGTAGTGGCACGATCACGGTGCCTTGATATCATCGTGGAGAGCGGCGATGTGAGTGAGGCAACTCGACCAACCATACGCCAATGATGAATGGCTCGGTAGACCCCTATCCTGCTGCTCCATCTTCTTCGGATGCAGTTCCTCGAAGACGCGAGTTCTCCTTTTATCACGACCCTTATTTCCTTCGCAATAACCTTCTGAAAATTCATTCATCAGCTTTGAAAGCCATCCAGGATATTTATGAGAGCACAGTCTAGCGTGGGTGCCCAATTCACGCAGTGACATCAAGAGGACAGCATTTGGCAACTCAATGTAAGCGCCTCTAGGATAGAATCGGCCACGACATGACGGCAATAACACAAAAAGCTAAAATTTCTTGCCGCTTCGGTGCCATGTTGCGGAATCAAGTCGCATGCATCGGTAGCAGCCGTGATGGTGCTGGGCGTTGATGGCCGAAAGGCCCCGCACTTCGGCCGGAAACTCCGCGCCGAAACCGGCGGTCCGGGTACAAACACTGGAAACGGCCCCGGGCGCCGGGACAGTTGTGAACCTTCAAGCCTGCGCTAGCCAACAGAACTTCCGTGTCACCTGCTGTCTGCAATTTGTAGAGAGAGAAAAGAAGCAGTAAGTAAAAAGAGTCATTTCTTCATCCTAACATCTTCACCCGCATACCATCAATCTCCAGAGACACAACTCCCACCAGAATCATCAAAATAGCCGACGACCGCCTTCACCCACCGGACGATACCCGACGCAAGCTATCACCATGAACCAATCAAATCACCCCTTCAAACCTCCACGCTCCGATTAGGAAGGTCCCACAAACCAAAAAAGTTGCCCGCGGCATCTGTCCGACAGGCAAATCCATCCCCATAGGACGATTGCATGATAGCACATCATTGCTCAATGCTCCCCTTCTCTACGGAGTACAAATCTCCCCTCCCGTCCCATTGGGGGGTCCCTCCGACATCTCCGTATCGGCACCGGCCTCGAACAAAACACACTTACTCGCTGGCAGCTACTCCCGGCCCCCCGACACCCGGCCTTCGGCAATGACTGGGGTGCAATGCCGTTATCAATGAGAACCCCGCCAGACTCCTATCTCGGCGGGGGAAAGCTGGGAGGATGGCAACCGTTAGGAGCTCATGGGGTTTAGCTATCACGCAATGAGCCCGGCACGGCATAAGACTGCATACATAATGACGTTCACCCAGTCCCGCATGGCAGCCTCTTGCTATAATTCCTCCCTTTCCCTCAATTTTCGACGTTTTGCGGAGTCAAGTGGTGGTGATTGCTAGTCCTACCTTTGACCATAATCCATCAACAACCATCAGCGCCCCGGATTGCGCAAGCTCACAAGCTCTGGATGATTGAGTTGGTACATCATACTCAATCCTGGTCCTCAATCAGCACCAAACATAAGACATCTCCCTCCAGAAACCGAGTCCTCGGGACAAAACCCCTCAGCCCAAGATGCGCTCTCAATTCCTCCTAACCCTCCTCTCCGCCAACCTCGCAACCTCCTCCTCCCCACTCTTCAACGAGCCCCAGTACCCCTTCATTGAAATCGAGGACGTCCCCGATCCCATCACCAGTACCGGCTCCGGCTCCGGCCCCAACCATGCGGCCTCCTCCTCCTTCAAATGCGACCTCCCGCCCCCCGTAACCCCCTCCGACGGCCTCCCCTCCGCCCGCGACCTCTTCACCTCCAAAGCTGCCGTCCAGAAACAAGTCGAGCGGCACGCAGCCCTCGTCCGCGTCCCGTCAATCTGCTACGACGACCTAGGTGACTTTGACAAGGACGAGCGCTGGAACGTGTTTTATGAACTTCATGATGTGTTGAAGAAGACGTATCCCGTCTTGTAAGCCCTCCTTCTATTCCCCATGACTTCAAGACTAAAAACACACATGAACTGACAAAACCCCAGCCACGCCCGCTCAACCCTCCAAAAAGTAAACACCTTCGGCCTAGTCTACACCCTCCCCGGCTCCAACCCCTCCCTCAAACCCCTCCTCCTCGCAGCCCACCAAGACGTCGTCCCCGTAGCCGACACCGCCACCTGGAAATACCCGCCCTTCTCCGCCCACTACGACGGCGAATGGATGTGGGGCCGCGGCGTCTCGGACGACAAGAACTCCTTCACGGCCCTTCTCTCCGCCCTCGAGACTCTCTTGTCCTTCAAGGACACCGACGGCTCCGACAGCTACGCCTGGACGCCAACCCGCACCATCATCCTCGCCTCCGGCTTCGACGAAGAGTGTTCCGGCGCCCGCGGCGCAGGCCACATCGCAACGCACCTCCAACAGACATGGGGCAACGACAGCATGGCCCTCGTCCTCGACGAAGGCGGCATGGGCCTCCAGCAACTCGACTCCGGCACGCTCTACGCCCTCCCAGCCGTCATGGAAAAAGGCCACGTCGACATCTGGATCAACCTCCACGTGACGGGCGGCCACTCCTCCGTCCCCTTCCCCCACACCGGCATCGGCATCGTCTCCGAAATGGTCGTCGCCCTCGAATCGAACCCCTACGCCCCGCAACTCACAACCTCCTCCCCCCTATATGAACACATGGTCTGCCAGGCTCGCTACTCGCCCCTCGCCCAGCCCAAAATCACACAGCTCCTGGAGGAAGGCGACCTCGACGCCCTGGCGGCGGAGCTCATCGCCATCGACAGGCCGACGCACTACCGCCTCCAAACCTCGCAGAGCGTAGACTATTTCCAAGCCGGCCAAAAGATCAATGCCATGCCGGAAAAGATCAAAGTCGGCGTAAACTATCGCGTCGCGCCGCAGAACAGCATCCCCGAGATCCAGCACAACGTCGTAAAGTACATTAGCGGCATCGCCGAAAAGTACGGCATCAAGATCAAGGCGTTTGAGGGCGACGAGGAGTACGCAAAGTACGCTGCGCTGCACACGTCAAAGGACATTGGGTTGATGAAGAAGCTCGAGGATGGCGTGAAGCCCCTGTACGACGTCGACTACAACGGCACGCTTTTCCTCAGCCGCACCCAGGCGACGCTGCCTGCGCCCATCTCGCCTACCACGGGCCCGATCTGGGATCTCTTCTCGGGAACGCTGCAGTCCAGTTTCCAGTTTGACGGTGGCAAGGTTGTTCCCGTGGGCGAGCTGATGACGGGAAACACCGACACGAGGCACTACCTGAGTATGTTTTCCATTAGCGATTCGTATTAAACCCGGAGATGTAGGCGACGAGCTAACAAAGGACAGGTCTTACACGCAACGTCTACCGCTTCGTGCCCATTCGCAATGGGTACACCATCAATGCCCACACTATCGATGAGAGAATCAAATTCGACGCGCACATGGAGATCCTGAGATTCTACTACGATCTTATTCGCAACTTTGATGCCGCGGACGTATAAATAACTTATGATCATGAGTGGCACCCCCCCTTTAGAGAATGTGTGGAGAGCAACGTTTGGTCTCGGTCACTGTGGTTCAGTTTGGTCTGTGGAGCGAGGAAGCAAGTCTCAAGCACATGAACCGATAATGTGATATGAACAAGATAGTATGAATTGGAATCGAAGTCTAGATATGCAAGTGATTGTGCGGCATCCAGTCTAAGGGTATGCCTGGGTATGTAAAAAAATAACATGCTGAAAAGGTCCGAGGTCTTCTAAGATAGACCACTATTATGCAATAAATTTATCAAACATTAGATGTTTTCGACCCATCAATTTACTGTCTGCGTGACCAGAGGCCCGCCAGTAGTAGGCCAGGCCACGGCAGTCGATAGGGCGTACAAGTCAAACATGCGTGGTCCGCCACAGTAGTTGTTGGTAGCAGTAGTCGTCGTGAGCACACCGTTCGTCGAGAATGTGCTGACGCTTCCGTAGCAGTAGTCCTTGCAGGCACCGCGTCCAACCAGTGACGTTACGGCGGCTCCGTTGAATTCGAAGTTGCTACCGCCGTAGCACTCGTGGTGGTATTCCATGAACACATAGGATAGCTTGGTCGTCGAGGTCGGCGAGTTGCTGAAGAGCGAGTTGGCGTAGCCAATGCAAAGCTCGGGTGTGCCACTGTTATTGGCGAACAGTCCGGGCAGTGCGTGTCCCGCATTGCTATCCTGGAAGCAACCAATGTAGTAGTATCCGTTTGTGGGTGTGGCAGCCGGAGCGGCAGTGGTGCTGGCGAGAGAAGAACTGCTTGCTGTGGTTGATGCGGGAACAGTCGGTACGGGAATGGTTGAGGAAGAGGATGTCGGCGGCGCTGCGGAAGAGCTGCTGCTGACAGAGGGGGTTGTCAACGCCACGACGACGGAGCTGGATGAAGAGCTTGTCGAGAGAATGGAGGAGCTGGAGCTGCTAGAGGACGAGCTAGAGACTTGCGAAGAGCTGCTGACAATGGGCGAAGAAGACGACGAAGATAGTGCGCTCGAGCTGGACGAAACACTGGCAGTTTGTCCTGTGAATGCAGCCGATGTGGAAGTAAACAATAGGCTGCTAGACTGGCTGCTGGAGGAAGAGCTTGACGGAAGAGCGGACGATGAAGATGAAATTAGCGAAGCAGAAGAGCTCGAGCTCGCGATCGATGAGGTAGTCGATGCCACTATGCTTGAAGACGAGCTGGAGCTAGCCGGGGAAAACATGTAAAGGTCCAGACGCCCACCGGCACCACAGTATTGGAGCGTATTGCCCTTGCAGAGCATGTTGCAGTCTGTCAAGGCAGCTGGCAATGATCCAGCGTTCGTGGTGTTGCCACAGAAGCATTCGCGTGCGTATTCAATACCCATGTATTGCCAGTTGCCGGCAGAACAGAAGGTGGCGCAAGTCTCGACAGTCATCGTATCCGAGGCAGTGAAAGCACCCGTCAAGGCGCGAGTGTTGCTGCCTTCAGTCTGGCAACCCAAGAATTTGTAGTTACCAGCTTGGGGAACATGCTGAGGGGCAGAAGGAGCCTTGTTCGGGATCGTGTTGCTGTAGACCGACAATCTCGCTCCACCTCCGCACAAGCCGGTCTTTGAGCCAGCGCATGGCATAGAACAGTCTGACTCCGAGGCAGAAGTTTGGGACGCCTTGACATCCCAGCCGCAGAAGCACTCGCGGCTGTATTCGACACCAAAGTAGTTGAAAGCCCCGCCGTTGTAAGCCCCAGCGCTGCAGAATGCGGCACACTTGTTCAATGTCATATCATCTGCAGCCAGTTGAGTTTCACCCAGCAGGCGTGTGTTGTTGACGAGATCCTTGTAGCAGCCAGAGTACTTCCACTGGCCACTGATAATGGCTGGCATGGCGGAGTTGATTGGTGACGTGACCATTGTAGACGAAGGGCTGGAAGACGAGGTGCTTGATGAAGAGGTCAAGGTGGATGAGGCAACTGTGCTTGTAGCCGGCGTGCTGCTGGAAGACGACAGGCCAGTGGAACTCGAGCTGCTAGAAAGTCCTGTCGCGGAGGAGCTGCTAGAGATCGTGCTGCTGGAGGAGCTGGAGGAAGATCCGCTAGCAGAGGTCGTCGAGACTATGACGGCACTGCTAGAAGACACAATGATTGAGCTGGAGCTCGTTACAACAGGCGCAGATGAGCTGGAGCTGGAGCTGGGGGCGTTGAGAGAAGCGTAGAAACCGGCAATGTCGAATGAAGTGATGTCGGCGTACAAGCTCATGTGGCCACCGTCACCTCCGCAGGCTTGAGTATCGTCACCTGTGCAGTCAAAGGTGCAAAGGTTGAGAGACTCAGATCTGTACGTCGAGGGGGTCTTGATGCTGCCACCACACCAGCACTCTTGATGATATTGCACACCAGAGAGAATGTAACCCTTAGCAAGGCATAGAGTCTGGCACTGCTGAAGGGTGTTTGTCTTTTGCTGATCAGCCGTGTTGACCGAAGTCTGCAAGTTGCGGCCGGCACTGCTCGTGTCTTGGAAGCATCCAACCCATTGATAACGCGCGGTGCCGTTCGTAAGAAGAGGTCCGACCTGCTTCGAGACAACAGTTCCGGAGAAGGCGATGTTGTGTAGTCCAGACGCTTGACCAGTAGTGGGATCGTTACCGTCGGAGCTGATGGTCCACAGAGCGTTGAGAGCTTGAGACGGATGGTTGGGCTGGACAGGGGCAGCGTGAAGGCCTACGCTGCCGATGGCGCAAGTACCAGCTGCAACTTGCGTTCCCTCGGTGAGCTCGGCAGTAGGGTTCAGAGCAAATAGCTGAGACGTCGCAGGGGGTTTGGAGATGGTAATCGTTAAGGGAGCGCCACCCTTGTTGCAGACTCGGATTTGCTTGTCGACTGAGGTGCCAGCGAGAACATTGCCAAAGGCGACGCTGAAGTTTGTGAGTGCGTTCCAGTTGCCTGAACCGTCGGACAATTCAAATGTCACAGCTGGAGCATCGTTGACGGAGGCGCTCAACGTGAGGACAGAAGAACCACCGTTTGACCAGATGGCGACCTTTGAGGAGTAAGAACCAGCAGTGGATTGGAAGAAGCGGAGAGGAACCGAAAGACTCTTCCCAGAGTCCAAGGTGGACCCGACAGCAGGGAAACCCGAAGAAGTGAATCCAGCACCCAAAGTGCCGTCGCTGGTAAAGTTGGTGTAGGTACCAGCAGTGTTCTGCCAGGCAAACCCGGTGAAGGTAAGGGTGCCGTTGCCGATGTTCTGGAGCAGAGCAGTGGCGGTAAGACCATCGGGAGAATCCCGCAGCACGAGTCTTCCAAATGTGATGTCCGATGGAGTCGCTTTGAGGAAGGCTCCTTGCTTGACGACGGTACCCTGAACCGTCACAAAAGTGCTCGCGGCATAGTCTGCCGAGGCGTTTACAGCGAGAGTTATAGCACTGGTGAGGAAGCCCGGTACAACCTTTGCTGCAGTGTTTGAGAGATCCCAAGTCACGTTCAGGTTGAAGGATGTGCCCGCAGCCACCGCGCCTTGAGGGAGAGTCGAGTTGGAGCACGACCAGGACGCGTCAGCGACGGAACATCCAACGACACCAGCCAAGGCGACGTTGGCCTTGCAGCTGACAGTGGCGCTCGCGGTGGAGCCAAGTTCCAGGGAGCCAAAGTCGAGAGGAGAAGTGCAGTTGACGGCAGAGTTGACCGGTGCACCAAAACAGACGAGTTTGTTGGCGTTAACGTGGAAGAAAACTCGGCCGTCACCGAAAACGGGACGCTGGTACTTGTTTGTGCCTTGAGACGATGGAAGGGTGATGGGAACCATGACACCGTCCTGGGGAATAGCCTTGAAGGCCATGAGACCAGTGTTGACGTCAGTAATCCAAACGATTCCTGAACCAGCCTTGCCGTTGTCGGAGGTGACTGTCATTTGGCCGACACCAACACGGCCGGCAGAAATCCAGGTAGACTGGCCAGCAAGACTGAACTGCGGGACGCCCTTGGAGTCGAAGCCAAGCTTGTAGGCGACAAGGGCACCGCCGACGGTGGTCGCATAGATGTAGCCGCCCTCAGCAGGATAACTGCCGAAACCACCATACAGAGAGCCTCCAAGTTCGATAGTCTGCAAGACGCCGTCACCACCGTCTGAGGCCTGACGGAATCCGCCAAGGTTGTCGGCGTTCACGACATAGGTCCTGCCCTTCTTTCCTGCAGTTACGCCAATGCGGTTGACACCGGCTCCCTTGAAGACGGAACCGTCCAAGACAGCAAGGCCAGAGGAGCCGACATCACGGTCACCGGCATCAAGCGCGACGTAGTCGTAGGGCTGGAAGTAATCAATGAGAGCCCATTTGCCGGTGGCTGACAGCTCCATCTTGACGATACACTCATCGAGAGTCGACATGGAGATTCTACCACTCGCCGGAACATTGCCGTTGGCGTGTCCCTGTCCATTGCCAGCCACGAAGAAGACATTGTTGCCGATAGTGGGCAGACCCATGCCGCTCTGCCAAATACCTGCCTTGCCACTTCTTTCGTTGACAAGGTCGAGAGCCTGGGGGCTAGGCGCACCGGGAGCTGCCTCTGTCGCCCACATGCTCACCGGACCGACTCCTGGGGTCTTGCTGACCGATACGATATAACCGGTGTAGTTCCAGCGGCCGCAATGCGATCCGAATGCAGCAACAATGTGGCCGTTGAGCTCTGTCAGGGCTGGGCGCTGCAGGGCCACACCACCAACCAGATATCGGCCAGGGTCGTTGTCGGCATTGATACCGTCGATAAGAGTCGGGAAGCCGGAGACGTCCTCGAGACTGGGAATGCGAAGAGCATACATCTTATAGACTCCGTTGGCGGTGCCGGAAGTGGTTCCATCCCGGTAACCTTTTGAGAAGAGGTACATGATGTCGGTGTTGGGGTCGATGATGGGGGTTCCGGTAACGCCGATGAAGTCGGGAATATCACCACAGTTGCTGTCGGCGGCCAAGAACGGTGCTTGGAGGGTTCTCTCCATCAGGCTCTTGCCGGTCTTGCCGTCAAAGACACGGATGATGTTCATCTCGGAAGCGGTGATGACGAGTTCGGATCCGCCATTGGGGGTGTAAACCAGGGGCTTGGCAAGCCAGTTTTCCTTGGCATTGGGGGATTGGAACGTCCATAGGCTCTTGAAGCCAGAAGAGCCTGCAACATTGGGGTTCAAGTTGTGGTTCGGAAGATAGCCGGATTGAGGTGCATCCTGTAGGGGGGGAGACAGTCAGTAGATACTCGGTCAAATGCCCCCCATGGTGCTGGTATGCGGAGGTCTCGCCGGCTGCCGGGGGCAAGCCAGTGTAAGTGGGCATGGGAAAGCGGGACTTACTGCATCGCGGTATGAATCGGTAGAGGCAAGTGAAGCAACAAGCACCGGCAATGAAGCCAGCACTCCTAATGAGAGTCTCATGCTGGGCTGTTGAAGAATGAAAGCAGTTAACAATCGAATGCCTGCTTCGAGTATAACAGTCCCAGAAATGCCGCGAAAAGTGAATGGAGATGAGCACTTAGTGATGATGGCATGGTGGAATGGTTCGGGGCACAGGGCGGATAATAAACAAAAGTATGTGCCTGCCAAGTCTGCAGGCCAAGGTCAAGGTCTCAAGGTCTGAACAGTCTGATGGTAAGAGCCAGCCTAGAGGGCGACACAACGGAGGACGAGCAGGGCAGCTGTCGTCTGCTTCGAGACCGTTGTTAGTCGAACACATGGCGCGAGCTAGGGCCGGTCGAAGGCAGTTAGCCGGCGATGCAGAAGCCCCTCCCAGGGTGACTGCAAGTGCGAGAGCCTAGTGTACGGTGAACGGTTACTTGGAAACTGGAGTCTAGACAGTAGTGACCGTACGGCGTACGGATAGAGGGAGGTGAATCGGCGCATCCATGCTTGGGGCGGGCTGGATTTGGGTTGTTTCGACTGGCGATGTTGGGTTCCGTAGGGATGGTGCGGATAGCCAAGCCTAGTTTGATTAGGGCGAGATATTGGAGGCGCCAGAGACATTTCAGGACAAGCGAAAAAAGCACAGCTGGGTAAGCAGGGAAGTCTTGTCTTGGGAGGGGGTCGATCCGGCAAGGACCATCTAAAACACCATCAAGCGAGCGCACGCTCATGTTCTGAGCGTAGGACGCGTAGACAAGACTGGATTCGAAGAGGCCAAGACAGATGCATGGTCAGAGACCTTTAGGAACCAAGGGAGCGGAACGGGACCGGGCGCGACGGCGACGGCGACGGCGACGGACGGCTGTGCTCGACTCGCTGTGAAGGCATCAAGCACATGTATGGTGTTGGTTGAAGCCATGGGGACCTGGGGAGGGGGCCACAATGTGTCCGGACTGTCGGATGGATCCGTGGAGAAGGCCATGTGACGAGCCAGGATTAATTCGGATGGCAGGCCTCTCATCCAGAACAGAAGGGAAGCAAGACCATTGATTTTTCTGTCCATCTCTCTCTCTGTCTCTCTCCCACACTCCGTATCCCATGGCAGCACAAAAGTCCACTTGGATCTGGAGCTGTTGAGGGCTTGAGGCTGGTGACTCGTGAGGTTGGGTTCAGTCCAGCACATCAGCAGCCGCAACCGAAGCCGCAACGGTGTGCGCGCCTTTTGCACCTCAGCTGGTCGGTCGAAGCTTTGTGGCTTTTGGTCTCGGGTTTGGCGTTTGCCTGGGTAACTTACTGCACCCTGAAAAAAAAAAAAAATCTTCCATTGTCATCAAGTCGGAGCTGAAGCGGCCGAGGGGCGTAAGGGAAACAATCCGCGTGGTTCAAATCGCGTCTAGACCTCGAAGGGGAAGGGAAACGACCGACACGCGGCGGCAGCTAATTACTTTTGCCTTGAGTAGATTGGCTTGGTGTTGGTTCACCGTTCCTTTTTGCATATCGGCAGAATAAGATCTTCACAGACGCATCCGAAGTTTGAAGACATGAAGAAGCAAGCAACAGCAAGCGCGACGCTTGCCAGTGACCACGGACAGTGGTGCATGGGAGAGCCAAGGTTCTAGTCGGGTGAGGCGCGAGAAAGGCACGAAAGGAAGGCCAAAAAAAGAATCAAACGGACGGAAGAGCGGAGCAAAGTGCAAACACTCGGAGACTTGAGAAGTTGAGACGAGAGAGAGAGAGATGGACAGGGAATGAGGCCTGGGGAAGATTAGGTGGCTTTTTTGTCTAAACCCGATGTGGAGTTATGGGGTCTTGAAGCGGAGGGCGGCGTAGGCGGGGACAACCCTCGAATCACGCACCTGCCTTCTGCGACACTGGACACAATGGATGAGGGAAGGTGCCGTGGTCACTGGTGCCGTGGTCACTGGTGCCGTGGTGCCTCAAGGCTCAAGGTGAGGTGCTTGCCTTGAACAGTGTCCATATGCCGCAGAGGTACCTTAAGGCAAGGGTCTGGAAGGCACCACCACCTGCACTTGGACTTGCACCTGCACTTACACCAAAGTTTCCGGTACGGCTGCACCTAGCCACGTCGCACTTTTCAGCAAAACACCACGAGTACCTTTCTCCGGCCGCTTACCTACCTAGGTACGTACCTTTTGCTAGAGAAAGATGTGCACTGGTTAGCTCCATCATCTTATTGTGCATAAGGTTGCTGGCGCTAGCCATGCACGCTGCTGCAAGCTGCAGTCTGCAAGGGCGACAGCACGCGGCTGGGGTTCAGCCGGAGAGAAGCTACCGCGGAACACCTGAGAAATAGCGTCCACGCCTTCTCCCTTGCCCATGAAGACCATGCACCCATCGCGAGGGCACGAGGTGATGACGTCCACTCAGGAAGTTGGAGGGAGGCAGGGTGGCCTCTCGCTGGCTTCTTCACCAAGCTCACCTTGACACGAGGCCGCGACTATTGAATCTTAATCCTCGTCGTTATCGTACAAGTTGGGAGGGGAAGATCGATGAGGCACGCATGAGGGAAGCCATGGTGCAATTTGCCAGTGACGTCCTGCCCTCGTTCTTGTCACTCTTTCCCGTTCTTTCCATCTCCCCTTGGGCGGAAACTCACTGACCAGGGCGGAAGAAGAGGAAGGACCGTCCGATACCCCGTACGTACCTTCCTATGAATATACGTGCTCGCCAGCCGGACGCTGGGGCGCACCTTCCGCTGCCCTTCCATGAGTGGGGGTGGCAGGGTGGCAGGGTGGCGGCCCAAATCGTCGGTTCCAACATGTTTTGGGGGCAGCTACGGTCGACGGTCGTTTGTTCGTGTCTTCCTGCTTCTGCTTCCTGCCTCAGTAGCACTTACCCCGCCATGGAACATCACCACGAGGCTTCGCTTCGGTCCCCGTGGCGGATAAGCAGCGTTTTCAGCTTCTCACCGACTTGTATCCCCGTGTCTTTGTCTTCTAATTCTCGTCACCGCCAGTTTGCCTCGAGTTTGTCGCCATGTGAGTTGCCGTCTCATCACGAATGCGTCTCTCATAAATGCCTTGAGCAAGCAACAAGTTGCCAACAACCGCCACGTCAGGCCAGTGCCAGCTGAAATGGCCCTTTTCTTTCTTTTCCACCCAGCTTGTTCCACCAAACCACAAAAACGCAAATGGAGCATTGATAGATCTCAAACATTGGCTGCACATTGGTACTCGGCTGTATTATGACAGACGCCTCCAAGGCCCCCCTCGTACGACTCACCCGCGTCCGCGACACCTTCGTGGCTCTCTACAGCACTTGGTCTGTCTTGTCTTCATCCCGCGGCACCTCAACTTCCGAGTCACCGTCTTCCTTGCAGGCTGCAGCCGTCACGTCCCGTCTGCAACGCTGCAAACCAACGTAGGGCGCATAAAGTGCAATCTTGCACACAAACTAGTCAATTTTCATTCGTCGGATGTTTTCTTCGTCTCAAGGTCTGTTCGTCACATTACGGGTACTCCCTTCTTCGTCGTCCCATCTCACATGGCTATCCCTTGGCTGCAGTCACTTGGGTAGGTAGTCTCCCGTCGTCTCATGTCGGAGACCACGGCCCATCACACACTCACTCTAAGGTGCCTTGAGGTGTGGTCTCTTTTTCATGTGTGCTTGTACTTACTAATTCGCGTAAGCGCGGCGCCAATGTAAGGTACCAACGGCACTCTTCACCCCTTGATGAGGCACAGACAAACTTCCCATCAACCTTCTATCTCTATCTTTGTCTGCACTACATTCTCACCATCAGCCGTTTCCCTCAGAGAATCAGAGAGAAACTACTCTAACCGGAACGTGATCGAATGGCCTGTTTAGGCAGTCTGCTCGGGCACTACTCACTTTGATTGAAGATGCGGCTACCCAACTTTGGCAGACTACGAAAAAGGCCAGCCTCTTTTCGGTCATTATTCCGAAGCCACGCCGATTCAGCGTCCGGTGAAGCATCGAAAATGCCGACATTTGCGCCATTTCTGCTGTCTTTACCACCCTGACGGAGAGGCTGATACCGCGACCGCTGTTTCTGGCTTCCATCTTCAAGGAAGGACTCTTTTCGCGGCTTCTCGCAGCGCATACAGCGATCACCAAGACACGGCAACGGCCACATCACAACTCCGTTCAACATCTGGCCTACCCCTTTTCTTTCTCACCATGGTCTCCGTCAATGCCGAGGGTCTCTTCTAGATGCCTTGTGGGTCGGCGAGTCGCCGTTGCTATCAGCCGTCTCGAAGTGCTCAGTCTCATTAGCTCTTTATCACAGGCCTTCACAAACTCAACATGTCGCAAAATACCTATGCGGGTTTCAATCGCCGATTATGATAGCGCGCAATCTGGCAGTGTTTCGAGACCTCAGTTGACATGATCCATCATCGCTCAAGTGAAGGGATGATTTCCCCAGGTCCCGAATCCTCGGGATTGGCTTTGATCTCACGTCAAGAACTGTCGCACGTCGCAATCCACATGGCAAGTTGCGGCTCACGAGGCTTCAACCCTTCACGAGATGTGGACGGAACAGCACCAGCGGTGAGGCGTTCTTCTGCCAGCACCATCTCAAAAAGCCACACCAGCTGGACATGTTTCAGATCTACAGAGCGGCCTGCGAAGCCACCTGGGTCATAGCCACGCTGTGCAGGTGCCAAAAGTCGATGCCAAGGAGGATGCCGTCGCCGCCACCACATCCGTGTGTTCTCTCTTGTTTTTTTGGAATCTTCCGAGAGCCGGTCCCCGAGTGCCCATTGTTTACCACGTCGATCACGACGCCACATTCGCTGGCGGCGTTGCTCTTTCTTTGCATCGGATCTGAGAAGCCTCGAACCAATCGTTCAGGGTCGGCCGTCTCTCCCGTGCGGCTCTTAACGCCTCACTCCTTCATCTCAAGTTTGGACGAGAATTCAATGCTAGTTCATCTCGGTTTTTCTGTACCACGTTGTTGCTCCACTTAACGCCCCTGAGTTCTCAGCTCGTCACAGCAGCAACACAAATCTGATCCGCTACGGAGACTCTTACTTGAAAGAAGCATCGTGAAATGCGCTATTCGGCCAGCTCCATTACTTTGTTCTTATTCATCCTGCGATCAACCAGTTAAGCACGGTTCTCAGGTGGTGCTAGACCACTTAAGCATGAAATACGTTCTCTCGCCCCTGTAGAAAAGGTCGCAGTGGGTTCGCGAGTCAGGGGTGGTCCGCCACGGGGGCGAACCCTTCTTGCAGAAAACACCCAAAAATACGAGTAGCTGAAGGTTAGCGGCCTCGGCACTGCGACGCCGTGACCAGTCTCCACCGTGAAGACGAAAAAAGATTGAGGCGTCTGAAGTTTGCCGGCCGGTATTCACCGTACTCAGTTTCCCCTCCCGCATCTTCGACATCACGACAATCAGACGACCAATCAACACCCGTCACCTCAACTTCAGATTGTGATATCGTTGGGCTGCGCTCTGTCTGCATTGAGACCAGTCATCGCGACTGAGGCCGGGAATGCTCGCACGCCTTGGTCTGGTAGGGCTTGTGGCCACCTGTGCCTCAGGGGCCTATGTGCAATGGCAGGGCTGTGACGGCCCTTCAAGCAAGACAGATGTCTTCGTTCCCCAGAGTCTGAGTGCCACTTTGGTGCCGTCAGACGATGGTCGTCAGAACCAGTTGGCCCTACGTGTCGGGAGATGGATGGAGGAAGCGGAGTGCCAGGAATTGGCGCGAAGGATGCCCTCGGCAACACTGGAATTTGAAATGCTGGGGCGGTCTGCTGTGTTTCATACCATGACCAAGATAACATGTCAGAAGCTCAACTTCTCCAAGAATTGGCGCTCGCCACTGGTCAACCCTGTCAGCCTATATCTATCCATTTCTGAAGATGTCGGTCATCTGCCGCCATTGTCGACGTTCCACACGACTTTGCACCTCGAGGGAAACGACTCGGAGGAGATTAGCTGTCGAGAAGCAAACATCACTCCAGCATTAACTTCAACCATCACCTCAATCATCACGTACTCGACATGGTCCATCTTTCTCTTTGTGCTCATTGTCGGCATTCTACGCTCTGCCTACAGCACACCGATTACGCTGGACGATGTGGATGACGAAGAACGACGCTCGATCCGGACGGTCCTGCCGAACGTAGGGGATTGTCTCCAGTACCTTCAGTTCATCTTCTTGACTGGCGGGCTCAGTTTGCGGTATCCCGGGTTCTACCAGCCGGTAGTCAGCCATCTCAACTTGTTTTCGCTTTTTATGAACGGCCCTATCACCCACGGAGTGATGTATGACAGGGTCGAGGACGGCATCTACGTATTGAATGGCACCTACGGCGGTACGTACGGCCTGGAACTCATGACCCAGATCGCCGGCGCACCAATGACAATGGACACTTGGCTGAACATGGTGGTCATCATGTTCATCATTGCCGGTGGTGTCGCTTTGGTCCTGGAAGTCGTCTGGTTCGTGAAGCGAAGCCGCGACTCCGATAGTGAGTCTTTACGTTCGGTCGGCGGTATTAGACACACGTGCAGTCGTGTCTTGCGTGGTATCTTGTCATATTTCATGTTTCCGCTTGCTGCCTTGTCTTTTTATCAGCTCGATAATGCCTCGATCCTACCCGCATACCATATATCAATGGCTGTCGCACTTATTCTTGGCATGATGGCCGCTTTCATCTGGCTTATCCGAAAGATTCCTACTCGCAGCCTAGGCGTTCTCGTTTTCGATAGCACTAAGCGTTATCGTCACCTCCACGCCGTGGACGATGCCCGCCGCCGAGATGGAACTTTCGTTTTCGTCTTATTCGCCCTCACATTTGTCCGGGGCGCCACCGTCGGTGGTCTGCAGATCTCCGGGCCAGCTCAACTGGCCGTCCTCGGTGCCTGCGAGCTTGTGCTCTTGGCCAGTATTGCCGGGTTCCAAGCATACTCAACATTCTCCATCGGCAGCATTGCGGCCACCATTCGGCTTTGCAGCTTGGTTTTCCTAGTTGTATTCTTGCCCGGGCTCGCGACAACGAACGGTGTCAAAAGTGCCGTCGGGTACCTTCTTCTAGCTGTTCACGGCGGTATGCTTTTACTTGGCTTCTTTGTTCCTGCTCTCTGTGAGCTTTCGAAACTTGTCGAGGGCTGGTGGACAGCACCGCAACCTGAGGTAAGCTGAAAAGGCGGCGTACCTAATAAGCTTTCTAACACGTGCTTTGCAGATCTATGGTCTTCGCCAGCTTCGTCGACGTGAGGTGTCAAGAACCAACCTTGCATCAATGTACACTGCTAGCTCGCCAGACACATCGTACCCAGAGCCGAGCGCCGTCGAATCACCCAACGCCGGCTATCTTCGACCGACGTACCGATCGGACAGTCCCAGCACTATCCGCCTGGACTCTTCGACTACCTCTAGTCGATACTTCCGGCCGCCGCGGTCCAGCGCGTCCATCTCGTCGGTTGAGAACCCGCGTAGTTTCGGCTCCTCCTTGTACACTTCTTCTACGCCTTCCAGAACGACATCGACATCAACCACGTTGGTAGACAAGCGTTCTGTCCAGCGATCCGAGTCAATTATGTCCCCTAGCCGGCTATCCGAGTCGACCGAGGAGGAATCCAGTTCGACATCCCAGAGGTCACCTACTAGACCCAGTGATGGGCCCCTCGGGCCGCGGTGGAACGACTATTCCTTCCGTGAGGCAGATCTCTACTACAACGTACCTCGCCCGCCGCCAGTAGAAAGAGCATCAGAAGAACTGCCCAGACCACCAGCTCCACGACCCTCCTTCCGGTCTTCATCCGGACTATGGGCGAGAGTCACTGGTCAATCCGGGACGAGTGAGCAGGGGTTCCAGGTCGTCCGACCTCGACCGGCCTCGGAGCAAGGCTTCGTGGTTGTTCGACCCAACAGGCCGAGTAACCTCGGCAACGGTGCTCCGGGGAGTGCGTCCAGGGCGCCACAGTGATTTGTTATGCCTGGTATCATTTTGACCAAAGACATTTTCCGTGGATCTTGACCGTTGAATTTTGCGAATTCATTTCACAACATTGTATGTATAAAAGTTAAAAGCATAATGCGGCGTTGGAGGATATTACTTGGCAGGTTACTTATGGCATTCGGCCAATTGCCTAGGCAAATGACATCAAAATTATGATTTGGTATAACTTGGAACGATTTTGGATCACAAGAGTGGAAGGATAGAGAAAGGAAATATCTATTCCACGCTTTCTTATAATATTCATTCCATTTCAACCTCGAAATAACTCCCCCAGGTCACTGAATTCCACGTCCGGCAGTTGCCTAATTCGATCCAGTGGGTATTCTGAAACGCCACATGATTGGTCAAGACGACCCCAGCAAAACCACGACAACATGCCCGCATCTCGAGATGACATTGAGCTTAGATCAACAGCAATTCAGAACCTACCTTGGCCAGCTATTTGATATTGACACCATCATGTTCAAAGTCCTGATTACAAGAAATTATGAAGAGATATGATGCCTGCTATATCACGTGAGCTGACTCGAGCTGCTGCCTGAAGACGAGTAAACTGTAACACGGAAAAGGGATCCCGATTCTTCTGTATAAAAAGCTGGTTTGCGTCCCTACTCTCGAGAAAATGAAACTTCCAGACACTTGTTTCTTATCTCTTGAGATAGTTACTCGGTTTTAAGTGATACTGTTCAAATGTACGCATCCCCAACAACCTCTGCCATTTCCTCCAGCTCATAAGAGTTGACCATAACTAGACAAAATCCAACCGACCAAATGCCGTCCTCCACGCATTCCCACCCCGCAATCCCAAACACAGCATCATTTATAACCGAAGCACGCGCAGGCTTCATCGCCGATCTGGACTCGACACCGTCCACCGCCAAAGAAAGGCAGGAACTCTTGACCTCGATCCAGAGTTTTGCGTTCCAGTTCCTCAAGGCCGCCGCTCAGCCCCCTCCCTCCCATCGACATGACATCAACACGGAGGACGACATATCGAGCGTTGAGCAGCGAGACGTAATTTTTGCAGCAGAGGCAAATATGGATAGAGATAGAGATACAGATGACCTCGCGCAACAAGGTCTCAACGTCCTCTGGTACATGTTCACACAAACCGCACAGGTAATCGACGTAGACGACGCCTTTCAGGATCGTCTTGTGGGGTTACTTGCGTGGACGAGGGAGTTTGATGGGGTGTATAGACAACTTCATGGCATCGTGGGAAGTGCTGGTGGTGGTGCTGGTGGTTGGGATTCGTATGGGTTCGGGCAAGGTCTGCGGCTTGCGTGGGAGCAACTCGTTGCGGATGTTCACTTGCCGAGCGCGATGCAGAAAAGTCGGAACCTCGCTGCGTTCTCTGCAAAGGTGATGGCTGTTGGGTTGTGTAAGGAGTCTGTGGCTGGGACTGCGTTTTGGGTTTTTGAGAGGGCTTTAGGAGGGGATGAGAATGGGGACGGGGACGGGGACGGGGGTGAGATATTTCTGAGAGGGTTGGTTGCTGCTGTTGGAGTGTGGTTGGAGTATGCTTCGCATCAACTCCTCGCGCGTTGCTGTTCTTCTCCATCCTGCGTCGTCGGTGGTGGTCGTCGTAAGGTATTCGTAGAGAACCCGATCTCGTTAGTTGACGACCTTTTGAAAGACCAAGCGACTGCAGAACCCCAGTGCGGCGAGTTCAGCATGTCGCACTGGCTGCGCTGGCGACGCCGTCTCCAGGAACTGAGTCGCGATGCCGATGCGGACGTGGCGAGGTTGGCGAAGAGGGGGTTCATGAGTATGATTTTCTGTGGGAGGGATTTGAGGGTTGAGGTGGAGGGCGAGGCGAGGTTTGTGGAGAGGTTGCAGGGGAATATGTATCGGGAGCTTGTGAGGAGTGGGAAGGATGTTGTGGAGGGGGAGGAGGTTGAGATTGAGGTGGATTGGGTTGATTGAGTTTGTATGTTGGAGAGAGGATGTTGGGGGTTGGGAGGTTGGGTTTGGAGGGTAGGAAGCTTGGCTGGGAGAGGGATGCATCTTATTCCTTTTGCGAACTATCAGATCTTTGAGTGTAGGGTGATACCTTTACTCGGCGACGATGGATCATGATTCCCTCGAAAGATGATGTCTACACTTATCTTGGTCATTAGAGTCTATCTTGATTCTGATTGAAATCAACATCCATGATAGGTGGCTACGAAAAGTTGTGGTTTATGGTACACGTTTGATCAAGCGAATGAAGCAGCAACAGTCTTAGAATTAAGCACCTGATCATGTTTCTTCCAGCCCAGTAGTTCAGTTCCGACAAAGGTGAGTTTTGAAACTTCTGGAGAGAGATCCAGCTAAGTGGATCCTTTAGAAAGATAGATGATGGTGATATCAGGCGCGTGGTAGTATTGAGAGTCGCTGATTATCAACACCTGCACTGTGATTGAATATAGGGGTACTTGAACGATAACTTAGAACTCTGTTCTCACATTCCACTTCAACAAAGCTCAAAGTCACCAGGCCATGTCGACAAAGATCACAACGATGACATGCGCCAAGAGATAGAGACAGAAGAGCCATTGACGTGTAGAATAACGCCATGTTCGTAAGTTGTTTGTAGATTACTATAAGTAGGTACACATTATACATTCAGAGGCTCAGTGGAGCTTGAGCGACTTTGACGTGGCGCGAGGCACTCTCAGCAAGTCAGCTACTCTTGCACATGCGCCCATTATTGTCCACAGTCCAAGCCTCGCTACCGACAGCAGCAACATTATACAGCAGACCCTTGGGATCGTACTTGTTCTTGATGCTCAACAGCGTGGGGTAGTTTACGCCGTAAAACGTCTCCTGCCAATCCTTCTGCTGGAAATCGGCCTCGTTGATGTACGCGCCCGCGCCCGGCGTCGCGGCTTCGATGACGGGCTGCACGACCTCGGTCATGCGCGTCTGCTCCGCGACCATGTCCTCAAAGGGCACCTCAAAGCTCCAGGGGAGAGTCAGGGAGACCTGGACGATGGAGTCGCGCCACTGGGGCAGTACGGCGTTGAACTTGGCGTTGTCGGCGCCGTCGTGGCCGAAGTGGGAGACGTTGAGGCCGACGCCGATGTAGGTGACACCCAGCTCGACGAGTGACCGGGCGGTGGGGCCGAAGTCGGGGAGGACGGCGCGGGGCAGGAGGCGGCCTCCGAAGAGCTGGGTGCCGACTTGGATGTTACCCGAGGGTAGGGGGCCCCAGTAGTTGTTGTAGTGGTCCCGGTAGCTGTCGAAGGAGGTGAGGTTCGGCTGGAGGGTGATGTTGAGCAGGGCGAGGGAGTCGGTGAAGGGCTGGAGGATCTGCTCGACTTCGGCCTGGGTCTTGTTGTAGGCCGTCATGGCCGGGGACTGGAGGAAGCCCGGGCCGAAGAAGTAGATGATCATGACGCCCGAGTCGACGATGGCCGGGAGAGCGGCGTGGAAGGCGTCAATGACCTGGTACAGCGTCTCATTGTCGGCGACGGTGACGGCGAATTTGGCGCCGCTGACGGGGGCGTCGGGGTGGGCTCTGGTGGTGATGGAGGTGACGACGCCGTAGTTGCCGCCGCCGCCGCCGCTCAATGCCCAGTACAGGTCCTCATTCTCTGCTCTCGAGGCAGTAAGGAGCTCTCCCGTCGGGGTGACGACCTCAAAGGAGAGGGTGTTGTCGGCGGCCAAGCCGTAGATGGTGCTCAGAGCAGAGTGGCCTCCAGCTTGAACATACCCTCCGGCAACGCCAACGGTGGGGCACTCTCCCGTAACGACGGCGAGCCCAGCATCGTTGGCGGCGGCAATGGCCTCGAATCCTTGCACGCCCGCGCCGGCCTTGAGGGCCTTGCCGGCGTAATGTTCATCCTCCCAGTCCACGATCTCGGTTCCCTTGAGGTAGTGGGTCCAAATGGCCAGGGCACCGGCACCGGTAGACCGGCCGTTGTAGTCGTGACCCGTGTTGCGGATGATGAAGCGCACGTTCTTCTCGTCTGCGAACTTGAGCGCGGCCTGGACGTCGGCGGGCCCAGAGGCGTTCACTGCGTAGCTGACATAGTTGCCCAAGATGCAAGGGACGTCTTGCGCCGTGAAGGGGTCGCAGCTGGCGTTGGCGAACAGGGGGCCATGACCGAGGAGGAGGACTCCATGCTGCAAAAGTTGGGCGCGAGTCATTAGTCCTTGTCCATGATATCTCCTCACACGCGCGAGACGCGGGATTTGATCACGCAACTCCCCAAAGAGGGAGGTGTGACTACGAGCTGACTTGGAGTCGAGAAGCAGAGGGAAAAGAGAGAAAGAGAGAGAGAGAGAGAGAGAGAGAGAGAGAGAGAGAGAGAGAGAGAGAGAGAGAGAGAGAGAGAGAGAGAGAGACTCACTGAACTTCCGAGTAGAGCCACGCCTCCTGAAGACGAGCGCACTCAGTCGCATTGTAAGCATCTCCGTGGCATGCGGTTCCCAGCGGAACGGTAGCGACCAGACGCCCCCCAACGGTCTCGTTGAGCTGCGCCCAGGTGTTCGCAGAGGGCCATCCCGCGTCTCCGGGGAGATACTTGCACGAAGCCGTCGTCGAGTTTGTCGAGCTGCCCAGGTCCGAGCACCTTGCGGCAACGACGGAAGCGCTCCCGCCGGCCAGGACCAAGGAAGCGAGGATCGAAGTGCGCATCTTGGCAATGGGGTAAAATAAACCTGAAAGGTTATTTCGAGGGACGGGAACGTGCCTCTCTAGGCTTTAGCCTTGCTCGCAGATCGCTGCACAGTCCGAGCAGCAAAACGCAGACGAAAAAGGAGGCGGAGGAAGACGATGTCGCGAGAGTGAAAAGGCGGAGAGGGGGGGGAGGGGGTGAGACCGTGAGAGAGAAGGGGGCCAAAAGAGACAAACCACTCTGGAAAAGTTTTACACGAGGCAGATAGATGCCTTCCTGATATTGTATATGCGACGCTGCCCAAAGTGGACTCTTCCTTTACTAATTTGCCTCAATCTGTGTTTACTGTTTGTCAAGACGAAAAGAGTGGCAACCGCAAGATAAGATCCTGAAAGACACCATCAATATTTCCACTCGGTGACCAGCACTTTCTGCGCGGTTTTGCACAAGTCTGGACATGATCTCCGAGGTTCGTCGGGGTGAGTGAGCACTGCGCCCCCCCGCATGCCGGTGCCGTCTGCCGTTGGTCGGCTCATCTCTGCTGACGATTCGTACCTTGCATGCCTCCATATGCAGGCGGGCGAGTCGTTGGGACCAACAACAAATTGCGGCACTACGGATACCATATAAGATAAGTAAGAAATGTAAAATTTCTCTCTCTCTCTCCTTGGCCCGCCTAATCTTCGGTAAACTGTCAAATGGAGAAATCCAAAAGCCGTCTTTCCGCCACAAACCCTTGAACCGACGGTGTAAAACCGCTCTTCATAATCTTGGCGGCCGGGGGGGTTTATAGTTGCCGCAAGGGTCGCGGGGCGGGGGACCCACATCCGGGGTCGCTCCGGCCTCCCGATTTGCCTCGCCGGGCTCGCCGCATCTCGGTACCCCTGCCCGCGCTTGACTCGTGAATCCTGGCGGGACGGACCCGGATTATCCGCGAAACCTTAATCTTGAAGAACCGGGATTTCTACAGGTTAGGCTCCTCTGTAAAGATCAGATATCATAAATGGCGGCCTTGTCGTTCATTTCGTTTTTATGCCCTGCCGGACTTGCAACGCCAGCTTCCTGGGGTGATTTTTTCTCCCTCCCTCTCTCTCTACGAAGCACTTCAAAGTTGTATCACCGTACCGTCGTACGGGTACTGGATAACAGGGCGGGAACACGGGCTTTCTTGGGGAACAGATTTGATCGATGATCGATCAGACGTTCGCCCACCGGCCCAGGCTTTGCTCGAGCCAGGGAAAAGCGAGGCGAAAGTTTGAAAATAGATGAGCGTGAGGGATACGAGCCATGTCTTGGATGGTGTGTTTTGCATAGTCTCGCAAAGTTGCGAGGGTCTCACAGACACAAGATCGGGAGGGAAAGGTATGGGAGGGTCACAACCAGGGAGGGAGAGGCCTTCGAGAGTCGAGACACAGATCCAGACAAGGTGTGGTTTGTGGGTGTCTTCCTGTCTCTGTCCAAGTCTCTGAGACTGAGACACAACGCGCGCCGTTCAGCGAGCTTTTTGTAATTCAGAGCCGGATCTCCAGGAACAAAGCCCATATTCCAAAAAGCCATCGCCGACGCTAAACTATGTCACACCTTGCCATAACGTCAGGACCTGTCCTCCCCGCATGGTGGCCACGAGCTTAAGCTTGGCTTCGCCAAACTAGTGAACTACGAAGTACGCATGCGGCAAATGCGCACCAAAGCCCACCACCGAAACGACGCTGCAGCATCCTTCCCGCCCGGCTAGATTTCGCCTTTGAATCTCTTTTGGCGCGCGCCGGCCGGTTAGCCTAGCGTAATTCTTTGAGAGTAAGGTACGGAGTACTTCGTACAGAACAGGCAGAGTAGAGAGCGGGGGCCATAGGTAAATCGTCAATCATGGCCCTGGCACACACATGTGGAGAACCTGGGAGCCCGAATCTCTTCAGCAAGCCACTCGCGCAATTTCGACGCCTCACACATGCAGTGCCGCAGCCGCGACGAAAATGTGATGCAGCAAGGGTCTGCCACGCCACTGGGTTCGGAGACGGGCTTTTGTGAGTACGTGGAGAAGAAGAAGGGGAGAGCAAGCAAAAAAATAAATAAATAAAAAATGGAAATCTGCCTGTCCGTACCTTACCTTAGTGTGGTATAAACTGGGTGTGGGCTTGTCCTGACCTTGTCTTTAAGGTCGGCCGTACCCAAATTTAATAGTTTTGTCCCCTCGTCCCCCTTCTCTGCTGCGCTGTTTTGCTATTCGACATCAAACGTCCCGAAACCCCATCATGACTGGCTGGACGTACAACACGCCTGACGATGTACCGACTGATGGACCACGAATAACGGCGGTTTGTCTGACTTTTACAATCATTGCGCTCTTGTTGGTCTGTTTGCGATGGTATGTTCGGACAACGCTGGTCAAGGCTGTTGGCTACGGTATGTTGATCACTCGATGATGTCAGGGGGGGTCTGTCGCGCAGGAAGAGACTAACAAAGTAAAACTCTAGATGACTGGGTGATCATCGTCTCCTGGGTGAGTCAACACCAGATTCTTTTGCAATTTGCCTGCCCTTTGAGTACTAGCAAAACTCTGTAGCTTGGAGCTTGCGGCTACACGGTTTGCAGTGTCATTCGTAAGGATTACTTTTTCCGATGAAATACTTTAAAAACTCAAGTCTGACAGAAATACAGAGACAAAATGGGGCCTGGGCATCACTAGACTTGAGGATATGCCTCCACAAAACGTGCTCCCCTTTGGAAAAGCAAGACCACCTAAACACTTTCAGAGTTGACCTTTGCTAACTATCATTCAACAGCTTCAATTTATTGGCGGCCCATTGTGAGTACTTTACGAGATATAAACTGAAACAACGCAGCAGGATGAACTCAGCTAACAGCGCAAAATCAGCTACGTCCTCGGCATCTGGGGCTTCAAGATGAGCTTGCTATTCTCCTATCTTCGATTCTTCCCTGCCGGTGGCTACAAGATTGGCACCATTATCGTCGCGGTAGCTTGTACAATGGGACATATTGCCTTCATGTGCGTCTTCATCTTCTTGTGCACGCCGGTAAGTCATTTCAGCGCTCTCCGAGTACCAGAGTGGAATTTCAACTAACACGCGAACGCTCGGCCAGATCGAAAAACAATACGATCCGTCGATTCCAGCAGACGTAGGCCACTGCGTAGACGCAATCACATTCTACCTAACCTTCTCGTCCTTAACCATCGTTTTTGACGTAATCATGTAAGTCCCAGAACCATAACTCAACTGTCTCTCTTTCCTTTTGGGACCCCGACGCTGATGTTAACCTATCCCGAAAACAGAATGTTCCTCCCCTTCCCCGTAATCCTCAAATCCCAAATCCAAAAACGCAAGAAAATCGTCCTCCTCGCGCTCTTCATCCTCGGCATCTTCGTCACAATCATCCAAGCCATCCGAATCCAAACCATAAAAAGCCTCGTAAACTACCTCGACTCGGCAAAATCCATTCAATGGTCCGTCGTCGAAACCTGCATCGGCATCATCATCTCGTGCGTGCCCACGCTGGCCCCGATGGTCAAGTACTTTGCCGAGCGGAGCCGCAATGCAGGCAGCACCGCCGGCGGCGGCGGCGGCGGCGCTTCACGACCAAAGAGCTCAAAATACGCGCTGCAGACGTGGGGTACGAGGCGGAGCGGGATGCAGCCGCTGGGGGCGGGGATGGATGATGATCGGGACGGCAGTTTGACGACGAAGCCGGAGGATAGTACGGAGAATATACTCGACCCGAGTAGTATTGTCAGCAAGAGTAGGACATTGCATGCTGCGACGCCGAGTGAACCCGAGTCGTGGTCGGATCCGACGGATAAGGAGAGGAAGCAGGATGTATGAGGACAGCATACATGGGGGCTGGAGGACAGAGGCATTGATATGATACCATTTTTTGAACTATTCAGAGCGAACTAGCAAGCGTACATTATTGTCTAGCCTTGTAAAGCATAACAAGGGGTTGGAAGGAGTTCTACCTTCAAGAACCCCCTTTTCTTCAACCACGAGTCTTTCTCCACAGCCTGGCATTCCTGGAATGCCTTTGACATGTTTCGTGATCTGATTGCTCAACAACTCAGCAAGGCAGACATGGCAAGTCGGCCCAAATGAAGTAAGGACTCAGAGCGGTTCCACTCATGCCCTGGCTGTAAACCACCCCCTGTTCTTGGTACAGCACAAGATCTGTACTCCGTTTCGGTGTAACCATATCGCGATGATCCACGATCCAAGGTGGAGACCACACCGCCAGCAGCATTAATATATCATCGACCACTCGTGCCTTAGTAACCCCAAGCTTCTAGTTGCAGGCGTCTTATAATTATGCAGTTGCCAACTTGTCATATCAGACTATATGATGCTGGGTAGCCTGTGTTCTCTCAAAATCAGAGACATTCACAGTCGATTTCGGTCTCGGGTGGGCTCCACCACATCGTTGAAATATCCAGTCTTGAGTCGTCCTTTTTCATCATCATCAAATGTCATCATCATCAACACACGTAGCAAAATATTTTGGACAATGGGGATTCAATTTTTGAAAAGCACACAACATCTTGACCCAAGTTTTGTCCCTTTTGGATGAAAGATCGGACCGAGCATGTTCATTAGATACACCATACATCTATCAGGGCTGTTAAATCTTTGATTTGAATGAAAGCTTTGGAGAGCGTTACAAATCTGATTATGGAAAACTATAAATTATGTGAAGTTGCTGATTACCATTGAAACATCAAACGGAAAAGTCCAAACCAGACGTCATAGAACAGTGGTAATAGATAGATACTGAGCACTTATATTCATCACTTCAAATCGCAAGCTGGTCTAGTTTAATGGGGAAGAATATTTGCACCGTTGACGCCCTATACCACACCAAGTCCGCATACAAGAACGATTCATCTTGACTCCGTGTAAGAGACAATGCGGTGAGCTGTCTCTAAACAGACGTGGTATCCTTGAAGAATCTAGTGGTTGTATTATATGAAGCCAAGTTTTTCTTACCTGAGCTTAGTCAAACCGCGACTTACACCATCTTAGCTTCTCACATGTCTTCCGCGGCTGAACAAGACAACACTTTACTTTGCTAACCTGGACTGAGCCTAGCTTCCACCTTATCGCAAAGCTATGACCTGCGCGGTTACTGTTTAGACTTTAGCGCGTCTAACGCAACCGTGTACGTCAGAAATTCTGCCAATGTTTCTGTCCAGATGACCATCTGATGCAGGGTCGTTCCGTCGTCTGTTCTCTGCAGATCGCAAACCGCAGACGCACGTCCAAGGGAACAAAGGATCGAAGGGATGGAATAAAGTCAATTCGTATGCGTGGCTAACTCCCGCAAGTAAACAATCATTCGTAAATGTTGTCAACATAAAAAAAGAGTCGTGTATATATAGAACGCCTGCATTCCATTCTGGAAAACGTCATAAGACCATGAGCGCGTATATCAACACCAAAAAACAATCATAAATCAGATAATATCAAAACACCCCATGATAGACCGTTACCAAAAGGCTCATTAAATGAGAATGTTGTCGCACAGCTTCGCACATATGCCAATGCCATAGAACGCAACAAAGGTACGATGAGAAGGATGGAAGGTCAAAGAAGCAAAAGAAATCAGCATGGTGGTTGGTAAACCCCCCCTCGCCCCAGTGGATGCAGACATGGCGAGCATTTGTTTTCATCCACCTAAACAACACCATTCGAGCGGCGGCCACGGGATGATTCGATGCTGTCTCTCCTCATGGATGTAACCGAGAAACGTCTCGAGATCGCATTGTCAATCTCAACGTGGTCCACGTCAATGTGCTTCTTGGGCACCCAGATGACCTGGATCAGTCCAACAACGGCGAAGAGAGCACAGCTGAACCAGGCCGCAGCAGAGCCAGCGACACTGTAAATGACTCCCACGAGGGGCGGGGAGACGGTTCTCGCCAGACAGGCACCGGACATGGCCACGCCATTGACCTTTCCGAGGGCTTGCGATGTGGGCGTTGCATTCTTGATCAGGATAAGGGTGACGGGGCCAATGATGATGCCGTAGAAACTCTGCATGATGAGGGAGAACCAAATACCAGCCTCGGTGAGGCTTTCAGGCAGGGCGGACAAGAAAGGCAGCAGCAAATACGCGGTTGGGTATACGACAATCATGGAAATGAAGGAGCCCCAAACACCGACGCGTTCTACAAAGATGGGGAAAATGAGACCCTGGATGAGCAGTCCAAGAACACCGTTGATGGCCAGATAAACACCAACGTCGTGGAGGGAGTATCCCAGACCACCACGCAAATCAAGGTGTCCGCGCGGATGCTTGGGGTCAGAGGGATCGTCGAGTAGATATGTGGGCAAGAGGGTGCCGGCAGCCATTTGGTGGTATGAGAAGATGATGAAGGCAGCGATGAGCATGACGACGGTCTTGTTGAACGTCTTGACCTTCTTCTGTCCCGTAGCCTGGGCACGAGAATTCAAGAGGTGTTGCCGGAGATCTTCGGGGATAACCTTAATCGAATGTACCGTTCCAAAGGACGATCTCCTCAGGTCAAAGTCGTGCTCGAATGGCATGGGCAAGCTAGATTCCGCGAAGCGCGGTCGCGAATGGCTTGTGGAGATCGAACGACGCGGGTTGAAGGTTCGGATTGGTGCGCGGCGTAGGGGCGTGGTCTCATCGACGGCGTCATCATCATCGACGGCGACGCTGTTGCGACCGTTGTGGAGGTCGTCGTCCTCCTCGAATTCGAGAGTCTCCTCCAAGAAGAAAGCGCCCTGCAGGACAGCAAGGGAGATTGCTGCCATGGACACCAGGTTTGGAAGCAAGTACGGATTCCGGCCGAAAATGCCATCTTGAGAGAATACCGAAGGGTAGTAGACGGCGGGTTGAGCGAGGAAACCACCCATGGCAGAGCCAATAATGCCGCCCAGTGTCCATACGAAGGGTTGTACGGCGTAGGCCTTGGCTGTTCCCCAACAAAAAAAAATCAGTAAGCTGTCGTTCGCCGCAATTTGCGCCGATAATTACACCGGCAAAGAGTGAGAGAGAGAGAGACAGAGACACTCACGCTCATGGTCGGGATTTTTGACCATTTCTGCCACCATGGTCTGCATGACGGAAACGTTGCCATTGAGAGCGCCACCAACAAAACGGGCCAGTAAAGCGACCCAGTAGGACTTTGCGAAGCCGAAAATCAAACTCGAGATGGCGACACCGACCAGACCAAATAGCACGACGGGTTTGCGACCGATACGATCGGACAGCGTGCCCCATCCCATTGAGGTCATGGCCTCGGCGACTGCGTAGGCGGAGATCAAAAGACCTGCGTAGAAACCGGCATCCTCCTTCATGCCGAGGTCCTTGACCATTTCATAGGTGTAGGCCAGAATGGAATTGAAGGCGATGGGCTCGGAAAATCGACATATCGCTGTTGTTTACGCGCGTTAGCCCACAGTCGCAGTGAATGGCACTGGACAGCGCTGATAAGAAGCCTCCTTATCTGAGTTTCTCGAGAATGAGACGGAGGGAGAGGAGGGTTTGGACGTACCAAGAACGGCCAGTTGGCGCGTAGGAAACGCTTTGGGGTCTTTTCGTTTTGATTGAGGCATGGTGTGGGTATCGTGAGAAGCTCCTTTGTCTGGATGTCTTGGTGTTTCTGCTACACAGTTCAGACTTTCAGAGGTTGGAATGTTGGAGAGGAAATGTGAGCCAGGTAGGGTATGGGAGAGAAGAAGAAAGAGGATCGGGATGACGATTTTGGCACCATGTACATTACTGCGGGGTCGTGGAGAGAGGTTGGGGCCTTCCTTTGGGGGGCTCCCTTGGACTTTGGGAAGCTTGGGGGGCAGCTCAAGCCGCAAATCGCCATGGGGAAGCAATGGCCCGGGGGTAGTCTCGTTACTGGTAGGTATCTACTCCGTAGTGTACTCCGTAAATGGGGGGCAATGGGGGAGGCTTGGGAAGGCAAGTAATTCCCCCGTAGTGAGCGTGGTGACTTGCGTTAGCAGCAGCAGCACAGCGGGCAAGAAATAACGGCATTGGCGGCCCGCGACACCGACCCACCCAAATGCATGCACCTCACCGCCTGACCGGTTCATGATCGGCGCTTGACCGTTGGCCACACACGTGCAAGCAGCATCTCATCATCCTACCTACCTTACCTTAACATAAGGTAGGTATCCATTCTCTTCTTTGCCTCCCCACGTTCATCATCCCGAGACCTATGGCATGTCGTCATGTTGGCGAAGCATCGGGGATCCATCCGGGGGGCGGCCCCTCGCAGCTGTCCCGTCATCGAAACCACTATAAGAAATATTGTTGCCCATGGGTAACTTGGGGTAAGTAAACATTGAGGTTCCTTTGAGACTGCGGGCAAGACAATGGCGGATTCGGAACTTAATCTGGGGAACTTGACTCAGGTTAGTCTTCTCCGTAGTGTAACCGTCGCACTTGGCGGTTATTGAAATACCTGCCGCCGCCCGCTTGAGGTGAGGTCATGCACTGTGATACCAACCTACCTACAGACACCGACACCGACACCGACCACCACAATTGATGATCTCATCCTGCAATTCAAAATTCGCCCCCATTTCGAGCATACATCATACAGTCGCCTTACGCCTGGCCCTCCCCCCGATAGCAGACCAATTGGCCGTCTTCATGTTAGCTCATGCTCCTTACCCTTAGTTGACAAAGACTAGCAATGAGGCTCGTCTCACGACCTGAGTAGTGCGACGCTCGGAACTGTCCTTTTTGTCTTGCTCGAATCCGGCCTAGACAACGATCTGGAGACTGGATAGACCGGTCATTAAAAAAATAAAAAATAAAAATAAAAAAAGGACTCAAGCTCGGGTCTGCGGTTGTGCGACTTTTCTTTTTTTGTGGAAATTTCCCGGAGCCGAACCTCCTGCCGTTTGGAGTCTACATTGCCTGAGGTACTTGCCTGCCACGCCTGCTTACTTACTGCCCACACCTTGGAGTCGCCTCCTTGGACCTTCCAATTTGGAGTCGTTGGAGATCTCAGAACTGGCGGTGTGCTTACAATCTCACAATCTCACCATCCCACAGGCAAAGCAATCTCAATCTAACCTGACTCCTAAATTAGCTACCGAGCAATTGAGCGCTAAATCTCAGTCGAGCCTACCTTAGACTGCTTAGGTCCGACGTCGTCATGTTCTCAGACACCCTCCCCTGAAGTCAACGCCATCATCTACTTACCTACTCACACAGCAAAGCGCGACGCGCCTTCTTTTTTCCCCCTTCAGGCAAATATCCCCGTCTCAAGAATACGTGCACTCCATGAATCGATCACCTACTGGCAGAGAGACTGCTTGCGTTATTTCCCACCTTCATTGCCAGGTACGGAATCTCTCTTTCGTATTTTCCGTGCCCGTCTAGCTGAGCTGGCGCGACTCCACGGTGAAAGCTCATCTTCCCCGACGACGATAAACCCAACCACCTTTCACTTTCCTCATGCGGGTGCTCTCACTCAACCACTACGGGCATTTCAAATGCACAGCTCGACGCTTGCGGTCAACCAACAGCTTTTCAATAAGTTCATGTTGGCACCTCATCCTGGGCTCATCTGGAGCGAAAGCAGGACTCTTCTCCATATTTCCATTCTCCTCGTGTATGATGTACGCCCTCCAGATTTCATGGTCCACAACCGTCTACACAGCAAAGAGCGAACGACTGAAAGATTATAGTCTGATCTCGAGTGTAATGAGCGAGGATGCGTGGGCAATTGCAAAGTCGCGAGCCGTCTCAACCTGTGTTCATGTTTCTTTAACCAGGAGTTACTCTAAAGTGGGATGCAGTCGTGACGGAAAGATTTGAGGTCTTGGCAATCGCCAGAATGCAACCACACAACTGTTGCTATGCTTGAGGATCTCGGTTGACTAGCGTCACATGAAGGCTGGGGTCCAACTATGTTCTTCACCTCCTACCTGCCCAGGAGAGGACACCCTAAGGGCCTTGCAAGCTGTCTCACGACACCAGGAAACTCTCGTTCCTTGCAACACGGGGTGGTCATCGCGCAGCTAACGATCATAAACAGAATGTGGGATTCTCATGCTCGCCTTAGACCAGAGCCTGGAACATGAGTTGGGTGAGCACATCCTCCTCGCATCTGATCGGCAACAGCCCCTTCTTAATCCAACCTCATAATTAACACGAAGGGCACTTTCGTCAGTTGACGTGTGCATGAGAGAAGATGGCTCCCGCTTCACGTAACCAGCTTGGATTGATGTGTCGACCGTTACGAAGCTCGATCCAGCCCTTCTACTGGCGGGATGTAACGACAAGTAAAGACCCGAACAAGGAAGAAAGCACACAATAGCCGGGCCATCAAAACGCATGTTCAAGTCTGGCCACCTTTCTTCGAGTCTTGTCTTCTTTGTCTTGGTTGTATCCTTCCATGACTTTGGTAAGAAAGCAGAGGGTTTGACAACATGTGAATAGATAGAAGGACAGAGCACTAGGCCAAGTACTCACCGAGACAAAGGGCGAAGGGCGGGTTTCCCTGTGGCATGGTCTCATGGCAGGCATAATGGCAGGGTGTCACAATGGAATCTTCTCAAAAGGAGTCCCATCAAACGAGGTTGCCTGATCAGTCATCACCGAGAGGCCAGACCACCGGTTCGAGAAGGGCTTGCATGCTGTTTGTTCCCTGCTTGAGCTTGGCCAGCCAAAACCCGAGAGCTTGGATATCAGGATGGCATATCCCAAGTCCCCTAGATCTCGCATTGCGAGATCGAGGGTCCACACCGGAAGACAGGAGTTCATAGCCGGGATCATTCCCTCCCTCGTATCATGGAATCTTGCCTACCGCTACCCCCTCGAGTATCCGGTAGCAGTTGCGTAGGTAATCATTGCCCAAACTTTCTCTGCAGAGTTCTCAAAGCCCTCGATAAGGACCTTGCGCGATCTTTGGAGACTTTGAAGGTTTAGGTCGATAAATCGATATCTTGATCCCTTATCTGAGCCTGGAATGGTTCGTCCCCAGTGAACCCTTGACGGCGGACGCGCGCCGCTAGGCAGGGGCCAGGGTGTTGGTGGGACAGATGGATAACGCAGGGAAGCAAGGGGTGGGAAGTTTGAAGGTGACGCTTGAATGCCCAAGCAAAAAAGATCTCTAGAACTTGGATGAGTTCTCGTCTATATCTGGTTTGGACCAACAGTTGGACCAAAGATTGAGAAGCGTAATTGTGACACTGATGTTGGAAATGGACGTATTTCGTAGTCTTTCGTTACGAAGCGCAACACATTCGGAATCCCTTCAGTCTCGGGTAATTGAGAATCTCGGCTTCACGAGCACGGCGTCGATGGAAGCTTCACCCTTGAAGTTCAACAGTGGATGTATAACCTCACAGCCCCAGCCGACTTTACGATCCCTACCTTGTTGCTTGTCTCTATGGTCCAACGTCAAATGATGAACTTCCATGTCGCTGCCGTGATACTAGAATCTCACCAACGACCAATCCCTAGATTGCCTGCTTCGTTACACCTGAGTTTTGGAAACCTTTCATTGACCCAAAGGATTCAACGGATAGCCATCCGAATGAAGAAATGTCAGGACAAGCCCTGCTCCCTTCTGTACACTCAACTAAAGGAAAGCTCATGAACACCACAGCTGTAAGCAACAATGGCCTGCCAAGCCCATGCTCCTAACTCGCTCCTTGTGTAGCTTCTTTGGGCGAAAACCACAAGCCAAACTGCAGGAAATCGCTGCGCCGTCTGAACTCTGGTTACTTGGTTTTCTCAAAGTCCGAAATTTCTCGTACGAGTCAAGTGTTGTGCAGGGACTTTTTCCCAACGTGGAATGTTCGTCCTTGGCCGATCTTTCTCCTACCTTTTGTATTCCCAGGATAAAACAAGGTGAAGAAACATGAGTCTCTTGTGACTTTCCTTTGAAAGAACCAAAAACCCGCGGTTGTTTGTGAGCGCCTGCCGAGTTTGCCTTGCTACCAAAGTCTCAGAACAGAACTCCTTAACGCCAAAGATTGTGAACCCACGAGATTCTCCCTCGATGAACACCGTCAATCATGGCAAAGACATCAAACTCTGAAGACTCTGACTATGTAGACAGTTTGCGAATGCCCATATATAAAGACAATTATCAGACCCAGATCTCTTGCTTTCCTTCCTCCTCACTTGTTTCAACTGGCAGACGCAGACAAGCAACAAGGCCTTAGACTCGACCAATCAAACCCAAACAACCTCTCCAACCGTCATCATCAAACATCTACCTCACGAAACTCCAAACAATATACTCAAAACCGCTATCACAACCATCAAACCATGAAGTATTTCGCAGCCCTAACCATACTGGCCTTCACCACCAACGACATCGCCCTCCCGGAGGCAAACCCCTACAAACACGTATTCGCCTGGCCAGGTAGAAAGACGGGCTGTTGTCAGTTTGTAGGCTAAGGCTGCTGGAAAGCAAAAGAGAAGCGCGCAGCCGCGCTCAAGCGCGAGGCCGTCCCGGGAGAAGGGTGGTGCCAAGACATCAACCAGCCATGCTGGAAGACAAAGACCGACACCGAGACCGATACGGTGACGGCTATCACGGAGACGACAATAGAGACACAGAAACGAGACCCCGAAGCAAAGAAACCCTCAAAATGCCTCACAACCTGGCCCGGCAGAAAACAAGGCTGGTGCCAGTCCGTAGGCCAAAGCTGCTGGAAAGTCAAACGCGCAGCAGACACCTTCGCCGTGGCCCTCGCAAAGGACGACCTCGTCGTCGACCGCGAGTCTCCGCAGGCCCTCGCCTCTCATGCCCGGGGCGGCGCCGCGTACACGGCTAAGCGCGCGCTCAACGAGCTTGCCGACATTGTTGCCGCTTCGCAGGATGACCCGTTCTACTACTATGGCGGGCTGGATATCGGGAACCACTTTGCGGCTGATACGCCCGAGGCAGAGGCCGTTGTCGCGCGCCGAGACGTGGAGGCTGAGGGGGGTTGGTGCGATAGGAAGCTTATCGGGCAGCCGTGCTGGAAGCGCGATGTTGAGACGAGTGGTGATGACGTCTGTTCTGGCGAGAGGCGTTGGTGTAATCGGCCTGGTGCACCGTGTGCTATTGCGAGGCGCGCAGCCGAGGCACTGCTTGATGCTATTGATGGCGTCGTCGACAGCGAGGAGGAGGGAAATGAGGCTCAAGATGCCGAGACCGAGGCCTTTTGCACCGGCCGTGATCAGGATTGCTGGACGCGGTCGGCTGATCCCGCGGTGTGGAAGGCTTCTTGCGATCTAAAGGCCATGAAGGCTGCTGCGCGCGACCTGCTTGAGGCCGTTGCCTAGAGGGATGTTTGAGGTCCTCTGTTCCGTTGATATCCTCATAGAGCGAACGTGTCTGACTGACGATACTTCAGCAGTGACTACTGCCGGATCTCCATATCAACTTTGATGGAGCTACTCTTCTTCTCGTGTGCAATATGTCCAAAATTTGGCTTGGCCGTCGAGCCAGGCTTTGACTAGACAATGTCGACAAAGAAAAAGGTGGACAAAAACGATGATCCGAAAACGAACACAATCATACACTCCCAATGTTTCCTCTTCTGGTAGTAGGCTGCTTGCCGCTGATAAGACATATGATGTCGTCTTTTGCTTTTATATTTGTATAGGCGATGGAGGAAAGAACCTCCTGGCGCCTTTTTTCGTGTGTATGATGGTAGTCACGTCTCGGTCTTGACGCTCATCGTCCCCGCGGGGTGACGAGGAGACAATTCGGGCCTGATTGAGACGCTCGTCTCATTCGGTAAAAGTAATGGAATTCTCGTGATGGAAATCAGATCTCGTCTTCTGATGAAGTGGAGTGCAGGACGACTAGTACGCTCTGTACAGCATCCCAGTGACAAATTTTGAGCTCCTGGCCAGTGCCTCAGGGAAGGACACGAGTATGTGTCTGATCGTCTCCGACAATATCAAGGCTCACAGCAGGAAAGAGCCGCAGCTTTCTCCAGCGTTGCACATGCTTGGTAGACGCTGAGCCAGAGGTTCGTGAAGCCAATCACCACATGGAAACGTTCAGCCCGTTGCCTCAGTCTGGTGTCATGAGACGAGACTCCGTCTAAGACCTGATGAACCTGTTAAGCCAGGGTAATAATGCACAGATGGAACACAACGACCAGCCGAGCATCTCTACTCATCAAATGTTTACAATGGTCGAACATAGTATGTACGCTCAATCATTGCGGTCCCCCTCACGTGCCCGTAGGCCGAGGGGCACCGCACCCAAGATTGTTCGCTTCCTTCTCCATTTCGATCTCCGTGTCCGATGGTCCTGGGTCCAGCAAAAGAGCGAACCTCTCAACAGACGTTTGTTTTCACGAGAACATGAATGTTTTTATTTTGCGTTGTTCAATAATGAAGAAGAAAGGAATGAAACTGAGCAAAGGTGCGCCGCGCAGGTCGCGTTTTGTAGTGCGCCCGCGAGAATTTTTTGAGAGGGTCCGTGCCTCAGGCAGCCAAACGACTCGACTGGACGACCCAAATGGGCGGGCACGAGGAAGGGTGGAAGGCAAGAAGGGTCCTTCCATCCTTTGCGGCGTGCTCCCCCCTGCCTTCCAAGTGTTTGACACCCGCGGCCGGTCTTCGGCAAGCTGCGCTCCCAAGTGGGTCAGCTGCAACGACATGCCGTCACTGGGTGCTAGTCATTCCCAATCTCCCGCCTGTGCTGCTAGCACCAAGATAATCTCCCCTGGGATTGGGAATTGCTTCTTCAAACACCAACACAACAAACCCACAAACCACACATACACAAGATGGTCAAACCGACATCAATGGCCGTAGATGCCCTTCCGAGGTTTCTGCTTCCTAGACTCAGCTGGACTGGTCCTGCGACAGCATCCCAAGCCCTGCGGCCTGCTTCGGCACTCCCTCCGAGCTCGCGCCGTCGGATGCATACCCGAACCAGCGCTTTCCAAGAGTCGAATTTACCACCGAGATGCCGCAGCAATGGCTTCAACACCAAGGGTAGCTCGATACTGGCGAGCCCGGGCCTCACTAGGTCCTTTCATGCGACTCCTTCACGGCAACGAGATCACCACTTTGATACCTTGAAGTTCGTCCAGCGGATGAAGAGCGAGGGCTTCACGGAGGTGCAAGCCGAGGCCACGATGAAGGTCCTGAACGATGTAATACAAGAAAGGTATACGACAGCGCCCTCAGTCAGCATACCATACTTTCTAACAGCAGAGCAGCATACAGAACCTCACCCGAACCATGGTCCTCCGCGAAGACGCCGCCAAGGCAACCTACACGCAAAAGGTCGACTTTGCCAAACTGCGCTCCGAACTCCTTTCCGCCGATAGCACCGAGTCGAGCACGACGCGCGCGTCCCACGAGAAGCTCGGCAACGACATTGCGAAGCTGAGCTCCCGGCTGCGCGACGAGATCGGTCGGACCCAGGCCAGCGTCCGCCTGGACCTGAACTTGGAGAAGGGTCGCATCCGCGAGGAGGCTGTCGGCCAGGAGCTCAAGATCAAGGAGACGGAGACAAAGATTGAGCAGGAGGTGGCGGCGCTGCGCGAGAAGCTTGAGCAGGTCAAGTTCCAGACGCTGCAGTGGCTGATGGGAGTGTGTACTGGCTTCGCCGCTCTGCTTCTTGGTGCCTGGAGGTTGCTCATGTAGATGAGCTCAATCCCTGCCTTGGCGCGTTGTCACACATCACTGGTGACAGTTCAGAGTGAATCGGCAGATGCCAATATGCTTTGTAAATGCAACGTATTGGCGTCCACCTAAGGGGATGTCCATTCCATCTTACCTTTGTTCGTAGCTGCCTTGAGTTTAAAAGGCACGGCATTTGTCTATGGTATGTAGATCCAGGTCTCATTGCCAGGCAGCTTGCCTCGAATTTTGTTGTAGGAAAGGCCCTAGATGTCCTTTTCGCATAGGCTGGCAGAGAACCACGTAGATAAGACACATGTTAACCCCACTTGGAGTTTGCCGAAAGCTCTCTTCCAGCTACTTACAAGACCCCATTTGCTCTCTTCCGCCCACCCATGGATATTTCCCGTGCGTTGAAATGCTTCAACATCTCCAACAAGTTGTCAACATAAATCCCACTGTGGTTGCTTCACCTTTCTCTCCTGCCTTTCGATGACTCTGTAGAGTTCATATCAATCCCGAGCACATCACGATTTACTTTACTTCAGATACGGAGAATATCCGGTTTCCTGTCCCCGAACCCATCATTGCTCAGATTTTGAAGATATTCCCTACATTGCCTCAAAATCAGGCCTATGGAGGGAGGTATTGCCGCTTCTTCAAGAATTTGAGCTTCATCATGGCGAAGCTGATGCTTTCGGCCTCATTATAAGCTTCCTTATGATGGGAACCTTCCCTCAGCATCCGCATATCCGTATCCGATTGGCGTCCGACACGACAACCTGAGACACGAGCTGTTGATTTGGCTTGGAGTTGAGATGTCCGGCAAAGGAAGGGTGAGTAGTTAAGGTAGTTGCATCAAGTTGGCAAACAAGACAGAAATACTGCAAGATGGATGATTTTATGCAGAGACGGTTCTAGTGACATGGAGGGCATAATTCCAAGTACCATACCGACAGATTTTCTTGCAGTCCCTTTGCTTGATAACAGGAGATACGGTGTTTATCCAAGGTATTCGGAACCCAAGGCGGAAAGGCTTCAGGGTCAGGCCGGCAGGTCGCCGGACTTGAGAGGTGGGCAGTCGCTTATGTCATCCCGCATCCGGTCAAACATGCCTCCGGTCAGGAACCTGGAAACGGACACCTCAGCAAGATAGCCACGTGACAGGCCCACTGTTGAAGAGCCAGACGCACAGTCCATGCGGGTGGGGATTGGCTGAAGACAGCAAGGAACAGCAGGAGCAATCAAGCCTGGCCAAGCTGGCAGCAAACCACAGACCTCAGGTGTCGCGCACCCGGTTCAGTGCGTAACAACCTGGCACTCAGGTACTTTGTACACTGGCAGGAACGAACCGAACAGGCAACGTAAGGTACTGCACCTAAAATAATCTCCAACCTTCCACCTCACCACAAGCGAACTACGTATCCCGTACCCATCTTTCCCATTTCCATTCCTCCCACCACCACCACCACCCCAAACAAAACACCCATCATCACCGTTTGCCCTCCAGATTGTCATCACTGCGAGGTGCATCGTTACCCCGTACTTACGCCTCCTCTTTACCGCTCTTTGTTTCCCTGTATTAATTGCCTTTTGCGCATTCAGTCGGGTCGCAAGGAAGCTATCCCCAGCTCCTACTCCTTTCTCTCCCCAAATACACGACACCCACGTCGCCCTATCCACGAAATCCCGCGACACCCGATCAGCTACCCATTCCGAATCCGCGAACTGACACCGCCTAGCGAAGGAGCGCAACTTGGTCTCTGGAAGCTTCTTGTCACAGATAACGCCTGTCATGGCGCCACTACCGATCAAGTTCCAGGAGCTGATCCAGCTCCAGACTGCCGGTGTCGAGGACGCTTCCATCGGCTTCAACTCCTGCGTGAGCCATCAACGCCCGACCATCCCTTTGACTCAATGGAATCATCATGACTGACTTTTTCTCTTCCAGACACTCGAGTCAGACTCCTATGTCTGTATTCGGGAAAAGAAGAACGAAGCTGCCCAACCCGAAGTTGTCATCGTCGACCTCAAGAACGGCAACAATGTCACACGGCGCCCCATCAAGGCCGACAGTGCCATCATGCACTGGACTCGTCAAGTCATCGCCCTCAAGGCACAATCGAGAACACTGCAGATCTTCGACCTCGAGAAGAAGGCGAAACTCAAGTCCACCACCATGAACGAGGACGTCCAGTACTGGAAGTGGATTAGCGACACCACTTTGGGCCTGGTTACAGATACAGCAGTCTACCACTGGGACGTCTACGACCCCAGTCAGGCTCAGCCCGTCGAAGTATTCAAGCGCAATGCTAACCTGAACGTGAGTGCAATGTTCTTCACCCTTGGCATGTCACCAAACAGCCTGCTAAATACATCCAATACAGGGTTGCCAAATCATCAACTACCGAACCAACGCCGAGGGCAAGTGGATGGTGGTTGTCGGTATCTCGCAACAGCAGGGCCGCGTGGTTGGCGCCATGCAGCTGTACTCCAAGGACCGTGGCATCAGCCAGGCTATTGAGGGTCACGCCGCCGCCTTTGGCTCGCTGCGCCTGGAGGGAGCTCCCGCTGACACCAAGCTCTTTACCTTTGCTGTGAGAACCGCTACTGGCGCGAAGCTTCACATTGTCGAGGTCGATCACGCCGAGTCAAACCCCGTATTCCAGAAGAAGGCTGTCGACATCTTCTTCCCTCCCGAAGCCGTCAGCGATTTCCCGGTGGCTATGCAGGTGTCGCAGAAGTACGGTGTCATCTTCATGGTCACCAAGTACGGATTCATCCACGTCTACGACCTCGAGACCGCCGCCTGCATTTTCATGAACCGAATTTCTAGCGATACCATCTTCACCACCTGCCCCGACAACGAGTCTCGCGGTATTGTCGGCATCAACCGCAAGGGTCAAGTGCTCTTCGTTTCGATCGACGACGCCAACGTTATTCCCTACCTACTCCAGAACCCGGCCAACACCGATATGGCTATCAAGATGGCATCACGAGCTGGCCTCCCTGGTGCTGATAATCTGTATGCTCGTCAATTCGAGCAGCTCTTCAACAGCGGCCAGTTCATGGATGCTGCCAAGATCGCGGCCAACTCTCCCCGACAATTCCTTCGAACCGCCGAGACAATCGAGAGATTCAAGTCGCTCCCGCAGCAGCCTGGTCAGATGTCCTTTGTCCTGCAATACTTTGGTCTTTTGCTCGACAAGGGTGCGCTGAACGAGCACGAGTCCATTGAGCTCGCTCAGCCCGTTCTCGCTCAGAACCGCCTCAACTTGTTGGAGAAGTGGCAAAAGGAGGGCAAGTTGACTGCGTCCGAGAGACTTGGTGACCTTGTCCGCCCTCATGACCTAAACATGGCCCTCACTCTGTACCTCAAGGCCAACATTCCTCACAAGGTTGTTGCTGGCTTTGCCGAGACGGGCCAGTTCGAGAAGATCCTGCCCTACGCCTCCCAGGCCAACTACCAGCCCGACTACGTCCAGCTCCTTCAGCACATCGTTCGTGTCAACCCGGAGAAGGGTGCAGAATTCGCCACAGCCTTGGCCAACAACGAGGGCGGTTCTCTGGTCGATATTGAGAGAGTGGTCGACATCTTCCAGTCCCAGGGCATGATTCAGCAAGCCACGGCTTTCTTGCTGGATGCGCTCAAGGACAACAGACCTGACCAGGGCCATCTTCAAACTCGTCTCTTGGAGATGAACTTGATGAATGCTCCCCAGGTCGCCGATGCCATTCTCGGAAATGACATGTTCTCTCACTTTGACAAGACTCGCATTGCGACACTTTGTGAACAGGCCGGTTTGGCCCAAAAGGCGTTGGAGCTCTACGAGGACCCCGCTGCCGTCAAGCGTGTCGTTATAAACATTGCGGCCACTCCCAACTTCAACATCGACTGGTTGACCGGGTTCTTTGGCAAGCTGTCTGTGGAGCAATCTCTGGACTGCTTGGACGCCATGATCAAGCACAACATCCGCCAGAACCTGCAAGCTGTGGTCCAGATTGCCACTAAGTACTCCGACTTGCTGGGCCCTGTGCGCCTGATCGATCTTTTCGAGAAGTACAAGACTGCTGAGGGTCTCTTCTACTACCTTGGCAGCATTGTCAACCTTTCCGAGGACCCCGATGTTCACTTCAAGTACATCGAGTCTGCTACTAAGATGGGCCAGTTCAATGAGGTTGAGCGTATCTGCAGAGACAGCAACTACTACAACGCCGAGAAGGTCAAGAACTTCCTGAAGGAAGCTAGACTCCAGGAGCAGCTGCCCCTCATCATCGTCTGCGACAGATTCAACTTCGTTCACGACTTGGTCCTCTACCTGTACCAGCAGCAGCAGTTCCAGTCCATCGAGACTTACGTCCAGCGTGTCAACCCCAGCCGTACCCCCGCCGTCATCGGTGGTCTGTTGGATGTTGACTGTGATGAGAGCATTATCAAGAACTTGCTATCGACTGTCAACCCTGCCTCTATTCCCATCGATGAGCTCGTGTCTGAGGTTGAGTCTCGCAACCGTCTCAAGCTTCTGCTTCCCTTCCTTGAGGCTACCCTTGCTGCCGGCAACCAGCAGCAGGCTGTTTTCAATGCTCTCGCCAAGATCTACATTGACTCGAACAACAACCCCGAGAAGTTCCTCAAGGAGAACGACCAGTACGACACTCTCAGCGTCGGTAAATACTGTGAGAAGCGCGACCCCAACCTCGCCTTCATCGCATACTCGAAGGGTCAGAACGACCTCGAGCTCGTCAACATCACCAACGAGAACGGCATGTATCGCAACCAGGCTCGTTACCTGCTCGAGCGGGCTGACCGCGAGCTGTGGACTTTTGTCCTCAGCGAGAACAACATTCACCGCCGTTCTGTGATTGACCAAGTGACCGCGACCGCGGTTCCTGAGTCCACCGATCCCTCCAAGGTTTCTGAGGCTGTTGCCGCCTTCCTTGCCTGCGATCTTCCCCTCGAGCTCATTGAGCTCCTCGAGAAGATTGTTCTCGAGCCGTCACCCTTCAGCGACAATACCAACCTTCAGAACTTGCTTCTGTTCACCGCTGCCAAGGCCGACAAGGGTAAAGTTATGGACTACATCCACCGTATGGACAACTTCAGCGCGCCGGATATTGCATCAGCCTGTATCGATGTTGGTCTCCACGAGGAGGCCTTCGAGATCTTTAAGAAGACTGGTGACAAGACGTCCGCTGTTGATGTCTTGGTTGAGAACGTCGTTAGCATCGACCGTGCTCAGGCTTACGCCGAGGAGGTCGATTTGCCCGAGGTTTGGAGCAAGGTCGCCAAGGCTCAGCTTGATGGCCTGCGTGTCACCGACTCCATCGAGTCGTACATCAAGGCCGATGACCCCAAGAACTACGAGGAGGTTATCGAGACCGCTGCCCGTGCCGGCAAGGACCAGGATCTCATCAAGTACCTTCGCATGGCCAGAAAGACGCTGCGCGAGCCCGCTATCGACACTGCCCTCGCCTTCTGCTACGCTCGTCTGGATGAGCTCGGCGAGCTCGAGGACTTCCTTCGCGGTACCAACGTCGCCAACATTGAGGAGTCTGGAGACAAGGCGTACGAGCAAGGTCTGTACCAGGCCTCCAAGATTTTCTTCACCAGCATCTCCAACTGGGCCAAGCTGGCAACCACCCTCGTCCACCTCGAGGAGTACCAGGCTGCAGTTGAGTGTGCTCGCAAGGCCAACAACATCAAGGTCTGGAAGCAGGTTCACGAGGCGTGCGTTGAGAAGAAGGAGTTCCGTCTTGCCCAGATCTGCGGTCTCAACCTCATTGTTGACGCCGAGCAATTGCAGACTCTTGTCAAGCAGTACGAGCGCAACGGCTATTTCGATGAGCTCATCGGAGTCTTGGAGCAGGGTCTCGGTCTTGAGCGCGCCCACATGGGTATGTTCACCGAGCTTGGCATTGCCTTATCCAAGTACCACCCTGAGCGCTTGATGGAGCACCTCAAGCTCTTCTGGAGCAGAATGAACCTGCCCAAGATCATCCGTGCTTGCGAGGAGGCAAACCTCTGGCCCGAACTGGTCTTCTGCTACTACCACTACGATGAATTCGACAACGCTGCTCTGGCTGTCATTGAGCGCCCCGAGAACTCATGGGAGCACCAGCAGTTCAAGGAGATTGTCGTCAAGGTGGCCAACTTGGAGATCTACTACCGCGCCATCAACTTCTACCTTGAGCAGCACCCGTCTCTGCTCACCGATCTCCTCCAGTCGCTCACTGCCCGCATTGACGTCAACCGTGTGGTCAAGATGTTCGAGAAGAGCGATAACCTGCCGCTCATCAAGCCTTTCCTCGTCAATGTCCAGACTCAGAACAAGCGTACCGTCAACAACGCCATCAACGACTTGTTGATCGAGGAGGAGGACTACAAGACCCTCCGTGACTCTGTGGAGAACTACGATAACTACGACCCCGTCGACCTTGCTTCTCGTCTGGAGAAGCACGACTTGATCTTCTTCCGCCAAATCGCCGCCAGCATCTACCGCAAGAACAAGCGTTGGGAGAAGTCCATCGCTCTTTCCAAGCAGGACAAGCTCTTCAAGGACGCCATCGAGACGGCTGCTATCTCCGGCAAGACTGATGTTGTGGAGGACTTGCTTCGCTACGTAAGTTGTTTTCATTCTATATGACTATGGACTACATACTAACATGTCACAGTTCGTCGACATCGGCAGCCGCGAGTGCTACGTCGGCATGCTCTACTCCTGCTACGAGCTCATTCGCCCTGACCTGGTCCTGGAGATCTCTTGGCGCAGCGGTCTCACCGACTTCGCTATGCCTTACATGATCAACATGTTGTGCCAGCAGACCAAGGACTTGGCTGCCCTTAAGGCCGACAACGAGGCTCGCAAGAGCAAGGAGAAGGAGCAAGAGAAGGACGAGACCAACACTCCCATCCTTGGCGGCAACCGTCTCATGATCACTGCCGGTCCCGGCGGCATGGGCGGCGCTCCCCCTGCGCCCTACGGTCAGACAAACGGTTTCGCTCCCCAGCCTACTGGCTTTGGATTCTAGATGAGGACACCAGAACGTGGTTGGATCTTTGTGCCTCAAGCGAGGCTACATGAAAGAGCCACGCAGTTTTATCCCCTTTCTATTACTTTTGGCGGCATGAGGTACTTGGCGGCCGGTGGGGTGTACTCACCGGCGCCTTTAAAATTCAATGAACGCGGACGATGGCGTTGAGATAACCAAAGGGCTTCCTGTAATCGTATCTTCTTTGCTCTCTGGATGGATGAGCATTTTAGGCAAGGCGGATGAGTGTGTTATGCGAAAGGAAACTATGGGGGTGGTGCCTTATTTTTCCTATGTGCACACACTACGCCAGACTCTTGCCATTGCGGGACCGATTCAGGGATATCGCGAGCCTGTCGCCCGAGCCCAAAACTGTATGATAGTTCTTTTAACGTTGATTCTTTGATGACGAATGTTGTACCAAAGTAGTCGTGTGAATCGTCTCCTAGGCTTGATGACCCAGGCCATCTTGCCGATTTGTGGCAGCACGGTGATAGTTGAGCTACTGCGACATCATATTCACCATAAGGTGTCGGGATTTAGGAGTGCACTCGATGAGGATGTGCCCAAGTAAGTTCTATCAAAGCAACGGCTTCAAAAATAAAAAATAAAAAAAAATTGACAAATTATTTTTCGCTCCAATTACTCCTGTCTTTAAATAAAACAAAAATTAAGAACTTGGTACACTGCCAAGCTTGGCTACGCTCGACCTCTTCTCCTTCTCCTTGGGCTCAATCATTGGTTTGGCATCAGCCACCTTGAGCCACTCTCCGTTAAAGGCATTGATGAGCCAGTTGTTTAGTTCTGCGTGGAGAAGCACGGTTAGTCATGTTCTTCCTGTCGTCTCTTGGTATCTCTCAGATGAGAAATGGGCTATACTCACTATCGTAGACAATCTTGTTCGCATTATGAAAGTAAATACCGTGGTCGCTATCAGGGAAAACATGGACGTCGTAATTCTCGACGCCTTCGAGGTTGAGCTTGTCGAGGAGGGTGAGGGTGCTTTGGTAGTGCACATTATCGTCCGAGACGCCATGCATCATCAGCCAGCGCACGTTACCGGCGAGGGCAGTGACATTGGAGATGGCCGTCTGGTCGTAGCCATCCGAGTTAAGCTGGGGTGTGCGCATGTAGCGTTCCGTGTAGATGGAGTCGTAGAAGCGCCAGTCCGTGACGGGAGCAACGGCCATACCGTAGCTGAACGTCTGGCCGGCGTCCATCTCGAGCGTCTTGAGGGTCTGGAAGCCGCCGTAGCTCCAGCCCCAGATGGCGATGCGGGCCGAGTCGACGTACTTGAGGGCGGACCAGTGCTTGGCGGCGGCGATCTGGTCAATAGCCTCCCAGTGGCCCAGCTTCTCGCGGATGAGGACGCGGTTCTTGCGGCCAATGTAGCCGGTGCCGCGGCCATCTACCGTGACGACGACGTAGCCGAGGGCGGACGCAATGTAGGACTGGAAGTCGACGGAGAACTTCTTGCTCACGGACTGGGATCCGGGACCGGAGTACTGTTGGAAGAGGACGGGGTACTTCTTCTTCTCGTTGAAGTGGGGAGGGCGGCGCTCAACGTAGTTGAGCTCGACATCGTCGACTTTGATGGTTCCGTATTTGAGTATGGGGAGCTCGTACTTCTTTGCGTTTTCAGCAAGCTGTGTGTTCTGTTCGACGACGTGCTCATAGCTGGTAGGGTTGCTTGGAGTACTAATGACCTTTTGCCAAGGGATCTTGGGGCCCAGGTATGAGAGAAGACCGAAGCCTGCGCCGCTAGAGAATGAGATGTCGTAGTAGCTTTCAAAGTTAGTGTCGGTGAACGGCTTCAGGTCAGATCCGTTGAGATGGACGCTGTAGACGTGACGCTGGATGGAGGACTCCTTGGTGGAGACGAAGTAGACCAAGTTGTTCGCCAAGTCGACAGCGGAGGGGCCGTTTACAACTTCCCAGTTGCCACCAGTGAGATAGACAGGCTCGGGGTTGTCCATGGGCGAGAAGTAGGCAATGTGGTCGCCATCATCGTGAATTACAGTATCGACGTATCCGTCATCCGGTCTTCCATTGGCAGGGTCCGCAGGGATGAACTGGGTTTCGTGAGAAATCTCGAACCAGCCGCCGTCGATTTTGCCAACGTCAATGGTGTTTACAGTCTTGCCCGTCCGAGCCACAACGTCAACAAGCACCACGCGCATGATGTCGCTCACGCGATTGGTCTCCTTGATGAGAACCTTGTTGTTGGCCCAGAGGACCATGTTGATGAGTCTGTCGTCATCGGCAAAACCGCCCTCAATGTCCACAGTAAAAACGTCGCCGCGCTCGACATCGTAAAAGAGGAGGTCTACGACGGGGTTATGGCTACCGGCGCGAGGATACTTGATGCGCTTCTCATCCGGGTATGTTTCTTCGCCGGCGGGCTTCTCCTTACCCGAAGGCCTCGACATGAAGTACTGCAGTGGGTACTCGGGCACACCCGTCTCGTTGGTGCGCAAGAAGGCGACATACTTGCCATCCTCGGAGTACCAGGTAGCGCTGTTACTGGCAAAGACCTCCTCCTCGTAGACCCAGTCGGGAATGCCGTAAAAGTACTCAGGACCACCATCCTTGGTGATTTGCGTAATCTTCTTGTCACCATCCAGCTTTCTCAAGAACAAGTTGTTGTCTCTTGTGAAAACGATGGCATTGCTCTGGGGGCTCCATGTCGCAAGCTGCACTCGTGCATCGGAATGCTCGGGGTCGAGAGGCTCAGCGGTCTGGGTCTCAACATCGAAAATCCAGTACAGCGCGGTAAAGGAGTGGCGCCAGTTGTGCTTGCGATCGGTCGAAACGAGCACCTTCTTCATGTCCTTGCTCGGGCGTCCATCGTACGGCGTCATCTGGCGGCCACCGACGTTGATCCAAGGGTTCTTCATGAGCGTCCGGCTCTGAACGACCTCGGCGGAAACCTGGCGGTCCAACTTGCCGGCCCTGACATCCTCAACCACGAGGTAATCCTTACCCCGGGCACCCTGCTCAAGCAGCAGACCATCCTCTCCATTAGGTCCCTCGATCCAGCTAATTGAGTGAGAGTAGGGCGACCAGAAGCCGGTCATGACTTGGTCCAAGGTGACTGGCTTTCCGGATCCGCGCGATGTCGCAGAGGGATCGTGATCGACCTGACTCCCGTGCTGGTATGACTTGCGGGACAAAAACACGAACAGAGCACCTCCCCATGCGAGGAGGAATGCAGCTGCCAGGATGCATATACCCTTCTTCAGCCCGCGGTCCATGCCTACGCGGCGCATCATACCCGTCGTGGGCGCCAAAAAGGGCCCCGTCTCGAGGTCATTGGCGTCGGATTCTTTGTAATCGTTGTCATCGTCATCGTCGGGGTGGTCGGCGTAGGCGGGGCGTGAGGCGGACGGGGCGCGCCGCCTCTGGGAAGACGAAGAGTATGACTTTTCATTCTGTTCGTGGAGGCGGTCGAATACGAGGCTGGTGGTGGACACGCTCGAGAGGGATGATTCGTGGGACATCCTGGGGTCCTCGGCGGCGGGTTGACGAGAGGCGGCAGCGGAGGCGCTTGGTGCTGCATCCATGGTGTCGGAGGACGGAGGTCTCGTCGGGTGGTTATCAGTTCGTCGGGGACGGGAGGATTTGGTGGTATGGCGATTCGGTTCTTCCGTCCGGGGGGGTTAATCTTTGCCAAGGCAAAAGGCAGCAGGGCAGCAGATGCTAAAAGCTAAAGAAAGATGGGATCGAAACTAGGTGGATTGCGCGGTGACTTGAAACGGCATGCTGTCTCGAGGCAGCTTCAGGCCTCTTTTGGAAATAAGAGGACACGACGACACGGTACACCCCATGGACCGGAGGGTTCGTATGTGATGGTGTTGCAGGCGGACGAGGGTAGGACGGGCACGGAAGAAGACGAGGAGCATCCGTGGGGGAAGAGGGGAGAAGGGTAGACGTGGGAGAGTTGTGTAGGTGCGAAGGATCGTGGAGTGGACGTGGCCGAGGCCGTGGAGGCGAGTCAATGAACAAAGAGCACCTTGGTACGTCCAATGCCTACGAACCTATCTGGGTACCTGGGTCGGTACCTTATGTTCATTGAAGCTGGGACCTTGGGACCTTGCCCGGGTGCATTGGGAAGTGCTTAGTGGTCCACAGGTGCATCCATTGGCTTGGGTTTAGCGGCATATCCCCTGGCCGGCGTAGCCTGGACGTCGAGTACCACCGCTGTGGGAGAAGAGGCACAGAGGTATCCACGATTCCACGGATGCGGAGTGCGGCAGCAGGTGGGCTTGGCCCGTTTCAATGGTTCTTCGGAGCTAGCCGAGGGGGGGGGGGGGGTGAGCACTGAATGCAGCAGGTCTTAGCTAAGCCGTCTTTATCTTGCCTTATCGCGGGATCCCAACCCTGGCAAAGGAGCACCCAAGGTGCCAAAGTACCTTTGAGCGAAGCACCGGCTGCATGTGCAAATCCGTTTCTTCCATCTGCAAGCCAAAGGTTCCGTCATCCATTTGAGGCAGGTCTATCTTCTTACACGCGCATTACCCTTAACTTCATCAAGGTATACGCAAGGTTGTCTAAAAGGGACACACTTCGTCCCCCAAAGATTGGCCACCGGCGCTCTTCATCTCAGTTCCATCTGCAGTCCGTCTAATCCTCACCCACGCACAAGCATCACGACATTCAACCCTGAATATCAACAACAGATCATTGGCTCCACCGTACGAGAGCAGTATATACTTGTCACCAATCTGTCCAGACATGTTTGACTTGCAAACGTTATCGATTCAGCTACCTCTCAAAATAACATCCAACACAGTGGTATCAAAACTCCTCCTCCCAGCTACCTCAGGCCTCCAATCCAGAATACCTCACACAAATCCAATCCTCCATGAAACAAAAACCTCACCCTGCCAAGCTCCAACCCCCACGACAACCTCACCTCACCTCACTTCTTCTCTCAATGCCCTTCTCACAGCCCTTCTCTCCTATCCCCTTGCTCAGGGTACACATCCGCTCTACTCCCCACCAACCTCACCAAGCTGCGGCGCAAACCCCCTCCCCCCCTCAACCCTCTCAACAACACACGCAGTCCCATACGCACAAGTCTGCGCAAACCCACCCAGATCCGCCGCATCAAACCGCAAACAAATAATCGCGTTCCCGCCGCGCTGCTTACACTCGCTCACTACCCTACCGAGCGCGTCATTACGGCAGTTATACAGCATCGTCGTGAACCATCGCAGCTCGCCGCCCGCAAAGGACTTGATCACCATGCCCAAGCTCGCGGCGATGTTGCGCGAGCGCACAGAGAGGCCGTAGACTGCGCCTAGGGTGCGGGTTACGTGGTAGCCAGGGATGTCGAACATTGCTGTGTTGCGTGTGTGTAAGTAAGGTAAGGTAGATAGGTATTATCTCGTGCAAAGGCGTGGTCTAGCACACGTACTGGTTGTGATTACGCCGCCTGTTTCTGTGAAGCAGTGCAGGTCTGATAGCTCCGGCGGGATGTTGGCCACGTCCTCCGGTTTGACGTCGCTCTTTTTGCCCATGAAATTCATGATGTTCTCTTTCTTTTTTTCCCTTTTTTTTTCTTAGCCTTTTTTTTTTTTATGTTGAATGTAAGGGCAATTACTATGAGAATCTCGAGAAATAGGGATTTATCCGTGGCTTGAATAGCTGTTGTGAATGGTGCCAGTCGCTACAATCTAGCTTGATCGCAGAAAGGAGACAACAAGCCCATACTTATACAAACTTCAAACCCCTCCAATTGTCCAACTTTACGTACTTCCCAAAGCTTACATCTTCTCATCAATACACTTATGAGGCCAGCAACCCATCCCGCGCAAGGCCGATCACCGCCGGCAATGGGAGCCAATGGAAGCGGCCAAGCGGTCCTTCACGGCCCCACCCGGCGTACTCCACCGAAGCCCCCCATTGGACGCAGTCGGGGGCTGGGTGCCGGATCGTATTTCGTATCGGCAACCAAAGGCCCCCAGGTAGAGACACACGTGACGGGTTTTCTCATCATTGGTATTTGCATGTATGGATATGCATCTTGACCTCGCGCTAGTATGGACTAGCTGATGTAATTGGAGACATTGGCTCAAACGGCATGCTTTCTGCTTTCTACACGGGCACAAGGGGCTATGTTGTGCACCTTGTCAGCCCCCAGGTTATGTGTAAGCTCAGCGACAGATATTCTCTGGATTTTGATATATCAGCTCCTCTTCCGGGTTTCTTTTTCTTCCATCTTGGATCAACAGTAACATGACCGCCATTGAAGGGAGATGAGCAGGGAGAGCTGTCAAAGTAGAATATGAATGCAGTCTAACATTCTCAAGACAGTCTGGTAGGCAAACAAAGAAGCGCAAAGAGCTGGGAAGACATGTTGGAGTTGGATGGTTATACTGAGACTTCAAACCTTCAAAGGCATTGATTGGTATCAGCCCTTCAAACGGGTGAGCGTACCGTCAAAGTGTCCAGACTTTTCTCACAATAGTGTCACGCTCCAAGAAGGACATTGCTCCCAATAAACAATTCAGGCATTACAATAAATCAAGTATTTGATTGTCTAGAAACGACAGACGCTTGCAAGCCTCTCAGCCACGCCGTTCCTCTATGGTATCTCATATAGTCCCAAACATAAACGCCTGAACTTAAATCTCAAACAGCATGTGCCAGCGAGTGTACTGTTTCCCCTGTCCTGAATTTGTATCAAATACCCTCCAACGCCTGCGTCCCTGAAATGAGAATAATCAAGACCAAAAAAAAAACCGAACATCAAGACGAAAAAGCCAAATTCCAAAACAAACAAGAAAGAAATGCATACCGCCCACAAGAAAAGGAAGTCAAACTTCGCACCCTCTCACGCAGTCAACCCCATCGCGCGCAATCGATTCAAAACCCCAGCGTCTTGAATAAGCTCCATCCCTCGCTTCATCCACGCCTCGAACCCCTCAAGATTCTCATTCCCAGGAAAATCATCCCAAATCTCAGCCTCGGTGTCCGGGTACCGCGACTGGATGCCCCTCAGCGCATCAACGTTGGTCCACACCGGCAACCGCCTCCGCACGCAGCAGTAGTAAAAGTAGAGAATCCGACACAGCGACTGCACCCGCGCGTGAACAGCCTGCTTCCTCACCTCGTCGTCCGTCTGGTCGTACGTGGCGGCGGCAGCGTCACCGGGGACCACGGCCCACCAGGATAGCCGCCAGCGCAGCGTGAGGAGAATACGGCCGAGTCTCTGTAGAAATGGGAGAACCTTGTCGTCGTCCATGTTTCCCGACTCGTGTAGGAGGCGCTGGAGGTTCCCGTAGGCCTTGACCTCTAGCTTGCGGCAGATGATTTTCGAGAGCTGGGCCGCGAGGACGAGGTTTTCCGCCTCGAGCGGGTTCTCTGCGTTCAGGAATTGCTCCATAGGTGTGCCCATGGAGTTATACTGCCGCTTGGAGACGTAGGAGAAGCCCGCGCGGCTGGGCATGTTGTTAACGAGGCAGAGGAGGGCGAGGGTGTCATCTCGCGAGGTCGTCAGCTGGGTCATGCAGCGCTCCCAATTGTCTGTCTTTGGGTCGACGCGCAGTATTTCTTGGTCGATGAAGGACTGAAAGCTGTACTCGCTGTCGTCTATTTGCTGTCTGAGACCTTGGAGGTACTCGTGGCACGCGTCGAGGTCGAGGACGTAGATGGGGCGGCCGTCTTGGTGGACGCGGAAGTTGAACTGGCCTCGCGCGCGGTTGACCCTGTGGATGAGGTTGTCGATTTGGATTTGTCTGGGGAGTTCTCTGCGGATGCGGGTCTTATTGTCGAGGGTCGGATGATAGATGGCGTGCTGGGCTGGCTTGGAATTAGTCTTGGGGGAATAGAGGCATTGGCGGGCTGTGACGATGACTTACAGATGTAGTTGCAGGTTCCCGCATGAATGAGGTCCTCGAAATGGGCTCTGACACAGGGCCCTGGCCATCTTTGAGAGCCGCCATGTTTGTCGCACCCGGTACAAGAGCCCTGAGGAGAATCGTCGCTTCTATTGCACTGGATGCAAGTCAGTATAAAGATGGCATAGACTGCTGGTGACAGGTGCTGACCTTTTGCTTCGAGTGCTTGCAGCGAATGCAAACCATCTTCTTGTTCCGCGTCTCCTTGGCTTGCCCGCGAGAGACGGGGTCCATTGGGCCGTGTCGGCGTCCGCGAGCCGGACCTGAACGACTGGGCCGGCCCACGAGGCTTTGTGCTTCAGAAGATTTGCTGCTGCTGCTGTTGCTCAACCTTCTTGGGCGGGCCAAGATGGGCATGGGCTCTGTCACTCCTGACCTCCTTGGTGGCTCGGACGGACGCAATCTCTGGAAGTGAGAAGTAGACACTGACAGGAATTGGGTTGTGTTCTGTTGAAGGGGGCTTCTGCGTTGTGATGCGGAATTGGCGCTGTTCATGGTCGGATGGGGCCTTGCAGCCTGTCTTCTGACGGCAGCGTCTATCCGTACCGGGTCTGATCGTCTCCTGAGTCTTCTACCCGGGATCATACCTGGGATCAGAAGACCATTCGCACGGGCTACGGCAGGATTCTGCGGCGCTGATGCATTTGGGACGCTCCGAGGCTGCGTCAATACAGGAGCTGCATAGAGTTCCGTGAGGTAGTCGAAAGGGTGTTGTGTCTGGGAGATCGACTGCGCATTGGAGGTCGCATATTCGCCAAAGTCGTCCATCTGTACATCAGGCATATCAGGTGGGACGACAACCAACGACGGGCCGAGTTGGCTTGCGTTGTATGGTATGAATCCCTCGGAAAGCGACGGAGTATCCCACATGAGAGTATCAAAATCGTCAGCTCTGCCGTCCCCAATACCAGAATCCCACCGATCATAGAATGGCGACGTAGGACTCAAGCTGGCCGAAAATTGAGTCTGATTCGCCAGGCCCGTCGACAAAGCGCTGACGTGCGGCCCCGGGACGCTTCTCGGAGTATCCGCAGAAGCAAATCCAATGTCGGACAATGCATCGTCGACGCTGAGTACTGACGATTGCGGGGTATTTGCCGCCGTCGCCGATGAAGCCCCGGAAATGGGACTCTCTGCCTGCATGTTGAGATACGGGCATCTGGTAATGATGGGACTGCTCTCTAGAGAGGGGTTCCTAGATAGGATGGTGTCGGAGAAGGTGGTGCTTGGGCTGTTGATGCCCCCAAAGCCGTGTCCAAAGCTATCGTCGAACCCCGCAACACCACTGAAGTCACCGGCGTGACTGAAGATGACAGATTCCTCCTCATCCACGCCGGACGAGCTCGCCTGGCTGCTTGTCCGGGCCAGTTCTGACGACACGGGTTTAGCGGCGTCGAGATCGATGCCATTGCCAATGACCAAGTCGAAAGGGAGGTCGTTCTGGTCTGCCACTGGGGCGTGAGTAGGCGGCCAAGTGGACAACAGACCGGCTTGATGAAGATCATCTGGGAGCTCGTTGTAAAAGTCCCTGGAGATGTGTTAGACCATGACTATACCTTCGGCCAAAGGAGGCTATGAGGGTTCAACTCACTTGATCAACAACTCATCGTTCCTAGGGGCGTCGGTGCTGAGAAGGTCGGCGGGACCGATGGGCTGAGCAGAAGAGCCATCATGGCCTGTTGCCCATTGTTGCTGGCTGAAGGGGTCGTCGGCCGATTGCCCGGCCCATGTGAATGGGGTATTGTTCCTGATGTTATCCCAGTGTGCCATACCAGTTTTCAATGTCAAGGTGACTTGTTGATGAATGCCACTTTACTTCAAAAGAGGCTGTGTTTTCTTTTATTTTGGGAGAGTTTTGCCCAGAGTGTGGCAAGAAGAGGAAGTGCCCCGAACAGGCTGGGGGATGGGATCCCATAATATGTGCCTGGGTTACAAGAACGACGCTCTCATTCTTGGCCAGTTAAGCTTGATTGGGGGTGTTGATTCGTGTGTGGGAGTCTCTGTCTGTCTGTTTGTCTGCTGGCATGTGGTTGACGAAAGGTGTGTGGGAACCAACGGACGAGAGGAAAGCTTCCGTCTCTGCTGTGGACGGACATCTGCGCGGTTCTTTTCCTTAGTGTAGCCCCAGAGGAACCTAGAGGGACCAACCAAACCCCTAGGCAAGGGGAAACGTGCACGCCTTTCGGTGTGTTACAGCAGAAGATGGCGCCGGGGAAGTTGGTTCTAGGGCTCCGATATAGGGCGGCAGATGGCGGCTTACACCGGTTCTTGACTCTCGCATACATTTCGTCCAATGGTTTAGGCACTTTATTTCCTCTCTCCCCCATGTTGGGTTTCCATCCGTACTTGTTCGTACAAGGGAAGGATGTAAAGTACACGAGGAGGGTGTAATGTACTTCCTCTCCACTACACCATCGCGTAGTTTACAGAGACAGGGCGAGTGTGTGGTGGAGTCGTGGACCAAGAGAGAGAGAGCCTGCCGAAGCTCACGTTGGGCAAACTGCAAGGCGCACCACCGACTCGGGACGCCTTGTCCCAAAGTCCACACAAGCGTGCCAAGTTCCAATGGCCTTGATCCGAACATTGGAGGCATTATCCCACCCTCATTTACCTCGACTCTCCCTTCTCGTGCACTCGACCTTGATCTCGTTCGTAGATCCATCCGATACGGCGCTGCCGTGCTCCGTGGTCGGCGGGGTCAGCCGAAAGGAAGGGAACGAAGGGAACGAAGGGAACTGGACCGGGAGGGGGGGGGGGGGGGGGGGGGGGAACCATCAGTAGCTTCTTCTCAGATTTATCGGACAAAGTCAATACCGTGCCACATGACAGGACACGATACAAGACAGACCCTTTTTTACTCCAACCACATAGACACAACATACCAGCCCTGTGGGAGGAAGAGTCATACCTTACATCGGGACTTTCTTGTGCCCCTCCTTTTGGTTTTGTCTCTTATAACCCAGCCCAGCCCATTTCTCATCTTCACCCTCCTTTGAGTGACCGAAGCGCGCGCGTCATACTTCGCCCAGCTACAGTCTGTCCCGCAAACTCTCCTGTACACCACCTTTTCGGTGCCTCCATCCGCGGAACCACAGCCGGGCAGCCTGATCTTGGCTCCTCGGTTGCCTTCTTTTTTCCTCTGATCCCTGTTTTCTGCATTCATTCTGTACAGCTGCTGCGGCTCGGCGGTAGCCTGCCTTGGATCTACTCCTTACCGGTGCCACTACCGTCCACGGTTCTACCCCCCCATCAAAAACCACCAGAAAGCAAAACGCGTCGGCGCCAGACTTGCCAATATATCGCTGCCTGACCTACCTCGGCATATCACTCCTATTATCTCTTCTCTTGTTCTACCTCTACACACTAGGACATCGCCGACGTGCGAGAATGCGGCTCTTGGTAAATAACTTATCCATTACTACCATCTCCCCCTGGCCGGTTTACTCACACACGTGTTGATTATACCTTGGCTTACACGGTATTACGGCATCAAGTAAACTGATCAGTACGCCTCTTCTCTTCCGTGTCCGTAGGTAGTCAACGACGACGGACCCCCGTCCCCCGTCTCGCCCTACTTCGCACCCCTCATCACCGCCCTGAACGAGGCGGGCCACACAACCGTCGTAGTCATCCCCGACAGGCCGCTCTCGTGGATCGGAAAGGCCCACGCAGTCGGCAAGACCCTGACCGCAGAGAGCAGATGCCCAACATTCTTCTCTTCAGATGACATCAACACCAGCAGTAAACCCTGTACTGTCCCCGGCTGTGACGATGTCCAGGGACCCGAAGACCGCACCCACCGCTGGCTGATCGTAAACGGCCCCCCAGCAAGCTGCACCCAACTAGGCCTCTTCCACACACCGGGCCTCTCCCCCACAGACTTCGACCTCGTCATCTCCGGCCCCAACCACGGCAGCAACACGAGCACAATCTACGCACTCAGCAGCGGCACCGTCGGCGGCGCCCTCGAAGCAGCGCAGTGCGGTCGCCGCGCCGTGGCCCTCAGCTTCGGGAGCAAAGACCGCCAACCGCAAACGACCATCCGCGCAGCGTGCGTGCGCGCCGTCGCGCTCATCCAAGAGCTCGCGAGGGATTGGCACCCCGAGGTGGAGGTGTACAGCGTCAATGTGCCCATGGTCGCCGACGTCGGTGAGGCGCCGGTGAGGGTTACGAGGACGGCGGAGGGGAGATGGGTCACGGGGGGTTTGTTTGTTCCCGTGCTTGAGTCTGCTGCTGCTGCCGTCGCCGCTGTCGATCCTGAAAAGTTGGCGATGTCGGCGTCGTCGTCGTCGCGTAGGTATCAGTTTCGGTGGGCGCCGCAGCTTGGTGATATTAGACGGCAAGCTGAGGAGAGTCCCGAGGGTGAGGACATGTGGGCTTCGCGTCATGGCGTCATTAGCATTGCTCCGTTGAAGGCGAGCTTTACTGCCGTGAATGTGCTAGAATAAGCCTCTTTGGAGGGGCGGGGGGGGGCACACCCTCCCAAGTGCTCGGTGAGAAAGGGTAGCTTTAGAGTTCTAGCATTCTTAGAGGTCCGTTTACGAACGTGTGATGTAGAGATGAAGATGGTGGTCTAGATTTGGAGGTATAGACTTAGAAGTGCATACTTGGACTTGGATATACAGAGATGGGCTTCACAACCTTGGACTTGGGGTAAAGTAAAGACGAGCAATCTCTTAGATAGATACACAACCACCGGCGCTGTCTTCAATGAAGATCCCACCGTAAATCAGACCCTCATTCAGGTGACGAGATTGATACCCCGAGTTCACCACGTCATCCGTTCCCGTCGGCTTCTTCAAGATGCCAACTTGGTATTGCCCGTCACCGGTTAAGTCGACCGGGACGGCGCTGCCCTGCTTCGTGAGCGGGCCAATACCTGCAGAGTACCACATCTGAATTGCACTTGAGAAGCAGACTGTTAGCCAAGATTTGTTTTCGCAATTCACCCAAGGTAACTTGATCATGGATTCTTCAAAGTGCCTTGGGAGAGACCTACTTGTTTAAAAAGTCCAATGTGAGCGCAAAGTTCTGCCACGACCCGTCCATCGCAACCGGCGTCGACCAAATCAGCTTATTATCCCGGTCCAGCAGCTTAAACGAATCCTTTGGTAACCCTGGCTGGTCGATAATGGTACCAGTCTGGAAATTGAACTGATTTGCATCATACGCCGCCGTCTCGTGCCAGACATTCTGCATTTTCCCAAAAAGAGTATACATCAGCATCGGCAGCAGCAAAGGCTTGCACTCACAGTTTGACGTCCACATCATCTACAGCACAGGTACTGAAAGAAGGACTTACAAGATACTCATGCGTCAAATTCAACGGCCTCTCCAAATCCAACCTCACACTAAAATGCATCGTCTTCACTCCCTCCCCCGCGGGACTCCCCTCATTCGCATCCCTCGCAAACAACAGCCCCGCGCGCCGGAAACCCTGCTGATTCATGAAAATGCTCGCATCGGAAATTGTGACCTCGAGAGGACGCTTCTTCTCCGCGGCATCGAAGCGGGAGGACCGTGTCCCGGGCCGAGTGGAGACCGGAACCGGCCCCGGCAGGAGAATGATATCCGACCAGGACAAGTTTGCGCCCTTTACATAGTCAGGGTTATACGGATTCCAGCCCCCACCGAAAGGAGCATCAAAGTCCCGCGGCGTCGCTGTGGCGGGGACGCGGCCGTCGAAGATGAGGGGACATTGGATCGTTGCGGCGGTGCAGGGTGAGGGTGATGCCAGGGCCGAGGGCACGGCGAGGAGGATCAGGGTGAGGAAAGGCGAGCGCATCGTTTCTTGGAGTTTTTGTAGCAAGAAAAGGTTGGCTTAATGGGAGGAAAGGCACGAGCGTAAGGTAGAGTCAAGCATGTTGAGGTAGGTAAGTAATGTAGTTCAGCTAGGTCAGAGGCAGAGGAAATCCCTCGTTTTGATAGATCTTGGAGGAGCTTGGGTGAATTGCTATGTTGGTGGTGGCTTGATATGTCGACGGCGGCTACGTTCCGAGATGCTTGAGGCGAAGGAAGACATGTTCCATCCCAGCGAGGCTATGGTCTCCCTAACGTCGCTTGTTCCCACGGTTCCCATAGCCAATACCTCAAGGTTTCTGCCCGCAGTGTGATATTACAGTGCAATGGATGATTGTAGGAAGTAGAATGAAAGTCAACCGCTCATGACGCTTGTGCTATGCCGGCCTAAAACTGAGACTGGCCTTACAGTATTCACGCTGAGGTAAGCCGAGGTCGTCGTCCGTTTCGATAAACTCGCAACAATGTTCTGGGCGAGAGGCGGGATCGGTCAAGTAAGAGGTCGTCTGGTCATGGGACAGCCCCTTGACAGTGAGGCAGGTGGAACGCCGTTGGTCCTACATGGCAGGCTTTCTCTCAATCATATGACGTTTACATTAAGAAAACAAAAGGGAGTTCCTAGTAAAGTAGTCGTCAATGGGACCTTCTGCGTGATCTGGGCTGCTTGTAACACCCCTTCCCAGTTAGATAGCTAACCATTCAAAGGTAGGAAATGTCAAGTTACACTCACACAAATGTGAAGGAAGTGCCTCAGGGAATTGTACTTTCCGACGCAGTTGAGAGCAGAGACCAAACCTTCCTTCTTTGAATATCATGTTATTTCTGGACCTAACTTGATTTACACAGCAGTACCTGCAGTTGAGATAGGTATCGATTTAGACTCAAGCCAGGCACGACCCGCCGTTAAAGGCTAGCAAGCAAGTGCTGCTTCCACGTGTCTGACATTTCATTGAGACTTCTAATGCAACATAATCGATGGTTCCTCTTCTCGATATTCAATGCAAAGACATCAAATTGATTTGGTCCAAACACCTGAATTGAATGACACAGTAGTCAAACTCGAAGCCTCTGTCGTTGAGGAAGTCAACCCCGCCTCGACTTTTGTCCCTGGAGGAGAGAGAAAAGTTGAGAATCCCATCCGCAATGCTCCCCCCCACCAGACCGCAACTGATCATCCACAGATGCCATCCCCAAAGCCGTCTAGCGTTTGGACTACCCCGGCACAGTCGAACACCAAAGCTCCTTTAGCTTCGTCCTTGGCAGAGACAGGAGGGGGACCCTGCGAAACCCTGTCCAGACGGTCTTCCCAATTCCCAGCCATCCTTTTTTTTTTTTTTTTTTTTTTTTTTTTTTGTCTCTCACTTGGATATTAGGATACGTACCAACATAATGTGAGACCAAAAGCAATCAATTGGGATCCTGCTGGAAATACGAAAAGAGTCACATACATCTCAAGACAAGGCCACATACAGGACGATAAACCAGCGGTGAACGAAATTTCAAATCAGTAGACAACTGATACGTTACAATCAAAGACGTTGGACATCGCATAGTCAGGCTCTCATAGACTCATACAACTGGGACCCGTCCACTTCTCTTCCAGCATCTAGACAACTAGAGTCGCCCTCATTCGCCGAACCAAAGAAAAACCAACACTGGCTTCCTGTGCTCCTCTCCTGGCCAGACCTGGTTCTCTATATCCATCGGAAAGCGGAACACCTCTCGCACGCAGGGCCACGCATCGAAGTCGCAGGACGAGATCCAAAAATTTGGTTGCGAAATTCCCACATTCCGCCGCTCCCCGTCCACTCACGACTTTCACACCCCCCCTTGCCCTCCCCTCTCCCCAGTCCGCACACTAAATCTTGCCCATTTGCCGAACGAATTGCTTGCGTCGGAAATCGCTTGCATATCAGTGAAGAAAAAAAACGAACCCTGGTTCTTTACGCACGCGAGAGAAGTGTCGAGAGCCTACGAATTACTTGGTCTCGACCTTGAGACTCATGACAAGCTGGCAATCAAGTTAACAACACTTGAAAGATCCACGATCGGGTTCAACGTGTCGATAGAATATCCACGTTTGGGCTGAAGTTATCGAGCAACACAACTCCATCCAGAGTTCAAAACCAAGGGTGTACCCTCGTCGCTCTCGTCTATCTATCCCCATTATTCGCCTCCTGGTCCTCTCTAGACTCTCGTCTCCCAAAAAAGCACGAACCAATTCCCCCCCTCCCCCTCCGACCTCCCACCAGTTCGTGAGCTTCAACGTCGCTCCCCTGGCGGTCCAACATTCTAATTAAACCCCATGTCATAAGGCTACGGATTCAGCATAGCCAGCTCTGCCCAAACTCCTCATCGAGACTCAAGACAAGACAAGACAACCCCCAGAGACTACTGTAAAACTCGTCTCCGTGTGTAACGTGCCACATCCCATCCCGCAAACCGTACTCCCCGAACCAGACAGTGTCGCATTCTCCAGCCTCGCACAAGGGTTTTTTAATTCCCTCCCCGGACTGGTTTGGCGTCTGTGGGTTTCCACCGCACCGTCTCACCACCTCCACGTCTCGATAGCTCTCCGTCTCTCACTCACACTCTCACTTCTGCTCTCACACACACACTCCTTACACAAACCTCTCCCTCCTCTACCTTCCAATCCCTCGGCATCCACAAGATCTCGCCTCTCACCACGACAATCACGGCTTGACCCCAGCTGTATCCCTCCTCCTTCACCCACCAACACCTCACATCCCGGTCCCAGTCTCTGTACAGATAGTCTCAGCCACCCACACCAAACAAGAAGCTCTCCCATCACAGAGAGCTCTTCCACACCACCTACACCACCTACACCACCTACACCACCTACGCCGCAAGACATCGCGAGACAGGCAACACACACACGAGCATCACAATGGGTTTCTTCGACTTGTCCACAGGCAGCGTCATCTCCGGCCGCTCCTCCCACTCCCGCCGGCACTCCTCCCACCACTCCAAAAAGCACAGCAGCAAGCACCGCTCCCGCTCTCGCTCCTCCTCGCGCTCCCGCAGCAAGCGCCACAGCGCACCCAGCATCGCCGCCTCCATCTTTGGCGGCGACGACTACAAGAAGAACAACGCGTCGCGCGGTTCCTTTTTCGGTATTCCCAATGCTTCGCGCTCATCATTCTTCGGCTTCGGCGGTGGTATGTCTCTAACCACCCACATCACCTTCCTTCCCCCCTTTCATCCCATCCTTCTTACTCCCGCGAAACTCAATTGGCTCTTCCCAACGTCTCGGCTCCAAGAATCTCAACTAACATGACCATCAACAAGGCCGCCCCTCATACTACAAACGCTCCCCCCGAAACGGCTTCGTCCAAAAAACCCTCAAGCAAGTCAAGCGCCTCTGGCGCGACCTAGTCTACTACGCCAAAAAGCACCCCTACAAAGTCGTCGCCCTCGTCATCATGCCCCTCATCACAGGCGGCTTCCTCACCGCCCTCCTCGCCCGCTTCGGCCTCCGCCTCCCGCCCGGCATCGAGCGCATGATTGGCATCGGCGCGAAAGCCGCCTCGGGCGACTCCATGGGTCTCGTCGGCGAGGCGGTCCGCATGGCGAGCGGCGGGTTCGGCGGCGGGCTTGCTGGTGGCGCTGCTACCCGCGCGCATGTCGAGAGAGGGTATGATGGGGATTATTCGTGGGAGAGGAGGAGTGTTGAGCGTGATGGTGGTGGTGGTGGCGGTGGTTGGGCTGATGGGCTTATGAGTGGTGTTGCCAAGATGTTTGTTTGAACCCCTCGATTCATGAGGCATGGGGGGGAAAAAGACGAACGGGGTAAGAACCACAACTGGTATGGGTGGACAGTTTGTTCAGCAATTTTTTTTTGTCTGAAAGGCGTTTCCTTTTGGGTTACGGGATCTTTGACTACTTTATTCTGGTTCGTCCCATGCATCTTTGGAAAATGCATGCCACGTTAGACCGTGCATGGCGCATTTACATACATATATACCTTTAGATATATCAAGACACGATTTATGACCATTGAGCAAACTTGTCCAGGGAAGTGTGCACGGGAATGAGTGCCACGTAGAGCAGGCGCAGCAATTGTGAGGGCACGGAATTCATTAAGAAATATTGTTTCTAATTAACGATACAGGACACAGTAGACAACTTTTGACTCCAGCCCATAGCAGCGAAAGATTACTTCTTCTTGCGCCGGCCACCAGTAGGCTTCCTCTTGGACGGCGACGGGTTGGCAGACTTCTTACCCCGCGAAACCTCACGTGCCGGTTCACGGGCGGCAGCCTCCTCCACGGCAATGGCCTCCTTACGACCACGTCGTGTCGTCGGACCAGACGACACCGGCGGTGGCTGCGGCGGCTGAACGATCTGCGCACCGTTTCCGATGCCGTCGCTGGTGCTTTCCTCGCTGCTCTCCTCACTGCTCTCTTCGCTGCTACTCTCCTCGGGTGGCGGCCCGCGCGGAGCCCGGCCACCTCGACCCGTCGGAGGCGCAACGGATGTTCGGCGCCCGTCGGTGGAGCCCGATACGTTGCGTCGAGCGGCAGCGGCGGGACCTTCGGTCTGAAACTGGAAGGGGTCAACGCCATTTCGAGATTTTGACAGAGACGATGTCGAAGAAGCAGGCGACATGTTATCCGATGGCAAACGTTGGCCTGGTGCGCCCTGGACGTAGGCGTAGTTGAAGGGCGATGAACCCCTTTCGCCCATGATTCGAGACGTCGGTCGCTGCGAAGCGGAAGTTGCCGATCTGGGGCGGGTACGAGAAGCGTTGGGCGGCGGGAAGTACCCCATAGGCGGCATCGCACCGCCGTCTTGGACATTGGCGAATGTGCCAGGCGACGGATGGCGCGGTAGATCGTCCTCCAGAGTCAAGGTGGGCGACCTTCTGCGAGAGGAGGTCGGCTGAAATTGTGACAGCGGAATGGCGAACCGCTGCTCCTTTTCGCGCCGCTGCTTACGCTCCTGCTTGCGAGCTTCCTTTTCAATGCGCTTCCTCCGTCGTTCCAGGGCGGCCATCTCGTCTTTGCTGAGATTGACCTCGAGCTTGCCTCGTTCTTGTGCACGTCGGATGCGGGCCAGGGCTCTTTGCGCGAGCGCCTCATCCCGCTCCCTCGGCGAAAGCTGATCCCAATCAATCTCTTCTTCCTCTTCTTCGTCGTCGTCTTCCGAAGAGGACTCTTCCGAGCCCTCACCATCGTCTTCGCTGTCGTCCTCGTCATCGTCCGAATGCTGGTAGTCGTATCCTCTCCGCAATGCCGTCGTCCGGTCACCCACGTCTGTACCCGTAAAGCGGAGCGGGTCGCTTGCGAACCGCTTCCCTCGCGAAACCAAACCAACGCCTTGTGTATCCGAATTGTCTACTTCCGTTTCCTCTAGCTCCTCGACAACTCTCGTCCCGTCCTCCCAGGACCCCTGTTGCGCAGCTCCCTGTTTCCTCCGCCCGCGCCTTGATGGTCTTCCCCACTGGGGCGCAAATTTGGGAGCTCGCGGCCGACCATCTAGACCGCCTCCCCGGAAAAAGCCTCATCGATAGGCTTGTCCATAAAAGCAGCGTGGCCAAGAATGACCACGCCAGAAGCACCAACGAGCCAGAGAAGCGTCGCGAAAGGCGATGCGTACAGACCCAAGGGCACAGAGATGACGAGAAGACCGGTCCACAGTTGGGAAGTGGTGGCCTTGAAAGAGCCGATCTCGAGATCACGACCGTCGAGCTTGCCAATAAGGAACATGCCCGCAATGACAAAGATGATGTCGAACAGCAACAGCCAGTTGGTCAGCAGAGCGTAGATGCTGAGCATCAAGAAGACGACGCTGTAGTTGCTGGAGAAGTAGGAGAGGTTGTAGTTCCATCGCGACTGGACCTCGCCAAAGTTGGCGGGCTTGGAGAGACGCTTCATGTCGAAGAACTCGCCAACGGGCTTCAGGTTTGCGAAGCGACCGCTCAAACCGCCAGAACGCATGCTGTTAAAGCGCTCCTGCAGGCCGAGACGGTTCGTCAGGGCATCGATGGGGATCTGGATGCGAGCCATGGTGTCGGTTGTGGATGTCGAAAGTGCGATTGATGCGCGTCGGTGAGGTGGATGGCGTCGGTGGAGGAGGGTAGATGAAGATGCAGATTGTCAGGGGGAGGCTTTTGTATGCTTCGTGGATCGTCGCACAGGAAAAGACCGTGTTCTATATGAGCGGGTGCGGGTTAGCGTGATGCGCAGGGTGGATGGTGTTGGTAGGAAGAATGATGGATATGAAACATTTTGGGAGGTTCAGGCCATGTGTCTTTTCAGCTCCATTCCTCGTGGAATTAGCTTTCCTGACGCGCGGAACGGAACACGTACGTACCTTGGGGCGATGAAAGGTACCTAAGGGGTGGTAAAGGTTAGAGAAAGCTGGTGCCTTGGGGGGGTGGGCAGGCGATGATGCAGGCAGAATTCGGTCCCAAATGCGGTAGAAAATTGGTGCTGACTAGGCAGAGGCTGAGCAAAGTCGATGAAGACGTTGGTGATGATGGTATTGTTGACGTCTGTCTCGTCGTGGTCGTGGTGGCTCGGTACTGAGGAACCGAATACCTCTGTATTTTTTTTCTCCGTCAGCTTTTCTTTTTTTTTCGTACTCCGTACCAATACCCAAGCAGGGAAAATCTCGGTAGCTGCTGGGCAAGGCAGTGTGGGCTGGATCCGTAATCTCGTCAATTCAGTTCAGGGGTGCAATGATGATTGGCACTAGAAAACCGTAAAACGGCACGATTTCCCACACGTTTGGTTGGCGTAGGAGAAAGGGGGCCCCTGTCCGGTCGTCCGTGTTCCCCGTCCTGGGTCTTGGATGCTCGGTCTCGTCTCGTGGGTTTTGGGGTAAAGAAAGGGAAGGGATGAATGGATGTTTTAATGTAAAGGGTGAGGCTGAAGCGAATGAATATTCGAATACCTAAACACTCGAGGAATTCGCTACCTTGGGCTGAATGCCAGACGAACCTTGATGCGGTAAAGGAAGGTAGGAAGGTGCCTATGCGAATCATGTGACAAAGACAAGGGAACCTAAGGAGGCAAGGACGAAGGGCAGCTGTAAGAAATGGAAGGTGGAGGCCCAGGAACTGACTGGGAGAGGAAGGCGGCGAGGGGTTTGCAGGACATGGGATGAGAAAGAGCGTCGCTTACCTCTTGCCAACTTTGTTCTTCAAGTGACCTTCCTTCCTTCGAAACTGTTTCGACAAAGGAAGGAAACAACGTCAGCGTCTCTCAGCTTCTGCTTCTCCTTCTCTTTCTTTCCTATCGTGATAATTCCCGTCGTTTGGTTATTTGTTCGCGCGGGGGCGAGCTGCGGGGGGCTCGCCCTCTCGTTGGTCGTTGACCTTTTGTATTCCTTCCACGCTGGGAAAGAATCAAAACAGTCAATGGTTGTGGTGATGCATCTCCTGCCGGTCCTCCATCCGACTTTGCCAGTCAGAAGAAGAGGATACGCAAGAGGGAAACGACAAGACGATGGGGGAGAAAAGGAGAAATCTGACAAAGAATCGACGATCGAAGGGGATATGGGCAAGCTTAAGGAAGGAAGCGGAGAGAGACAGCCAGCTGCCAAAGAGCTCTGACCGCCCCTCCATTAACCAAGGCAGACTTTTCCTTCTCGTCATGGTGTATCTGACTTTTGGGCTGCAACTAACACTACTCCGTACACCGTACCTACCTTACCCAAACCACCTTGCTTTATGACACAACCGCGGCTACTATTACCCATTACTTCCCTGGTTTCTACCTCGTTGGCCCTCCCCCCGCGAGTACTGACGCATCCGGACCGGGGGAGCAAGACGCACGAGAAAGCTTGAGAACCACATCGGAGGATAGCTCATAGCCCATAGGTAGCTTTGAGCTGGGGCGACACACAATTCTCAATGGGTTCGATGGGATAGGACAGCGCGGCACCTGGCTGGACCCCTCTTGCGTGCCTCTGGCAAGTCAGAGCCGGCCAAGTCGCATTCAAGGCTGTCGAGCCGGAGCCTGTTTCCACACCGCATGGTCGTCTGTCTCCGGACTCCAGTCTCCAGCACGCTCAGCAGCCTCTTCTCTCCCGAGCACCCACGCACATATGGGGCCCGTCTCCCCGAGAGCGAGAGCCTTCTTGCGATGGAACCTGGAGGCGGTGGGAGAAGACACCAGAGGCTGGAGCTCTCGTGCTCTTCCAGACTCCCCCCAAAAAAGATAACCACCACTTGGTCGACGGGCACCCCAAGGGACCAATGAAAGACTAGCGGTACCTAACGATGGCGACCCGAGCGGCAGACCCCCAAGGAAACCCCCAGATGGTAAGAATGACACTAATGTGAAGAAGAAGCAGCCATCGCCCGCTAAATCGTGACATGAGGCCAATGGGCTGGAATGAAGGAAGGGATGACGGCCGAGCCAAAGCGGACTTTTCTCTCAGAGAGACAAAAGTCTCTTTCCTTCCGCGTCTTGCGTGCTTGCTACAATTCCAGCCTGACCGCGCCCTTCGATGCCTGCGGCCTTTTGTTGGTGTCTCAAGGCAAGTTCAGATATCGCCAGGCCATGGCCAGCCAATGCCGCCATCACACTTGACATCCATACCTTGCGACGATCAACATCCCGAGGTAGTTAGGGTAGCGTGGATAGCCGATAGATAGGCAAATGGCGCGCGCCAACCCAGTAATGCATTGATGCGGCAGCGCAAGGAGGAAGATCCGGGTCGGGGCTTCAGCCTTTACGTCGTATCCGCAGACTCTGAGTCTGGAGTCTTCAAGTACCTCATCCGCAGAGTCACAGTCACCCAAACGACACAGCTTGTGTGGGTAACTTCCGGCTCGCTTAATGAGCTCGGGGCCTCGGGCTGGAGTAGTTGCAACAGTCAAACGCTTTGTGGCATCTCGGCACGCGTGTATTGATGTGTATCCGTACGGATACACTGCCGCGGTATATGTATTCGCCGGGTATTATTCTCAACTGCTTGCTCCATCTTGATGTGCCTGAGGTTCTTGCCTGAGATGATATCTTTGGTACATACTCTGAACAACTTCGGGTAATCACCACAAACGCTTTACGAACTGGGAAGCTACGAAGTACCTCACCTTACCTACCGTAGGTAATCCTGGGATAGAAGATAGGTAAAAAGGTACCTCAGGAAAAATCTGAAGCCCGAGACAGTACGTATCTGACCGTACCTCAGTCTTTCCTTCTCGGAAAACAAAGAAGTCCAATCGCAACATCTGGTCGTCACAGAATTGAGAGAAACACGGGCAAACCACCAGATATTTTTCATCTCTTGCTGGGATACCCGTACACTACCTACTAAACAGTCAGACAGTACTTGCTTCTTCCTTTACCGTCTCTCCCGCCCGCCGTCAGACTGTTTTGTCTCGCCGTGCCGCCGCCGGAGTCTCAATGATGGTTACGATCCTGAAGTCTCGACTCTTTCCGTGTCCACATCATCATCAAACATCGACAAATCGCTCGCCTCGAAAAGTTCCAGGTTTCTCGCTCGCTCGCTCGCTCACCCGTCATCACATTCGCTCATCACCAACAACGTGAGCTGGGGGAATATAATCAATCCCGACATGTAACTGGACCAGGACCACGAGCTTTCCAACCGTGAAGGCGGTCTCCACCCACCCCCACAAACTGTTGGAGCCCGCTCTCCCAGGCTCCCATGCTCGGTGATCATCACGAAATCTTGTCGTGTCCACTCCGGCCTGAGGCCAGGTCCTTGACTCAGGGTCTCGCATCGTCTGCCATCCATCCATGATCCAACTGCCAACTCCAACGCAGCGCAATGTGAAGTTCAGCAATGTAAGCACACCGTGGCAGGTCAAGAGCTAAGAGCTGCCAGCAGACGGAAGCCCGTTGAGGTGTCAACGGTATTCGGACAGACCTCACCGTATCATCCGCACGATCCGTCAATCACTCGCAGCATCTGGATCCCTTCCATCCCGACGGAAACACCTCCCTGCGGACACCTTAACGCAGCATCCATACTTCGTACAAAAATATAATACGTGGACTTTGAGGCGGAGGCGGTTGCTACTGCTGCCACCTAAAGCCGTGTTCGCTGACAATACGGAGTACCTACCTTACCTTCTTCACCTTCCCCTGACCTTGCACTTGGTTCGCACCAACGATCCTTTTCATGAAAGTTCCTTTCCAGCAACCGAACCAGATGGGATGGCTACCAACGTCATCTCCCGCTGCCGCTCGTCAAACCATCGCAATCGTTGCAGCCCTCTCAGGCTCACAGTCCCAGACTCAGACTCCCATCCGTAAATACTCAAGGCTCAAGCACTCGTCAATCTCGCCTCGTCTCATATGCTTCAAAGAGACCCATCCGTCGTCGTTGTTCATGTCGTCTATCGGAATGGATTACCTTTGGACACGCACGTCCTCGACCCTTGTCGCCTCTTACACCACCCCCTCCGATCCCAATCCTTTTTTTTTTTTTTTGAATTCGGATAATAAGTGACGGGGCAACTTTTATTTATTACATTTTTCAAATCTATTCTCATCCCGGAGCAGCACACACACCACTCACACCACACACTCACACCCATGCCACACACGCCCCTCAGGACTTCTATCATGATACTCCGTACCCTGCCTTAGCATGCCTAGGGACGCATACCTTTCCCTACGGCTACAGTCCAGCAGCAAGACGAGACAGACGCAGGCTTGCCCGCTCATCTAACGCACGCTACATGCCGTGATTGCTCCTGCTACTGCTGCTGCTGCCGCTGCCGCCGCAGTTCCATCACATCTCATCCCTCACTCCCGCCAAGTCACTTGGTGTGGGAAGCTGGGAGCTACACCTAGACATCCTGACACCCCCCTTACCACCCCCCTCCTCCTCCCCAACCCAAAGGACTCCAAGAATCCAAGGACAGGCTTCTCAAGAGACACTCCCCCCCCTCCTGCTTGAGAACGAAATGGGCGAACCGTTCTCTCCCGGGATTGGGCAAACAGCGTTTTAAACCCCGCCACTCTCACCAGATGTGTTGCTACGAACAGGATACGTACCATGTTCTTTTGTAGCCGTTGTATCGCTGTCGCATGAGCTGCTGTTGCTGTTCGCCGTTGTAACTTACACTATTCTAAGGTAGCTAGGTATCACTGGCTACTTACTGATGTCGATGCTTGCTGCTACATTCCCCTATAGCTAAGGTACGGATACCTTGCCTTAACTACGTCTCCGTACGGAATATTACCCTGCCATTACGGACCACCCAGAGCAAATATGGTACCTTTTCTCAACGCACCTCTAAAGCAATCTTGCAGTAGCAGTCGCAGACTCGCAGTCACAGTCACCACTTACTCCCCCCCAATAAGCGAAAGTACTTTAGCTGTGCCGTACGAACGGCCGCCGTACCTGAACCAACCTGGGACCTTGCTCAACCTAGTCTCTTTGGTCCCTTGGAATTGGCCCGATTGATCCTCATGCTCCTGCTGCTACAGCTATTGTTGCTGCTGCTGCCACTCCTGCTTTGCCTCTCTTGCTCTTAATTCTCTCATTTTCTTTTTGACCGTTGTAGGTAGGTACTAAGTTGGTTCTTCCCTTTGGGTTGGTTGGTTCGCCCGGCTTCGGGCTGGTTGGTTTGGGTTTGCTGGTGTGTTGTGTTGTGTTGCGGCTTTGCCCTGGGAGGGAGGTGGGAGGGGAGGAGAACAGAGGAGAGGAGAAAAGCAATATTCATCTCCTGGTCCCCAAAGGAAGGAACGAACAAACAACCGAGCATTAAAGACCTTCCGTCCTGTTCGCAAACTCACTATTTTCATCCTGTCCCGTCGGGGGTTTGGAGGCACGGTATGAAATGATCCCTACGTCCCAACTTCTTCCTTCCTTCATCATCATCATCATCATCATCAACGACAACGGCACGCCATACCAAACCATCCCAGCCTTTCCGTTCGTTCACCTGTCTGCCCTTCCCATGACGGCTCCGTGACCCGTCTGAGTCTCACTTGACACGGACGACGATTGCTCTCTGTCTCGCCGTACCGAATTCCCGTATCTCACCTTTTTTCCCTTTCACCGCGCATCTGCGGCTATTATGTCTCTCGCCAAGCCTGAAGGTTTGTTCTGCTCTCTTTCTCTGCGTTCCCCGAGTTCAATTGATTGCCTTTGATTTTTCCTTCTTTTTTGTTTGCATTCTCTCGATTGCCGACGATTTGGATCGACTGTAGGGCTGCTACGAAACACGGGAAATGGGCGATACGAGGCGCGCGGCGGGATGAGATTGGAGAGGACAGATTCGCAATGCTGGGATTATGGAGAGAGAGAGAGAGAGAGAGAGAGAGAGAGAGAGAGAGAAGAGAGAGACAGAACGCTGATTTATATCCCCGGGCAAAGAAACCACATTCATCATGGCCCCTTCAACAGCCGCAAAACGACCGCACGCCGCCGTGAGCAAAGGCAGCGCAAACATGCCCACCATCGAGCCGTGGTAAGTCCCAGTTCGACGACAACAGCACATCTGCCACCATCTCTTTTTTCTCCCTCTTTCACACCGATTGGGAGCGCATCCAGGAGAGCTTCCTCCGTCATTTCACCCGACAGTTGCAAACATGCGCGAGCTCTCTATTCTCAATGCTGACCCTTCCTCGTCACCAAACCATAAAGGGCCGAGCTACCGTATCCCAACTTTGACTGCTCAAAGTACAACTACATATTGACCGACGATGGCGGGTTCTGGCAACTGCAACAACAGCATTCGCCCTCAGAAGAGCTCCCCAACGTAGTACCGCGCATCGCGACGAGCAAGTCGCCTATACAAAAACCCCAAGATATCGAATGGACCTGTTTATCAGCGGCATGTCCCTCGAAGCCATTTAAGCGCAAAGTCGACCTTGACAAGCATTACAAACAGGCTCATGTCGACAGCCAAACCACGGCGCCCTCTCCCGCACTCTCCCTAAAAGATATCACACCCGCGACAAGTACAAGCAATCCTAGCCCCAAGATCACGACCAAGAAACCGCCAGCCGGCAGCAGCAAGGCCAAGGGCAAGGCCGCGGGCGCAGGAGCGGCGGGGGCTACGGGGACAGGTACAGCGGCGCAAGGAAACAGGAATAACAGCGTCAACGGCGCTGGCAACAATAGCATTAGCAACAAGGACGGTACCGCCGGTGTTTTTCTCTGCGATTACCCGGCCTGCAACCGCAAGAACGAACCGTTCAACCGCAAGGACCGGCTGCGCATTCACCTTACCGACGTCCACAAGGAAGACGTGAGCGCAAAGACGTTTGAGATGACGGTCGCGTGGCTGCAGGAGCGCAAGATCTATCCCAAGTGGTGGCGGTGTTCCAAGTGCCTCGACAGAGTCAAGATCGAGGAGAGCGGGTGGTCATGTCCGCGGGACGGGTCCAAGGTGGAAGACATACGGCGCGAGTTTCGCGAGAAGCAGCATAACATGTGAAGATGCATCGCGGCGTCAGCATTGTCTTTTGTGTCTCACCGGATCGTTCATCACCCCCATTTGCATTGCGTCGCCACGCCAAAGGGATCACGGGCTATTAAAATCGGAGTTCTTTTGTTTTTTTGTTCATCGCATTAAAAAGTTATCTTCCGGGGATGGAGGAACTGGCGTTTCTTTTTGCAAAGGCCCAGTTTGAGCCTGCTCCTGTCATTCGATTGGGGATGGGCGGGAAGTATTAAGATTGGGTTACGGTATTTTGGGAATTGCGGGAGTCTGTTCATTTTCTCGAGTCTGGCATCGTCGCTCCATTTGGGCCTCTTGTCAGTAGGACTCAGCGACTTTGTTCCCCTCCATCTTCTTGGACGGACTTTTCTCCGTCTGTCTAGGTGGGCAGTTCTGGCGGCCCTTTATTATCCCTTTCTTCATGCCATGCTGGCACTCTATTAGGAATGATGACACGATCAGGATTCTTGTTTCTTCCCGCCTTTTTCCTTGGGATACTGAACTAAAGCCATGTATGAAAAACCTAGATGGCTGTCGGATGAGAGCGACTTTTTGTCGATCAGTGTAAAAATTTCCGAAGAGACGACCCCGCCGTTCATCTCGTCTCGTCTCATCATCATCCCTTTCGCATCGCCTCGTTTTCGCAGAGGTGCTCCCCCCTACCTGCGTACCTGCTTACCAGCGTTCGAGTAATCCAGTAACGGATACCATACCTCAACACCCCCCGTCCGGCGCTGATCGCAAGCTGGTCAACGCGCCCCGATGCCAGATGGACGGGCCCCCCGGAATCCCACACATCATCAAACTCCACAACGAACCTGGTGGAAACTTTGTCGAGATATGCGCGCTCAAAGTTTCCCGGAGAAGACCGCTATCTATCTCTCACACGTGTCTGAACTGTCAAGAAACTCTAGTCAACTTGTCGGATGAATTATGTTAGCTGTTTAGTTTATTCGCTGTGCTAGCATTGCCATGTTGATAGGTTTGGCCGAAGGCATGAAAATGACTGCAGGATGGGTGTGCGTTTGGGGGTGTGAGGTGGTGGTCTGATGTACGGGGGAAAAAAGCTAGGTACGGGCGCCCGGCCGGAACGGTTAATGGTTTGCTGTGTGCGTGTGGATGGATATGTAAGGTATGTGTGAGTGTGAGTGGTGCTCAGCTCAGCCTCCGAAATCTGGGTAACCTGTTCACGGATCGGGTCTCCATCTTGCTGCATATACTGGCCTCTTAATGATTGGCGAGGGAATCGAGAAAGCAGTGAGATTATTCCTGCAGCTTTTTGGGGGGGGGGAGTGAACAGGTGTGTAGATTGTAATATAATGCCTGCTCTCTGCGGGCTTTAATGGCATTTCTATGCATCTCCCCATCCCTCATCCTCAGTCCCCCATCCATGATCGAGATCAGAATTTCCGGATTTCTCACCTCTTACAGTGTGTGCCTACTTTTAATCCAGTTTTCCAGCTTGTTCTTTAGGGTGGGATGGGAGGCGTTGGAAACTTGAAATGGGAATTCAAGGTCCCCAATTTTCCTATTAGTGTTGGTTGACGTTGGTATTGCTGCTGTTGGAGCATTGTCGGGTTTGATATTCCAGTTTGGTGTTACCTCGTTGGTGGTCGTCTCGCAAAGATCCAACCCGCCATTTTGGGGTGCTCCCCGGGATAAGTGGATTCGACGCTATTCCGGGGCGCTGATCGAATTGAAATCTTTTTCCCAATCAAAAGAAGAAGAGCGCTTTGTAAGAGACGAATAGGACCCATTTGTTCATTGTGGACAGTCTCGCCAGTGCAAACCTACCAACACTCGGGGGAAAGAATGAACGATCAAACTGCGCAAACTGGGGGAAACGCACCTCGTTTCATTATTCGTCAAACATGGCAAGAGACCCGCGATGGAAGCGATGAAGTGGCTCCTTGTGACGGTGAGACTACAGGGTGAGATATAGATCTGAGGCTGGGCTGAATGGGAATACCGGGCAACCTTGAAATGTCTTTGCGCAAAAAGTTGACGGCACGAATGTTGAGCTTCGAGGGTCTTCTCTGCAAGGTTGAATAGGTTTGGGGGCCAGATATGCTCGTGTTCTAAAAGGGCGATAACCTTGGGGCGATCTGTTGATCCCATCCACCTTTGGATTATCGTCAAGACGAGAAACGCAAGAGACGAAAATATGAAGTTGGTTTCGAGCAGACGAGTTTATCACGGAGCATTCAGGGAGCACTCGTCAATGTCGACTTGAGATGAATCTCTGCTTTACGGTCGTGACCTGCTCGAGTAACCTGCTCAAAAGACCTCACAGCTGTCGAGTGTGCGTATAATCCACTAGCACACGTCGGCGGAAGCTGTGTCATGGTCATTCATATCAAGTAGTCCTATAATTCTGTACATGCAAAAGAAGCAAAGTATGTACATTCGATTCCAGATCAAAACCCCGTGGCTAGTCACCGGGGAGCCAGTGATCTGAAACTCAATTGCCTTTGATCAAGAGTAGCTTCAACGAAGCCGTGTTTACCTGGACCACCCAAAGGCCGAAATCCCCGGAAACCCACAACATCCACCTAGGGGATAGCTCTCTCCCGTCCGTCCCTATGTCCGCGATCCGGATGAATGATGTGCATTTTTCTTAAGCAATCCACCTGGAAAACGCCATGCCTGGTTTTGAAGAAATCCCTTGAACCCTCCCTTATGCAGCCATAAATGCCCTTCTAACATCCCTATATCATGAGAATCGTGTCCATCGTTTTTGTGCCGCACCAAAGGCGACCGGTGGGGTCTTCTCCTCCTTATGCGAGGTAGCGATACGTCGGCGTCGAAGCATCCTCTACGCGTTCGAGATACTCTCGCACGATCAAGTCCTCGATTCGCTTTTTAATGAGACTAATCTCGGGTTTGAAGCGACCACTCAGTTGGTCAATGACCTCTGTAATGAGCTGCGAGTGACCAAGCTCCTTGCGTTGCCTATGATAAGATTAGTAAAGCCAGAAGATAGACAGCCAAGCGTAGGATACGTACTTCATGATGCGGACCAGAGCGGCATCGATAACGTGGGCTCGAGTCTGGTTGTTCTTCTCTTCAGTTGCCTTTCGTTCATCGTCGCCCTCGACCTTGCTGGTAGCGTTGATGATGGGCGCCTTGATGCGGACGGTCTTGCTAACAAAAGAGGCGTTGAATTTGAACTTATCGCCAGGCTTGATGCCCTTGCTAGCGGGTTCCTTGGCGAGCACTCTGGCCTTGGGGACGATGGACAAAGAAGTCAGAGTTCTCGCAAGATCTTGCATCGGGATATTGGTCTTGGCTTGAATCTCCTCAAGCGAAAGCTCATCGCCCTCCTCGAGCTCGTTGAACAGCAAAAGGACGACCATGCCGTACGTCGGCACATTGATCTCGTACTTGCGCTCGCGGGCAAGGGGGCCTTTGCCTCCTGGGACCGCGGGGAAGGTACAACGAACATCGGCGCTACCAGTCGACCCAAGCCAAGTCAACTTGCGGCCGCTGCGGTTGGTGAGGTAGTATTTAAGTAAGCTTTCCTGGAGACGCTTGATCTCTTCAGGGAAGATGCAGCCACCGCCTTCAGAAAATTGTGATGTGCGACCCATGATCTCGGGGGGCCATGAGTTGGTAGTCAGGATGTTGACACCCAGCTCGATCTGCTTCCGAGACACATCGCCCAGTCCCCTAATATGGTCGCGATAGCCTGAAGTCAGCTCGGCAGACGACTCCATGTCTCTGAACATGCCCTCGAACTTGGCTGTAAACTGGTTGCCTAGCTCCTGCTTCATTCGAGAAATCATCGACTTCTCAACATCATGACTTTCTGACTTGTTGTTGAGTAGACGCTTGGCCAGGTGCTTCTGGTAGTAACGCTCGAACAGATCCTTGTCTGAGAGATACCGGATGACAGTAATGGCCTTCTCCAGCACCGCCTCAGTTTCCGTCTCAGTCTTGCCACGAATGCCGCGTCGAAGATTGTCGTCAATGAAAAGCGATACGTACTCGGAGCTCTTGGTGAACATGTTGATGAAATCGGAAAAGCTCTTTGTAAGTGAGGTTTGAATGATCAAATCCTCTTGGAAGCACTTTTTCCACAAATTGTCGAACTTGTCCTTGAGCTTAAGCACGTCGTCAACCCACTTGATCGCCGCGGCTGTCTGCTGAGCCGAAGAGCTGAGTGCCTTGGCCTTCTCTCCGCCTTCATTATCTTCTCCATCGGCCGGCGCAGCTGCTGCAGAGAAATTCGTCTCCTTGAGCATCTGCTCAATTTCAAGGCCGAGTTCGACCACCCGCGTAGACAAAATCTTTTTCAAAGATGTCTTCTTGGGGTCAACTCTCGATACCAGCTGGTAGAGAATGGATAGCTCTTCCTCACGGTCGTAGTTGACCATAGACTTGAGCCCACTTCCCTCGAGGTTCAAAAAGTCATCCAGATGCGCTGAAATCAACTCCTCCTCAACGACCTTGATGGATCTCTCTCTCGTCTCATAATGGATAGTAGTATCGCATCGGTCGTTTTCCTCTTGTAGTCGGCGTTGAGTGTGTCGCAGCCAGGCGCCGGCGTCAGCCTCCCGAAGCAAGCGTTCACACTCGCGCTTGTAGTACTCTCGCTCGGATTCAAGGTAAGCAGGCTCGAAGACTGTCAGGTACAGCTTCTCTGCCTCTTGCTCCTCGTCGGATTCGTAGAGAGAATCGAGCATCCTTATGATGTTGCGTAACAGATGCCGATCGATGGTGTCGCCATCTCGCTCCATATTGACATGATCAAGGATAACCGAGTTGAGGATGTCGAATACAGTATACTGACCCCCTGAGTTCAGTGACGCTCGCAGGATGTGATCACGGAACAGGCCAATCGTGGCGGTGTAGATGGACGGCCGACGAGCATCTTGAGTGTAGCCACGGTCGAGGTACATCAAGATGTCAGCCGTCATGTTCATTGACGTGTTGTGATGCTCCCATGATTTTCTGACACCGCTCAGAAAGTGCTCGCCCATCTTGCGTCGCTCATTGACCGAGGTAGCCGCACCACCCATTGCGGCGCTAACGAGGTTGGCCGTGACCAGCTTCTCGATGTCGGGAATGACGTGTTCAGAGAAGTACTGCTCTTCAAACTGCTTGACGCGGTCGTACAGCATCTCGCCCTTTTTCTTCAACACTATCTTGTAGGATGCTCGGTAGAGCTGCTCGAATGAGAGGGTGCTGCAGTTTTGGTTGTGGATATCGGTCAAGGCTTGCTTCAGTGTATCCCAGCACTGTTCGAAATCGCTCGTGTCGATGCCAGATGTGAGCTTTTGACCTGTTAGTTTTCATTCTGAAAGTCTTGCCAGCGGCTGGTGATCTTCATCCAAAGCATCCCGGCGGTAGTCTTGCAACCCGGTGGTTCCTAAATAGTATGTACAATGTAGGTGTGGATTGAACAGAGGCAAGCATGCAAGAAATGAAGTCGTAAAAGACATTACACGCATGGCGGCGCTGGAGCCATCATCACAGAATGCGCAAGAGCCAACAGACACACACACACACACACACACACACGCACAAATGGCAGTCAACACCAGTCGCTAGAATCGGAAAGACTTACCCGTCCAGGGCGGCGCGGGGGCCGAATGCGACCGGCCCGCATGGCCGTACCACCTCCACCTCTACCAGAAATCATGGTGTATGTATCTGTATCTGTTTTAAAATCGTATCCGCAATATCGCTGCGAAATTCGGTCGTGGTTTGGTCGGTCGTTTCAGGTCGAGAAAGCTATCGTGGGAAACCTGAGTCGATGGCGGCGGGGTAGCTCTCCTCAGAAAGTGTGGCGGGCAACTGAGGGACTCTAAGAAAAAAGAGGAGCCAGGCTGCTATGCTTCGTAAGAACCAGAAGGAAAAACTCGTGAAAGGAAGAAGAAAAAAGGAACAGCCTGGCTGGTGCAGTGCAGAAGAAGTCGACCGCGTCAAGGACTACGGATTCTGCGGCAAGAGTGGTGGGATTTGGTACAAGGCATCGCAGAGGAAGGAGATATCTGGGCCTGGGATGTAAGTCGCAAGTTCGGAGAGGGCCACGGCAGGGCAAGGCTGCGGAGCCCCGAGGCCGGAATGGTCCGCGCTTTCCACACACGAGGCGGAAGGTGCGACCGGGCTGTTGGATCCAATCAATTTAATCCTTGATCCTTGCACCTCAGCCACGTATCAGCCAGGAGTGGCTTGCGGTGATAAGGTAAGCACACTGGATAACCGTTTGCGCCACATGTGGCGTACGTTTCCATCGTTTTCTAAGTCTACTCCGAACAAGGGAAGGAAAAAAATTAAAGAGCAGTGACACTCCAGAAAAATGACGGCATTCCCAGTCCACTTTGAGAACAGCTCGGTCAAGCTCTAGCTCTTTTCCTACAAACTCCTACACCGCAGGCCTCAATCCAACGCAGAGCCACCACCAACACCACTTCCACCACCATCCTTCCTTCTGAAAACGCAGACGACACATCACAATGGCCTCCCGCTCAGCATTCACAAGATTCACGCCCGTCCTGCGACAAGCTCGCCCAGGCGTCTCGCCCTTGAAGCGCAGCAGCCCAATCCTCTCAGCTCTGCAGCAACAACGCTCACGACAACAACCATCCCTCCTACAACCCACAATCGCCGCCCGTTTCGCCCACACAGTCCCCAAACCCAAAGCCGCGCGCGAAGCCGAAGCAAAGACACCCGCCCAGATGCGCATGGAGACCTCACCGCACTACCAGCTCGACTTCACCTGCGTGCCGTGCGACACCCGCTCCCGCCACAAAGTCTCCAAGCAAGGCTACCACCACGGCTCCGTCCTCATCACCTGCCCGTCGTGCCGAAACCGCCACATCATCAGCGACCACCTCGGCATCTTTGGCGATCGCAAGGTCACTGTCGAGGACCTGATGCGCGAGAAGGGCAGACTCGTTAAGAGGGGCACATTGGGCGAGGATGGCGATATCGAGTTTTATCCTGATGAGAGCGCTGGCGGTGGTGGTGCTGAGGCTGAGGCTCAGGCTGCGGAGGTGAAGAAGGATGGGTCTGCTTGAAGGCTCTTGGGAAACGAACTGTAAACATTGTACGATACTTGTGGCAGACTCGGTGAGGGCGACTGAGGCCTTGATTTGCCAATGGATTGGATGACTGCATACAAAGGCGTTCAGGATACCCATCAACACTCATGGGAACACACAAAATGGCGGGACATATTGTAACAACAGAATAGATCTCACATATGAACGGGCAATGTCAGCCCCTGTACTATATAAATATAACCCTTTCAAAAACACCTTTAGTACCCTTTCTTTTTTTTTGTCCCCTTCCCAAAAAACGCCATCCCATGCAGACTGCTTTTGACGATGATTACCACCCCTTGTACGCCTGCCTCTGCTGCTTATGCTCCTGGCCTCTAACCTTCTTCCTCTCCTTCTTCTTCTCCGTCTTCTTCCTCTTGTCCCGACCATACTTCTCCGGCTGCGCAATCGCCTCAATCTTGCGCTTGCTCGACCTCTGCTGTCTCCTGTTGCGCACCTCCTCCCTGATGGACAGTAACTGCTTCGTGTACTCAGCCGTGCCAAACTTCTTTTGCAACGAGTCCATGAGGATCTGCGCCCTCGTCTTGAGCGCCTCGAGTCTTGTCTTGAAGAGCTCATCTGTCGAGTAGGGCACGGGGATGTTGGGGTCAGTGAGGTTCTGCAGCGGGTAGAGGATCGTCTTGAACGAGGGCTCGAGGTGGTCTTGCGGAACACGACGGCAGATCGTCTCCAGCACTTCCATTGCGACGGTCTTGGGTGTGATAGCGGTCGACTTGGGACGGACGTCCTTGCGCAGGATGGACGAGAGCTTCCAGAAGAGGTACTGCAGGTCCTTGCGGTGCTCTTCGATTCTGTCCTCTTCCGCCTCGGCTTCGTCACGGTCGCCCAGAGTGTCTGCTTCGGGCACGGTTTGCACCTTGACGGGTAGGCGTGGGCCGAGGAAAATTAGGATCTGCTTGATTTCCTCGGCGAGCGCGTCGTCAATCTCTGGTGTTCTCAAGGCGTAGAGCGTCAGCCTGACGAGCTCTTCTAGGTCCTCGAGCTCGAGGTCCAGGCCGTGAGATCCTTGGAGTACTTCGCCTGCTTTGCTTGACTTGCCGGCGTAGTCCGCGAGGAACGTGCTCAGTACCTTGGTGGCGCTAAGCTTGACGGAGTTCTCGGGGTGTACGAGGCAACCGCGGACATCTGCCCAGAGATCCCTAGACTCGGTAGACAAGAGCCTGGCTGGGTACTTCTCCGTCAGAACCTGAAGGTCGCGAAGAACAGTGTTGACAAGGTCCTCATCGGCAACGCGGATGTCGCCTGTTCCCACAATCTCTCCAATCTTGGTAAGAACCAACTCCAACTCCTTCTTGTGCTTGGTCGAGGGCTCCTTGGCCTCGAAAAAGAACCCGAAAGCTTGCAGCGACAGCTTGGTTACCGCTTGGTTGTCTTCTTGCTCAACCCATGATCGGAGCAGCGTCATGAAGTTCTGCGTTCTCTCCTTATCGGCCCTGCGGAACATCTCCTTGACCAGTTCTCCCGCAGCGAGACAGCACTTCTCGCTGTCGTCGTTGGCAAGCACCATAACCAGGGGCAAGAAGCAAGTGGAGATGACTTCCTGGACGAAGTCGTCCGCAGACTTCATGAGAAGCAGGTGGACGACCTCCATGACAGACAGACGGCCGCCCTCGCGCTCGTATGTCAAGTTCGCGACAACGAAGTTGAGCTGCTTCACCCAGCGGGCCTTTCTCTGTGGGTAGTCCTTGAGGAACTGGAAGAAGGCGCCTCTCGCCAGATCACGCGTATCCTTATCGTCGTTCGTGATCATGACAGTGCCTACGTAATCGAGGGTATCGTAGACAACTGCCGTCTCGATCTTGCGCTCGAGAACAGAGCGCACAAAGTTGAAGGTGACGTGACGGTAAAGGGTCTCTGTCAGGTCGTCTTTGAGCTTACCGAGGAGCATATCGATAGCGGCGTCCTTGACGGGGATATCCTTGCGCTCGCGGAGGACAACGGAAAGCAGCTTCAGAGCCGCTTGCGACAGATCGGTCGTGGTTGAGGTTGACATGGAGATGCTCTTCGTCGCCTCCTTGACTGCAACCCTGAAAAGCTGAACGTCCTCGTCGTTGTTGAAAGGCACCTTGACAAGCACGGTGAGAAGCTTGAAGGCAGCAACCTTGACGTCATCCTCCTCGCCGACGATGGCATCTCCGAGGATGGGTACGAAGCCAGCGATGTTTGCGCCGGTGCGCAGGCTTTCGTACTTCTTCCAGACCGACCGGAGGATGTCAAAGGTGAACTTAACAAGCTTGAAGGTGTATTTCCCAGCGGTGCCGGAGTTGTCCTTCTTCACGCCCTTCTGGTAGAGATACTTCTTCAAACGGAAGTCGATCTTGGGCTGTACCTCGGGCTTCTTGCTCTTGTATACCTCCTGAATAACCTCGTAGCAGAAGATGAGAGTGTCACGGCTCTCTGCAGCCGGATTCTGCATAAGACCGGCGGTGATTCTTGCCAGAAGCGTGTCGATCTTGCGAACCAATTTGAGATCCACTTTCTCCAAGAGGAGAGACCGCAGGGGGTGGACGAGGACGACCAGCTGGCTGATGGAGGCCGATTTGGCAATGAGCTCCATGGAGTCCTGACTCTTGCTTGCCTTGACTTCCTTCATCTCGCTGATATACCCTTCGGCATCCTTTTCTTGACCGGTAGCGCCAAAGATGTCGTCAATGACGATCGCCACGATGGACTTGAGAGTGTAGTCGAGATCACCCTGCTGGAACTGAGGAATGACCTTGAGGAGCATCGAGTGGAGAGTATAAGACATGACGTGAAGTTGGTAACCTCGCTTGAGAGCGCCGCGCAACTCCTTCAGGATGAAACCAAAGTAAGTCGGGCCGAGCACCGAAGCGATTTGCACAAGAGTGTCTCTGGCCATCTCACGAGCATCCCAGGATTTACTGCGCAGAATGTGGCAGATATCGGTAAGAACGCCGGCAAGCTTCTGACCCATTTCTTCGGACGGGAGGAGCTTGAGGAGCTTGACGATGATGACACCGACGGGTACACGGTAACTGACCTCGGACTCATCCTTCTCGTGGAGATGCTTGATCAAGGGAGGGAGGAAGAGGTTATTGACGTCCTTGCTGAGCTTTTCTTGCGCGGGCGTTGTGAGCACAAGTCTTTTGCTGACAGGTGTGGAGGTCTCAGCATCATCAATCTGCATCGCCTCGGTACCCTTGCCTTCAACTGAGAAAATAAGAGCATCGCAGAACTTGGCAAGCAGTCGAATCACCTGCTTCTGATTGTTGGGCTTGGACTCGACGTAGCTGATGTATCTTTGCAGAATAACACGGTAATGCTTCCAGTCCAAAGATTGAGCCAAGTTGCCGATCGTGTTGGTTGCCTCGGCACCCAAGCCTTGGTCGTCACTACCTTCAGCACGGCCGAAGATGAAGTGCTCGAGGAGAGGGATGAAGAACTGGCTCAGGTTCTGACTGCCAAACTCCGAGGTATCGTTAACAGAGTTCAGCATCTTGATGGCTTCTAGCTGGCGCGCCGTCGCGGGACTGAGAATGTTGAAGAAGAAGGGCAACTCAGACGTCTCCTCTTCCATGTCGCTGACCAACAGCCCCTTCATATCCGCAACAGGCTCCCAGGTTGGCATCTGCGAAAGAAGGTAGCCAAAGACTCTCAAGTACTCTCTCCTGACGATGGAAGACTCTTCGCGAGCTCCAGTGTAGATTGAAGGCAATAGAATAGTCTTCAGATGGGTTTCGAAGCCGCTCTTGGATGTCTCGTCTGAGCAGGCCGCAACCTCTCTGATAAACTTGCGCAGGGAGTCTGCAGAGTTCGATGCCAGGATGCCATATTCCTCGTCGGAGCGGATGTAGTAAATCAAGTTGTGTAACAGAGGAAGCCACTGCTTGACAGTGAAGGGGCTTTCCTTGTTTGTGATCCGGTTGAAAGCAGCGAGCCGCTTGTCGTAGTCTGGCTCGTCGATGCGGTTCGGGGCGAAGGCATTGAGGTCGCGGCAGATTTCGGCAATCTCCTGGAGGGTGGAATCCTTGTCGGCCAAAACTGTAAGGACGCGGGCCAAAGCCTGCCTGTTGTCTCTATCTTTGAAGTAGCTAAAGAGAGAAGACAGGGTCTCGAAGATGGCGATATCAGCAGTCTTCTCTTCCGCCTCCTCAGAGCTGAGGATGGTGATGAATCGCTCCAGAATGAGGAGAATCTTGCCCTTGGCTCTAGGGTTGACTCGTCTCGGCGGCTGGTTGAGGAGGAAGGTTGCGATCTTGAGCGTCTCGCGCACGTTCGCCGAGGTTTCAACGAGGGGAGAAAGCTCGACAATCGTTTCAATGCAAGACTCGAGCAGTTCGTTGCTCATGGTCTGCGTCTCCAATGTCGTGGTGACAGTCTTCAACATCAACTCCATGTTGGCGTCCAGAAGCTCAGTGCGGATGAGCTCGTTGAACTCGGATTCCACAGCAGGTGCCTGGGCCAACTTGATGAGGTTGCGGATGATGCTGAGGGCGAAAATCTTGACGTTCTCCTTCGCCTTGGGCACCGATACGCACTCGATAACCTTGGGCAGAACCTGATCATTGATCGAGATGTAGAGTGCTGCCTTTGGCAGCTGAGACCAAGTTGACAGGAGCTGCATGATGCTTGAGACTGACTGAGCCGTCTCAACGGGGAGCTTCTCAATCCTAGGAGTAACGATCTCGTTCACAATGGGCTCAGAGTACGGCGTCCAGTTAAAGTCCTGGGCGTTGCGGAACAGTGTGATGATACACTTGACACCCACAGTCCGAATGGTCTTGAGCAGGGACTCCTGAGAGGCCTCGTTCGTTTCCTCAACCTCTTCATCTGACTCGACAGTAGTTGACTCCTTGAGTCGTCGAGAGGCGAAGATGAGGCAGTACAGGATAGGATGGAGCAACCTTTCAACGTAGGGGCCAACATGCTGACCAAGTTCGTTGATAAGAGGCAACATCATGTTCATGAAACCAGTCTGCTTGCGAACAGGAAGAATTTCCCGGTCAAACAAGTTGGTGCGGAAGCCGGAGTCGTCAATGACACGCGCTCCTTTCAGACCTCCGATCGCAATGTCCAAGAAGCTTCCTGTGTCTTCAACGCTGAGGTTTCTCAGGACGGCCAAACGAGTGGCTTGCAGACCTTGTCGACCACTGGCAGCACCCTTCTTCGAAATGGTCCGTCCGTACAATAGTCGCAGAAGGACAGGCATAAGCTCTGCACGATGTTCGGGTTGGATCGTTGATTCACCCTGGAGGAAGACTGTGAGTTCGTTCTTGAATCTTGCTTCGTCGAGGAGATACTCCAAGTTCTCCTGGTATGGTCGAACACCCTCTTGCTTCCAGGCGAGGATGGCCTTCAGCGCCAGCTTTTGCACCTCCACGTCACCATTCTCCATGAGGTGAAGTAGTGCAGTGTACACCCTTTCATGCTGGTAGAGCACCTTGGGGTTGATGAAGAGAGCGAAAACACCGACCAATCCCTTGCGATCTTGAAGGTTCCAGTCTTCGCCCTTGATCTCAGCGTCCTCGTCCTCTTGGCTTTCTGACGAGTTGTCTTCGTCAACGGCAGCCCAAGCCAGGAAGAAGGGTACGAGTTTGCGAGAACGCTTCTCGGCAAAGTGAGGCATGCCAGTGAGCACCTTGAGTGCCTGTGCTCTAGCATTGACTGCGTGAGCATCAATAGTCTCTTGCTGCTTGTCAAATGACTGCAGCATGAGATCGATGGCGTTGTTCACAACCTGCTCCATCTCATCCGCCATGCTCAAGAGCTTTTGCACGTGAAGGCAATCAAAGTCGGTGGTGGCCTGACGACCCTGGAGTGTGGGCTGGCTGACTGGTCCAGACCATCTCGGAGAAGGAGTCTCCAACCAACTCAAAGCGGTTGTCGCGATGGCCTCTTCGCCAGCTTTGATAGAGCCAACCAGCTTCAAGGCTGTGATGGTGTCGTCCCACAATGGGGAGAGCTTAACTGTCAACATACCGAACATGAAGGAGGGAATCGCCTTGAGAAGCCATGAGTTCTCGGTCAATTGTGAGTAGTTCTGGCCGAGTTTGCGAAGATGCATTGCGATGTTTCTCAGGGTGGCAGGCTCCAGAGGCGTAAGTCCGATGTCCACCATGAGGGTGAGACATTGGTGTTCATCGGGAAGTGATTCGAATTGCTGGAGGATCTTTAGAGATGCGAGACGAAGTTCCTGCGAAGGGGCCGAGAGGTTTTCGATAAGGGCCTCAACAACCGGATCCTCTTCTGAGCCCTCACTGCTATCACTGCTCTGACGATCGACGGGAGGCGGTTGGTTTCGTGTGAGCTCAGTATAGGTGAGATACGCCTCCAAGAAGCCCACCGAACGGCTGAACCTGGGAAGAGCAGCACGTAGGAGCGGGTCTAAGGCTGGATCAACCGGGCCCGCCGCCTTACTCATTCGCAAGTACGCGTGGAAACCCTGGCTGATGCTGAAGTGAACCTCGTCTGATGCCAGTGTGGTTGAAGGCTTGAGTGCCAGCCTCAGTTTCCGAAGTAGGAGTTCCGCAATCTTCGCGTTGGCTGAGGGGTGAACGGTCGTCGAGAAAAGGAGATCCAATAAGGCAGAGTACTTTGGCAAGCATCTGTCTCTCCACGTTTGAGGATCCTTATCATACGCTCCGCGCTCGGGGAAGGGGGTACTTTCGAGGCGCTCAAACTTTGACACGATCTGGTCCTGCCAGCTGCGCGGGAGATTGCAAGTCTCCTTTGCTCCTGGCGAAGGTAGACTCCCGTTTTGCACCATGCGGGGCAGGAGTACACACAACATGTCTTCGTTTTGACCGTCGGACCAGTGACTGACGATAAATCTAAGTCTGGTTAGCTTCGACAAGTTTTGTGGCTGAGTGGTGGCACATACCTTTGAAAGTATGTCTGGAATATACTCCGGAATCGTGTCGAGTCAAGGTTGGAGAAGTAAGCACAAAAGGGGATGTACCACCTCATGAGCCTCTCCCTCTGGAGTGCATTCATGAAATCCTTGATGCAGGGGATGAGGGCATCAATTGGTGCTTGATGCCAGACAATCGCAGCAGGAACGATGACATGTTTCCATACAAGATTCAGCTTATCTTCTGTCACCTCAGGGGCGTTTTGTGCCATTGAGTCAAGCATGGCGGTCAGATTCTCAACGAGAACGGGCCAGTTGCTGACTCGGTTTCCGTGGCGAACACCAGCGGCTGTCCCAAGAACCCTGATCAACGGGACAAACTTCCAAGCCTTGCTTGGCTTGGCTTCGTTCAATGCCGCCTTCACTTGCTCCTGAATCGCCTCGAGTACGACAACAAGGTCCTTATCGTTGGAGTGGTGGATAATACTGGTCAGAACACCGCATACCAAGTCGGTCCAGGTTGTAGTGTGCGCGAGATCGGCTTCCGTCTCAGGTATCGCGTTGATGAGAGACACAAATACGGCCGGCCCGGTCGAGTGAATGGTCTGGCCGGGGCCCTTCATGGCCTCGGTGAACATGGTCATGAGACCATCTTGGTACAATTGGAATGAGCGTTCGCCGACGGTGCTTCGGAGGTCGTCTCTTGCGTGGGTGACGATTGCGGTGAGGGAGGTCTCTCGGTTTCCAGGCGCGGCAGCCTTCTTGATCAGAAAACTCAAAGCCTCGGCGGAGAAACGGGCAATGTGAGGAGGATGGCGAGTCTTTCCCAAGAGCGGCGCCACGACATCGTATGTTGGTCGCAGATTTGGCACAATTAGCCTCGAGAGGTATTTGAACAGGAAAGCCAGCGCTGCAAAGGTCCATTCGATAACGTCGGCGTCCTGCGGCTTGGCGGCGATGGCAACAATGAGATCCAGAGACTTTGCATAATACTTTTCGAACCTAGTTCCAATATCATGCGCGAAGGCTGTGAGGAGTTCCAGGACCGGCTCTAGCATCTCCTTATCCTGCTTCGCCAGCGCCTCGGCTAACAGATCGAAGATCTTCTCTTCGAAGTGCAGAATTTGGGCCAGACTCTCGCTCATGTACCATGCTTTCGTCTTCAAGTCGTAAAAGCCTTTGTAGATATTAAGTTCCGACCATTTCTGCAGGCCGGTTCGGAAGTAGGAGGTTGTGGATTCGAGGTCTTCGGCTTCGAGGTCGTGTCGGCGGACTTTTCGCAGAGGATCAAGTGCGTTGAGTTTCGCGATTTTGGTTGCGAAGGACTCCCACCGGTGGTTCTTTTGGTGAGGAGTCGAGTTCTTGCCCTTTCGGGACTTTGTGATCCGCCCTGATGAAGTGGAAGGCATGTTAGGCGGTTAGACAGGTGTGGTGTGCAAAAACCCGTCGTGATCGCCTCCCAGCTTCACTGCTTGATCGCGAAAAAAAGTTCCCCGCCAACTCGTTTGTAGCTCAGCCAGAAAATTGAACTTTTTTTCTGTCGGCAAAAGGTCGGCCGATTGCGATAAACTGATAAGCTGTATCATTAGTGGGTCCCGTCCAATAGTTGAGCTTGGATATACAGGGCCCATATTACTTTCGTCGCGCGCATCTTCCTGCCCTGTCGCATTCATCTTCAACTCCAAGCTTCCTCCAACAACCTCAGCCACCCAGCCTCCAATTCCTACACCCGAAAGTCTAGAGGCGAGATGGCTGCACCCAAGGTGTAAGTAGCACGCGACTCACCTAACTAAAATGCGCAAAGATCCATACTAATCAAAGCTCTCAGAATCGTTTTGGGAAGCCTCAATGGCTCGCTGCTGCCTGCCTTCACGAAGCTCGCGACCCTTCACGCCAAGAACAGCTTCAGCTTTGCCATTGTCACAGGCAATTTGTTTGGCAGCGACGACGATAGCACGGTTGATTCAATTCTCAGCGGCGAACTGAAGGTTCCCCTTCCTGTCTACTTCACTGTCGGTACAGCGCCCCTTCCTCCGAAGATCATTGCCAAGATCGAAGCCGACGAGGAAATCTGCGAGAACCTCCACTTCCTCGGAAAACGAAGCATCACAAAGACGTCAGAGGGAGTTAGAATTGTCGCACTCGGCGGGAAATTCGACAAAGATGTGGTCGGCGGACAGTCGAAGGAGCAGCACCTTCCGTACCACACCGCGGATGATGCTAAATCGCTAAAGGGAGCGAATAAGGCAGACATCTTACTCACGACCATCTGGCCAGCTAGTGTCTGGACAGGGTCCAAGGTCGCGCTTGTCCCGGAGAACCAGGCAGCGATTGAGAGCACGGCTGAAGTTGCTGAGCTGTGTGCCACCCTCAAACCCCGATACCACTTTTCCTCTTCGCCCACCGAGTTCTTCTACGAGCGAGAGCCTTTCGTGCACCCTCTTGAGGAAGGCGCAGAGGACGCGGCGGTGACTCGCTTCATCTCGATGGCCCCCTACGGAAATTCGACCAAGGCGAAGGCGCTGTATGCATTCACAATCACTCTCAACGAGACCAATGTCGAGAAACCCGCCAACGCCACCTTTACGCCGTTCAGCCAGAGAAAGCCAAAGAGGCGGGCGCAGGACGAGGGCTCCTACAGCCGCTTCGCCAACGGAGACGACGATGGCCGCCATCACCGCCGCGGAAACAAGCGCCGACGTCAATCACCTCCTCCCGGCCCGGACCGGTGCTTCTTCTGCTTGAGCAACCCCAACCTCGATACCCACATGGTCTGCACCATCGGCGAAGACAGCTATCTTGCTACTGCCAAGGGCCCTCTAGCCACCTCCCAGACCTTTCAGGAGCACGGTATCAACTTCCCTGGCCACGTCATCATCACGCCGCTGGCGCATACACCGACCGTTCACCACTCTGGCGTCGAGAACTACGCTCCCGAGGAGGCGGAGAAGACCCACAAGGAGATGACCCGTTTTCGCGAGGCCCTTCAGGCCATGGTCTCGACGAAGTCGAACCGCAAGCTGGGTGCCATCACCTGGGAAATCAGCCGCGGCCGCAACATTCACGCCCACTGGCAGTTCCATCCCATTCCCGCAGACTTTGTTTACAAGGGTCTTGCTGAGGCCGGCTTCCGCGTTGAGGCTGAGAATCTCAAGTATCCCGAGTTCGAGAGCCGCGAGATCTCGTACGAGGACCAGGCTGACTTTGGTGACTACTTCCGCATCTGGATCTGGGCAGACGATGGCGAAGACAGGATTAAGGGCTCTAGTCTCGTCATGAAGCTCGATCCCAACATGCGCTTCGACCTGCAGTACCCGCGCAAGGTTGTGGCGAAGCTCCTCGGTCTCGAGAAGCGTTTCGTCTGGCAGGATTGCACGCAAACCAAGGAGGACGAGGAGAAGGACGTGGCAGCTCTCCGCGAGGCTTTCAAGGAATGGGATTTTG